>NC_086107.1:101504835-102207335 GCF_963921235.1 Mobula hypostoma
GCCAGGAGTGTGGCGGCTCTTGTGGGCTGCGTTCCCCCCCCCCCAGCACACCCCCTTTGGAGCGAGAGAGGACGAGAGGTGATTTGAATAGAGCTGCATAAGATGATAAAAGGCATAGATCGAGTGGAAAGCCTGATTCCTTTTCTCAGGGTACCAGTGGCTGACGCCAGGAGGCACAATTTAAAAATGATTAGAGGAAAGTATAGGGAGGATGTCAGAGGTAAATTCTTTACCCAGAGAGTGGTGGGGGCGTGGAACGTCCTGCCAGGGGTGGTGGTAGAAGCAGATACATTAGGGGCGTTTAGAAACCCTGAGATGATAGAGGAATGGAGGGTTATGTAGGAGGGAAGGGCTAGATTGATTTTAGAGTAGATTAAAATGTCGGCACGTCATGGGCAAAAGGGCGTGTATGGTGCTGTAATGTCTTGTGGGTTGGTCATTAACGCAAACGATGCATTTTACTGTATGTTTCAATGTACCAGTAACAGATAAAACTAATCTTAATCTTCACGCCCTATCATCAGCTGGTTGCGCACAGCATGGATGGTACATTCGAGGACAACCCAGCGGCCAGGAAGAAGCTGAGCACAGTCATCGATCACCTCCCACACAGCGGGCAACACGGGTGTGCCGTTAACAAGCTGCTGAAAGGTAGTGAGTATTGAGAAGAGCTTTAGTGCGGCTGCTTTTCTGGCTTGTGTTAGCTTTCAGTCAGGCGTTACAATGTTTTAAACAGAACAAATTCATACTCAGCGTCACAACTGTTCAATGTTCTTTTTATCTTTTTGAGGGGATCTGGATGCTGCTGAGCTTTTCGTCCCCATCCCACCGCCGACCCGCGAGCTCAGCGGGCATCTGGGCCGATTTAGAGACCACGTCAGTGACGGGTCTAGACATATCGACCAGGCCGGCTCAAAGTAATTATATTCCTACACCATCAAATACCGCAGACGCTGCAAACCTGAAACAAAAGGAGAAATTCCTGCCAACAGCCAAAAGACCAGGCAGTATCTGTAGAGAGAGAAGTAGACTCCACTTTCGCATCCAAAGCTCTTTGTTCCGTCCACTGCAGGTGAGAGACGGGTTCCAGCTCATTGAAGAGGATGCTCTACGTGTGGTTGTGTCGTCCAGCTGATATCATCTCTATCCAAGGAAAACGTTTATAATCCAAAATCAAAAGCAGTGTGAATCTCAGAAATCTGAAGTAAACTGGAAGTGCCGGAAACACCCAGCAGGTCCAGCAGCATCTGTGCGGAGAGAAACACAGTCAATGCTTCATGCTATTCCCTCCACAGATGCCTCTGGACCTGCTGGGTGCTTTCGAGTTCTTTCCCCTAACAGAAGAGAAGTTATACCTTGTTGGAAAACATCACTCAGGGGTATATAGGTTTTGTCACCATAATGAAGGAGTTGAACACAGTATTTTACATGTGAAATACAAGGCTGACTGAAAGCAAATGCAGGCTTCACTACCAGCTTTGGGGGTTGATAGTTTTCATTGAAAAACTTTACTAAGTTATGGAAGTGACTTTAATTTAATTGACAATGTTGTCTTTCATTATTTACAATCTATAGGGCTTTTTGGGGGGGGGGAATAATTTAGTTTTCATTTGATGAAGAATTATCAAGGGTTTTATTTCTGAACTCTCTCCACCACACTCCAGTCCAGTTGGTAGTGATAATGCACCTTTAAGTTGGACTGCCAACCGCCATTGAAGAAGGAGGAGGAGAAGGCTGGGATTGTTTCCCCTGGAGTGAAGGAATCTGAGCGGTGATATTTTGAAGGCTTATAAAATGATAAGGGGTGTAGATAAGGTGGATTGTCGCAGTGATTTTCCCCAGGGTAGTTGAATCTAAAACTAGAGGGGATAGGTTTAAGGTGGGAGGGAAAAACTTTAAAAGAGGACCTGAGGTCTGTGGGTCTGTGGAACGAGCTGCCGCAGGCCGTGGTAGAGCCAGGATCAATGACAAAGTATAGTAGGCACTTAGGCAGGTATGTGGATAGGAAATGTTTGCCAGAGTTCACAACCTGGGGTCCACAGACCCCCTCGGTCCATGGCATTAAAAAGGTTGGGAATCCTTGGTTTCGAGGGATACAGATGCAGGCACTAAAAGTACTCCTCCGGCCAGGAATGTGAAGGCCACCGGTGAATAATTGATGGAGGGATAATGAAAAGTCACGCAGAAGAGAGGCTGGGCCAGGGAGCAGGTATTTACAGTGCCTATTGTAGGTTTAATCATGGATCCGCAGGGAAGAGCTAGCACACATGTAATGGGCCGAACAGCCTCCTGTATCATTCCATGAGGAAAAATTCCGAGAAATGAATGCTTCTGGAATATCCCACTCTCTCAGGTTACAATGGCCTGAATTATCTTCATAAAATTAATCTATATTGGGATTTTTAAAAGATCAACGATTTAAAAAGAAATCAGGAGCCCTGCATGGGACGTCCTTTACCCAGGGGACAGCATCTGCTCTAAATGTTTATTCTGTCTGAGAGCGCGCAGTGTTTCTCCACTCACCCCTCAAGCCCTGGAAACAAATCATTTCATAAATCACTTCAGCAATTCCAGAGGCTGCCTCTTGCTTTTGAGTTCCGCATTGGTGGTCAGAAGAAGTTGTCCAGACCAAACCGATGGCCGCTCTGTAATGCCTCATGGCAGGGCAGAGCTCATATAGCAATGCCCGAGACTGGGATCCTGTCACCCACTCTTACATCCCTCACAGAAGGACACAGACAGACAGACTGACACACACCCACACACACACATACACACAGACTGACACACACCCACACACACCCATACACACAGACACAGACACAGACTGACACACACCCACAGACACAGACACACACACACACCCATACACACAGACACAGACACAGACTGACACACACCCACAGACACAGACACAGACACACATCCATACACACAGACGCAGACACAGCCGACACACAGATACAGACACAGACACACACACACATCCATACACACAGACGCAGACACAGCCGACACACACCCACACACACAGACACAGACTGACACACACCCACAGACACAGACACAGACACACACCCACAGACACAGACACACACACACATCCATACACACATCCATACACACAGACTGACACACACCCACACACACCCATACACACAGACTGACACACACCCACACACACCCATACACACAGATACAGACACAGACTGACACACACCCACAGACACAGACACAGACACACACCCACAGACACAGACACACACACACATCCATACACACATCCATACACACAGACTGACACACACCCACACACACACATACACACAGACTGACACACACCCACACACACCCATACACACAGACACAGACACAGACTGACACACACCCACAGACACAGACACACACACACATCCATACACACAGACGCAGACACAGCCGACACACAGATACAGACAGACAGACATCGACACACACACAGTCACAGACAGACACATACCCACACAGAGACACGGACACACACACACACCCATACACACAGACTGACACACACCCACACACACCCACACACAGATACAGACACAGACTGACACACACCCACACACACACATACACACAGACTGACACACACCCACACACACCCATACACACAGACACACATCCATACACACAGATGCAGACACAGCCGACACACACCCACACCCACACACGCAGACACAGCCGACACACAGATACAGACAGACAGACATCGACACACACACAGTCACAGACAGACACATACCCACACAGAGACACGGACACACACACACACCCATACACACAGACTGACACACACCCACACACACCCATACACACAGATACAGACACAGACTGACACACACCCACAGACACAGACACAGACACACACCCACAGACACAGACACACACACACATCCATACACACAGACTGACACACACCCGCACACACCCACACACACAGACACAGACACAGGCAGACACACACCCACACACACCCATACACACAGACACAGACAGACAGACACACACACACCTATACACACAGACTGACACACACCCGCACACACCCATACACACAGATACAGACACAGACTGACACACACCCACAGACACAGACACAGACACACATCCATACACACAGATGCAGACACAGCCGACACACACCCACACCCACACACGCAGACACAGACCGACACACAGACACAGACAGACAGACATCGACACACACACAGTCACAGACAGACCCACACAGAGACACGGACACGGACACGGACATGGACACGGACACAGATGCACACACAGATAGACACATACACATAGTTATGGACAAAGCCAGACACATAACCCACACACACAGACACACGCACACCCTCATAGAGATAGACACAGACAGGCACATATACACACACAGTTACAGGCACACAGATACATCCATGGAGATAGACAGATACACAGATAAACACAGACAGACAAACACCCACACCCACACAGACAGACACAGACATACACACACCCTCATAGAGATAGACACAGACAGGCAGACACATACCTACGCGCACAGACACCACACACAGACAGACAGATAAACACAGACAGACACACACACACACCCACAGATAGATACAGACAGGCAGAAAGACACACAGATAGAGACAGACAGACATGCGCCCCCCACACACAGATAGACACAGAGCCCAGTGTCCCCAGGGTCAATTCCTGTCGCTGTCTGTAAGGTCTCCTCCCACATTCCAAAGACCAGTAGGTTAGTAAGTTAAATGGTCACGTGGGTGTAACTGGGCAGACTGGCCTCGTTAGGCTGGATGGGCCTGTTAGTGTACTGTTTCTCTCACAAAAATTAATAAGTAAATTGTGTCAGTATGTGTGAGTGAGAGAGAGAGAGAGAGAGAGAGTGTGACTGTATACAGACACATTCATTCATACACTGATAGAGTATTCACCTTCTACAAGCATATAGACACAGACTCATTCAGCTCGACATGCCTGTATGCACACACACATTCATGAACGCACGTATGTTCACAGCAGAACAGGGCTGCAGGTAAGGGCAGTGTAAAGGAGTTTCGTACACAGGGGAGTTGCACATTAGAGGGCTATATGCAGAGGGCTGTGTACATGGGTGCTCTGTACCATAGGACTGCACACAGGAAGGCTGTGTATAGGAAGGTTGCATACAGGAGGGCTGTGTACAAGAGGACTGTGTATGAGAGTGTGATGTATAGGTGGCCTGTGTACAGGAGAGCTCTATACAGGAAGGTGGTGTACAGACTGCAGTGTATAGGAAGGATTGTGTATAAAAGGGACTGTGTATATGAGGGTGGTGTACAGAAGGGACTGTGTGCAAGAGGGACTGTGTATAGGAGGGTGGGGTACAGAGGGCTGTGTACAGAAGGGACTGTGTGCAAGAGGGACTGTGTATAGGAGGGACTGTTTGCAAGAGAGACTGTGTATAGGAGGGATTGTGTGCAAGACGGACTGTGTGCAAGAGGAACTGTGTACAGAAGGGACTGTGTACAGAGGGCTGTGTGTAGACTGACCACATACATGGGATTGCTGTTTTCCTGGTACGTTGCCTCTGACTGCAGATCATTCTGGATCGGCTCAGGGGAGCAACCGTTCGACAGAGTGGCAGTGCCTGACTGTAATCGCCAATGTCTTCATTCATATTCCTGCAGCTCCTCTCGGGGAGAGCGGAGCTGTCCCTGGGGGGGTTGTGTTGACTTACTGTCTGTGGGCCAGGAATCGATTCCAGCCGCACTCTGCCTGTCACAGGAATCGTTGGCTGGGTTTTAATCTCAGCGTACATCAGAGCATATTGGCAGACTAGAGGGAAGAGGGAGGAGTGAGTGGAGGGGTTTGGGATGGAGGGGGTGGGAAGGGTGGAGGCGGAGAGATGAAGTGGAGGGAGTGGGGTGGGGACTGAGGGAGAGAGGCAATTGGAGTGAAGGAGGAGGGGTAGGAGGTGGAGAGCAGAGTGGGTAGGAGTGGAGGGATGGGGTGGGGAGGAGGAGGGGCATGTGCATTGGCAGGGGAATGGATGGGGGGGTGTTGGGGACAGGGCTAGGAGTAGGGGGTAGGACGGGCTTTGGCCGTCCTGTAAGCGACGGCACCCACGCACCCACACCGAATGGCAGCTGGTCCAGAGGGTAAGGGTGGGGAACTGTGGATTTGATGTGAGGGGATGAAGTGATGGTGGGGAGGGGAGAAGATATGGTGTGGGGGGTGGTTGATGGTGGGGGAATGGGACACACCAAGGAGCAGCGAACAGAACCCCTCATGGACTGACCCATCCCTGTCGTCTTAGGAACCCATTGACTCGACAGCTGGACAAGCCCACGGGGGGGGGGGCGCAATACAATTGGGAGGGTTGTGATGCGCAGAGGTGTCTGGTTAATAAATCACCCACTTTGGAGTCTACAACGATGCAGGCCCTCCTCAACTCCAAGAGACTACTGAAGCAAACGTTAAGAGGTACCGGTAAGAGGTTAGGATGGGGAACAGAAGAAGAGGGGAAGGGGAGGGAAACTCTTTTCTAACCATAAGAGAAATCGATACTCATGCCATCAGGTTGGAGGCTACCAGATGGAGTATAAGATGTTGCCTCTCCGCCCTGATGAAGGCCTCATCTTGGCACAAGAGGAGGCCCTAGACCAACATGTCAGAACGGGAATGGGAATGGGAATTAAAATCATTGGTTACCGGGAAGTTCCGCCTTTGGCGGAGGGTGAGGAGGTGCTTGGCAAGGTGGTTCCCCAATTTACAAGGAGTCTCTCCATTGTAGAGGAGGCCACATTGGGAGCACCAGACACAATAGACAACCTCAAAAGATTTGCAGGTGAAGTATTGCCTCACCTGGAAGATCTGTATGGGGGTGAGAGAGGACTTCCTTAATGTGTGTGACTTTGTTTAACATGGGGAGGCTGATGCATATCATCTCCTGTGTTTGTAGCTGCCACCCCCCACCACAGCTTTCTCTTTGTTTCATCAGTGCTTTTACAACCAATTCTTTTACAATTTTGTCTCTCCGAAACTCTGTAATCTGACATGCCATCTCCGCTGTTGCTTACTTCTCTGCCCTTTTTATCCCTCAGACGGTCTTCAGTTCATTCTTCTTCGGAAGTCCATACAACCTTGATCTCCTCACCCTGTTGGTCACGTTACTGTCCGGAATGGCTGGGAGGTGGGACACCTCGGTGCTCAAAGGATGAGAGATAAAAACCCCAAAGCTGAGCACGGAGTTATGGCTGGTCCTCTTCACGCAGTACTGCAACGTCGTAAATGATGCATTCATATGGAACAGA
Source organism: Mobula hypostoma (assembly GCF_963921235.1). Taxonomy (NCBI): domain Eukaryota; kingdom Metazoa; phylum Chordata; class Chondrichthyes; order Myliobatiformes; family Myliobatidae; genus Mobula; species Mobula hypostoma. The sequence goes on from NC_086107.1 coordinate 101,512,173, forward strand.
AGAGATTCTGCAGATGCTGGAAGTCCAGAGTAACTCACAGAGAGTTCTGGAGGAACTCAACAGGTCAGGCAGCATCTATGGAGAGGAATTAACAGTCGATGTTTTGGGCTGAGACACTTCATCAAGACTCATCATTAGGTCATTCACGACTAATCGTCATTCATGAGGTCTTGATGAAGGGTCTCGGCCCACAATGTTGACTGTTTATTCCTGTCCTGCTGAGTTCCTCCAGCGTTTGGTGTGATTTGCTTTAAACAGAGTCCCAGTCCACTATCCCGAGTGGATGTAAACAGAAGCCATAAGACCATAAGACATAGGAGCAGAATTAGGCCATTCAGCCCATCGAGTCTGCTCCACCATTCCATCATGACTGATCCTGGATCCCACTCAACCCCGTACAGTTGCCTTCTCACTATATCCTTTGATGCCCTGACCGATAAGGAAACGATCATCTTCCGCCTTAAGTATACCCATGGAGTTGTCTCCCACCGCAGTCTGTGGCAGAGCATTCCATAAAAAAGTTCCTCCTTACCTCTGTTTTAAAAGGTTGCCCCTCAATTTTGAGGCTGTGTCCTCTCAGTCTGGATACCCCACCACAGGAAACGTTCTCTCCACATCGACCCTATCTAGTCCCTTCAACTTTTGGTAAGCTGCAGAGTTCTTCCTCAGAATTTATCTCTCTGCCAATGTCACTGAAAAGGTTTAATTACCAAAGTGTAGTGTTGTGATGTTATGTTGGTTCATTTCTTTATCAATCCTTCTTTGAGATTGTTCATAATTCTGAGCATGCCCTATATTGTTGGTCAGTCATTGTTCATCAGTGAACCTGTATTACTAGGGACCTGCAGAGACCTTCTCCAGGTAAAGATCCTGGCCAGCTTACGACGGGGTTATGTTTCTGTGAACTGTTTGCAACCTGAATGGTTCATGAATCCTTATCGAGGGGTCAGCAGTGGGGAGGGTGAACAGATTCACGTTCCAGGGTGCCAGCATCTCTGAAGGTCAATCCTGGTCCCAGCGTATTGATGCAATCACAAAGAAGGCATGCCACTGGCCCTTCTTCATTAGGAGCCTGAGGAGGTTTGGTGTGTGACCAAAGACTCTAGCAAGTTTCTATAGATGTAACCATATAACCATATAACAATTACAGCACGGAAACAGGCCATCTCGGCCCTTCTAGTCCGTGCCGAACTCTTACTCTCACTTAGTCCCACCGACCCGCACTTGGCCCATAACCCTCCATTCCTTTCCTGTCCATATATCTATCCAATTTAACTTTAAACAACAACATCGAACCTGCCTCAACCACTTCTGCTGGAAGCTCGTTCCACACAGCTACCACTCTCTGAGTAAAGAAGTTCCCCCTAAACTTTTGCCCTTTAACTCTCAACTCATGTCCTCTTGTTTGAATCTCCCCCCATTCTCAATGGAAAGAGCTTATCCACGTCAACTCTATCTATCCCCCTCATAATTTTAAATACCTCTATCAAGTCCCCCCTCAACCTTCTACGCTCGATGATGTACCATGGAGAGCATTCTAACTGGTTGCATCATGGTCTGGTATTGGCAGGGGTTGGTGGGGAGGTCCTTCATGGATATTAGTCTCCCCACCTTCAAGGGCATCTTCAAAGGGCAATGCCTCTAACCGACATCCATCGTTAGGGGCTCCCATCACCCAAGGCATGCCCTCTCCTCATTGCTATCATCAGGAAGGAGGTACAGGAGCCTGAAGACACAAACTCAGTGTTTCAGGAACAACTTCTTCCCCTCTGCCATCTGATTTCTGAATGGGCAATGAACACTACCTCACTATTTTCGCTCTTGTTAAATTTTATATATTTTCTTATTATAATTTATAGTATATTTTATGCATTGCACAGTACTTCTGTCACAAAATAATAAATTTCATAACATATGCTAATAAACATAATTCTGATTCTGTTGGAAATGCGGCCGTGAACTAGCTTCCCACCCGGCAGAAGACTCCTACAGTTCCACAGCAGCTGGCAAATCCATCCCACTGTTCGCCCGCGTGTTTGTTCCTGTATATAGGCTGTACACAGTTCAGGCATTCATAGGCTGTGGGGAGTCTGAACCTGTCTCTTTGACTCAGTGCTGCCTGCCAGGGGTTTGGTGTGTGGGAACTCGTTGAGACCTTTCTGGGGTGATGACCACAGGCAGGAAGTGCCCATCCTGTCCTGAAGTAGGTCCAGCGTCCCATCTTCTCTCCTGCGTGCTTCCCTTCAGCACCAAGCGTGGCCCTCGTCTCCTAGCTAAAGGAACTCTCACACAAGCACCACGAGACGGTGCCCGCTGCTGACGTGCACTCCCTGCCCTGTCTCTGGCTCGGAGCGGCCCAGGGGTGTTGGGGCTTCCTGCAGGCCCGGAGGAAGTTGCTGGAGCCTGGGTTCTGGTGCTGGGCAGAGCTGAGATCTGGATGGTGGGAGGAAACTGCAGCACCCAGTGGAAGCCCACACATCCATGGGGAGGATGTACTGCAGGCACTGGAAATGAACTCTGAACTCTGGAATGCCCTGAGCTGTAATAGCGTCGCACTAACTGCTACGTTACCGTGGCAACCACACTGGTGTATCGATGGGAAGCATTGTGACTGGTTGCATCAGAGCCTGGGCATGGGAACTGCAATGCACAGGACTGCAGGTGGCTACGGACTCAGCCATTTCCAGCACCCCCCCACCATTGAGGGCGACTACATGAGGTGATGTCTCGGGAGGCTATACCATGCCCTCTTCCCAACGCTGCCATCAGGTAGGAGGTACAGGAGCCTCCAGGTTCAACAACAGCTTCTTCCCCACTGTCAGCAGGTTCTTGAACCAACCTGAAAAGTCCAACGCTACCTTGAAATGCATTTCTTTTACCCTCTCTCAGCTTGTACTGGTGGTCATTGTGTTTATGTTGTTATGTAGATTATGCTTAACCTATGTTTGTCGTCAATTATGTTTATCATGTACTGTGCTGCTGCTGTTGTAAGAAGCTAATTCTCATGCCAGGTATGTACGTAGGTCTGTAGGCTTGTGTCATAGCTAACTCGAACATGGGGCTTCTGATGTTAATAATGGTATGGGAGCTCGCCCATGTACTGGAGTGTTCGTATCCTGGGAACTGCGTGTAAATGTCTCACTTAGAAAATGGAGAACGTCACCACACCTTACTCCAAGGTGACCCATGACTCTCAGCGGTATTATTTCAGAGAACCTGACAAGTGTAATTACAAATGAAACACAGCAGTGCCTTCTGCTTCCTTACGAGTTTCCATAGATTTGTTACGACCTCTAAAACTTTGACAAACTTTTGTAGATGAGTAGTGGAGAGTTTATTGACTGGGTGGTATGGAAACACCAAAGCCCTTGAATGGAAAATCCTACAAAAAATACTGGATACGGCCCCAGTCCATCACCGGTAAAGCCCTCCCCTCCATTGAGCATGTCTACATGCACATTGCCGCAGGAAAACAGTATCCATCGTCAGGGACCCCCACCCCCCAGGACATGCTCTCCTCTCGCTGCTGCCATCAGGAAGAAGGTACAGGAGCCTCAGGACCCACCACCACAAGGTTTAGAAACATTTATTGAACCAGCAGGGATAACCTCACTCAACTTCACATGGTCCCATAATCTAGGGACTCACTTTCAGGGACTCTTTATCTCATATTCTTAATATTTATTGCTTCTTTATTTATTTTTATTATTTCCATTGTTTTAGTATTTGCTCAGTTTATTGTCTTTTGCTCATTGGTCGAATGTCCAAATTGGTGCAGTCTTTCATTGACTCTATTATGGATTTATTGTGATGGATTTACAAGAAAATGAATCTCAGGGTTGTATATGGTGACTTTAATGTACTTTGATAATAAACTTATTTTGTACTGTATGTTAAGGCCATCTGGGGAGGAAGGTCCCACGTTGTTTTCTCTCCTGCCGGAAACAACAGGCGCAATTCTCTGTTCCGCCTGGCTACTGTACTTTGAACTTTGATCCAGCTGGTGTAGCTGCTGCCTCACCGCCTGGAGATCCAGGTTCGATCCTGACCTCAGGTGCTCCCTGTGTGGAATTTGCACACTGTCCCTGTGACCACCTGGATTTCCTCCAGTGACTGCCTCCACAGCCGCTGGGGTGGAAATTTCTAGCATTAATCACCTCCCCCCACCCCTCACCCTGTTACCCAGATGAAAACATTTCGTCTCATCTCCATTCTGAAAGTCTGGGGCCTCTATCCTGGGGCTATGACCCCTGCCAAAATCCTCCATTTTATTTCACATTTTCTTCCATTCTGCTGTGCAGTTTTACATTTAATGTATGATTCTCTCTAGTGATAGAATTTCAGTCTCCTTCCAGTCGTGGTTGGGCTGACATGTAGAAGGCGGCTTTGGATCCATTCCTTCCCCTAATGAAATGCCCTCAGGCCTGATGTATATTTCATTGCAAAGTCTGATGTGCTCTGTTGGTGCTGAAATGATATGTGTTGTTTGGAAGAAGAGGGTGATTGATTTGATTTTCTCTCTCAGCCTCTCTCCTTGAACCCAGCCAAGGTAAATACTGTGTGGACACTGCATCTGATGGATGGTTAGTGGTGAACTCCTGATGGTAAATGGTCGTAAACTAATCCACAATCCTGTACACACACAGACACACACACACACACACTGTCTCTCCCACACACACACATTCTCTCTCTCTCGTGCTCACACACACGGACACAAGTCGAATCCTGTGTTTGTTGATGAGCTATTAAGACTAGAGTTTAAAACGAGTGATAGAATTGATCCACGGTCTGGATGCCAATTTCTCTGCCCTCCTTTGCCTGGCTGAATCCATCGCCTTCCCACTGCTGCTTATTAGAACGGGCTGCTTCTCAGAGTCTGAATTACATCAACACAGTTCTGTTTAAACACTTGACATTTGTTACCCAATAGTGATGTCTTTGGCTCCCAATGAGACGCAGTGGCTGTGATTCCTCAACTGTTGTCCTCGGTCTGGATCAGCAGCGGCTGGGGAACTCACTGTCCTGAAGGGGGTGGGGCAATGGTGGCGTTCAGCTCCCCCCAGTACCAGGGACGGGAACAATCAGGCCCCACCGAGATCCAATCTAGTGCCAGGGAGGTCCTCCTGAACCCCCAGTCAGTCCTCCAGCATTGATCCCGGTCCCAGACTGGCACTGAACTCTCGCCAGGTGCTGTTCCTCTCCAGGACAGAGAGTGCATCATTGCGTGGGGGAGGGGGGCGGGTGATCTGTAACTTTGATAACGGGTAATAGAACTCTGAGTTTTCCTGTAGGTTCTGTCACAGGGAAGATGACTGAACAAAGACCTAATCATTCATCTGAAGATGGCAAATTAGAATTTTCTCTGTATCTGAGGAATCATCTTCAGAATAAAACATTATAATGGAGTCATCCAGCACAGAAACAAGCCAGTTGGCCCACTGCGTTCATCCTAACCATCAGTCACCCATCTATAGTAATAATATTCTCCAGCATTTGGCCCGTGGCCCTTCAAGAGCTTACTGAGAATCTTCAGAGCTGTGAGAGTCCTTGCCTCTGCCGCACACAGTGTCCCAGATTCCAACCAGCCCCTGAGTGGGGAAATTCCTCCTCAAACCTGGGTGTCATTATACACCAGTCATTGAAAGTGGGCATGCAGGTACAGCAGGCGGTGAAAAAGGCGAACGGTATGCTGGCATTTATAGCGAGAGGATTCGAGTACAGGAGCAGGGAGGTACTACTGCAGTTGTACAAGGCCTTGGTGAGACCACACCTGGAGTATTGTGTGCAGTTTTGGTCCCCTAATCTGAGGAAAGACATCTTTGCCATAGAGGGAGTACAAAGAAGGTTCACCAGATTGATTCCTGGGATGGCAGGTCTTTCATATGAAGAAAGACTGGATGAACTGGGCTTGTACTCGTTGGAATTTAGAAGATTGAGGGGGGATCTGATTGAAACGTATAAGATCCTAAAGGGATTGGACAGGCTAGATGCGGGAAGATTGTTCCCGATGTTGGGGAAGTCCAGAACGAGGGGTCACAGTTTGAGGATAGGGGGGAAGCCTTTTAGGACCGAGATTAGGAAAAACTTCTTCACACAGAGAGTGGTGAATCTGTGGAATTCTCTGCCACAGCAAACTGTTGAGGCCAGTTCATTAGCTATGTTTAAAAGGAAGTTAGATATGGCCCTTGTGGCTACAGGGGTCAGGGGGTATGGAGGGAAGGCTGGGTTCTGAGTTGGATGATCAGCCATGATCATAATAAATGGCGGTGCAGGCTCGAAGGGCCGAATGGCCTACTCCTGCACCTATTTTCTATGTTTCTATGTTTCTATGTTTTAACCTCTTGCACTTACCTTGAATGACACCGAAACTCAGATTCCTCTGTAGTGAGGTAAAGGTTCATGCTCTCTGCTCTTATCCACAAGATGAAGGAGCACGATGAGATCATTCGGACTGTCGATTCTGCTCTGCTATTGAATCATGGCAGAATTATTTCTCCCTCAGCTCCATCCTCGCCCCTTCTCCCCGTAACCTTGGACATCCTACTGATTGAGAATCTACCAAACTCCGCTGTAAATATACCCACTGACTTGGCCTCCATCGCCATCAGTGGCAATGAATTCCACAGATTCACCACCCTCTGGCTAAAGAAATTCCTCCTCTTCTCTTTTGTTAAGGAACATCCTTCTGTTCCAATGTTGTGTTGTCACTCTATTGGAAACATCCTCTCCATGTCCACTCTATCTCAGCCTTTCAATGTTTGATAGGTTTCAGTGAGATTCCCCCCTCATTCTTCTAAACACCATGCTCCTTATAATTTCAAACATTTTATTCTATTCCCCCTCCAAGGGAAATAGCCCCTGTCTATTCAGAGTCCTTTATTAAGGAAAGCATTCCATCCAAACAACATGCTGGTCAATCTCCTCTGCACCGTCTCCGTCTTCCTGTCGTGTGTTCAACTGACACATTATGCCAACTGTCTCCATTTAACTAATATTCCTCTTCAGTACCCCTGCTCAAGACAGACTCACTTTCCACCTTGTGTCTGTCACCCAGGACATGCCCTCACTGTTACCATCAGGAAGGAGGCACACACTCACCGATTCAAGAACAGCTTCTTGCCCTCTGCCATCCAATTTCTAAATGGACATTGAACCCATGAACACTACCTCACTTTTGTATTATTTCTGTTTTTGCACTATTTTTAATTTAACAATGTAATATACATATGTATACTTATTGTAATTGATTTTTTTTTACTATTCCTCTATATTTAACGTGTATTTCATTGTTCTGCAGCCGCTGTTAACAGATTTCACGACATATGCTGGTGGTATTATCCCTGATTCTGAATCTGTCTGCACGTTTGTCCCGCCTGCTTGCTAGTCGTCTCCATGTCTCTCTCTGCAGACCAGTGTCCTCCACAGAACTTGCCTCTTTTATATTATTATTAAACTTGGCTTCAATGCACCCAATCCCTTCAGATTTAGTGACTATGGTAGAGACATAGAGTCACAGAAAATGACAGCACTGAAAACAGTCCCTTCAGCCCATCTAGGCCACCCTGATCCATTTAAACTGCCTCATCCCATCGACTGGCACTATAACCTTCCGTACCCCTCCCATCCATGTACCTATCCAAACTTCTCTTAAACATTGAAATCAAGATCGCATCCACCACTCGCGCTAGCAGCACGATCCATCCTCTCACCACCCTCTGAGTGAAGAAGTTTCCCCCTTATTTCACCTTTCACTCTTAACCCATGTCCTCTACTTGTAGTCTCACCCAACCTCAGTGGAAAAAGCCAGCTATCGATACCCCTCATAATTTTGTATACCTCTATCAAATCTCCTCTCAATCGTCTACATTCTAAAGAATACAGTCCAAACTTTCGGAGGGTAGGCCTCAAAATCCCCGGCTTTGCCTGCTGTTGGCGACCGAGGTTGAGGTCAAATCGCTCGGACAGAGATGGCGCTCAGTACTCGGTGTCGGAGAGCTGATCAGAGCTCGAAGTTTTCGGATGACTCAGAGTCGGACTGTGGTCGGCGTGGCAGGGAGAGTTTTTCTTCCTTCTCCCATTTGCGTGAGATGTGGGACATTTGAGAGACTTTGAACTTTTTACTGTGCTCATGGACTTCTTCATCAAGTTATGGTATTGTTGCACTGTTTGTAACTATATGTTATAATTATGTGGTTTTGTCAGTGTTTTCAGTCTTGGTCTGTCCTGTGTTTTGTGATATCACATCGGAGGAAATATTGTATCATTTCTTAATGCATGCATTACTAAATGACAATAAAAGAGGACTGCGTGTCTTCATAATCTATCTAAACCTGTTCAATCTTTCCTTATAACTCAGGTCCTCCAGTCCCAGCAACATCCTCATAAATTTTCTCTGTAGTCTTTTCAATCTAATTTAATGAATGTAGCTGGAAAATAATTTATAATCAGAATAAGTTTTATTATCACTGTCCTGTATGATGTGGGATTAGTTGTTTTGTGGCAGTAGTACAGTGCAGAGATGTAAAATTACTTTAAATTGCAAAATAAATACTGTAAGCAGTGCACATAAAAAGGAACACACACAAAATGCCGGAGGAACTCAGCAGACCAGGCAGCATTTTTTGGAAAATACTTTTTAAGAAAAAGGGCACAGTTGATGTTTCTGGCCGAGACCCTTCATCAGGACTGGAGTAAAAAAGAATGAGGAGTCAGGGTTAAAAGGTGGGGGGAGGGAAGGAAGGAGCACAAGGTGTTGGGTAAAACCAGGGGGAGGGCGTGAAGTAAAGAGCTGGGAAGCTGATTGGTGAAAGAGATACAGGGCTGGAGAAGGGGGAGTCTAATCTAAAGATTAGAAAGAAGCTGAAGAAATTTCGCCTGTCCCCTAAAACCCTCACTAATTTTTATAGATGCACCGTAGAAAGCATTCTTCTAGGGTGCATCACGACCTGATATGGAAGTTGTCCTGTCCAAGACCAGAAGAAGCTGCAGAAGATCGTGAACACAGCGCAGCACATCACACAAACCAATCTTCCATCCTTGGACTCACTTTATACTGCACGCTGTCGGAGCAGTGCTGCCAGGATAATCAAGGACACGACCCACCCAGCCAACACACTTTTTGTCCCTCTTCCCTCCGGGAGAAGATTCAGGAACTTGAAGACTTGTACAGCCAGATTTGGGAACAGCTTCTTTCCAACTGTGATAAGACTGCTGAACAGATCTGGGCTGTACCCTCCAAATATCTGGACCGTACCCTCCAAATATCTGGACCTGCCTCTCGGTTTTTTTGCACTACCTTACTTTCCATTTATCTATTTTCTATTTATGATTTATAATTTAAATTTTTAATATCTACTATCGATTTGTAATCCAGGGAGCGCGAAGCGCAGAATCAAATATCGCTGTGATGATTGCACGCTCTAGTATCAATTGTTTGGCGACAATAAAGTAAAGTAAAGTCAAGTAATTGAAGAGGACAGAAGTCCATGGAAGAAAGAAAAGGGGGAGAGGAGTACCAGAGGCAAGGAGATCAGGTGAGAGAGGGAAAATGGGATGGGGAATGGTGAAGGAGGGGAGGGGATGCATTACTGCAAGTTCAAGAAGTTCATGCCATCAGGTTGGAGGCTACCCAGACAGAATATAAGGTGTTGCTCCTCCAGCCAGAGTGTGGCCTCATCACGACAGGAGAGGAGGCCATGGATAGACATATCGTAATGGGAATGGGAAGTGGAAGTAAAATGGGTGGCCACTGGGAGATTCCGCTCGTTCTGGCAGATGGAGTGTAGGTGCTCGGCGAAGCCGTCTCTGAATCTATGCTGGGTCTCACTGATACGCAAGAGGCCACAGTGGGAGCACCGGATACAGTAGATGACTCACAGGTGAAGTGTCACCTCACCTGAAAGGACTGTTTGGGGCCCTGAATGGTAGTGAGGGAGGAGGAGTAGGGTCAGGTCTTTTGTGCTGCATCAGATCCAGAGTAACAATTATTTCATCCTCCTTTACACTTGTTGGAAATAACATTAAACAATCTTGAATCTTGAATCAAACCTGAATTATTCTATACTTAGAGTGACTTAAGCCACTATAACCAAATGTCATATTGCTCGTGGCAAACTTTACAATTCAGAAAGTGGTTTATCTGTGATCCAGCGCTGAAGTCCTAAAACATACAATTCTATGGTATCTAATTCTCAGAACTCCTGGGAGCCGTGTAGTGTTTTCAAAGCAGACACTGTGGTGGAAGGAACCGCAGAAGTCAAAGTTCAAAGTTCCAAGTAAATTTATTATCCAAGTCCATATATGATGCCATATATTAAATTGAGATTCATTTTCTTGCAGGCATTTGCCGGAAAAAAGAAACAGAATGGAGCTAACGGGAAAAGTGTACGTAAACAACGGCTGGCAAACAGCCAGTGTTTAAAAGGAGACACACTGTGCAAACAGAAACAAGAGTGTGAGTTGTAAAGTCAAAATGAGTTTGTAGGTTGTCAGAGCAGGTGGGGATTGAAGTTATTCAGGCCGGTTCAGAAGCCTGATGTCTGAGGGGTAATTACTGTTCCTGAAGCTGGTGGGGTGGGACCTGAGGCTTCTGCACCTCTTTCCTGATGGTAGTAGTGATGCATGGTCTGGATGGTGGGGGTCTTTGGTGATGGATGCTGCTCTCTTGTGGCAGGGGTTCTTGTAGATGTGCTTAACGGTGGGGAGGGCTTTGCCGGTGATTGACTGGGTTGTATCCATCACTTTCTGTTGGCTTTTTCATCAGCTTCGAGTTGCAGGCTCCCCCAGTCAGCGATGTGATAGTGCAAGACAACCCCTTGCAGTGCTGTCAGTTGAGGGATAATTATTGGCCAGGACACTGAGGAGAAATCATTTGCTCCTATTTGAAGCGTGTTGCTGAATCTTTTAACACCGAGCTGTGAGAACTAATGAACTAAAAGAGAAAATGTTGAAAACACTGGCAGAAAGAGGAACAGAGCTGACATTTCAGGTTGAAGGCACTTTGTCAGAACAGTTCTGATGAAAGATCTTTGACCTGATCCCGTTTCTTTTCCAGCCCAAGCCGTGAGTTAGTCAGGTACTTTCTACTCTTATCTCAGATTTCAAGCATCTACCGTTTTCTTTTCTTTTAGATTTTAAGAACAGATCGAGTCTCAGTTTAATGTCTCATCCTAACAGTGGATCCATACAGGATAGTTCCAGAGTGACATCAGTGCACAGCTGGAAACCGGCCAGAGGATGAACCGGAGGAAACCAGTTCCATTAAAGGAACAACGCCAAAACACTGCCCACAGCCCGATAATCATGTCCCAGAGTTCTAAAGGAGGTAGCCACGGAAATAATGATCTTCCAAAACTATTTACACTGTTCCTGTAGATTGGAGGCAACCCTAACTACAATATTTTAAAAAATGAAGGACGGGGGAGAAACGTTTTGTACAACTCCGACAACCTTCCGTTCCATCATTTGGAAATTCAGATGGTTCACCATTTGGCTTGCCTGTTCCCTACGCTCTCTGTGAACCCGTTTATCTAAGCTCCATGTGTGAACTTCAGTCGTTTGCATGATTTGTTTGTCTGCACATTGGGTGATTGACAGTCTTTTTAAAAAGTTGGTTCTATTGGGTTTCTTTGTTTTCTAGATGCCTGTAAAGGAGATGAATCAGAAGGTTGTATACAGTATACATACGTTGACAATAAATGTACTTTGAACCCTTCGGGGCCCCATTTCCACAATCCCTTTAAACTGACCACAGCCCTGTTTCTCCTGTCCTCCAGGCTCCCTTTGACCCCACCAGGGTCCCATTCCCAGAATCCCTTTAAACCACCAGGGCCCTGTTTCACATGCTCTCCTTAAAAACTTCTGGTTCATTGGAAAACGTATCACATTACTACATAACATCTTAAGAAGCATGAATTAGAAGTGTGTTGATGTATGACTGAGAGTAATATTAAATAGTCATGAAAATCTACCATTCCAACACCATCAAGGTACTGAGGGTAAGGGATTATCGAAGTTTTACTGTAGTTTACTGACCAGTTATCCTGACGTCACAAATGGGTCAAGACTCTACTACAGAAGGTGTATTAAAAAAACACATGGCAAGAACTAGTGGTATTGATAGACATTGACAAGGGAAAATTGTGTTTAACAAATCTGCCATTTTGAGGATGTAATTTGCAGAAGAAATAAGGCAGAACCAATGGATGTGAATGTGGTTTGAAGTAAGTTTATCATCAAAGTACATACATGTCACCATATACAAACCTGAGATGTGTTTTCTTGTGGGTAAGTCCAAGAGCCATAACAGAATCAATGAAAGACCACACCCAACAGGACAGCCAATCAGCCAACGTGCAGAAGACAACAAACTGTGCAAATACAAAGAGAGAAAAAACCAATAAATATCAAGGACGTGAGATGAAGAGCCCTTGAAAGTGAGTCCGTAGATCATGAGAACAGTTCAGTGGTGGGCAAGTGGAGTTGAGTGAAGTTATCCTTTCTGGTTCAGATGGTTGAGGGGTAATAACTATTTCTGAACCTGCTGATGTGGTTATTGAGGCTCCTGTACTTCTTTTCTGATGGCAGCAATGAGAAAAGAGCATAGCCTGGGCGGTGGGGCCCTTGGTGATGGATGCTGCTTTCCCGTAACAGCACTCTGTATAGGGGTGCTCAATGGAGGGAAGGGACCCGTGAGAGACTGGGCCCTATCCATGACTTTTTGTAGGATTTTCCATTCAGGGACATTGCTGTTTCCATACCAGGCTGTGGTGCAACCAGTCAATATACTCTCCACCACACATCTCTAGAAGTTTGTCAAGGTTTTAGATATCATGTCAAATCTCCACAAACTTCTAAGGAAGTAGAGGCACTACTGTGCTTCCTTGTGATGGCCACAGGACAGATCATCTGAAATGAAAACACTGAGGAGTTTGACCTTCTCCACTTCTGATCCCCCAATGAGACTGGCAGGGGTGGTGTGGGCTGCTGTGGGAGTTCATGAAGCTTCCTCCATGTTTTGATGGTCAAAGTGAGCATGGAAGGCTTGTTGCTTGGTTTCACTTTGTAAGAGGTGATAGCGTTCAAGCCCTGTCATAGCTGCGATTCATGTTCTGTCCAAAATTGCCACTTCGCACGTGAGATGGTTATCTGGAGATTGTACCTGGACCTTTTGTATCTTACTTGGTCACCAGACCTAAATGCCACTGATCTGACCCTCAACAGATTGCGGATCTCCTGGCTCATCCATGGCTTCTGGTTGAGAAGGACTCTGAATGCGACAAGCAAGGTGTATTCATTCACATCCCCTGATGAGTGCTTGAACACTGCCTACAAGTGTTTGAAGGAGTCCTGTAGCTGCTCCTCTCCCTCCTGCAACCACCTCTTTGGCTCTCTAGCTCCTGCCTATATGCAGGTAGGCGAAAGACGGCCAAGTGATCAGATTTCCCAAAATGTGATCTGGGCACAGAATGGTAGGCATTCCTTATCATGGTATAGCAGTGGTTGAGTGTGTTGGGACTCCTGGTGCTGCAGGTTATATGCTGATGATAATTGGGCAGAGATTTCTGCAAACAAGCCTGACTGAAGTCCTGACTATGATTTGAAATGCATCAGGGTGGGCTGTTTCTTGTTTGGTGATGGCAACATTCAATATCTTGGGTACTTGATTAAAGTTGGCATTTCGCAGTATGTAAGCTGCAGTCAGGATCATGGAAGCTAACTCTCTTGGTGAGTAGAATGGTTGGCACTTAATCATAGATGATCCAGGTCAGGGGAACAGGAGTGCAACAAGACAGCTGCATCCAAGCACCACAAAGGGTTTATCATGAAACATAGACCCCTCCTTTTTGTATTTTCCAAATAAGCAGTCTGATCCATTCTGCATATTGAGAAGCCTTCAGGTCTTACTGACATTTCCAGCATGTCTGGAGTGAGCCATGTCTCCATTTTGCACAGAACGCAGTAATTCCTCATTTCCCTCTGATACAGTAATCTTGCTCTTAGGTCCTCAGTCTTGTTCTCCAGCAACTGCATGTTTGCTAACAAGATGATAGGTAGAGGAATTTTCACCCCTCTGGGTCTCGATCTGACTTGGAGTCCTCCCCTCTCCCTGTCTTCTGGCCGTGGTGACATACCTTTACCCGCTTAAAGATGCTATATCTGCACACTTGAGAGTTAAGTCTGTCGAGACCTTCAGAAGATCGTGAAATTGCAAGGTTAAAGCACATGAGTGAGCGTCTGGGGGTTAGGGTGTTGTTTTGTCATTGGGTAACAGTTAACAGATGGGAAACAGTGATTGGGAATAGACTTCTCTTTCTGGAGTGGCAGGCAGGTTGTACTGGGGAGCCAAAGAGATCAATGTTTGGACCCAAGGTAGAGGAGTAGTGAGTGCAGTCAGGAGGATGCACAGTGGCTCCAATATTTTTAACCGAGTTGGGTGAATGAGTATCTGCAAGGCAGGTACAGTTTAACATGGGTAAGTGTGACGGGACTGATTTTGGTTCTAAGAACAGAAAGATCATTATCTAAATGGTGGTAGACTGAGGAAGGGGAGGGACAAGACCTGGGCGTCCTTGTCCATCTGTCACTGAAAGCAAGTGGACAGGTGCAGCCAGCAGTGAGGAAGGCAAGTGGTAGTTCAAAAGTTCAAATTAATTTATTGTCAAAATACATATACATTGAGTGGCCACTTTATTGTGTACCACCTGTATCTAATAAAGTGGCCACTGAGCGTACGTTTATGGTTTTCTGCTGCTGTAGCCCATCCACTTCAAGGTTTGATGTCTTGTGTATTCGGAGATGCTCTTCTACATGCCATAGAGATAACAGGTGCTTATTTGAGTTACTGTTGCCTTCCTGTTCTCCTGAACCAGTCTGGCCATTCTCCTCTGACCTCTCTCATTAACGAGGTGTTTTCACCCACAGAACTGCTGCTCACTGGATGCTTTTTGTTTTTCTCACCGTTCTCTGTAAACTCTGTTGTGTGCGAAGACTCCAGGAAAGCAGTAGTTTCTGAGATACTCAAACCACCCTGTCTGGCACCAACAATCAATCAAAGTCACTGAGATCACGAAGAGCCATTTTAAAAAATCCAGCACAGAAACAGGCCCTTCAGCCCATCTAGTCCATGCCGAGCCATTTAAACTGTCTACTCCCATCGCCCTGCACTGGGACCGTAGTCCTCCATACCCCTATCATCGATGTACCTATCCGAACTTGTCTTAAATGTTGAAATTGAGCTTACATGAACCATTTGTGTTGGCAGCTCATTCCACACTCTCGTGACCCTTTGAGTGAAGAAGTTTTCTTCCCCATCCTGAGGTTTGGTCTGACCAATGAATGAACCTCTTGACCATGTCTTGTCTGCATGCTTTTATGATCGGCTGATTAGATATTTGCATTTTTGAACTGGGGTACGGGTGCGTCGAATAAAATGGCAGCTGAGTGTACGTCACGTTATACTACTCTGAGGTTTACTTTCTTACAAGCACTCACAGTAGAATAAAGAAATACGTACTATAGAAGCAATGAAAAAATGCACATGAAGACTTACAAACAACCAATGAGCAAAAGAAAACAAATCACGCAAGTGTAAGAAAATCAAATAATACTAATAAATACATAAGTATTTCGATGATACTGAGAACAAGAGTTGCGTTGCAAGAGGACTGGAGTACAGGTGAAGGGGTGTCTTGCTGCAGTTCTACAAGGCCCTGGTGAGACCCATCTAGAGTTTTGCATGCATTTTTCTTCTTCTAGGAATGTCTTGATAAGGAGGGAGAACAACACAGTCCTTTACGAGATTCTCTGCTATGAGGAGAGATTGGATCAACCAGTCCTATAACTCTCTGGAGTTCAGAGACACGTGAGAGAAGCTGATAGAAACCCACAAAACGAGACAGACCAGATAAAAGGAGGAAGTAGCTGATGGGTGATGAGTCTAGTACTAGCGGACAAATCCTTAGGTTGTGGTAGGTACCGTCTGGAACCAAGATCAAGAAACATTTTTTCTCCCAGAGCTGGTGGCTTGTGGAGGCCAACTTACTAACAATGTTCAGGAAAGAGGTACTTTACTTCATACTTTATACTTTATTGTCGCCAAACAATTGATACTAGAGCGTACAATCATCACAGCGATATTTGATCTGCTCTTCGTGCTCCCTGGAGTACAAATCGATTGTCAATATTAAAAATTTAAATAAATAGAATCTAGAAAAGGGTAAGTAAGGTAGTGCAAAAAAACCGAGAGGCAGGTCCGGATATTTGGAGGGTACGGCCCAGATCCGGGTCAGGATCCGTTCAGCAGTCACAGTTGGAAAGAAGCTGTGCCCAAATCTGGCCGTACGAGTCTTCAAGCTCCTGAACCTTCTCCCAGAGGGAGGAGGGATGAAAGAGGTAGGCACATTATTTAATACTAAAGAGATCAAGGGATATGGGTAGAAGGCAGGAACAGGGGTCTGAAGTAGAAGGTCACATTGAATGGTGGACCAGGCCCTGTACAATTGCAGCCAGGCCCCCCTGCTCCGGTACTCCAGTCCTTTTGCAATGCAGGTCAATGTATCTCCTGGCCTCCTCACCGCCTGCTGCACCTGAACGCTTGCAGCTGAGGGACGAGGAGCTGCTGCGTGCTTGTGCTTGTGGAAGTGCAGCCTCAGGACAACATCCCTCAGGCCGTGCAACTCAGGGACTTGTGACTGTAGGTGCTATTGTAGCCGTATGTGCTGTGTATGACTGTATGTACTGTGATTCGCACCTTGGCCTGGAGGAGCAATGTTTTGTTTTGCTATGTACATGGGTATGGTTGAATGGCAATTACACTTGAAGCAACACACATAAAAGTTGCTGGCGAACGCAGCAGGCCAGGCAGCATCTCTAGGAAGAGGTACAGTCGACGTTTCGGGCCGAGACCCTTCGTCAGGACTAACTGAAGGAAGAGATAGTAAGGGATTTGAAAGTGGGAGGGGGAGGGAGAGATCTGAAATGATAGGAGAAGACAGGAGGGGGAGGGATGGAGCCAAGAGCTGGACAGGTGATTGGCAAAAGGGATATGAGAGGATCATGGGACAGGAGGCCCAGGGAGAAGGAGAAAGCGGGGTGGGGGGAACCCAGAGGATGGGCGAGGGGTATAGTCAGAGGGACAGAGGGAGAAAAAGGAGAGAGAGAGAGAAAGAATGTGTGTGTATAAATAAATAACAGATGGGGTACGAGGGGGAGGTGGGGCATTAGCTGATGTTCATGCCATCAGGTTGGAGGCTACCCAGACGGAATATAAGGTGTTGTTCCTCCAACCTGAATGTGGCTTCATCTTTACAGTAGAGGAGGCTGTGGATAGACATGTCAGAATGGGAATGGGATGTGGAATTAAAATGTGTGGCCACTGGGAGATCTTGTTTTTAGGCAGACAAGGACATCTAGGGCTTGTGCCTTCCCTTTCCTCAGTCTACCACCGTTGATTGATGGAACAGGCCAGATGGGCTGAATGGCCTCTTCCAGCTCCTGTGTTCACTAGTCACAGCCCTAGGCCAAAGACACAGACTCGCCCTCAGTGACAGAACACTCAATTCGATTTATCTTCATACTTTCACCAACTTCTAAAGCTTCCTTTGTAGATACTGGACAATGAAACAATCATTAAATTGCCGTGGCAAAACATTGTTTTTTTTCCCAGTACCAAGGCAGTATGCAGATGGATAAAGCTTATGTTAACATTCTGAAACAACCCCAGGTGACAGTCCCTCAGGCCTTGATCCCAGAGCTGAATAACACTTCGGTAATTCAATGGAGATATTTATTTCTAAAACACCTAAGTGAAAGAAATCATTGGAATACTTGTATTTCCTGAGGTAATACTTCACCACAGTACGTCAAGCTAACACACTCACAACAAAGTACGGAACTTCAGCCAGTGAACGCCATGGAAAGTCCCGTTTCTGGTCTGCCGAAGGCTGGCGAACGTCCTGAAAGATTCCACGGTCACATAGCAGGACAATTTATAATGCATTCATGATTATACAACACAATGGAAACTGTTCGATTATTTGTGGGTGACATGTTTGCTTCATAAGTTCTTCAATTTAAATGATTTTTAAATGTGGCAAGTGCCCTTTCTCAAAGTACACTCATCATGGGAGCCTGCTTCAGTTGAGGAAAAGCAGTTCCATCACAATATGACCTGCAAATGACCAACTCTACTTTGGATCCAGTTCTACTGAAGGAAATCCTTGAATTATTCTTTGAAATGCATCAGGCCAAAACCTTTACAGATCAGTTCTTTACATTTTCCGCTGCTCTCTGTACATGACCGTGTGGGTTTCCTCCGGGTGCTCCAGTTTCCTCCCACAGACCAAAGATGTATTGGTTGGTAGGTCAATTGGTCATTGTAAATTGTCCTGTGATTAGACTACGGTTAAATCGTGCATTGCTGGGCAGTGCAACTTGAAGAGTCAAATGGCCTGTTCCGCATCGTACCTCAATAAATAAATAAATTTGCTCCCTCCTTGAGGGTAACGTCAGACCTCCTGCCCGAGATTAACTCTTGGCTCTTCCCGCACTAGGGCGGAACGGCCTACCATGCAGTTTTGTTCATTTATCTGGGAGGTTTCAGTCGTGGCAGGGTGAAACCCAGTCACGGTATTGGCCACGTGGACAACGTGAACTTTATTGGCAGCTTTCTTCTGCAGAAGGCAGGTAAATACTTGTTTGAACCTTTTCCGGAAATGCTTTGAGATCAAAGCGTACACGATAGGGTTAAGGCAAGAGTTGGCATAGGACATGCAGTGAGAGATAAGCCTGAAGGCAAAGGTCGCCTTATTGAACGGGAAGTTCCCAAACCAGAAGCACATTATTAATACATGGTGGGGCAGCCAACATAGGCAAAAGAGCACGGCAACGATGATGATCATTTTGGTTACTTTCCGCTTGGCTTTCTTGCCCTCTGAGATGGTCTCAATGGGGTCCACTGATGTCCACAGGTATTTGATTGTCCTGGTGTAGGCAAAACTCAGGATTATAACAGGGATGGCATAGCCAAAAACAAAGGAGGAAACATCCATGATCTTTCTCCTGCTGTCTTCCCAGACTGGCACACAGATAGGCACCCCTTTGTAGAGGACAATCTGGTAGTAGCTCAAGTACGGCCCAGCTAAGATTATTGATAATGCCCAGATTATTCCGATGGCAATTAAGGCATTACGTGCTGTGCGAAGGTCCCGCGATTTCAAGGGGTACCTTATAGCAAGGTATCTGCAACAAAAAGGCAAAAGGGTTGTCAGAATTTTACATTATCCTTTACCGTAATGTGATTCAGTCTAACCCAGGTTATCATTCTAGGTCTGGGTTGGCCCTTGAACTCGATCAGTAGTGACTCCATAATCAATGCCATCCACCCATAGTCCTCCCAAAAAACTTGGCCTCTGCGCCCCCATTTCACACTTAATCCAGCTCAAGACCCCAGCTCACTTTGGAATAAAAATTAAAAACACAGCATATTTTTAAATGGTGAGAGGTTAAAAGCTTCTAGTGCTGAGAGTAACCCCAAGCGTTCTTGTATGCAAGTCACTGACAATTAACGTACAGGTTCAGCAAGTACTCTACTCACAAAGGCAAATGGTACCTTGGCCTTGATTGCAGGAAGATTTGAGTATTGAATGTCTTGCTCCAATTATATTGAGTTTTGGTGAGAATATATCTGGAATCTTGTGTATGAGCCTGATCTCCTTTTATGCTAGGGAGTGCAGCCTGCTTAACCTCTCCATGGATGATAGACCTTCCGTCCCAGGGTGAGGTATCCCAAAGATGTGTGGATTGGTGGGTTAATTAGCGGCTGTAAATTGCCCCCGGTGTCTGGGTGGGAGGTTGGGTCTGGGAGATGCTGGGAAAGTGGGGAGAATATAAAGAATTGGATTAATGTCGGATTGATGGCCAGCACTCATTCTGTGGGCTGAAGGGCCAGTTTCCGTGTCCTGTCTCTCTGTGGCTCCAGGGGTGAAGATGATTCTGCATCCGAGGTTTGTACCCTGAGGTTCACTTGCATCCCTGCCACTCTCACTACGGGGTCGTGTGCGATTCTGTGCCTTGTCCACGTTTCGGCTACTCTCTATAACCTCTGACCCACTTTATGCCTAACGACAAATATATTCACTCAGGGCCAGAGTGTTCCAAAGATTCACAACCCTCTGAGATAATTGTTTTTTAAATTTAGGGAAATGACATGGTAACAGGAACCCTTCTGGCCTATTCAATCCTCGCCTCTTGATTATACCCATGTGTCCAATTAACCTATTAACCCATACGGTATGTCTTTGGAACGTGGGAGGAAACCAGAGCACCTGGATGAAAGGTATGTGGTCACAGGGAGAACGTACAAATACAGACATTGGATGAATTGAACCTGCATCTCTGGCACTTTAATGGGTAACGTTACCATGACAACCAAGTTTATCCTGACTCTGTTCCCACTGGTTCAACACCCTGTAACCTGGGTGAAAAACCCCCAAACTTCAAAGTAAATTTATTATCAAAGTACATCTATGTTTTGATATATGACCTTGAGATTAATTTTTCTCGTGGGCATTCATAGTAAATACAAAGAGAAAAAAATCATAATAAATAAATAAGAAATCAATATTAAGAGCATGAGATGAAGTAACACACACAAAATGCTGGAGGAACTCAGCAGGCCAGACAACATCTATGGTAAAAACGTTGACTGTACTTTTTCCCATAGGTGCTGCCTGGTCTACTGAGTTCCTCCAGCATTTTGTGTATATTGCTTGGATTTCCAGCATCTGCAAATTTTCTCTTGTTAGTGACATGAGGTGAAGAGTCCTCGAAAGTGAGTCCATAAGGTTAGAAACATGGAAAACCTACAGCACAATACAGGCCCTTCGGCCCACAAAGCTGTGCCGAACATGTCCTTACCTTAGAACTACCTAGGCTTACCCATAGCCCTCTATTTTTCTAAGCTCCATGTATCTATCCAGGAGTCTCTTAAAAGACTCTATTGTTTCCGCCTCCACCGCTGTCGCAGGCAGCCCATTCCACACACTCACCACACTCTGTGTAAAAAACTTACCCCTGACATCTCCTCTGTACCCACTGCCAAACACCTTAAAACTGTGCCCTCTCGTGGAAGCCACTTCAGCCCTGGGAAAAAGCCTCTGACCATCCACACGATCAATGCCTCTCATCATCTTATACACCTCTATCAGGTCACCTTTCATCCTCCATCGCTCCAAGGAGAAAAGGCTGAGTTCACTCAACCTATTCTCATAAGGCATGCTCCCCAATCCAGGCAACAGCCTTGTAAATCTGCACCCTTTCTATGGTTTCCATGTCCTTTCTGTAGTGAGGCGACCAGAACTGAGCACAGTACTCCAAGTGGGGTCTGACCAGGGTCCTATATAGCTGCAACACTACCTTTCGGCTCTTAAACTCAACCCCATGGTTGATGAAGGCCAATGCACCGTGTGCCTTCTTAACCACAGAGTCAACCTGCATAGCAGCTTTAAGTGTCCTATGGACTTGGACCCCAAGATCCCTCTGATCATCCAGACTGTCAAGAGTCTTACCATTAATGCCATATTCTGCCATCATATGTGACCTACCAAAATGAGACACCTCACACTTATCCGGGTTGAACTCCATCTGCCACTTCTCAGCCCTGTTTTGCATCCTATCTATGTCCTGCTGTAAACTTCGACAGCCCTCCACACTATCCACAACACAACCGACCTTTGTGTCATCAGCAAATTTACTAACCCATCCCTCCACTTCCTCATCCAGGTCATTTATAAAAATCAAGAAGAGTAGAGGTCCCAGAACAAATCCCTGAGGCACACCACAGGTCACCAACCTCCATACAGAACATGACCCATCTACAACCACTCTTTGCCTTCTGTGGGCAAGCCAGTTCTGGATCCACAAAGCAATGTGCCCTTGGATCCCATGCCTCCCTACTTTCTCAATAAGCCTTGCATGGGGTACCTTATCAAGTGCCTTGCTGAAATCCATCTACACTACATCTACTGCTCTACCTTCATCAATGTGTTTAGTCACATCCTCAAAAAATTCAATCAGGCTCGTAAGGCACGACCTGCCTTTGACAAAGCCATGCTGACTATTCATAACCATATTATGCCTCTCCAAATGTTTATAAATCCTGCCTCTCAGGATCTTCTCCATCAACTTACCAACCACTGAAGTAAGACTCACTGGTCTATAATTTCCTGGGCTATCCCTACTCCCCCTCTTGAATAAGGGAACAACATCCGCAACCCTCCAATCCTCCGGAACCTCTCCTGTCCTCATTGATGTTGCAAAGATCATTGCCAGAGGCTCAGCAATCTCCTCCCTCGCTTGCCACAGTTGCCTTGGTCCCAGTGATTTATCCAACTTGATGCTTTCCAAAAGCTCCAGCACATCCGCTTCCTTAATGTCTACATGCTCAAGCTTTTCAGTCTGCTGCAAGTCATCCCTACAGTTGCCAGGGTCCTTTTCCATAGTGAATACTGAAGCAAAGTATTCATTAAGTACCTCTACTTTTCCACTGTTACACTTTATTGGTCCTATTCTCTCACGTCTTATCCTCTTGCTCTTCACATACTTGTAGAATGCCTTGGGGTTTTACTTAATCCTATCCGCCAAGGTCTTCTCATGGCCCCTTCTGGCTCTCCTAATTTCATTCTTAAGCTCCTTCCTGCTGGCCTTATAATCTTCTAGATCTCTATCATTACCTAGTTTTTTTGAACCCTTTGTAAGCTCTTCTTTTCTTCTTGACTAGATTTACAACAGTTTTTGTACACCACGGTTCCTGTATCCTACCATCCTTTCCCTATCTCATTGGAACGTACCTATGAAAAATCCCACACAAATATCCTCTGAACATTTGCCACATTTCTTCTGTACGTTTCCCTGAGAACACCTATTTATTTATTTATGCTTCCAAGTCCCTGCCTGATAGCCTCATATTTCCCCTTACTCCAATTAAACGTTTCCCTAACTTGTCTGTTCCTATCCCTCTCCAATGCTATGGTAAAGGAATTGTGAGCACTATCTCCAAAATGCTCTCCCACTGAGAGACCTGACACCTGACCAGGTTCATTTCCCAATACCAGATCAAGTACAGCCTCTCCTCTTGTAGGCTTATCTACATATTGTTTTAAGAAACCTTCCTGAACACCTAACAAACTCCACCCCATCTAAACCCCTCACTCTAGGGAGAT
This sequence comes from Mobula hypostoma, assembly GCF_963921235.1. Taxonomy (NCBI): domain Eukaryota; kingdom Metazoa; phylum Chordata; class Chondrichthyes; order Myliobatiformes; family Myliobatidae; genus Mobula; species Mobula hypostoma. The sequence goes on from NC_086107.1 coordinate 101,535,395, forward strand.
GCCAATCAACATTTGGGAAGAGTTGTGGGAAGAGTTCAGTGACGGGGCGAGTGAAACTGAGTGAAGTTATCCCCACTGGCTCACGAGTATGATGGTTAAGGGTGATAACCCTTACCCTTACCCTGAACCTGGTGGGTCCTGAGGCGCTGTATCGCCTTCCTGATGGAAACCTGAATGGCTCAAGGAAATCACCTTCCTGTCCCCTCAACCCCACTGAAGATTGGATCATTTCAGTCAATCTCAGCACAGCCCGAGCCATTCAGGAACTTACCAAGCCAGTATGTCAGTACTCAGATGCGGAGACCATAACTGCAGACAGAATTCCATCAAACCCAACATAGTCTTCTCAGTGCCAGGAGACTCCGGGGGTATGGATAGTTACAGAGGGTATACCAGAGTAAGGACTACTTCAGTTATGGGACACTATGATGAAACTCCAGTGCCTGACCAACATTTACCATGGGCAAAGATGTGCCTTCTAAAACCAAGGTCAGATCCATGGGATGGGGCAAGGATTGGGGAAAAGGAGGCAGCTCTGACTGCACGCTGGAGTCAGGTCACTGATCAGTTCAAGTCACTGACAAGAGCCGATCGGAGTTGGGATGTTAGCAGCATGATCAGGACTCTGGGAAATCAGGAGTCAGGTATTGGCAGGCTGGGATGATGGGCTTCCATCGTGGGTCCTGACTGATTCTGGGAGGCATGAGACAGTGAGCAATTTGCTGGAGGAACTCGGTGGGTTGAGCAGCATCTGTGGGGGAAAAGGAATTTGAGTTGAAACCCTGTATTGGGACTGAGAGTGGAGAGGGGGACTGCTGTGATACAGGAGCCAGAGCTGATTGGTGGGCTGAAGAGGGCAGATGGATCCATGTAGGGGAAGCATTTGGGAGTTGGGCACAGAGGCGAGCGGGTGATGGATGGAGGCAGGAAAAGAGGAAGACAGCCACAAGGTGGGAAGGGGAGGGTAAATGTGGTATCAGAGGTTACAGGCTGATTGCGATAAAGGTTATGCTGGAGGAAGGTGGGGGACGTGGGCTTTGGCTGAACGGAGACTTTGGGGTTGGGATCAATAGGTCACAGCTGATTTGAAAGTCTGCAGAGTTTGGATGGACTGTGGTCAGGTGGGAGACTGGAATGGACTAATGTTTCATTGGGATTCGGTTATGGACAGTGTTGTGGGTGAATTTCTAAAAGATAATCCAGACGTTTAAGAGACTCGTAGATGGATGAAAGAAAAAATCGAGAGCAATGTGGGAGAGAAGTGTTAAATTGATCTTGGAGTAGGTTGAAAGATCAGCACAACATTGTGGGCCGAAAGGCCTGTACTGATCTACGTTCCATGTTCTATAACAGGAAATACAGGATCTGCAAACATGAGGAAATCTGCAGATGCTCGAATTTCAAGCAACACGCATAAAAGTTGCTGCTGAACGCAGCAGGCCAGGCGGCATCTCTAGGAAGAGGTACAGTCAACATTTCTGGCCAAGACCCTTCGTCAGGACTAACTGAAAGAAGAGCTAATAAGAGATTTGAAAGTGGAAGGGGGAGGGGGAGATCCAAAATGATAGGAGAAGACAGGAGGGGGAGGGATGGAGCCAAGAGCTGGACAGGTGATTGGCAAAAGGGATATGAGAGGATCATGGGACAGGAGGCCAAGGGAGAAAGAAAAGGGGGATGCGGGGGGAAAACCCAAAAGATGGGCAAGAGATATATTCAGAGGGACACAGGGAGAAAAAGGAGAGTGAGAGAAAGAATGTGTGTATATAAATAAATAACTGATGGGGTACGAGGGGGAGGTGGGGCATTAGCAGAAGTTAGAGAAGTCAACGTTCATGCCATCAGGTTGGAGGCTACCCAGACGGAATATAAGGTGTTGTTCCTCCAGCCCGAGTGTGGCTTCATCTTTACAGTAGAGGAGGCCATGGATACTGGATCGGACAAGGTTAGGGTCCCAGTCCAACACTGAACGTGAAGATTCAGTGGTGCTGGAACAAAGCTCCACATTCCTGGGGCAACTTGATCTCATACCCTTTGACATCCACCTGGAAGAGAAACACAACCAGGCGTACCCCGCAAGCTTTCAGAATGGCATGATTCACCCCTGGGATTTTGCTGACCATGTTCCACCCTGGAAGTAATAGATGTTCAGAAGACAGGTACTGAGAAAATACTCGAATTTCTTGCGAACACGAGGGAGACTGCAGATGCTGGAAATCCAAAGCCACACACACAAAATGCCAGAGGAACTCAGCAGACCAAGCAGCATCTGTGGAAAAAAATGAAGTGTCTCAGCCCGAAACTTCAACTGTTTACCCTTTCCCATAGTTGCTGCCTGGCCTGCTGAGTTCCTCCAGCGTTTTGTGTGCGTTGCTTCGAATTTCTCTTACCCCAGTTCCCTGCAGGGAAGACAAACATGCCGTCTGCCTTCATTAGTTACCGTGACCGCTTGTTAGCGCTCTGTGCCTCATCAGTCGATTCACTTCACAATATTCCTCCTCAGCATCAGCATTTAAAATATTTGTTTTTCCCAAATCCTTGCTACCAAGGTGCATCATCCCACGTTTTCCACATTATGCACCATCTGCTACCTTGTTTTGCCACCTAACTTCTTCATATCTTTTTGTAGATGTTTTGAGACCTTCTCACAGATCAGTCCCCCACCCAGCTCTGATGGCCCTCAATATGTTACGCTCAATGTTATTGAGGAGGGCCCTGAAGTAATGTGTGTGGCAGCCCCTCAGTGAAATATAGCTAACCCAGACAGCAACCGAATTATTCTTGTGCTGCTCCTGTGCTTAACGCTGGTCATCTGCCAGCACTAACGTTAACCCTAACCAGGAAGCTTCTGTCTGGAAAATCTAGATTTATAAAGTCCACTGCCTTTCAGACCTCTCATCTGTGGAATAGGAATGGGAAATTGAATCGAAATGGGTGGCCACTGTGAAATCCCGTCTTCCGCATGGCAGACGGAGTAAAGGTGCTGAGGGATGACAGCCCAAAACGTTCGCTGATTTATTTCCCTCTATAGATGCTGCCTGAGCTGTTGAGTTCCTCCAGCTTTTTGTGTGTGTCGCCCAAAGTAAGTTCTCATCCTTTTAAAGACTGTCCGCAGTTTATATATATAAGGAGACGGTAATTTCTCTCTGGACCACAGATAGCGATTCTTTGTTCATACTGATCATCTCACAAAGGTGAAAGATGACAGACAAAATCCGGTTTGATTGTCATATCATCTGACAGCCTCAAGAATTCCCAACAGAGATGCAATTATTGGTAATTTTGTTCTGAGTGATTATATTTGCTCAGAATATAGCAGATAAATTAGCATTATTAATGCATCTGTAATCCATGAGAATCTTCACAGAGAAACTGCTCAGCTGTAACACTCCAGATAATTGGTAAAAGGGCGCAGACAATGAGATGTGGTTTTTTATAATGCAGCATATTCTTGTAGCCCGCAGTGCACTGTCTGAATAGGGAGGTGGGTGTAGTGATGTGCATAGGGAACATTTGAAGGAGCAAGGTGGGGATTTACAGAGAAAGTGTGAGGATGTAGTCTAAATTCAAATGGTTTTTCCATGGGCCAGAGCTGGCTGGGTCAGCCAAATGGATTCTTTCCCCAATTCCAACAGGATTTCAATCCAAAGTTCAAAGTAAATTTATTATCAAAATGCTTATATGTCGCCATATTATACTTCCTAAAATTCACTTTCCAGCAGACATTCACAAAGAGCGAAGAAATACAATAGAATCAATGAAGAACTACCACAAAGACTGACAAAAAAAAAAATCAATGTCATCCTGTTCCGGAGAGAAAACCTTAAAGGCTTTGGCTTCCGTGTTGGATGTCTTACTTCTTTTATCCCCCTCAGGGTTTTCTTAGAGGGAGCAAACTGTGCCGCAGGTGGTGTTGCCAGCACTCTATTCTACCCACTCTACTCCTACAGCAAAGCATCAAATCTTGAACACTGAAACAGGCTGCTTGGCCCAATGTCGCAGCGCCTAAAGCAGGCAGTATCTATCATTAAGGGTCTCCAGCATCCGGGGAAAGCTCTCTTCTTGCTGCTAACGCTGGGCAGGAGGTGGGGAAGCCAGAAGTCCAATGCCAGCAGGTTCGGGAACAGCCTACAACAATCGGCCTCTTGGACTGACCTGCACAACCTCAACCCAAGCTCAGCGAGGGCACACCTCAGACTACCTCTTGCACTACGGGGGACTTGTCTCTGTTTGTGTTTTTTTTTTGCACTAATATCTTGTTTAGCACAGTCCCTTTCTTCCCTGTCTTGAAATAATTTAATGCACAATTTATTTTCTGGGTATAATCCGTACTTACGTGCCTGTTTCTTTTCTGGGTGTCGTCTGCACCTACGTGCCTGGTTACCTCGTGACCGCGGATTCCTCGATCGCCCAACCTGACTACCGTTCCCACAAATGAAATGCGAACGGGCTTGTGAATGGGCTTACCTGTCCACGGATACCGCAGCCAGAATGAAGCCGCTGGCGTACATAGTGAGGTAGATGAAAAAATGCACTGCTTTGCACATGAAGGAGCCAAAGAGCCACCCATCCAGTGTGTAGATGGTGGCTTGAAAGGGGACACAGAAAATGATAAAGAAGAGATCGGCAACGCTGAGGTTTAAGATGAAGAGATTGGTTGTACTGGAACTCATCTGCCCATTCCTCAGTAACACTGCCAGGACGAGACCATTCCCTACTGTTCCGAGAAGGAATATCAGTGAAAAGATGACCGGAACTATAATACGGCCGAGTCTAAAATCCGGATTTTCCGAGACCTTCCACTCATCTGCCATGTTGCTGGTTGAAGGCTTTAAATAAGGAAAGGCTGATGAAGTCCTGTAAAAAAAGATACAACGTTGGAATTAAAATCGACAATGACAACCAGCTTGATCATAATCATTGCTTTCTAGTGCCTTCTCAGGTCCAAGTTCAAGTTTATTGCTGTCATAGGCATGCAAACGCAGGGTATAAATGCCATAAAATTAGCATTTTTTTTGTGGCAGCAGCACAGTACATTATAAGCAACACACACACACAAACTGCTGGAGGAACTCAGCGTGTCAGGAAAAGAGTGAACAGTCGACTTTTCAGGCCGAGACTCTTCATGCTGCCTGGCCTGCTGAGCTCTTCCAACATTTCGTGTGCGTTGCTTTGGATTTCCAGATTCTGAGGATTTTCTCGTGTTTGTGGCAGTACATTATAAGTTTGGTTTGAAAGATAAAGACTGCCAACGCCCAAGTCAGTAAATTCACCCTGTTAGAGAACCACAGAGATTAGTGGGTTTTGTCAGTCCAGCTGACGTCCAGATGGGACAGATCCAGAACTGACCTCCAGGCTTTCCTTGTCCAGTCCTTACTGGAAAAGGTGCAGGCATCTGAAAGATCCTTGTAGGGATAATATTGGACTCAGTCATGACATTTCTCACAGATGTAGCCTTGTAAAGCTTATTTCATGGCCACTGACAAATTGTTGAAACCAAGAACAATTTACTAACACCCAGAAGAGCAGAGCAATTGAAAATAGGAGACAATAAAGCTGCCTCCTGCATGACGTGACGGCACCCATTTATTGCCTTTTCACATTATTAAAACATTTCTATGTCATGGTTTCTTTTGAAAGGCTACAGGAAATATAAGGCTTGATGCTTTTGTCAAGGAGTAATTTCCAGCATCCAGCAGCAGACAGTGAGCACAAAAGTCTTGTGTATGTTATACAAAAGAGATTAATTGTGCAGTGATTTTAATTTGGACAACAAATTAAAATCCAACTGCTTTAGAGGGCATTTGACTACATTCTCCCCCTGCTGAATGTTTTTACCAGACAGCAGCCTTTACCCTCTCTCTAAACTAGCAATGTTTCATCAGTTCTTAACAGTTCTACATCATAACATGTGTTCGAGGGCAAGTCCAGAGTGCACTGGACTTCCAGCTTTAATCTGATCATCTCAGCAAATGAACTTCAGCAGCGGGTGTGCGCAGGCTGGAGACTTGGTCCTCGGTTTCAGCCAACCTCTCGCATCAGGGTCTCCAGTTATTCTGCTGAGGGCATAATCACACATAATAGCGGAAAAAGAAGCATCTCCGTGACAATCAGACTGCAAAAATTCAGCTGCTATATGTACATCTACATATAAAATAAAGCTAAGAAAGCTGTCATTACTAATAAATGAATAAACTATAGCGAGGAACATTTTTGTACTCAGTTGAAGTATATTAACTATTCAATTTCACATGTAATTTCTCTCACTGCCTGATCTCTCCACAATCCTGTCATTAACCATTGATACTACAAACAGTGATTGACTTCTGTACATCTATCTATGATTTGATTTCCTAGCTACTATATACTGTATGTGGCTCTATCTACCTTTACATTTTTTGTAACTGAGTGCCCTATCGGTCCTTGCTTTGATCTTTAAAATACCAACAACCTATTCAAATTTTTTTTCTATTTCTCCATATTCTTGCACACATAAGTACCTGCCATGCTGTGTTAATCCCAGATGTTATGTAGATTTTCAAACACACATATATTGATGCAGAATTATGTAATTCCTGCTGCATTTATTGACAAATACTTATGGATATGTCCATATAGATACAAATACGTAGAGAAAAAGAAGATAGGTGTCAATTTTTACACATACATATACATAGAGATGCACTAATTTACGCAGATTTTAATTGTACACAAACATGTTCCCATGGTTATATACTAAAATATGCATTGATAGTTTTAAAAATACACAATAAACAGAAACAAAATCAATTATGTAAATTAATTTCAATACTAAATATGAATGAAGATTAGTTAAGAAAACCACCATGCATAATAATAATCACAATGGGAATGACAGTCTCAAATTCCACTTATCTTCAGAAGGTGCTTGCCACACGATTAGAATTCACTCAGACAACACTCTGCAAGTTACACTGAATCCCCACGAAACAGCCTTTTAAAAGCAACAAGCTTCCACCTCTCTTAGCATCCCCACACCTATCTCACCCTTTAATTTACTGAATAGTGTGTGTCGTCTGTCCAGTATAAACCTTGTTGTTCTGACATACCGGTGGAGCAAGAGCTAGTCGTCTCTCTCAGTGGGACCACATATTAACAACTGAAAGGAGGTGTATTCTTCCTTCGTTCACACTGATCCTGTGATTTAAAGCAGAGAGCACTGGATCAGGACTCTGGTAAAATAGAAAGCAAATTGAATTAACCCTTTCACTGGCCCGTACCCTTACATTACTGAAAGCCTTCTCTGTTATGCCAAGACTCAATTTTTGTATTGTTCTTTTAAAACGTACAATGAATCTGTCCCTTTTGAGAAGGTGGGTGACTAATTTGCCTCAGATTTCATTTGGAACTGATTTTAGCTCAAACCTAATTGAATATTGAATTACATCCCTTCCTCCAACGGTGCTCGACCTGTTTTCTGTGATGAACAACGGTTGAAGTCGAAATTTGCTTGTGTAAGGTAATTTTTCGTATCGGAATCACATTCAATGACCTTCAGAAACCTGGATTTGAATAAACTCTCGACGTGGAAGCTGTAACGATGTAACAGTGGAAGATTGTTACACACAATGCTTCAATCCGACCCACTCATGTTGTTACTGACTCTGATTATGCGAGATCACCATCCTTCCGAACCATAACAGCTCATCAGACAAAATCAATATTGCTTTCCACATCCCTCAGACCCTCTTGACACTAGAAGCAGTTATACACCATCAAAACCTGCCCTGATTTTGAGAAGCTCGATTAAATCTCACAGTACAATTTGTATCCTTCTCTGCTTAAGCACATCCCAGTTTTTCCAATTGCCAGCTCAAGCCTCTACCTGGCGATCTGCTCTGCAAATCCCCCTCCCTCACCTGCACAGAGATTCTTCAGCATACAAGGTACCCAGAGCACTACAGATGAGATCCCACACAAAGGTTTAGCTAAACTTCTTGACTCTTGGACGCTATGTTGGGAGGTGAAGTGGTAAATTTTATTCCCTACGGGATTAGGAGGTGGAGGGGAGCTGACAGGGGATTAAGCACATTAAAATGAGAAACTCAGCTCTAGCTTGTCAATGACGTACCCATTTCCAAGTTCAGCAGAGATAAACTGACTGAATCCAGTTTACCAGTTCTTGAGGGGGCAGCTCTGATTTCACCATTACATATCCAGAGCTCAGGAAACCTGCATCTGAAGGAAGACAGGGACTGTTTGCACAGCCGGTAAACACATTTCCAGAATAACTTGTGGACCCAGTACCCCCTCACCCATCAAAATAACCAGCCATAATCGGATCCTGTCTGTGCACTTGAACAGACTCACTGCAAACTCCAGCCCTGCTGATATCTCACTGCAATGTCTTCCACAATCTCTCTCTGCATTCACTGCCCCCCAGCCTCTTCCCTAGTGACTCTCCCCACCACCACCTCTGCCCTGACGTCTCTCCCCTGTGATCCCAATCCACAAAATCTCAACACAATCTCAACCTTAATCCCATCATCTCCTTCCCTGTCTCTCCCACTGACCTCTCCAGAAATTGCTACCCCCAGGAACCTCTTACTTCCCACGTCACTTCCCAATAAGGTTCCATTTTCCACCACCTTTCCTTATTTCCTTCGTCCATATTTCATATCTTCTCACAAATTTGGAGGAGATCAGAACATCAGGAAGAAGTCCACACGTCACAAGGAAAACATAAAATTCTTATAAAAGATGCCTCAGGAGTACAAGATTGAATCCAGGATGCTGGGTTGTGAACCAGCATAGTGACTGCTGTGTCACTGACTGGCCATTAGGTGGTTGTGGCTGTAACAAAGGTCATCATCTGTCATGAACTAATACTACCTCCCAGTTAAGTGAATATGATAAACTTTGCTGTCAAAGACCTCATTCAGCCTTTCACTGATAATGAAATCCAACCCTGTAGCCCCCTGTGATCTCTGTGCTCCTTCACTTCTAACCTGCTGATCATCCCAACAGAGGTTATTCCACAGCTGCTTACCCTGCCTTTGACTGACCAGCACCGGCACTCTATATTTCCTTCTTAAGCTACTCTGCCTCTTTACTTCTCTCTCACTCTACAGCATTGTTTAAAACACATCTATGATCAACCTTTTTGTCGTTTGCCTGAACATATTTTTTATGTAGCATTGTGTTAAATGATATTTGAATACCACCCCCCCCCATGTGACACTGTGGAAAATTTTACTAATTTATAGGTGCCATATATATTTGTTGTTTTTCTGTGTGAACATCTCTCTCCGTTCTTGCATTCCCTTTAAATTTTACTATTTACAATCCTTCCTTCCAAAAGACGTCATTTTGCATTATTTTGTATTAAATTATCATTGATTGGTCCATTTTGGGCTTCATTCCCTCAAAGTCTCTTCATTTTTTAAAACCACATTATTGAATCTATGGCAACTAGGGAAATTAAATTCAAGTAATTAAAGGAAAAGTTTTTGTCACAGATTTGTAAAACTATCTGCTTCTTTAATTGTCCTCAGTGAAAGGAAATCATCTTCAGTCTGGCCTGCATGTGAGTCTGGATGGTTGTTAACTGCTTCCTCAGTTCAGGGGTTGGACATCTGTCACAGGTATTCCCAGTCATGTGAATTAATATATTCATAAAATGGAGGTACTGCCACACCTGTCCTACACCTCCTGCATCACTACCATTCAGGGTCCAAGCAGTCCTTCCAAGTGAGGCAACACTTCACCTGCGAGTCTGTTGGGGTCATCTATTGTATCTGGTGCTCCAGGTGTGGCCTCCTGTATATTGGTGTGACCCGATGTAGACTGGGAGACCATTTCACCAAGCACCCACCCTCCGTCTGCCAGAAAAAAAGCCTGATTTCCCAGCGCCCATTCATTTCAATCCTACTTCCCATTCCTACATGTCAGTCCATGGCCTCTTCTGCTGCCGTGATGAGGCTGCATTCAGGTTGGAGAAACAACACCTTATATTCTGAGTAGCCTCCAACATGATGGCACCAATATCAAATTTCCAGAAATTGTGCCCCCCCCCCTTCACCATTCCCCATTCCCATTTTCCTCTTTCACCTTATCTCCTTACCTGCCCATCACCTTCCTCAGGTGCTCCTCCTTCTTCCCTTTCTTCCATGGTCTTCCACCTTTTCCTGTTAGATTTCCCCTTCTCCAGCCCTTTATCTTTTTCACCTATCAACTTCCCAGCTCTTTACTTCACCTCTCCTCCTCTCCTGGTTTCACCTATCACCTGCCACCTTGTACTTATTCCTCCCCTCCCCCCACCCTCTTACCCTGACTTCTCATCTTTTCCTCCAGTCCTGATGAAGGGTCTCGGCCCAAAATGTTGTCTGTTTACTCTTGTCCATTGATGCTGCCTGGGCTGCTGAACTCCTCCAGCATCTCGAGTGTTTCTCCTTTTGGTAGTCACTTAGTCACTAATGTACAGGTTCGCCAGGGAAGATGATCCTGGATTGTTAAAAGAGGAACAGAGAACACCTTTCAACCTCTGAGACTTCTACCATTCAATGGTTAAAAATCATCTGTATTTTAACCCTGTCCCCACTCCCAATCCACTTAGCCAATGTTGGGGCAAGTGAAGTTGAGTGAAGTTAATCCCACTGGTTCAAGAGCCTGATGATGGGGGGGGGGGGGGTAATAACTGTTCTTGAACCTGGTGGTGTGAGCTCAGAGGCTTCTGTACTTTCTTCCTGGTGGCAGCATTGAGAAGAGAACACGATCTGGGTAGTGAGGGGCCTTGATGATGGATGCTGCTTTCCTGTGACAGCGCTCCCTGTAGATGTGCTCAATAGAGGGACGGGCTTTACCCTTGATGGAATGGACCATATCCTCTACTTTATGTAGGCTTTTCCATTCAAGAGCAAAGTTGTGTCTATACCAGGCTGTGATGCAACCAGTCAATATACTCTCCACTATGCTAACTTTGATGTTGAGTAGGAGAGACAGAGATGGGGCTCTGTCCTGATGAGACCCAGAATATTTAACCCTCATGCCCGTTTTACAAATATTCTTCTTCTATCGGTCTCCTGCCCAAAACAGACAATTATAAAATAGAGTTAGGGAGAGAAAATTGTTTAACTGGGTTGGGATGAAGGAACTTGTGACAAAATATTCAGGAATATATTCAGCATTAATTGTCGACTTTATTTTCTCTTTTTTTGTATTCAATAGCTGACATGGTCATAGAATCTGCAATCATAGAGTCGTATTCATGCTATTTATGCTGACCATCAAGAACACAGAGATGGTGATTTGATACATCTGTAAAACACGTCACAGCTCATTATTGGCTCCCCTTAATGATGCAGCACACTGGGTCACAATTCAGACTGCGATTCCAATTGGAAACAGCTCCAGTGAGTTAATTTCCCTTCTGCCTGAGGGAGAAGACCAGGACCATTTTTTATAATTGCCTCTGATTCAATTTTGTTCATCTCAAATCATTGAATTCTCTAATGTCCCAACTGCACTTCAGAGTAGGGCGATTATTACCCACAATGATGTCAATTAGGTGGCTTTTCCGAGTAAATGGGGCGGCACAGTGGTTAGCACAGTCGCTTTACAGTGCCAGTTATCATCGATCGGAGTTCGATTCCCTTTGCTGACTGTAAGGAGTTCGTATGTTCTCCCTGAGGCCACATGGGTTTCCTCCAGGTGCCCTGGTTTTGTTCCACATTCCAAAGATGTACAGTTAAGGTTAGTGAGTTGTGGGCATGCTATGTGGGAAGAATAGTGACACTTGTGGGCTGCCCCAGCACAATCCTCAGAATGAGCACTGGTCATTGATGCAAAACGATGGATTTCACTGTATGTTTCGATGTACATGTGACAATTTTCTCTCTAGGAACAGCGGAGGCCTCAAATAATGAAACAGCTCTTACCCAGAAGTTTGGGGAACCGCTTTTGCATTAGTTTGAGGGGCTTCTCCACCCACGTGTTGGGCACGTGGCCAAGTGGTTAAGGCGTTCGTCTAGTGATCTGAAGGTCGCCAGTTCAAGCCTCAGCTGTGGCAGCGTGTTTGTGTCCTTGAGCAAGGCACTTAACCACACATTGCTCTAGTGTCTGTGTGAGGAGTGGCGCCCCACACAGACTTCCAATCTGCGCCTTGTAAGGCAGGAAAATGCCCGATGCAGGCCTCTTAAGGTCTGAGTCGATGTTCCCTTCCTCCACCCAACTCAATCTCTTCATGTCCAGTAGCAGATGAACTCCAGACTGTGGTCCTTCCCCACAGGGTCTGCATTAGCCACGCTAAGCTTTAGTGCATCTTTCAGCACACACTTCAGCAGCCTGGCCATTCCCAGTAGCATTATGGACATCTCACTGTGCTGGAGGATCAACAAGTTCTGGGCTAATTGAAGCACATCTTTCACCAAGTTGATGATCTTCTAGCAGTACCTGATGTTTTTTCAAGTCCACAGTTTGCAAAGAGGTGGTGACTGTCTCCTCCCCACCACAGTCATCATAAGGGCAGCATTAATTAGGGATGATGTTTGACTGTACAGGACATTAAAGGGTCTGACTCAGCAAAGCTGCAATTGGAGAGTTCAGCCTAAGCTGAGTCATGTACTTCAACTTTCCATGTCTTTTCAATTTCTCATTGTCACTGACTAACCCCATACCCCCACCATTCCGGCCTATGCCTCATGGTCTTGCACGTCATGCTTTGCATCACTACCCAACCAAGTCTTTGGTATTCCTCAGAACCCCCCTCCCACCTATTCAAATCCTACAGGAATCCTCTTCCTAACCTCCAAACTCTGCAAGAATGGTATTTCCATTCTCTTACCATCACTTGTCATCTCAACCACGTCTACAACCTATTGTCCAACACTTGTCCTTCATGACCTCCACTCTGTGGTGATTGGAGTTTGTGGAAGAAGGGTCTTTGAGCAGGTTTACGTGCATGAGGCTAATGCAACACTTTGTCTCTTGTATGCAGTAATATAGTGGGGCCCTTATCGATATGGGCACGGAGACCCCTTGCAGTCCTCCATCACTCTGAAGGATTTCCTGCTCCCCTGCTTCAGTTCCTCTTAATATATTCCATAATATTCCCAACCAACCACCACCACCGCCCCCCCAACTTACAATCACAAGGTCATAATTCAGATCTCTGTAGGTCTCAGCTTGGCATTTTTCTCTATGAAAAATCCCAACCAAAGTGGTTGAGACAATGCAAAAGGAGATGGAGGACTTTACTTTTAAGGTGTGTTTACGATATGACTGCACACAAATTTGTTCATTGAGTCACAGAGCACATAACTAAAGATTAGCCTTATTTGACATGTGTACATTGGAACATCAAAATATACAGTGAAATGCATTGTCTGTGTCAACTGCCAATGAAGTCTGGAGATGTGTTGGGAGGAAGCACACTATGCTTCTGGTGCCAACATAGTATGCTCACAACTCATTAACCCTAACTTGTACATCTTTGGATTGTGGGAGGAAAGCAGAGCACCTGGAGGAAATTTATGCAGTCATGAGGAGAATGTACAAAGTAAGTCTTCTGGTCAACTTTGTCCATGTCAGCCATCTATCAATTCCCACTTTACTGGCACTTTGTCCATAGTCTTTTATGCCTTGATGATTCAAGTGCTCACTTTGATAGTTCTTAAATGTTGTGTTAGAACCTGCCTGCACCAATGTGAATTCCAGATTTCAGCTACCGTCTAAAAGAACAAATTCTTTCTCGGGTCCCCTTTAAACCTTTTTCCTTTCCTTAAAGCTACAGTATGTGCTGTATTTTTAGACATTTCTGTGTAATACAGAAAATGCTACAACCAAATTGCAGATAATCAGATAATAATATCACAAAACAACATTATCTTTTCATGTTTTAGTGATTTTGTGTGGAGAAGAAGTGGCTGCTTTCTGTCCATTTTTCTCAAACTTGCCACGGGATCCTTTATGTTGATATGATCACAAAGTCAGGGACTGAATTTTTACGGTCAAACATCTGGAGTGGAACTTGAATCTATATACCAGCTGGCAACAATTTCTCTTTGGCAGGTCCCTGTGTTAAACACAACTAAAGAAAATCTGCAGATGTTGGAAGTCCAAGGAATGCACACAAAATGCTGGAAGAACTCAGCATGCCAGGCAGCACCTATGGAAAAGTCGACTTTTTGGGCCGAGACCCATCATCAGGTCCTGATGAAAGCTCTTAGCCCAAACATCAACTATACTTCTTTCCATAAATGCTGCCTGGCCTGCTGAGTTCCTCCATCATTTTGTGTGTGTTCCTTGTGTTAAAGAATGGTTTGTTTCACTCCCTTTTTCCTGGTTCTGGGTTGACTGGTACACAGACTCCTCCACAGAGCAGACAAGAGGTGGCTAGTAGGATGTGATGGGCAGTTTGTGAAATAGTAGCACCTTCTGCCACTCACACAGGACTTCAGTGCATGCCTGATGCATGATCTCCACAATCTAAATACTATCCCTAGTGATCCTTTTTTCACTTTGAGTAGTTATGCACTGTAAGTTCCCCTATGGGTTCAGCACTTCCTCAAAAGGAAAATTTTAGCACGTACTTCAATCTTTCTTTCTGCTCACTTGGTAATCCTTACTAGAAGTGGAACAGTAGCATTGCGGTTAGCACAATGTTTTATGATAATCACTGATCAGGATTTATATCACAAATGACCTGACTTGGTCCAACCAAGCAGAGTTCACTGCCAAGAAGGCCCACCAGCGCCTTTACTTCCTGAGAAAACTAAAGAAATTTGGCCTGTCCCCTAAAACCCTCACTAATTTTTATAGATGCACCGTAGAAAGCATTCTTCTAGGGTGCATCACAACCTGGTATGGAAGTTGTCCTGTCCAAGACTGAAAGAAGCTGCAGAAGATCGTGAACACAGCGCAGCACATCACACAAACCAATCTACCGTCCTTGGACTCACTTTACACCGCACGCTGTCAGAGCAGTGCTGCCAGGATAATCAAGGACACGACCCACCCAGCCAACACACTTTTCGTCCCTCTTCCCTCCGAGAGAAGGCTCAGGAGCTTGAAGACTTGTACGGCCAGATTTGGGAACAGCTTCTTTCCAACTGTGATAAAGACTGCTGAATGGATCCTGACCCGGATCTGGGCTGTACCCTCCAAATATCTGGACCTGCCTCTCGGTTTTTTTGCACTACCTTACTTTCCATTTTTCTATTTTCTACTTATGATTTATAATTTAAATTTTTAATATTTACTAATTTTTACTATTTTTAATATTTTTAATATTCAATATTTGTAATCCAGGGAGTGGGAAGCGCAGAATCAAATATCGCTGTGATGATTTATGTTCTAGTACCAATTGTTTGGCGACAATAAAGTATAAAGTATATTTGATTCCCAACATTGTTTTTAAGGAGTTTGTACTTTTTCCATGTGACTGTGTGGGTTTCCTCCAAGTGCTTCAGTTTCCTCCCCTATTTCAAAGATATACAGTTAAGGTTAGGGTTAGTGAGTTGAGAGCATGCTATGTTAGTGCTGGAAGTAGGCAACGCTTGTGGGCTGCCCCCAGTACAATCTGATGTGGTTGTTAACACCAAACGGTGCACTTCACTAAACGTTTCAATGTACACAAGACAAATAAAGCGAAGCTTTATCTTTCTAATCTCTTTATCAATGATGGAGTTTGGAATAGAGTGTCCATTTTGAGTATCTAGTGGTGGAATACCTGATTTCCCTAGTGGAGCTGACTGAATGTTACTGAAGCCTCAGTCTGGCAATGCTGATCTGATAGAGGATGTTCACCTATCCTTCTAGTGAACTTGGAGGATTTTGTGAGATATAGCAAGTAGCATTTTATCAGTACTTTGATGTACCTGGTCTGGGTAGACAACATCTCAGAAGCATATCAGAGGGAAGAGACTAGAGCAAACATTTTGCACCACACTTAAGGATTTGATCATCAGATAATCTTATCCTAAACTGAAGGCAATTTGATCAACCTAGTATGCCTTGTCGAAAGGATATAAGTGGCCTATGCTTTTCATGACATTACTTTGAACCTTTGTTGCTGGTGTTTTATAGTAGAGGGTGGTTGGCAGAGGACCTTTATTTTGCTGAGTTCTGTGACCATGAATAAATCCTTTAGTGGTATGTTGCCTCTCTGATACAAGGGTCAGGGATATTTCAGAGCAGCTGCAAAGCATTCTGAAGGGAGAGGGTGATCAGTCAGTGGATATGATTACAAGTTAGTACCAATAACATGGGGTATTAAAAGTTATGAGGTCCTGCAACATGAATTCAAGGAGTTAGATAACAAGTTAAAGAGCAGAACCTCTAAGGTTATAATCTCAGATTGTATCCAGTGCCATATGTTCCTGATTATAGGAATAAGAAGATACTGTTGTCAAAATACTTGGATAAGACCCAAATGCTGAGAGAGAGTGGGAAGGGGGGAGGGGGGGAGAGGGGGGGAGAGGGGGACTGAGAGTGAAGCAGGACTTTAATGAGAACTGCTGCAGAACTTAAAGGAAAAAAAACAATAAACACTAAGCCAACAGGACCATTAACTAAACTCTCAAACTTAAAGTTAATGCCAAAATAGCACTGGAAGCAATAACTATATATTAAATGAATATCGTTCCTTGACAGCGTCAGTCGAAATGGTAGTCTTCTTTCCTGGATAAGGATGAGGGTAAGCAGGGAGCATAAACATTGCTGAGCTTTTGGTCAAGTTTTGACAAGACTAGAATGAAAATAAGTGAGTTAAATACCACCATAATGAAACACTAATTATCTAGAACATACATACTCAGGCACGTGATTGTCGAACCTGTTCTGCAGCCCACCTGCATGGGTATGTAGACCCCTCAGCAGAATCCTTGGTTGTGACAACTATAGGTCAGATAAATTAATTGCTAAAGGAATTATGTAGGTGAGAGCTTTTGATTTTTGCATCTATTTTAATGCAAGAGCCTGAGAGGTAAGGAAGAAGAACTTAGCAAGAGGGAACATCATATTGTTGACATAGTTGAAAGAAGGACACACAAATCAACATTCCAGGATAGAGAAGCTTCAATAATATATATTAATAACACATGAATTTAGAAGTGTGATTACTCAAAAATTGGCAGTGTTGTTAATAGTGAACAGGAGGCACATGAAAGATGGAGCAAGACATTGAATAGTGATGAAGCTCAACTCAAGACTCTTCATCAGATTTTGAAAGAAAGAGGGGAGAGAGCCAGTCTGAAAAGGTGGAGGGAAGGGGTGTTGCTGCCAAGTGATAAGTGGATCTAGGTGAGAGGTGGGTGAGTAGGAATCATATAAGAAGCAGGTGAAGTGACACAGGGCTAAAGAAGATAGAATTTGATCGAGAGGACAGTGAACCATTGAATAAAGGTGAGGAGAGGAACCAGAGGAAGGAATGGGCAGATGGAGAGGCCAGGGGAATGGAAAGAGAAGGGGCGATGGGGCCCATAGCATAGGGAAAAGAATCAGGGTGGGGGATATAACAGAGGGCAGTGGTTGCTGATGTTAGAGAAATCAACGTTCGTGTCATGAGGTTGGAGACCACTAAGGCACGAACATGTAATATGAGGCATTTTCCACTAATCTGCATCTAGTATCAATTTGGCGGTAGAGGAAGCAATGGACAAACATGTTGATGTGGGAATGGAAAGTGGAATTAAAGTGGCTGGCCACAGGGAGATCCAGACTGTTACGTCAGGCAGAGTAAAGATGCTCAACAAAGCAATTCCCCAATTTGCATCGGGTTACACTGATGTAGAAAAGGCCTCACCAAGAACATTGGATGCAGTAAATGACACTGATGGATTTACATGTGAAGGACTGTCTTACCTGGAAGGGCCCTAAATGGTGGTGAAAGAGGACGTGTAGGGGCATGTGTAATACTTAGTGCAGTGAACAGAGTGGCTTTAGTTTATTAAATGATACTAATCAGCTGGTAAATTGGACAGAGCAATGGCAGATGGAATTCAATGCTGTAAATGCGAGATGATACATGGGAGGGGGCCAGGGGATATGGCAGTGATGCAGTAAGGGTACATGTATACTATGAATGTTTGAGCACTAAATAATGCAATTGGATCAAAAGGATATTGGTGTACACAAGCTCAAATACCACTGAAGGTGCAGTATACGTAGGATGTTGACTGGGGTGAAATGTTGCAATTATCAAAGACTGGATGGACTAAGTTCATTTTCCTTGGAGCAGGGGAGGTGGAAGGAGTGGGGGAATCTGATAGACATGTACAAAATTACAAGAAATCTATATAGGATAGATTGCAAGAAACTTTCCATCGTGATAAAGTGTCTAAGACCCAAGGGTGTGGGTTTAAGGTAAAGAGTAAGAGAAATAGGGGTGATAATGAGGAATACTTTTTTTTTCACCCAGTGGTAGATTCAATCTGGAACATTGCTCGAGAATATAATGGAGGCAGAGACTCTCACATGCAAGAAGAATCTAGATAAATACTTAAATTAGCCAAGACAGAATAAACCTCAAACCAGTGATGGTAAATAGGATTCATGTATTTATGTACTTGATGGTCAAGAATGACACGGTAGGCTGAAGAGCCTCTTTCTGTGAGGTTTGACTCTATGACTCAAAAGCACAGGAAAGATCCCTTGCAATGGATTGATGGATTTCTAGCATGTCAGAAACCAATATTATAGTTACTATAGCCCAGGCTTCCACAATCAATTATAAAAAATTGTGTCCAAATAGTAGAATATAGAGTACAATCTGTGCTGGCAATTATGCCAATTTAAACTGCACATCTGCCTGCATGTGATCTGTATCACCCCCATTCCCTGCCTGTTCGTGAGTTATACTTGCTGAGCAATAGATCTGCTGTTGTAGATTAAATATGAGACCTTTAGTATTAACCTTGTTTTCAATAGCGGTAATTTGCTGAGGCGTCTTTGTTTGAAATTAGTTCAGCTTTAATGTTTATAACTCAAGACTGTAGCTACTTGTAAGCAGTGAAGTGCTTGACTCACTCAGTTCACCTTTAAGTACTTCCACTCAAATAATTCATGAATGTTTTTCTTTTTTTTTGTCTTTTTCTTTCCCTTCCACTATCTTGCCTCTTTTCTTTACTTCACATTTGGATCATCTAGTTACAAAATCAACTCCTTCAGCATTATTCTTATTCCTTGAATGCTTTTCCATGTCTAACTCCCTTTTATATTTTTCTACACTTCTGATCTGTGCCATTCACCAAAGCAGTTGTCACTAATCACTAATGGATTACTAATCACTAAGAACACAAACACTAATTAGTACATCCTATGCCCTCTCTGCTTCTCAAATCAATTGGTCCAGCATAGACTAAATGTATCAATCTCTCTCATGCTCCACTTAATGTTGCCAGCCCTAATCCTTTGGACTTCACCAGTGAGACAGCAATCACTGTCATTTTCTATATTTAACTTCACAATATCTATTAACATATCAACAAAGCCAATGCCATTCATGACTTATTATGGATGTTCATAGTTGCACTGCATAGAATGGCATAATTTGCACAAGATCTGACAATTCAGTGTAACCATATTCGCTCCACTGTAGCATTTTCATCATTTCTCATCTAAATATATATCAGCATAGCTCTTATCCCTCATATGTTTAGAGGATAGTTATGCTTCCCATAATGTATCTAAATGCATCATTTCAACCACTATCTGTGTCAGTGAGTTCCATATACCTACCATTCTTCAAAGTATCCCTTCTAAGTGCTCAATTTGATTTGTTCATGATCAGCTTGTATTGATGGCATTCAATTATGTTGTTCCCCACAAGTGGAAATGTTTCTAATTGATTCTTCTAAAATCTTTTCCATATTAAATACCTCAATTGTCATCCTTAAGTCCTCTTAAAAAATGAGACCTAGTTTATTCAATCTTGAAAGTCTTCTCTAATCTTCTCCAAAGACACTGTATTGTTATTATACAGTGATCAGAACTGCACAGCATTATAAACAAGTTACAAAATAGTTTAGCACAACCTCCTAATTTTTCAATCCTATGCCTCTAGAAATAAATTCTGTGACTTGGTTTGCTTTCTTAATGGCTTTGCTAATCTCTGGTGCAGCTTTTGTTAACCAATCTATTTGAAAAATAGTGCCCTCCTGGCACTTATCCGTGTAAGCGGAACAAGTGCTACACATGCCCTTACACTTCCTCCCTTACCACCGTTCAGGGCCCCAAACAGTCCTTCCAGGTGAGGCATCACTTCACCTGTGAGTCGACTGGGGTGATATACTGTGTCCGGTGCTCCCGATGTGGCCTTTTATATATTGGTGACACCCAACGCAGACTGGGAGACCGCTTTGCTGAACATCTACGCTCTGTCCGCCAGAGAAAGCAGGATCTCCCAGTGGCCACACATTTTAATTCCACATCCCATTCCCATTCTGACATGTCTATCCACGGCCTCCTCTACTGTAAAGATGAAGCCACACTCAGGTTGGAGGAACAACACCTTATATTCCGTCTGGGTAGCCTCCAACCTGATGGCATGAACATTGACTTCTCTAACTTCCGCTAAGGCCCCACCTCCCCCTCGTACCCCATCTGTTACTCATTTTTATGCACACATTCTTTCTCTCACTCTCCTTTTTCTCCCTCTGTCCCTCTGAATATACCTCTTGCCCATCCTCTGGGTCACCCCCCTCCCCCTTGTCTTTCTTCCTGGACCTCCTGTCCCATGATCCTCTCGTATCCCCTTTTGCCTATCACCTGTCCAGCTCTCGGCTCTATCCCTCCCCCTCCTGTCTTCTCCTATCATTTTGCATCTCCCCCTCCCCCTCCAGCTTTCAAATCCCTTACTCACTCTTCCTTCAGTTAGTCCTGACGAAGGGTCTCGGCCTGAAACGTCGACTGCGCCTCTTCCTATAGATGCTGCTTGGCCTGCTGCGTTCACCAGCAACTTTGATGTATGTTGCTTGAATTTCCAGCATCTGCAGAATTCCTGTTGTATTTGGAAAACAAGCTCCTTTTGTTCTTATACTTGACTAGACTTTCCAAATAATGTTTGACCTCTCTATTTTTCTTGCCAAAGTGTATAACCTTACCTATATCTGTGTTGAACTTGATTTGCCTATTCTACAAGTTTATTAATTACTTCCTGTAATTTTCTGTAGTCCTTTGTACTAATTATTTCTCCCAATTTTATATCATCTGCAAATTCAGAAATTTTGATTCCATTGTCTAAATATGAGTATAGTTGAGTAGAGTTAAGAAACTGCAAGAGTAAAAATACCCTGATGAGAATTATATACAAAGGTTCGACTTCTAATTTTCTCCAAACTAAGACATAGCATCACTTAAGAGAACCATTGTGACAAAATGGCCTCCTGGCTATCAATGTAACAAATGCAATAACATGTTGGTCAGACACAGAGATACCATGGATATTTTGAGGAATTATTCCAAAAAGCGAAGTTAATTTGTTAGGTTGTAAATTAATTTTAAGTGCTTTAGAAATTGTCAAAAAAACTGACTTCCAGGACTGTTCCAGTATAGAACAAGACCAAAACATGTGTGTCAGTGTAGCTGTTTCAGTTTTACATCTATCACAATAACTATCAACATTAGGAAATATTTTGAAGTCTCTCCTTCGTCAGATGGTAATGATGTACAATTTTAAATTGAGTCAGTGAATGATTAGCACAGATCGAAGAAGAGTTAACCAGCTTCAGAATCCGCGTCCAATCCTCCATCATAAAAGTCAAATTGAGTTCCTTTTCCCAATCTTATTCAATCTTAAATAAAGGACACTTATCCCATTGTAATAATAAATTATAAATTCTTCCAATAGAACCCTTCATCGAAGGCTTCATACTCATAATAGTATCTAACAGGTCAGCCTCCAATACAAGGAAAATTACTTAAATATTTTTGAAAGAAATGTCTAACTTGAAGGTATTGTAAAAAGTGTGAGTATGAAAGAGAATATTTATCAACTAATTGTTCAAAAGACATTAAGCTATCTTCTTTATGTAGCCCCCCCCCCGGCCGCCCTCAGGGTCACTCGGCTCGCTGTCGTCTAGGGAAACAGCCCTCGGCCCCGGCAAACTGGGTAATTCGTTTGTGTGGATGCTGTGTGATGTACCCACGCCGCCCAAATAACAGACAATACACCAGATATGATTAAATGATTTACAGTTTATAGATATTACTGGAACTATATAATTAAGAGAGAATAAAATATAAAAGGAAAATAAAAGGCGCCACACTTATCAAAGTTCAATCTCTTCGTGCACAAAAACCGTTGGAGCTCAAGGACCTTCTTCTTCACCCTGCGACCCCTCAAACCACCTCGACCAGCCGCCTGGGACCAACAACGGTGGTCGACCAGACGCTCCACAAGTCCGTCTCCGTCTCCTCACCGAACACCCTCCTCGGGGTCCGACCCCATTAGCGGACATCACAGCAGATCGTCCATCCTCTGTCTCGCTCTACCGTCTTCTGCCCCAAAACCCCGTGCATACAGTATCTTCAAATACACCAAAACCATAACAACTATCCCAATTGGTTAATAGCTCTCTCTTATCACACTCTAAAGCAAACAAGCTGCTAGCGCAACCTTTCTCAGCGTTTCACCCAACAAAGCCGCATTCCCCAGATTAACATAACAAAGACGCCATTTTAATTAGCCTCCGCAGTAACATAAAAGTCGAAACCCCCTTACATTTAAATAAATCCAAAAAGAATTAATACCTTTATTTTTCTAAAGTAAAAAAAGTGGATCACTCAAAGAAGGCTTAAAAAAGTAATTTTGTTAAATTAAGCTCCAAAGTTTAGATTTTTTAAGATTAAAAAAATTGCGGAACTGGAGCCAAATTTGTAAAGAATGCTTAATCACAGGGTACAGGTTTAAATTAGCAACTTTGGATAATTGTATAGGTAAAGCAACTCCCAATAACGAGGTTAAGTAAAACTGTTTCACAGCTTTCAATTCCAGGTCTACCCAAACTGGCCGATCGTTCTTATCAACCCAATAAAACCAAAAGGTCATGTATCGCACATTAACAGCCCAGTAATACATTCTTAAATTAGGCAAAGCAAGACCTCCATCCTTTTTCAACTTTTGCAAGTGACATTTACTAATTCTTGGTCTTTTATTATTCCAAATAAAAGATAAAATAATAGAATCAATCCGATCAAAAAAACTTCTTAGTCAAAAAAACAGTGATATTCTGAAATAAATATAAAAATTTTGGTAAAATCATCACTTTAACTATATGGATACGACCGACAAGTGAAAATGTTAAGTGGACTCCATCTGCTAAATAAATACTTCACAGAGTCTACCAAGGGAACGAAATTGGCTTTATAAAGATCCTTATATTTTTTTTAGTAATTATAACACCTAAATATCTAAAAGAATCCGTGACTTTAAAAGGAGTATTATCATGTTCATTTAAAGGAAACAATTCACTTTTACTAAAATTTATTTTATATCCTGAAAAATTTCCAAATTCATTGAATAATTTTAGCAAGGCAGGAATAGATTCTTGGGGATTAGATATATAAATCAATAAATCATCAGCGTAAAGAGAAATCTTATGAATGGTCTCATTCACAAAAATCCCATGAATATTTTTAGCTTCACGAAGAGCAAGGGGTTCTACTATTAAGTTAAATAACAAAGGACTTAATGGACAACCTTGTCTTGTCCCCCGTGAAAGCTGAAAAAAGGAGACCTACAGTTGTTAGAAACATAGAAAATAGGTGCAGGAGTAGGCCATTTGGCCCTTCAAGCCTGCACCGCCATTTATTATGATCATGGCTGATCATCCAACTCAGAACCCTGCCCCAGCCTTCCCTCCATACCCCCTGACCCCCGTAGCCACAAGGGCCATATCTAACTCCCTCTTAAATATAGCCAATGAACTGGCCTCAACTGTTTCCTGTGGCAGAGAATTCCACAGATTCACCACTCTCTGTGTGAAGAAGTTTTTCCTAATCTCGGTCCTAAAAGGCTTCCCCTCTATCCTCAAACTGTGGCCCCTCGTTCTGGACTTCCCCAACATCGGGAACAATCTTCCTGCATCTAGCCTGTCCAATCCCTTTAGGATCTTATACGTTTCAATCAGATCCCCCCTCAATCTTCTAAATTCCAACGAGTACAAGCCCAGTTCATCCAGTCTTTCTTCATATGAAAGTCCTGCCATCCCAGGAATCAATCTGGTGAACCTTCTTTGTACTCCCTCTATGGCAAGGATGTCTTTCCTCAGATTAGGGGATCAAAACTGCACACAATACTCCAGGTGTGGTCTCACCAAGGCCTTGTACAACTGCAGTAGTACCTCCCTGCTCCTGTACTCGAATCCTCTCGCTATAAATGCCAGCATACCATTCACCTTTTTCACCGCCTGCTGTACCTGCATGCCCACTTTCAATGACTGGTGTATAGTGACACCCAGGTCTCGTTGCACCTCCCCTTTTCCTAATCGGCCACCATTCAGATAATAATCTGTTTTCCTATTTTTGCCACCAAAGTGGATAACTTCACATTTATCCACATTAAATTGCATCTGCCATGAATTTGCCCACTCACCCAACCTATCCAAGTCACTCTGCATCCTCTTAGCATCCTCCTCACAGCTAACACTGCCACCCAGCTTCGTGTCATCCACAAACTTGGAGATGCTGCATTTAATTCCCTCATCCAAGTCATTAATATATATTGTAAACAACTGGGGTCCCAGCACTGAGCCTTGCAGTACCCCACTAGTCACCGCCTGCCATTCTGAAAAGGTCCCGTTTATTCCCACTCTTTGCTTCCTGTCTGCTAACCAATTCTCCACCCACACCAATACCTTACCTCCAATACCTTGTGCTTTAAGTTTGCACACTAATCTCCTGTGTTGGACCTTGTCAAAAGCCTTTTGAAAATCCAAATATACCACATCCACTGGTTCTCCCCTATCCACTCTACTAGTTACATCCTCAAAAAATTCTATGAGATTCGTCAGACATGATTTTCCTTTCACAAATCCATGCTGACTTTGTCCGTAACAACAGTAGCAGTAGGAGCTTTATATATCATTCTAATCCAATTATTAAAATTAACACAAAAGCCAAATTTCTCTGAAGCATTAAATAAATATTTCCATTCAACTTGGTCGAACACTTTTTCAGCATCCAAAGAAATGACAATTAGAAGTCAAACCTTTGAACCTTTATTTGATTTTGAGAAAAGATGGGGTTCATTTGCTCGTTATTATCATTGAGTTAATTGATAGATTTTCTCCACGATCTAGTTGTAAATTTCTGGTATTTTTTTCTTCTTGCTGGTAGTTTGATGTTTATCTTTAGAAGCTTTTTGTATGACGTATGGCTCCGGGATTGTACACCTAGTGGGGTTTTCTCCCCTCACTTTTCTGCTTAGTAGGGTTTTTTAAAATTATCACAAAAATTTTTCAATCCTTAAAATAATGTTTTTTTTCCTTGAGACATTATAAATGTTGCTTACTTCTATGTACTCGTGGTATTTTTTGAATAATAATAATAAAAAGATTTGAAAAGAAAGAGAATTATATACAGGCCTACAAACAATAGCCAGGATATGGGGTACAATGGGAAATAGAAGAGGCATAAAAAGGGCAATGTTATGACAGTCATGAGGGATTTCAATATGTAGGTAGATACAGAAAATCAGGTAGGTGCTGGGTTGCAGGAAAGGGAATTTGTTGAATGCCTGTGAGTTTGCTTTTTAGAGCAGCTTGTGTTTGAGCCCACTAGGAAAAAAACAACTCTGGATTTGGAGCTGTGTAATGAAACAGATTTGGTTAGGGACCTTAAGGTGAAGGAACAATTAGTGATCATAATATGACAGAATTCATCCAGCAGTTTGAGAGGGAGAAGGTAAAGTTCAGATGTATCAGTATTACAGTAGAGTAAAGAGAATTACAGAAGCATGAGAGAGGAGCTGGCCGAAGTTGATTGCAAGGGGACACTAGCAGGGATGATGGCAGAACAGCAGCAATTGCTGGAGTTTCTGGGAGCAATTCAGAAGGTGCAAGACAAATACATCCCAAGGAAGAAGTAATATTCTAAAGGGAGGACGAGGCAACCGTAGCTGCCAAGGGAAGTCAAAGACAGCATAAAAGCAAAAGAGAGGACATAATATAGCAAAAATTAGCAGGAGTTCACAAGATTGGTAAGTTTTTTAAAAAAACAACAGAAGGCAACTAAAAAAAGATATGAAGACAAA
This sequence comes from Mobula hypostoma, assembly GCF_963921235.1. Classification (NCBI taxonomy): domain Eukaryota; kingdom Metazoa; phylum Chordata; class Chondrichthyes; order Myliobatiformes; family Myliobatidae; genus Mobula; species Mobula hypostoma. The sequence goes on from NC_086107.1 coordinate 101,561,619, forward strand.
AAAGATGAAATATAAAGGCAAGCCAGTCAATAATATAAAGGATGATATGAAAAGATTTTTTCAGCTATACAGTATAAAGAGTAAAGGAGAGGTGAGAGAGGATATTAAACTGCTGAACAATTTCACTGGAGAGGTAGTAATGGAGGACAAACTTAATAAGTATTGTGTGTCAGTCTTCACTGTGGAAGACACTAGCAGTATGCCTGAAATTTTAGAATTTCAAGGAGCAGGAGTGTAGTTGTTGTTACTAAGGGGAGGGTGCTTGGGCAGCTAAAGGTTCTGAAGGAGATAAGTCACCTGGACCAGATGGACTACACCATAGGGCTCTGAAAAAGGTAAATGACGAGAATGTGGAGGCATTAGCATTGATCTTTCAAGATTCACTAGATTCTGGAATGGTTCCAGAGGATTGGGAACTTGTAAATATCCCTCCATTCTTTCAGAAGGGAGGGAGGCAAAAGAAAGGAAATTACAGGCTAATTAGCCTGACCAGTGGGTGGGAAGATGTTGTGGAGTCCATTATTAAGGATGAGATTATACATTTAATTTACAAAGTTTGTAAAATCTTTGATCTTTACTTTCATGTGTAGCTAACATGGGTCTCCCGCAAAGATTTGCTCAACCACAAGCTTCTGTTATTTTCTATTGCTGGTTCTTAGATGTTAACTTCTTTTCCCCAAGTTCCATTGGAGGCACAGGAACATGACAGTGACATGTTCTTAGGTTGAACATCTTCATATTGCTGGAATTTGCAATGTGGTGCTATATAATACTCTTAAGCTTAAGACTATTATTAATATTATGTAACAATTAATTAATATTATTTAATGCCTTGAAAGGGAGGGATATGACAGGTGACAGAAGGAGATTTCAAGTGATTGGGGATTGAGGAGTATCAAGCAAGTCTCTGCAAGAACTCTTTGATGGGCTAGTGTCAGTCATCTTTTCTACCACAGTTATCTTCTTTATTAGTTAAATTCACAAACCAAAGACTGGTGAATATTGTCAACTAGGAACTAATGAAAGGAACACTAGTAACAATGTTCATTTTGTAAGGATGTCACAAGTAGATATTACTAACATGACAGAAGAGTTATATCATGACATTGCCCATTCTCACTGTAAGAAAATAGTTCTTTTCATGGTCTTGTACACAATATATTTCAGGCTTGGGACAATACCTATAGCTTGTTTTAGGTGCATGTCCTGCTGAAAAGATCAGGTGAAGTCTAGCAACTGAATGGAAACAGTAGTGAATTCAATTCTTCTGCTGGTTCTACCTCACACCAACTCCTCTTCAATCATCACATGTGCTCTCTGATTCACACTAGGATCCAGTTAAAAAAGCCACATCCTTGATTCCAATCTCTCTGAAATTTTCTTCAGCCTTGCAACCTTTCAGGGTATCCATGATCTCCCAGTTCTTGGTTTTTCAACATTCCCAACTCTAACTACTTTAACTGCCTTAGGAAATTTTACTAGGCCAAGAATGATGTGTATAATTGTGACTTATTATTGGTATAACAGCATATTTTGACAATTTTAGACAGTTCACCTGTGTAGAATATATAGAGGGATCTACATCATTTGTCACAGTGTATTTCAGTATTTGCAGAAAGGCCATCTGCAGAACAATAATTGGAATTGTGAATCTTTGTAAAAGAGCAGTCAGTGAAATTCCATCAACACACATCAAAGTTGCTGGTGAAATTCCATTTAGGGATTTGCGAAGTACACTAATTACAAGTCAATAATCCTATGAATAAGAATATAATTTTATGTAGATAATTAAATAAGTTTTGTGCAATAAAACATCCTGCGCAATGTAAATCACTTCACTACCGAAATCTTTAGAAGCCAATTTCAAAGAAACATTTCTGAATCCTTTATAGATGTCATAGTACATACATCTTGAAATTAAAATTATGAGAAATTTATCTTTAGTCAATTGTAGTAAACATATGAAAGATCTTTGACCACCAGATATACTCATCTCTGAATATTTGGCTTCACTGACTTACAGTGGAACCAAGAGTTCCATATAATTGCCAGCCAAATCTCTCTTGCAAATCTCCTTTGTTACTTAGTATGTAATCAAAGAAATTCCACCATCCCCCTCAGCCCCCACAACTCCCTTTCATTTCTTACAATGTAGGAACAGAGATACAGCTTGCAGCACTAACATTTTTCATTTTTTACATAAAATCTCCAAGATATTATCTAATAGACAAGAAGCTTCAAATTTGCTCAGAGGTAATGAAATCTTATACGGTTTTATAAATAAAATATTTTGTGTAATAGCAAACTAGCATTTCCACATTAATTTACCTCTCATATATCAAGAGGTTCATCTAGCTTTTATTATTGCTTTCCATTTGGGAAAAAAAATGAAGAAAGAAGATAGGTTCATAACTCCTTTAAAACATTTTATTTGAGAAGATCCTAATCAAACAAGTTATTTGTCAAAATATGCTTTTCTGTCTTTTCAACTAACAAATATTTTCTTACTTCTCAATGCATGCAACTTAAGTCCAGTCTTCGGTTATGCCACTTTGTTCAGAAATTCAAATGAAAAGTTTAGGATTCTCACTGTTGATATCAGCAAGATCTTTCTCTTTGTTTATCATTGTACCAAAACATCCTGCTTAAAGAAGTTATCAAGTATAATTTAAAGAGAACACAAAGTAACCAAGGTCAGTAAACAATATTCTAGATGATCAGGATGAGTCTGAAAATCAAAATACTTTCTTGCCTTCTACTTATTCTGTTTACATCTGTAGTTTGCCAAGAGAAACATGTTTTTTTTGCAGGATCAGACAGAATTAAATAAGTAACTGTGATAGAATGATTACTTATCTATTTATCTAAGTTTGTTCAAGCAGCAGTTATTTTCGCCAACACTAAGAGCCAAATGTCCTTTGGGAAGAAGTTTATCTAATCTGTGTAAGAATGGAAATGTAGTCTTGATTCAATTTCCCTATTCCCTGTTGCAGCTAAAGACATCAGACAAACAGATTGCCAGTCTGCCAAAAAATCTGTGATGCATGGTTAATGGAAATGCCCAAATGACTAATGAAATAAATGCCAGTTCAAAGTAATACGTAGTTTGTTAAATGTTTTTCTCACCTATTTCATACCTTCCTTTCAATGATGCAGAATCATTGCAAATCATCTAAATGTGAAGAGAAAGGACAAGTCCTCTTCAGGTTACAGCATGTTTCTGTTCCTGTGCGCTGTTTGTAAACCAGCTTACAAATTGGAATTGTGCTGCAAACTAGTTACTAAGAGGCTGAAGATGGCTGATGCCCCGCAGCAGTCAGAAAATTCATACTGTTGTAGTTTTGGGAATGAGTTCTTAGAATATATTAAGAGGCAGATTTTTAGAACAAAGGTTTGTAGAACAAACCATGGAACAGATTATATTAGATCCCATTCTGTGTAATTAGATGTTTAATTAAGCAAGGGATCCTGACGATGAATAATAAAAACATTGAATTTCATATTCAGTTTGAGTGAGAACCTTTGACTTTAAACTAATTATATTAAACTTAATTAAAGCAATTCATAAAACAAGGCAGTTAGCTAATGTGGTGTAAGAAAACAAATTGAAAAGTAAGAATATAAATATGTTATGGTAGATTTGTAAGGAAATGTAATTTTCAACAAAGCTGAAGTATGTTAGAAATAAAGTCCATACAAGAAGGTTGATCCATACTTGATAACTATGGAAGTTAAGAATGATATCAAATTAATGACCTATAACATTGCACAGATCTGTGGTAGGTCAGAAGACTGGAGAAGTTTTATATTCTGGAAATGATTATTCAAGACACACTACAGATAGAAGAATGATTATGAGAGTTCGCTAATATTGAAAATAGAGTAGTACATAGCTAAAGACTAATTAAGGTAAATATTGTTGCATCACAGGATGAGTGGGGAATTCATATGGTAAATAAGAAACTGTGGATACCACTAAAACATCCTAATAATAGTTTTAAAAAAAGATGGAGTCGAGAGAGCAACTTAAATCAATCACTATCACCATGGAAAAAGATCCAAACAAATATATATGCCTAAAGACTAAGGAGACATTAACCTAATGGCCTCTTTTCCAGAATATTAAAAGTATCTGCAAAATATTAGACCAATTGATTATGATCTTCCAATTTTTTTTGGGATTTTGCGGAGCCCCCCCGGAGTTGTATTGCCCATCTTCAAGAAAGAGAAAGAAAGCACAACACTATAGCACAAGGAATTCTGCAGATGCTGAAAATTCAAGCAATACACATCAAAGTTGCTGGTGAACGCAGCAAGCCAGGCAGCATCTCTAGGAAGAGGTACAGTCGACGTTTCGGGCCGAGACCCTTCGTCCTGACTTTGATGTGTGTTGCACAAAACTATAGACCAGTTTCATGACACAAGAGAGACTGACCAGTTAGGATGACATCTGTCATTGCAAAATAGAGATAATCTACTACTAACAAAGTAGTTGCAGGAGGTTCAGAAATGTAATTAAGCAGAAACAGTATAGTTTTATCCAAGGAAAAACTTATTTAGCAATAAAGGTATTTGAGGAGTATTTGAGGATATAATGGACAAAGTGAATAAAGGAGTATCAGTGGATGCAGCTGAGGCATATTTAGCCGTTACAGAGACTTGACTGTCATAGGGTGCAGGGAGAGAGGTAAAAGAGGTGGGGAGTGACATTGCTAATCATGGATAGCATCACAGCTGCAGAAAAAACTCTGCATTTTCTACTTAGTCAGTGCTGGTAGCATGGTAACATTGCGGTTAATGTAACATTTTACAGAGCCAGTGACTTGAGTTTAATTCCAGCCACTGTGTGTAAGTTTGCACATTCTCCCTGTGACTATGTAGGTTTCTTATGGGTGCTCTGGTTTCCTCCCACATTCCAAAGAGATACCGGTTGCTAGGTTAATTAGTCACATGGGCATAATTGGGCCAGATGGGCCTATTGCTGTGTCATATTTCTAAATAATAACATAAATAAAAGTTAGAAACAGGTAGGGAACAACCATTCTACTGGGAATATTCTATAGACCCACCAATAGCAACAGGGAGATACTGAGGAGCAGATCGGGAGGCAGATTTTAGAAAGGTGCAAAATAACAGGGTTGTTGTCATGGATGACTTCAACTTCCCTAATATTGATTGGCACCTCCTTAGTGCAAAAGATCTAGATGACACAGAATTTGTTAAGTGTGTCCAGAAAGGATTCCTGACACAATATGTGGACATGCTAACTAGACAGACTGTACTGGATCTAGTACGATCCAATGAGCCTGGCAGGTGACAGATCTCTCACATCTGCAGTTTAGCCTTGGAAAAGGATAGGAGCAGAGATTATGGAAAAGTATTTAATTGGGAGAGGGTGAATTATGATCCTATTAGGCAGGAACTTAAGAGCATAAATTGGACACAAATGTACTCAGGGAGCAACAACAGAAATGTGGAGTTTGTTCAGGGGGTTCTGGATAGGTCTGTCATATTGAGGCAGGAAAAGGTGAAGAAACCATGGTTGATAAGAGAAGTGAACATCTAGTCCAGAGGAAGAAGAAAGTATATTTAAGGTTTAGGAAGCAAGGCTCAGACAGGGCTCGAGGGTTATAAAGCAGCCAGGAAGGAGCTTAAGAGGGGACTGAAGAGAGCTAGAGGTGGACATGAGAAAGCCGCGGCGAGTAAAACACCAACGCATTCAATATGCACATGAAGAACAGGAGGATGACTAGAGTGAGGGCAGGACTGATCATAGGCAAAAGGGGAAACGTGCCTGGAGTTGCACAGAGTAGGAATGATCTTTAATGAATACTTTGTTTCAGTATTCACCAGTGAGAGAGACCTTGATGAATGTGAGGATAGAATAGAACAGTCTAATGCATTGGATAATGTTAGGGGATGTGATACAAAAAATCCCCAGTGATGGATGGAATATACCCAAGGTTACTACGCAAAGTGAGGGAAGTGATTGTTGTGCCTTTGGTGATGATCGTTGGATCCTCAATGGCCACAGGAATCATACCAGATGATACTACCAATCGATGGAGAGTATTCTGCCTGAAAGTCTGTGACTAGTGGTGTTTCACAGGGATCTGTTCTGTGACCCCTGCTCTTTGGATGAGGAAGCCGAAGGGTGGGTTAGTAAGTTTGTAGATGACACAAAGATTGGTAGTGCTGTGGATAGTGTAGAATGTTGTCGTAGGTTAAATAGGGCTCAGAGTATGCAGAGCAGGGATGAAAAGTGGCAGATGGCATTCAATCTGGAGAATTGTAAAGTGATACAAATTGGGAGGTCAAACTTGAAGGGAGAGTACAAACTTAATGGCTTGATTCTTGGCAGTATGGAGGAACAAAGGGATCTTGAGGACCACATCCAAAGATCCCTCAAAGGCTTATTCAGAAAGTCAGAAGGCATGGGTTCCAAGGAAGTTTGGCCAGGTGGATTCAGAATTGGCTTGCCTGCAGAAAGCAGAGGGTCCTGGTGGAGGGAGTACATTCGGATTGGAGGGTTGTAACTAGTGGTGTCCCACAAGGATTGGTTCTGGGACCTCTACTTTTCGTGATTCTTATTCATGACCTGGATGTGGGGGTAGAAGGGTGGGTTGGCAAGTTTGCAGACGACACAAAGGTTGGTGGTGTTGTAGATAGTATAGAGGATTGATAGGATGCAGAAGTGGGCTGAGAAGTGGCAGATGGAGTTCAACCCCGAGAAGTGTGAGGTGGTACACTTTGGAAGGACAAATTCCAAGGACAAACTACAAAGTAAATGGCAGGATACTTGGTAGTGTGGAGGAGCAGAGGGATCTGGGGGTACATGTCCACAGATCCCTGAAAGTTGCCTCACAGGTAGATAGGGTAGTTAAGAAAGCTTATGGGGTGTTAGCTTTCATAAGTTGAGGGATAGAGTTTAAGAGTGGCGAGGGAATGATGCAGCTCTATAAAACTCTGGTTAGGCCACATTTGGAGTACTGTGTCCAGTTCTGGTCACCTCACTACAGGAAGGATGTGGAAGCATTGGAAAGGGTACAGAGGAGATTTACCAGAATGCTGCCTGGTTTAGAGAGTATGCATTATGATCAGAGATTCAGGGAGCTAGGGCTTTACTCTTTGGAGAGGAGGAGGATGAGAGGAGACATGATAGAGGTATACAAGATATTAAGTAGAACAGATAGAGTGGACAGCCAGCGCCTCTTCCCCAGGGCACCACTGCTCAATACAAGAGGACATGGCTTTAAGGTAAGGGATGGGAAGTTCAAGGGGGATATTAGAGGAAGGTTTTTTACTCAGAGTGGTTGGAGCTTGGAATGCACTGCCTGAGTCAGTGGTGGAGGCAGATACACTGGTGAAATTTAAGAGACTACTAGACAGGTATATGGAGAAATTTAAGGTGGGGGTTATATGGGAGGCAGGGTTTGAGGGTCGGCACAACATTGTGGGCTGAAGGGCCTGTACTGTGCTGTACTATTCTATGTTCTATTAAAGTTTGCAGGGTGTTAAGAAGGAATATGATTATTGGCTTTTATTAATTGTGGGATTAAATTCAAGAGCCACAAGATATTGTTGTAGCTCTATAAACTCTGCTTAGACTACAGTTGGAGTATAATGTTTAGTTCTGGTTACCTCGTTATAGGAAGGATGTGGAAGCTTTAGAGAGGGTACAGAGACGATTTACCAGGATGCTGCCTGGATTAAAGAATGTCTAATGAGGAAAGGTTGAGTGACCAAGCACTTTTTTCTGGAGCAAAGGAGGATGAGAAGTGACTTGATAGAGGCATAGTGTGGATAGCCAGTGTCTGTTTTGCAGGTGGCAACAGCTAATACAAGAGGGCATAATTTATAAGGTGAGTGGAGGAAAGTATTGGGGTAATTTCAGAGCTGTGTTTTACACAGAGTGGTAAATGCATGAAACACACTGCTAGAGTTGGTGGTAGAAGCAGATACATTAGGAACATTTAAGAGACACTTAGATAGGCACACAGTTGAAAGAAAAATGAACGGTTATGTAGAAGGGAATTTTTAGATTTGTCTTGGATTAGTTTGGCACAACATTGTGGGATGAAGGGCCTGTACTGTTCTGTGTTCTATAGTGTATTCTATTTGGATTTCCAGAAAGTATTCAATGAGGTTCTATGCAAAAAGGTTATTATCCAAAGTAAGATGTCATAGCACTGAAGATAGCATGCACAATGGATTGGTCAACAAATGGGTTATTTTAAGGCTGGCAAGTTGTAGTTTATGAAATGCCACAGAGATCAATGCTCAGCCCTTAACTATTTACAAGCTATGTAAATGACTTTGATGAAGGGAATAAGAGTAGTATTTGATGATAAAAGGTGGGTGGGAGAGACAGTCGCGAGAGGGGTACAAATGGTCTGAAATAAGATATGGATTAGCTAAAGGACTGAGCAAAAAAATGGCAGAAGAAATATAATCCAGGACAGGAGGGGTTATCTACTTTGTTAGAAAGAACAGAAAAGAAAAATATTGTTCAGAAGCTAGAACAGCACCACACAGGAACAAGCCCTTTGGCCAATGTCTGTGCTGAGTACAATGCCAAAATAAACTAAATCTCTTCTGTCTGCACATGATCCATGTGCCTCCATCTCTTACATTTTTGTGTGTCTATCTGCTTCCACCACTTTCCCTGGTAGCCTACTGCAGACACTATTTCCTATGTAAAAAAATTGTCCCATACATCTCCTTGAAACCTCCCCTCCTCAACTTTAAATGAATGCTCTCTAGTATTTGTCATACCTACCTCGGGATAAAGATTTTGACTGTCAACCCTCTCTATGGGTTTCATAAACTTCTATCATGTCTTCCCTCATGCTCCAACATTCCAGAGAAATCAATGTTTGTCCAACCTCTCCTTATACCTCATACCCTCTAAACCACGCAGCATCCCAGCGCTGATCCCTGTGGAATACTACTGGTCAAAGACATTCATGCCAGAATAAAACTGTTCCACTACTACCCTTTTTTTAAAAAAAAGTGGGTAAGAAAATTCTGAGTCCAAACTACCAAGTCACCATGGATCCCATGCATCTTAATTTTCTGGATCAACCTACCAAGAGGAATTTTGGCAGAAGCTTTACTGAAGTTTATGTCCTATCAATCAATCACTTTTGTCTCTGCTTATAAGACTCACTCAGTTTGTCAGACAAGACCTGCTCCCCATAGACATGCTCACTGCCCCTAATGAGGCCATGATTTTTGAAATACATGTAAATCTTAACCTTAAGAATCCTCTCAAAAAACTTCCCTAACACTGATGTGAAGTTCGCTGCCTTATAATTTCCTGGATAATTCCTATTTTCGTTCTTGAAAAAAAAGCATTAATATTTGGTACTTTCCAGTTTTCCAGAACCTTGCCTGTTGTTAATGAGGATGCAAAGACAGTTTTATAAAGCTGGGGAATTTAAATGCACAGATATTGCAGAAGCATGTAGGTGCCTTTGTATATGAAACACAAGAATCAAGTCCAACAAATAAATAAGAGGCAAGGCATTAACAGCAAAAGGGATAGGGTATAAAACTAAAGATATTCTATTGCATCTGTACAAGGCGTCGTGAAACCACTCATGGAGTAATACATACAATAGAGAGATATACTTGCATTGACAGCAGTTCAGAGAAAGTTCACTGGTAGATTATTGGGATGAATGCATTATATTTTGAGTAAATATTGAACGAGTTTGAACTTGAAAGAATGAGAGGTGATTTTAAAACAAGTAAGATTCTAAGGAGAATTGACTAAGAAGATGTTGAGAGGATGTTTCCTCTTGTGTAGGATTCCTGAACTAGGAGGCCTAGTTTCTGAATAAGATGTCACCCACTCAAGAAAAAAAATATATAGTGTTGTGAATGTTTGGCATTCTTCACCCAGAGTGTTGTAGAGACCAAAAGATTGATATACATAAGGCTGATACAGGCGTACTTTTGATCAATAAGGCAATAATGGATTAAGGGGAAAAGGGAGAAAAATGGAGCTAAAACCATGAGTTTAGTGAATTACAAAAATGGCTCACGTGCACATATGGTTGTCTACTTACTTTACTTCTTATGTTTGTATCAAACACTATCCGCAGATTTAAAACTGGAATGAAAACAGGAAATAATGGAGACATGCAGTGGGTCAAGCAGAATTCCACTGGGGTGAAATTAAAAACTTGAATTACATTAGTAATATCCTCTGGTGTATCACTTGATTTGTTAACAAATTTGCACAGTATTTATATGCATTGCTCAAAGTTTAGTTTTAGAGAAGTAGGTATCAATCTATGGGCCAATGTCCTCACTTTTGGAGGAAAAGAGTGCTCTTTTGAGAATACTGTATAACTAGTCTAACTGATAAGGGAAACACTGTTCATGTAGTGAATTAGATTTTTAGAAGGACTTTGATTGCTTCTAGCAAGAAGTTAGTGTGCAAAATTAAAGCGTATTAATTGGGATAATATTCTGACATTGATTATAAACTGGCTGACAGTGAACAGAGTAGAAATAAATGGCATTTTTCTAGATGAGAAGTTATCGTTATGTACTACAGGAATGAATGCTTGATTTCTGGCTACTCACAATATATATTAATGATTGGGATGAGGGATGAGTAGGATTGTGAGTTATGAAAAACCAAAGAAACTTGAAGATTATTTAGACATATTAAGTGGACAGGCAAATGTAAGGACAATGCAGTAGATACATAGACAACATAGATAAATGTGAAATTATAATTTTAATACGAAAAATCAGAAAGGCAGCTTTAATGCTCGTAGATTGGGAAATATTGATGCACAAAGGGAGTTGGGTATCTTTCTATACAAGTTACAGAAAGCAACATGCATGTTCTCCAAGCAGTTAAGCCAATTGCTCTCACTGTAAAAAGTTTTGAGTGCAAAAGAAAGAATGCCTTACTACAATTATACAGGGTCCTGGTTTGACCTCACTTCAAATGAGTACTGTGTACAATTTGGTATCCTTGTCTAAGGAAGAATATAATTGCCACAGGAAGTTCAACAAAGATTCATCTGACTGATTCCTTGAGGAGCTGGAATGTTGTTTGGTGAGAGATTCAGTTGACTTAACCTGTACTCAATCAGATTATTAGTATGAGGGGAATCTCATTAAAAAGTATAAAATTATGACGTCCATACAGACTGAATGCAGAAATGAAAAATCAACATTTTGGTATGAGATCCTTCAACGGTCTAGATGAAGAGTTTTGACCTGAAACCTTGATTGTCCATTTCTCCCCGCAAATGCTGCCTGACCCAGTAAGTCCTTCCAGTGCCTTGTGTGCAGGAATATGGCTTTGAGCTAGAGGATTAGACATGATCATGTTGAATATCAGAAAAAAACAAGAAGGGTTTTTAGAAAGTCAGAAATTGGAGGTGCAAAGGGCTTGGGAGTCCTAGTGCAGGATTCTCAAAAGGTTAACTTGTAGGTTGAAGCAACACTCACAACATGCTGGAGGAACTCAGCAGGTCGGGCAGCATCCATGGAAAAGATCGGTTAACGTTTCAGGCCAGAACCCTTCGTCAGGACTGTAGGGGGAAAGGGCAGAGGCCCTATAAAGCAGGTAGGGGGAGGGTGGGAAGGAGAAGGCTGGTAGGTTCCAGGTAAAAAACCAGTAAGGGGAAAGATAAAGGGGTGGGGGAAGGGAGGCAGGGAGGTGATAGGCAAGAAAGGTGAAGAAAGAATAGGGGAAAACACAATGGGTAGTAGAAGGAGGCAGAACCAAGAGGGAGGTGGTAGGCAGCTGGGGGAGGGGGCAGAGTGACATAGGGATAGGGGAAGGGAGGGGGAGGGAATTACCGGAAGTTGGAGAATTCTATGTTCATACCAAGGGGCTGGAGAATACCTAGACGGTATATGAGGTGTTGCTCCTCCAACCTGAGTTTAGCCTCATCATGGCAGTGGAGGAGGCTATGTATGGACATATCTGAATGGGAGTGGGAAGCAGAGTTGAAGTGGGTGGCTACTGGGAGATCCTGTCTGTTTTGGCGGACGGAGCGGAGGTGCTCGACGAAGTGGTCCCCCAATCTGCATCGGGTTTCACCGATGTAGAGGAGGCCGCACCGAGATCACCGGATGCAATAGATGACCCCAACAGACTTACAAGTGAAGTGTTGCCTCACTTGGAAGTACTGTTTGGGGCCCTGAATGGTGGCAAGAGAGGAGGTGTAGGGACAGGTGTAGCACCTGCGCTTACAGGGATAAGTGCCAGGTGGGAGATCCGTTGGGAGGGACGTATTACCAGGGAGTCGCAGAGGGACCGATCCCTGTGGAAGGTGGAGAGGGGTGGAGAGGGAAAGATGTGCTTAGTGGTGGGGTCCTGTTGAAGGTGGCGGAAGTTGCGGAGGATAATGTGTTGGATCCGGAGGCTAGTGGGGTGGTAGGTGAGGACAAGGGGAACTCTGTCCCTGTTGTGGTGGCGGGAGGATGGGGTGAGAGCCGAAGTGTGGGAAATGGAGGAGATGCAGGTGAGGGCATCATTGATGACAGCGGAAGGGAAACCACGATCCTTAAAGAAAGAGGACATTTGAGATCTCCTGGAATGGAAAACCTCATCCTCGGAGCAGATGCAGCGGAGACGGAGGAACTGGGAATAGGGAATGGCATTTTTGCATGTGGCGGGGTGGGAAGAAGTATAGTTGAGGTAGTTATGACAGTCAGTGGGCTTGTAGAAGATGTCAGTGGACAGTCTATCTCTAGAGATGGAGACAGAGAGTGTTTTGTGTTTACAACTTGTAGGTTGAGTTGGTAGTAAGGAAGACAACTACAATGTTAGCATTCATTTCCAGAGGACTAGAATGTAAAAGCAAGGATGTAATTCTGAGGCTTTATAAAGCATTGGTCAGACCACACCTGGAGTATTGAGAATAGTTTTGGGCCCTGAATCTAAGAAAAGATGTGTAAGGGTCCAGAGGAGGTTTACAAGAATGATCTTGGGATTGAAAAGACTAACATGCAAGCAGTGTTTGATGGCTCTCGGCCTGTACCCATAGGAGTTTAGAAAAAATGGGAGGTGGTGGTGGGGGAATCTCATTGAAACATATCAAATATTGAAAGGCGTAGACAGAGTGGTCATGAAGAGGATGTTTCCAATAGTGAAAGAATCTAGGACAAAGGGCACAGCCTCAAAATAGAAGCCTGTCCTTTTAGAACAAGATGAAGAGGAATTTCTTTCGTCAGAGGGTGGTGAATTTGTGGAATTCATTGTCACGGATGGATGTGGAGGCCAAGACAATAGGCATATTTAAAGCAGAGGTGGATAGGTTTTTGATTAGTAAGAGTGTTAAAGATTATAGGGAGAAAGCAGGATAATGGAATTGAGAAGGAAAATTAATTCACCATGACTGAATGGTGCAGCAGATGTGATAGGCTGAATAGTCTAATTTGCTCCTATGTCTTATGGTCTAAGGGCTGAATGAACTTATTCCTACTTTTATATGCTATGTTATGTTTCTGTTTAAAACTGTCTCACTTCTACAGTTCTGAAGGAGAGTCATTGAGTAGGAACATTAATTATTTCTCTTTACACAGATCCCCAACACTTCCAGATTTTATTTCAACTGTCTAATCCCTGCAATTTTTAGTTTTAATTTACAGTTATTTAAAATTGGATTCATTTTCCTAATGCAAGCACCCTGAACAACAGAATAAATGGGTAAACAGCATATAGCAGGCTTTAAAAAAAAATCAAACTGCTAGCCACTTGTCAATGTGCATTAAGCAAAGGATACACAATTTTCATGGCACTGGGTTGAGTTGAGGTTCTGCCTTCCAGCTCCTTCAACAAGGAATTAATAACCTCCATGTCTTTCTGTCCTATATTGAGCAGTTTGCCACTTTGCAGATTCAACTAAAAAGTAAATAAAAAAATCATAAGTTGGACATCAGTAAGAGCTATATACACAATGTATCTCAAGTGTGATTGGATATAGATACACTTACATGGCGCACTGTACCTCACAGATGGAATTAACACAAATCTTACGTGACTTAGCCTGGGTGGAAACCCTGGCTCAAAGAGTTTGTACAGGTCAATACCATTGATATCTCTGTAGGTATTCTTTCTTCTTTGAGCCATTTACTTGTGTGTTCTCTCTGGAGATCAAAAGTACTATGTAGACTGATACCTCAGCATAGTATTATGAGAGTGCTGTGCTGCTGATGATGGTAAGAAATTAAACCATGGCTCCAGTTGTGTACTCAGGTAGTTGCTAAAAAATAAATCTGTGGCACTATTCTGACTAAGAGCACAGGTGCCCTGTCTGGTGTCCTGGCCAATACATCTTAGCTAATGTCATTAGATCTGATTCTGGTAATTATTCAGAGTCAGATTTATTTGTCGCATGTACATTGAAACATAGTGAAATGTGTTGTTTGTGTTAGCAACTAACACACCCAAGGATATTCTGGGCCAGCCCGCAAGTGTCGCCACACATTCTGGCGCCAACATAGTAATGCCTACCAAGAAAAACAACAACAGAAGAAAACAAGACAACAAGAGCATAACAAGTCCCTTTCCTATCTTCTCAACCCCCCAACCCAGACAGACAGAAAGGTCTCTGACCAGGGCAGGCCACCACTTGGCCCCTCAGACTAGCAGACATCAGGCCTCCAGCCTCCAGACTTTGGGCTTGACTCACAGATTCAACATTCTGGTCTCTATCTCCAGACTCACTGACTTCAGTCTTCAACCTCCATGGCATATTGGTACTCTGTTTCCAAGATTAGAGGTATTACCATTTTTAAAAATACTTTATAGTAAAAAAAAACTTTGTTGCTGTAAAACGTATGATATAAAAGCAAAATTTTCTGACCATTACAAATGAGACAGGCTAACTCAGAACACTGCAGTTCACAAACTTGTGATCTTAATGCTCATTCTATCTACAATATCAAAACAATCAAAGCAGACAAACAGTAGGCAAAATTTAACCTGTCTATATGGTGGAAATGAACAAAAACACTGTTAAAATGGTTACAAAGTCTAATCCATAGGGGCCCTACTTTTCTTTTTGATGGCAAGTTATATACCTTGCAGAATAATGTCTTTGAGGAAACAAAATCCTCCTCCCATTTTCTTAAAAAGCAGAATGTTACAGATGCTGAAAATGTGCACATTTTGAAGGTCAGGCAGCATTCTAGAGAAAAATTAGTCATCTGACACATTAATTCTCTTCCTCAATTAACAGATGCTGAGTGTCCCTAGCATTTTTGTTTTTATTACCAAACATTTCCGGCTGGATCTGGGAAAGAGGCTGGAATGAGCCACAACATCAAGGCTACAAGTTACAATCTAGGAGATTTTACATTCAAAAGGCCAATTTATTCTTTGCCCAGTTGTGTCTTGTATAAACCTCAACAAAAACTAAAATTTAAGCTAATGTATTTCCTGTCTCACTTGATACTCTCTGAAAATATCTAATTAGGATAGCAATATAATACAGATGCAAGGGTAGATCCTTTGGAGTAGGTACTCAAGAGCAGATCACTAAATGCAACAGTGGAAAGGGTTTTAAAATTTACCAAAGGATTTTGATTTTTTTCTACATATGCAGTGTTAAAATTATTTGTAAAAGAGTTGATCACCTTTGAAAGTTAGTTTAACTAGTTTGTCAGTTATTCTCTTTATACAGTAATTCTACTAAATTATACCGAATTGTTACACAATAACTCTTATAATATCAGAGTGATAACCCGTAACCTCTTACTATACAGCTTGTTGAGCACACTATTTAAATTGCATTGATGACAAGCGCAGGCTCTTCATTTTAAAAAAAGGATAAACTACCCAAGTTATAAATACCATCATTGTCTTTCATATCTGCAGGTTACATATTAATCATTTTCCTGAGTGAGTAAAGAACCAACTGAGCAAGAAAATAATTAATTAATTTTTGCTAACTGTCAATTAACTAGTGTGGAGGAATACACTGGTTGAGGTGAGTAATTTTTACAGATGCAATAAGGGCTGTTTTCTCTCCAACATAAAACGAAGGAGCTTCACCATCTTTATTAGATTGACTGACATAAGTTCTATTGTAGTATTTTTTAAAAAAAAGGTCAACCAAGAAACAGTAAAACAGAATTATCAGGGTGTGGGTATTATTTATCACTAGTACTTGCCCTTGAGAAAGTGGTGATGAGGAATCTTTTCAAACTTCTGAAATTGTAAAATTCAGGTACTTCTAAAGTGCTGATGGATGTGGAATTGCCAGGTTAATAGGAAAGATGGAAACTGAGCACTGGGGCTCTATTGTTCAGGACTGACTGGTGTAGGATGTGCACATATTGCATAAATATAACATTAATGACCTGCTTAAGCCTTAATTCTTGCTAATGTAGGAATGGAATGCTTCAGTATTTAAGGAATTTAATTTGCGTTGAGCACCATATAACCACCAGAGAACATCTTCATATATGATCTTTGGATGTGGAGTAGACTGTTGAGAAGCAGTTGAATTTCTTTGAGCTAAATGCAAGCCCTGAGAATCTCCTTACTAATGTTCTGGTCTGAGATAACCAGTTGTCTAATAACCACAATCAACAATTTTTATGATAGCTACAAATCCAGGAAGTACAGTGTTTCCTCATGAACCCTTCTGAATTCATTGCCACTAAGACTAATTAGTTGAACAGCTAGTCAAAACTGACTTGATTGTCAAAGACCGTAACTCATATCAATTCTGGAAACGTGCTGTAATGAGCACCAGTGAGCAGCTAAATCATGAGTAACAGACAATTGATAGCAGCGATGAAGACTCTCTTCCATCATTGTTCTGATGACCATGAGAATGCTGAAGGAAATAATGAGGTGATAGTGAATAACTTAGCCATTTATAATTAATAGGCTTTATAACTGGTTTTCCATTCTATAGTTCAATAAATTAAGTACAAATAAATCAGGGGGTTGGTTTTGCCACCATACTTCAGTATAATAATTGAACAATGTTGATAGATATTTTTTAATTATCTAATTTGTAACAAATTGAAAATGACAACTGTTCGTAGATTTTTGATAATAGAAACTCGCTAAATTCTCACCCTATACCATCTTTATATTTTTATTAAATACATAACAGTTGATTCTAGTTATATTGTTTGTTGGTAGCAGCTAGATTGATATTCAGCCCTTATCTATGTCATTCTCTTAAAAACAAATTTCCGTCAGCAAACCTACGTAATTCTGATTCATAAGGTTCCATCACGACTTTATCTTTGTTAGCTTTGTTTAGTTAGTAACGTAATTTCCAGTGCAAAGCCTACTTGACATAAATGCCTGCTGCAAAAAAAGTACTGCATACTGTACACCAGAATATACTTTACCTGTTTTAGAAAATTAATCAAAGCTTCAGCAGCCTCACTGCTCAATTCCTCCAACTTTAGCTGTGCTGCCATCTGTAGGACTCGCTTTACATCAGATGCAGAAACAATGTTCTTAGTGTGGTACTTCAGAAACTGTTGAAAAACACAAAATATCCATAGTTGATAAAACATAATAGTATTAAAGAGTAGCATTAAAAACTTGCAGGACCAACTGGCAAAGTAATAACCAAAGAGTAGAATTATTGCGATCACAGCCTACAGATAGGGCTCTGAATACCTTATTGGGTATTTACTGTTAGGTAAATGCTCTGATGTAAAGCAATTAACCTAGAAGCCTCAGACAAGTAAGAAGAGGGAGTAAAAGGGAAAGCGGTATTGCACTGCAAGTGAAAAGTTGCATTCTTTAAGTACTGAGGCAGGATATCCAAGGTGGTTTCTCAAACAAGCACATATGGATAGAGATTGGAAACAAAATGTGTGTTATTACTTTTCTGGGGTGTATTATAGACTTCCCCACAGTCAACAAGAGACAGAGAATATGTTGGCAGATATCAGAGAGAGGCAATAACAAAAAAAAAGAAGGCATTGTACTAAGGAATTTTAATTCCCCAATTGTTAACTGGAATCACCTCAGCACAAAAGGCTCTGAAGGGGAAGAATTTTGAGAAGTGCCCAAAGGAGCTTTTTGAATTAGTACAGTATGTAACTAGATCAGCATAGGATGGAACATTACTAGAACTTATCTTGGGTAATGTAGCTTGTAAGTGGAGAGAATTTCAGTGAAGGAATACTTTGAAGATACTGACTATAATTCCATATATTTTAAAATGGATATAGAAAAAGATAGTGATGGGCTAGTAATCAAGGTCTTAAATTAGTTGAAGGCCAATTTCATTAACATAAGGAGGACCTGGTAAAAGTAGATTGGGAGTAACTACTTGCAGGTAAATCTGTATTTGCACAGTGGGAAGTATTCAAAGGACAAACAGCAAGAGTTCAAGGCAAACATGTTCCTACAACTGGGTGACTGTCAGGAGAAACAGGGAAAATGCACAGCCAATGCAGAGTACACCTGTGGACATTCCCCTCAAAAATAAAAATATAACTTTAGAGATTATTGGGGAGGGGCAGTGACTGTGGCTCAGGAGAGCAAAGAGGTGAAGAGAACTGCAATGTTGATACAAGATTCCTTAGTCAGAGGAACAGAGATGAGGTTTTGTGGGGGCAATAGAGACACCCAGATGGTGTGTTGCCTCCCTGGTGCCAGGATCAGGGATGTCTTGGATTGTGTCCATGACATTCTCAAGGGGGAGGGTGAGCAGCCAGAAGTCTTTGTACATATTGGCACCAATATCATAGATAGACAAGATGAGGAGGTCCTGAAGAAAGATTTTAGGGAGCTAGGTAGCAAGCAGGGTAGTAATCGCTGGATTGCTGCCTGTGCCATACGCCAGTAAGGGTAAGAATAGGATGAGTCGGCTGAGGAACTGGTGCGGGGACAGAGGTTCAGATTTATAGATCATTGGGATCTCTTCTGGGGAAGATATGACCTGTGCAAAAGATGAGCTCGAGGGAGTCCAATATCCTCACAGGCAGGTTGGCTGGAGTTGTTCGGCTAGGTTTAAACTTGGTTTACAAAAAGAGACTCCTAGCAAGGAGAGGCTGATGTTAGGGCAAAGTTGCAGTCAACAGGATGAGTTGCAAGGTAAAAGGTGGACAAAATCAAAAAATTGTGAATACAGGATGAAAGGTGTTACATTTGAATTCGTGCAGTATATGGCTTAAGGTCGATGAACCTGTAGCACAGTTACAGATTGGCAAGTATGATGTTGTAGGTATCTTTGAATCACGGCTGAAAGAAGATTATAGCTGGGAGCTTAATGTCCAAGGATACACATTGTATCGAAAGGATAGACAGGAAGGCAGAGGGGGTGGCATGGCTCTCTTGGTAAAAACAATTGAATTATATCAAATCATTAGAAAGAGGTGACATAGAGTCGGAAGGTGTTGAACCGTTGTGGAGACAGCCAAGGAACTGCAAGGGTAAAAGGACCCTGATGGGAGTTATATACTGACCCCCAAACTGTAGGAAGTGTATGGTCATGCACTTTGGTAGAAGAAATGGAAGGGTTGACTATTTTCTAAATGGAGAGAAAATACAAAAATCTGAGGCACTAAGGGATTTGGGAGTCCTTGTGCAGGATTCTCTAGAGGTGAGGAAGGCAAATGCAGTGTTAGTATTCATTTCAAGAGGACTAGAATATAAAAGAAAGGATGTAATGTTGAAACTTTATGAAGCACAGGTGAGGCCTCACTTGGAGTATTATGAGCAGTTTTGGACCCTTTATCTTAGAAAGGATTTGCTGACAGTAATATGGAGGTATCAACATTAGTGTACCAGTTCACAGAAATGGAGGGAGTTCGGGTGGAAAAACCTGATAAGACCTTTTATTACACCCTCTCAGAAATCCCATTATGATAGTAACCTCCCTGTTTGCTGGAGAAATTGTGGAAATCAAAATGCAAACCATTATCATATTTTCTGGGAATGCCCCGTTATCAAAGACTATTGGAGTGGGATACATAATGCCCATGATGCAAAGATCATCTATCGCCAAATATGCAGCAATCTCTTCCCTCGCTTTCTATAGTAAACTAGGATATATCCCGTGTGGTCCTGGGGACTTATCTATCCTGATGGCTGAGTTCATACGATAATTAGGAATAGACAACAAATGCTAGATTTGCAATTCCCCTCCTGCGAATAAGTTAAAAAAATCTTTTTATGTGAAACCTGCTGTAACCCATGTTAATGATCCTTACCATAGCAAGAAGACTGAGGACGCCAGAACTGAGAAGGCATCTCTGTGCAGAATTCACCAATGTAAAAAGAAGGAATCGACTCCAGGGCTGTGACATCACATGACAGACTAAAGAAATGACATATGGTTTAGTGGACTCAAAGCAAGCCTTTAATATAATGTACTTTCCTTCAGATTGCAGACCAAATTAACTTTCATTATAATCTGTTCAGAAGGTTGGCTTATTTCCACTGCATGATTAATTGACCAAAATGATAACATCGGGTCCAAATTCGCAGCATATTTTTAATAACAGATTTTACATAGGTTTTTATTGTACTACACTACTGAGTGGAATAGAAATTGTTTCTGGTTTTCCATCCGAAAGTCTGTCCTCCTGAATTCCCAGTTCTATGCTTACTGCATACTGATATCAGCAAGACTGAAATATGAGGTGTAGCTGCATCTGAGATCAGCTCATACGGATAAAGAGTCTGAAGAACAGAGAATTTGAATAGCAAATTTTCCCACTGAAAAGAAACCAGAGTGCATTTATTTTTATTCTGCTCAAAATGCTATGTCCTTGCTTCTTGATAACAACTGGGCAATCTTAATATCATCCTTTCCAGCTGGAGAAGCTTCTCAAGAAAGGACATCCCATATCCTTCTAGAATATCATTAAACCACAGTTACAGGTGAGGTAGAGGATGAAGTAAAGGAGAATGAAGTAGCACCCATCAGATATGAAATCAGATAACCTGCCTTATGAGAATCTTTGTCAGGTTCCATAGATGGCATGGTGACGCAGCAGTTAACACTTTGGCTTCAATATGTAAGTGGCAAATGAATCAAAAGTTATAGGGATACTTTATACTTCATTGTCGCCAAACAATTGATACTAGAACGTACAATCATCACAGTGATATTTGATTCTGCGCTTCCCACTCCCTGGATTACAAATCGATAGTAAATCTTAAAAATGTAAATTATAAATCATAAATAGAAAAGAGAAAAATGGAAAGTAAGGTAGTGCAAAAAAACCGAGAGGCAGGTCCGGATATTTGGAGGGTACGGCCCAGATGAGAGAGAACAAGCTGAAGGGCTGTAGGGGAATAAGATGACAAGAAATTGGATTAATGAAATTATTCTGCTGTAGACTGGTGTGGAGACCAATAGGACAAATGGTATTTACCTTCTGTGTTACAATAAATGTTTGATAAGAACATGACTTACACTTATTGAAGTAACAAGAAAGATAGAGATAGAAATTTACAGGATAGGTGCAGGCACTGTGACCCACCATGTCTGTACTGACAATGATGCAAATTAAACAAATCCTATGATCCTATGTGCCTGCACGAAGTCCATACCTCTCTATGCCCTGCCTGTTCATATGTCTGCTTAAATGTCTCTTTTTGCTTCTACTGCCTCCCTTGGTAGACAGTTCCAGGCACCCACCACTCTTGTAATTCTTTAAACTTTCCCCTTCAAATCTTACCTATGTCATCTCATATTTGAATAGCCATTAAAAACTCTATCTTCTCTATATATATTTCCAATAATTTAACTTAGTTCTTAGCAGGCCAGCTTTCAATACTACAGAGAAAACAACCTCTTCTTATAGGTAATACCTCTTCTTATTGTTGGTGCACAAGCGGAACAGGTCAAAAGCTTTAAGTTCCTCGGGGTCAATATCACAAATGACCTGACTTGGTCCAACCAAGCAGAGTCCACGGCCAAGAAAGCCCACCTGCGCCTTTACTTCCTGAGAAAACTAAAGAAATTTGGCCTGTCCCCTAAAACCTTCACTAATTTTTATAGATGCACTGTAGAAAGCATTCTTCTAGGGTGCATCACAACCTGGTATGGAAGTTGTCCTGTCCAAGACCGGAAGAAGTTGCAGAAGATCGTGAACACAGCGCAGCACATCACACAAACCAATTTTCCGTCCTTGGACCCACTTTACAGCACACGCTGTCGGAGCAGTGCTGCCAGGATAATCAAGGACAGGACCCACCCAGCTAACACACTTTTCGTCCCTCTTCCCTCGGGGAGAAGGCTTAGGAGCTTGAAGACTCATACGGCCAGAGTTAGGAACAGATTTTTCCAATTGTGATAATACTGAACGAATCCTGACCGGGATCCGGACCGTACCCTCCAAATATCCGGACCTGTCTCTCATTTTTTTGCACTACTTTACTTTCCCTTTTCTATTTATGATTTATAATTTAAATTTTTAATATTTACTATCGACTTGTAATCCAGGGAGCACGAAGCACAGAATCAAATATCGCTGTGATGATTGTACGCTGTAGTATCAATTGTTTGGCGGCAATAAAGTAAATAAATAATACACTACAATTTTGGTAAGTCTCTTCTGCGCCTTTTCCAAAGCCGGTGTGGTGAACAAAACTGCACAGAGTACTCTAAATTGGCCTAATCAAAGTTTTATACAGCCTCAATATGACTTCCCAACTTCCATACTCAATACTTTGACCCAAGATGACAAGCATGCTGTATGCCTTTTTTGCCACACTATCCTCTCGTGTTGCTACTTTTAGGGAGCTATGGACTTGTACCCCAAGACCCATCAGGTTTCTGACTCATTTTATAGATTGGGAAAAATTAATACCTTTGACATCAAAGCAAGGTAGCAGCAGATTAAATCTATCTAAATTAAGAGTTACTGCAATTTCCAAAGCGGAGGATACACTTTCCTGCTGCTCTTCTCAAATTTAAATCCACCTTAATTATACAACTAATATTATACTGAATGAATCACAACTGCCGCAAGTTCATCTCGACAATACACACAAAATGTTGGAGGAAGTCAGCAGGCCAAGCAGCATCTATGCAAAAGAGTACAGTTGGCATTTCGTGCCCAGACCCTTCATCAGCACTGGAAAAAAAATGAGGAGTCAAAGTAAGAATTGTGAAGGAACAGCCCTTTTCAAGTTGAGTCACAAATTCTCAAGTAGATTGAGGTCTGGACTCTGACTTGGCCACTCAAGGACATTAACTTGTTTTTAAGCCCAATTTCTGTGTAGCTTTGGCTTTTTGCCTGGGGTCATTGTCTTTCTGGAAAATAAATTCTCTCCCAAGTCTAAGTTCTTTTACAGATTGCATCAGGTTTTCCTCCAAGACTTCCCTGTATTTTGCTAAATTCATTTTACTCTCTACCTTCACAAGCCTTCCAGGGCCTGCTGCAGTGAAACATCCCCACAGCATGATGCAGCCACCACCATGCTTCATGGTAGGGATGGTCTGTTTTTGATGAAGTGCGGTGTTTGGCTTACACCAAACATAGCGTTTAGTCTGATGGCCAAAAAGCTCAATTTTGCTTTCATCAAACTGTAGAGAACTTCTTCCAGTTGATTTTAGAGTCTCCCACATGCCTTCTGGCAAACTCTAGCAGTTTTTTTTCCCCAACAGTGGCCTTCGCTTTGCCACTCTCCCATAAAGCTGCGACTGGTGAAGCACCCTATGGGCAGTCTCTCCCATCTCAGCCACTGAAGCCTGTAACTCCTCCAGAGCTGACATAGGTCTCTTGGTGGTCTCCCTCACTAGTCTCCTTCTTGCAAGGTCACTCAGTTTTTGAGGACAGCCTGCTCCAGACTTACAGCAGTTTATTTATTTTTTCCATTTCTCGATGATTGACTTAACTGTACTCCAAGGGATATTCAGTAACTTGGAAATTTCCTTGTATCCATCTCCTGACTTGTGCTTTTCAGTACCCTTTTCACAGAGTTGCTTGAAGTGTTCTTTTGTCTTCATGGTACAGTTTTTGCCAGGACCCTAACTCACCAACAGTTAGATATAGGTGTATTTTGACTACAATCAATTGAAACACCTTGATTGCACACAGGTGATCACCATTTAACTAATTATGTGACTTCTAAAACCAATTGGCTGCAACAGTGATGATTTGGTGTGTCATATTAAAGAGGGTGAATACTTATGCAACCAATTTACTTTGTGTTTTATATTTGTAATTCATTTAGATCACTTTGTAGAGATCCTTTTCCACTATGACATGAAAGAGTCTTTTTCTGTTGATCAGTGTCAAAAAAGTCAAATTAAATCCACTCTGATTCGATGTTATAAAGCAATAAAACATGAAAACTTCCAAGGGGGAGAATATTTTTTATGGGCACAGTACATCAAATGTAACTACATCTTAAAAAAAAGCAAGTCATCAACATGGCTTTAGTGCTTAAACGCTGAAACAGTGATGAGTATCTCCAAGATCTTCTGCTATTGTTTTATGATTTCAATGAACAATTTTTCTTTATACTTCAGCATTACCTGTGGCCTGGTCTCTCATGTGCAAGTATTCCACCAGTGCTTCCAGACAGTTAGATGCAGCACAGAAAAGCAGGTCATTTCCCTGTAATTGAATGTAAAATGCATTGGTGTCTATTAATATACATTTTTTACTACATCATCAAGACAATGGATATGATATCTGCTCTAGATGGAAATTATGCTTACTGAACCATCATCACTCTTTGTCTTGCTTATTCCCATTTGCAGTTAATTTCAGCAGACCAGATTCATCTTCAAGATTAGGATTTATCAACATAATTTGGATGACCAACAAAACTCTGCGAACAAGCCAAACCAGAGAGGAGGAAGAAAATGTCCCAATCAAAGTGGTATTTTTTCTAGGACTAAAAGGGATATTCTCTCGGTCTCAAAAATTTTCTACACCTTTTCAGCATGACCATTTATGTTTCTCTCAGGAGATTGCATATCATCTTGAATTAGAAAGACTTGTATCATAAAACATTACAGTGCCTATAAAAAGCATTTACTCCCCCTTGGAAGTTTTCATGTTTTATTGTTTTACAACATTGAATCAGAGTGGATTTAATTTGACTTTTTTGACACTGATCAACAGAAAAAGACTCTTTCATGTCAAAGTAAAAACAGATCTCTGCAAAGTGATTTAAATTAATTACAAATATAAACACCAAATAATTGATTGCATAAGTATTCACCCCCTTTAATATGACACACCAAATCATCACTGGGTGTAGCCAAATGGTTTTAGAAGTCACATAATTAGTTAAATGGAGATCACCTGTGCATAATCAAGGTGTTTTAATTGATTGTAGTTAAAATACACCTCTACCTGGAAGGTCCAACTGGCGGTAATGCACCATTAAGCTGGATGCCAACCGCTGTAAAACAAGATACAGGTCCAACTGCTGGTGAGTCAGAGATCTAGTAAAAACTATACCATGAAGACAAAGGAACACTCTAAGCAACTCTACAAAAAGATTATTGAAAAATGCAAGTCAGGAGATAGATGCAAGAACATTTCCAAGTCACTGAATATCCCTTGGAGTACAGTTAAGTCAATCATAAAGAAATGGAAAGAATATTGCACAGCTGTAAAAAAAAATCTGCCTAGAGCTGGCCATCCTCAAAAACTGAGTGATTGTGCAAGAAGGGGACTATTGAGGGAGGCCACTGAGAGACCTATGACCACTCTGGAGGAGTTACAAATTTCATTGGCTGAAAAGTGAGTGTGGCAAAGAGAAACCCACTGTTGGAAAAACTCTCATGAAATCTCATCTACAGTTGACCAGAAGGCATGTGGGAGAGTGTGAAATCAGCCGGAAGAAGCTTTTATGGTCTAATGAAACCAATAAGAACATAAGAAATAGGAGCAGAAGTAGGCACCTAGCCCGTCGAGCCTGCTCAGCCTTTCAATAAAATCATGGTTGATCTGATAATGGACTCATCTCCACCTACCTGCCTTTTCCCTATAATCCTTAATTCCCCTATGCAAAAATCTATCCAACCTTGTCTTAAATATATTTGCTGAGGTAGCCTCCACCACTTCATTGGGCAGAGAGTTCCACAGATTCACCCCTCTCTGGGGAAAAGCAGTTCCTCCTTATCTCTGTCCTAAATCTACTCCCCCAAATCTTGAAGCTATGTCCTCTAGTTCTAGTCTCCCCTATCCGTGGAAACAACTTTTCTGCCTCCACCTTATCTATCCCTTGCATAATTTTATATGTTTCTATAAGATATCCTCTCATTCTTCTGAATTCCAGTGAGTATAGTGCCAGGCTAGACTCCTCATGGTCTAACCCCTTCATCTCTGGAATCAACCTGGTGAACCACCTCTACACTGCCTCCAAAGCCAGTATAACCTTTCTCAAGTAAGGAGACCAAAACTACATGTAGTACTCCAGGTGTGGCCTCACAAGTATCCTGTACATTTGGAGCATAACCCCTCTGCTCTTAAATTCAATCCCTTTAGCAATGAAGGTCAACATTCCATTTGCCGCCTTGATAGCCTGCTACACCTGCAAGCCAACCTCTGTGATTCATGCACAAGCACTCCCAAGTCCCTCTGCACAGCAGCATACTGCAATTTTTTTTTACCATTTAAATAATAACCTGCTCTTTCATTTTTCCTTCCAAAGTAGATGACCTCACATTTACCAGCATTGTATTCCATCTGCTAGACCCTTGCCCACTCACTTAACTCTCTGCAGTCTCTCTACATCTCTCTGCTCAATTTGTTTTTCCGCTCAATTTGTTTTTCCACTCAATTTAGTATCAGCAAACTTAGATACATTACACTCGGTCTCCTTTTCCAGATTGTTAATGAATATCATGAACAGTTGTGGGCCCAGCACTGACCTCTACAGCACACTAACACACATGTATCCGAACTCTCTGCTTTCTATAAGTTAACCAAGCCTCTATCCATGCTAATACATCAAGCCTAACTCTATGCATCCCTACCTTATGAATAAATCTTCTATGCGGCACCTTATCGAATGCCTTCTGGAAATCCAAGTAAATAATGTCTATCTGTTCCCCTCTATCCTCAAAGAACTCCAGTAAGCTTGTCAAACAGGACCTGCATTTGCTGAATCCATGCTGTGTCTGCCTGATGGATCCATTTCTTTCCAGATGCCTCAGTATTTCTTCTTTAATGATAGCTTCAACTATTTTCCCAACTACAGATGTTAAACTAACCGGCCTATAGTTATCTGCCTTTTGCCTACATCCTTTTCTGAACAGTGGTGTCACATTCACCATCTTCCAATCGCTGGGACCTGCCCAGAGTCCAGAGAATTTTGGTAAGTTATCACCAAAGTCTCTACTATAACTTCTACCATCTCTTTCAGTACCCTGGGATGCATTCCATCAGGACCAGGGGACTTATCTATCTTCAGGTCCACAAGTTTCCTCAGCACTACCTCATCAGAGATAGCTTTTGTATCAAGGTCCTCAGCTCCCATTGCATCCATAACATTTCTCTTTGGTATGTAAGATGTGTCCTCCACCATGAAGACCGACACAAATTAGTCATTCAAAGCCTCTGCCACTTCCTCATTACCCAATAGCAATTCCCCCTTCTCGTCCTCCAAGGCACCTACGTTCACTTTAGCCACCCTTTCCCACTTTATATAATTATAAAAACTTTTACTATTTTGTGCTAGTTTTTATATTTTGAGCTAGTTTATTTTCATAATCCACTTTCCCTTACTTTATTGTTCACTTAGTGGTTTTTTTGTTGCTTTTTAAAGTTTTCCCAGTCTTCCAGTTTCTCACTACTCTTGGAGACTTTGTACGCACAAGCTTTTGGTTTGATGCTGTCTTTTATTTCCTTAGTTAACCAAGGCTGGCTCTCCCCACCTGTACTATCCTTGTTTTTAACTGGAATATACTTCTCTTGAGCACCGTGAAAAATCTCTTTGAAAGTCTTCCACTGTTACTCAACTATCCCACCATACAGCCTGTGTTTCCAGTCTACACTAGCCAAATCCTCCCTCATCTCAGTGTAGCCTCCATTGTTTAGGTACAATACACTGGTTTTCAATCCAACTACTGTACCCTCCATTTGTATGAGAAACTCAATCATACTGTGATCAGTCTTTCCAAGAGGATCCCTAACCATAAGATCACTAATTTTACCTGTCTCATTGCACATAGCTCAAAATTGAACTTTTTGCCCATTAGACTAAATACCATGTTTGGCGTAAGCCAAACACCACACATCATCAAAAGCATACCATCTCTACCATGAAGCATGGTCGTGGCTGCATCATGCTGTGGGGATGTTTCACTGCAGCAGGCCCTGGAAGGCTTGTGAAGGTAGAGGGTAAAATGAATTCAGCAAAATACAAGAAAATCTTGGAGGAAAACCTGATGCAATCTGCAAAAGAATTTAGACTTGGGAGAGAATTTATTTTCCAGGAAGACAATGACCCCAAGCACAAAGCCAAATCTACACAGAAATTGGGCTTAAAAACAAGTTAATGTCCTAGAGTGGCCAAGTCAGAGTCCAGACCTCAATCTAATTGAGAATTTGTGGCTCGACTTGAAAAGAGCTGTTCCCTCACGATTCCCAAGCAATCTGACAGAGCTTGAGCAGATTTGTAAAGAAGAATGGGGAAAAATTGCAGTGTCCAGATGTGCAAAGTTGATAGAGACCTATCCACACAGACTCAAGGGGGTGATTACATATGCAATTATTTTTTGTGTTTTATATTTGCAATTAATTTAGATCACATTGTAGAGATCTGTTTTCACTTTGATATGAGTCATTTTCTGTTGATTGTGTCAAAAAAAAAAGCCAAATTAAATCCAAGCAACATGCTTCAAATTTTGTGTGTGTTTTTTGGAGTTCCAGCATCTGCAGATTTTCTCGTTTCAAATTAAATCCACTCTGATCTAATGTTGTAAAACAATAAAACATGAAAACTTCCATGGGGTGTGAATACGTAGGCACTGTATAAGCAGTCATTTGCCATATCATGCTTGTAATAGCCCTTGAATAAGCAATTAAATCAATCCCTTTCCTTATTTTTCTCCATAGTAGAGCACCTTTTATTGTTTTTCAAAATATAGCGATAATACTGTTACCTATCTGCTTCCACCACTCTCTCAAGCAGAGCATTCCAGTGTAACAACACATTCTGAATAATTTTTCCTCTTTGTACCTCTGGTGCTTTTGTCAATCACTTTAAATTTTGTACATGGTGACAGAATGCAGGCTGTGATTAAAAAAAACATCAGAAGTTGGCAATTTTTGGACTGAAGTGTGATAACTACTATAGCAGTCATTGTTTACAGATGTTTAATTATGACAACAGATTATGTAAACAGATATCTAAAAATTATTTTCAGCATTTAGTACTTTTTGTTCAAGGAATGTATTTACCTGAGCTAGAACGTTCTGTAGATGGAAAAAGAGCGACAAGACTTTTTGATAGGAGAATGGATATAGCGAGGCATCCTGATCTGATAGTGGTTGATTCTTGATGTTAGTTGCAGTAATAACAAGCAGAGGAGATATTAAGTTGTGTCTTAGAACTGTCTTCAAAAATTGAAGAATACATACTGGGAAAAAAAGTCAATAACATGGCGTAGTTGAAAAAATTCACAATATTTTAGCAGATAATTATATACAGTTTCAGATGAAATGTGTGATATTTTATCAAGTAACAATGGCAATACCTGTATCATAAAATAATACAAGCAATAGGAAGTTATTTGACATATGTTTGTAACAAATTTTTGAGTGACCTAAAAAATTAATCCAATTCCTCTGATCTTTCTCCATAGTTTACCATTTTAATTTTTTTCCAATTTACATCAATCTTCATGTGTAAAACATAGCATATTACTTATATTTAAAGGGAGGTAAGAGATAAAAAGGCAAATAAACAGTTGAATCATAGACACATGATGTATTGCAGATGATGGAATTCTACAGCAATACACACAACGTGCTGGAGGAGCTGAGCAGGTCAGGCAGCAGTTATGGATGGGACTAAACAGTCGACATTTTGGGCTGAGACCCTTCATCACAGTTGAATTAGTCACAGCCTTTAGACACATCCAGGTGAGCTTTGCTTGCAAGGCCAACATCTGTTCATTCATAATTGCTCTTGAGAGGGAAGTGGTAAGCCACCTTACTGAACAGCCACTATCGTTCTGAAGAAAGTACTTCCAACTGTGTGGTTGGGAACAGTAATCCAGGATTTAGACACAACAACTGTGCTGCTGGGAAGGATGATTTGGAGTTAGGTCCAGCAACAATGAACATATGACAATATATTTCCAGGTCAAGATGATGTCTCAATTGGAAGGAGCCCAAGGAGGAGGCATTCTTGTTCACCTTCTAATCTTGCATTTCTTGATGGTAGACCTCAAACATTTAAGAAGTGCTATTGCAAAAGATTAGATAGTAACTGCAGCACATTTTGTAGATATGGAATTGCCCTTTGCATTTTGCACATGTGAAGAGGCAATTCTGGACCAAATTTGAATCACAGAAGGACGTTTAACAGCTGTGGCAGGGCTTGAATGCAAAACCAAGCAATATTTATGATGAGGTTTTGTTCCAAGATTAGCTTAATGCCTGTTATACTCGCTTTGAACAAGAGCATGAAGGCACTTCATGAACTCCCACAACTCCCAATGACCCCGTTATTTTAGTCTCTGAGGCCAATGTGAGAGCATCCTTCAGGAGGGTGAACCTATAGAAAGTACCTGGCCCAGACAGTGTACCTGGCCAAATTCAGAAGACTTGTGCTAATCCATTGGCTGGAGTGTTTAATGACATCTTTAACCTCTCACTTTGGCAGTCGAAGGCACCCACCTCCTTCAAGCAGGTTTCAATCATTTTGGTGCCCAAGAAGGTGGTAATTACCTGCCTTGATTTATGACTATCATCCAGTAGCACTTAAATCCACTGTGATGGAGTTCTTTGAGAAACCGGTCATGAAGCGCTTGCCTGGGGAGTGACTTGGATCCACTCCAATTTGCCTACCGCCACAACAAGTCAACAGCAGATGCCATTTCATTGGACGGTGAGGATGCATACATCAGGATGCCCTTCATTGACTACAGGTCATCCCCCTCAAAAACTTTAATCACTATTGTACACCTGGATCTTTGATTTCTTAATTTACAGACCCCAGTCAGTTTGAATTGGCAACATCTCCTCAGCACAGGTACACCACAAGGTTGTGTGCTTATCCCCCTACTCTACTCGCTTTAAACTTATAACTTAGGCTAAACACAGCTCCAATGCCATATTTAAGCTTACTGATGACGCCACTGTTATTGGCCGAACAAGTGGTGATGATTAGTATATATCAGGAAGATTGAAAATCTAGATGAATGGTGCCACAAGCCCTTAATCAAATTAGCGAAACAAAAGAGCAGGTTATTGACTACAGGGGGATGAAACTGAAAGTCCACCAGCCAGTCCTCATTAGGGGATTGGAGGTGGAGAGGTTCAGTAACTTTAAATTCCTAGGCTTTATGATATCAGAAGATCTGTCCTGGGACTAGCATGCAAGTCCTATCATGATTGAGAGTTTCTTAGAAGTTTGTGTAGCATGTCATCAAAAACTTTGACAAACTTCTATTGATGCACTGTAGAGAGCAACATTTCCTCTACATATTTTTACAGTTGTGAGGCTCTGAGCATGAAATTTTTACATGGTCTGAAAACTACATTGCACCTTAAATGTTTTTTTTCTCTCTGGAATAAGCATATTATGGCATCAGCGTTCAGCGGGCCGGTGGTTAATTAACAATGAGCATCTGACTTCCATTCTGTGTTTTAATGTTTCAATTTGTAACCGTTGTAAGTTGAAACTGATAATGTAAAAGCTCTAAAATGTTTCAAAGTAAAGGTTGTGGTACATTTATTATTCAGAAAATTTATGGATTATATTCATTAACACATAATTACTGTATATTTCACAATTATATTAATATTTAAAAATCATATTAATATTATATAAAACAAAATTCCAGCTGTGCGGTGACAAAGGATATGTGCACAGCAGCATTTTAGTTAGTGCAATGCCATGAACCTGTGCAGCTTTGAGGGAACACTGGTGGAGAATATCCTAACTGGTTGCATCACGGCCTGCTAGGGATACACCAATGGCTAGAAATGGAAAAGTTTACAGAAAGTGATGGATACAGTCCAGTCTCTCACAGGCACATCTATAAGAAGCAGTGCCACAAGAAAGTAGCATCCATCATCAAGAACACCCACCATTCAGGTCATGTTCTCTTCTAGCTGCTGCAGGAGGTACAGGAGACTTTAGGTTCCACACCACCAAGTTCAGGAACAGTCATTACCTCTCAACCATCAGCTCCTGAACCAGTGTGAATAACTACACTCACCTCAACTTGGAAGTGATTCCACAACCTGTGGACTCACTTTTAAGTACTGCACACCATTGCTCTCAGCATTATTTATTTATCATTTTTATTTGGATTTGCAGTTTGTCTTCTTTTGCACATTGGTTGTTTGTCAATCTTTGTGTATAGCATTTAATTGTTTCTACTGTTCTACTATAAATGCCTGCAAGAAAATTAATCTCAAGGTAGCATATGGTGATATATACACATATTGAGAATAAATTTACTTTAAACTTTGATGGACCATGAATGGTGAAAGGAGTAAATTTTTAGACTAGTGAATAGTGTGTCAGTCAAGTAGCCAGCTGTGTGCTGAATGGTATCGAGTTTCTTGAGAGTTGGTGGACCAGCTAGACAAATGGAAAATATCAGACTGTAATACATAAGAGCAGAATTGGGCTGTTCAGCCCATTAAGCCTACTTGCCCATTTGATCATGGTTGATTTATCTTCCCTCACAACCCCATTCTCCTGTCTTCTCCCCACAACCTTTGATTCCCCTACTGATCAAAAACCTATCAACTCTTATAATTATAACTCAAAAATATAAAAACTAATTAAAAGAAAGACACAGGAGTCTGAAATGTGAGTCTCAGTTTTTAACTGAGGTGCACACATATCACTTGTTAGCGCCATGATGTATGCAGTTCACTTATTTTTACATATAACCCCCTAATGAATTAAAGAATGCTTAATCAACAACATATTTACAAGATTAGTCAAATATTACTTAAATATTAAATACTTAACACTCTCCCTGCTTAGCTATAAAGTCCAACTCAATATAGAATGCATCTCAACCATATACACAGTATGGTACATAATACAACTAACTACTATACAGACATCCACAGCATAGTAAATTTTAAATTGTCCAATTCAGGCCTAAAGACTTAATCGCTGTCGGGATTTCTTACTCTTGTGGGATAACACCTTTCCTGACAAGGATGCACTTTACTTCACATGTGAGATTTGTGACTGCGAAACAATCTCAGGTTCTGGGGCCTCATCCATGTTGGTAGTAGGAGTTAATTATTTCTTCTTCTTCTAGTTTGTGCATCTTCATCTTGGGAAGGTGCGTTTAGTTCACTGGAGTATTGTCTTATTAATCCTTCTATTGCTCCCTTTATGATCTGATCTCTCCTCTTGGTTTTCTCATCCACATCATCTGACGAGTCCTGTCATCATATCTCCATTGACTCCTTTCTTTTTGTCCTTCTATTCATCTAACTGTGCTGTGGTCTTTGCATCTACTTTTACAAGCCGGTTTTTGTCTCTCACTTTATCCTTAAAACAGAGAATTGTGTCTATTCCCCTGATTATACAATCCCCAATTATAACTACTGTATATTTCTCTTCTCTCCACTGTTTTGAATAGCTCCCTGAATCACAGTGCCTTGGTTCAGTTGCACATCCTTCCATCAGCCCCCACACTCATCCTCACAGGGAGAAATGTTCTCAGACCTATTGGCCAAGCTCCTCCAGCACTACCTCTTGGATTTCCCCTAACTGCCTCATCCTCTTGTCTCTGACTGCATACCAAATTTGAAGTAATTAATCTAATGCATGTGACTGCCTCTTGAAACACCGTGCCCAGATAATTCTTCCCCTCCTTGATGCACTGCTGCATTTGAAACTCAGCTTTCAGGTCATCAGCTTTGAGTCTGAGTCTCTCAAGGAGCCAACACTTACTACAGATGTGGTCATCAGGAACCACAACGGGGTCCACCAGCTCTTACAAGCAGCCACAACACATCACCTGATGATGCTTTTTTTAATTGATTGTAATTTGTTTCCTTTTTTTAAAAACTGTTATATAAAAAAAGCCTTACTGTTCTTACTTGCTACTCACCTTTGTTTCCTTGCCAAAGCCTCAGACCCCTACACTGGCCTATCACACAATGGCTGCTCCAAAATGGTCTCTGAGACATTGGCTTCCATCTCTTGAGCCACAGCCTCAGTTTGCAACTTTAACTCTGTCCACAGCAAATATCTCCTCTTCTGAGGACCTGTTTTCCTGGGAGAGCTAGGAGGAAATTAAGGAGGATCATCATCTCAACACTTATGCCTAAACACAGTTCTAAATGCTTCAACCTTGTCTTCAGTGCTCACATGCTGGGCCCATCATTATTAAGGTTAGAGATATTCTTGGAAAATCTTCCTTCCAGGAGCTGTTTAATTGTCCGCCACATACATAGCCATTCTATCCATTTGTGTTGCCACTTTCAGGAAGTTATAGACTTGTACTCTTAAGATCCTCTTGCACATCAATGCTCCTTACAGCATTTACTAGCTTATTTCATCCTGCATTTATTCTCCCAAAATGCAACGCCTCACAGTTAGCCAGATTACACTCCACTGACCATTTCTCCACATTGTTTGAATAACCTGTGGTATTCTTTGATATATCCTGTAGTATGCTTTGATTTAAATTATTTTCCTGTTTTGTTTGAGTATAATCTTGGAATATTTATCTTTATTACAAAGAAAGTTATCTGAAGTGGTAAAAAATGTCATTCAACTTCATTTTCAATTTTTAGGATAACAGTTGACTATGGAAATAGACATGATGGCAAAGGAATTGCTGGAGTATGGGGGTGAGGCAGTGGAGGCTGTAGGTCCTGTGTCAAAACCTCTGGCTTCAGAGATGGAAGCTCTAACATAGCAATTAAAACAAAGGGAAGAGCCTACCTTGCAGCATTGAACTGTCCTTCCTGAAGCCGATGCAATGAACAATTTTACCCAAATTCACACCAACAGTTCTGTGAACCTACATAATCCATGTCAAACACTTTAATAAATTACAGTTAAATCCAAGTGATTTACTACAAAAGCAATTACTACAAGCAGTAACAGTGCAATAACCAAGGAAAGCTGATCAAAAATATATTTTTATGCAATTTATTGTAGCATCCCTGGGCATAATTCTACAAGGTATTAAAAGTAGAGCTTTCATTATTTCATTTAAACATTCAGAAATAACTGTCATAAAGGTGCAATGGTTCATACCAAATATAGGAACGTTAGCATATTCCTTCTGTATATCTACTTTTAAGTTCATAAAATGCCTGAAATTATAAGGGATGTTAGAGCAATACATAGCAAATTCATACTTCTGCAAATTCAATAGTTAATTTTAAAATTTTATTAATCTCTCTATGGACAATCTTGTTTTCTTATCGTATAGACAGAGAAGAATGTTGATTAGAACATAGTACATCAAACAGTACAGCATAGGAATAGCCCCTTCGGCCCACTATGTTGTGTTGAACCAATTAATTAATAATCAAATGGCTAAGTACTATTGCCTACTGCCTACACAATGTCTATATCCTTCCATTTCCTTTCATTTATATGCCTTTCTAAACAGTTTACAAAAGTCCGTAATATTTCTGCCTCTACCAGCACCCCAGGCACCCACCACTCTCTGTGTAAAAAAATTTGCTCCTCACTACTCCTGTGAAATTACTCCCCTCTCACCTTAAGTACATGCACTCTGCCATTAGAAATTTCACCCCTGGGGAAAAAGATGCTGTCTGTCTATTCCACCCATGCCTCTTATGAACCCCTAGCAGATCTCCCTCAGCCTCTATTGCTCTAGAGAAAAAAAAACCCAAATTTGTCCAACCACTTATTATACTACATGCCCTCTCATCCAGGCAATGTCTTCTACGCCCTCTCCAAAACCTTAATATCCTTCCTGTTATGTTTTGTAACTCCAAAACATTAAACTAATTGAAAGGAAAAGACAGGAGTCTATCTTCATGTTTACTTTAAGTGAGGTGTTCGCGTATCACATGGCGGCATGAAGACGTATGGCATTTACGTACTTTTACATATTGTATAACCCGCAATGCAGTCTGTAAATGGCAAAGAATGCTTAATCAAAACAACATATTTACAATAGTACTCAAATATTACTGAAATATTAAATAGACAACACTCTTCCCTACTTAGATATAAACTCTAACTTGATATCCAATGCAGCTCAAGAATATACATAGTATACTATATAATACAACTACTATATACACATCCACAGCAAAGTAAATTCTAAATTGTTCCATTCAGGCCGAAAGACTTAACCACTGTGGAGGTTTTTTTTACTCTTGTAACACAATGTCTTTCCTGACAAGAGGGATCAATCTGCTTGGCAGGTGAGACTTGAGGCTGTGAAACAATCTCAGCTCCTGGGTAATCCTCTGTGGTAGCTGTAGGAGTCAACTCTGGGGCTGCAGGAAGTAGCTCTGACAGCTCTGGTCACCTATCTTCCTTAACAATTGACTGTGCTCTCCTCAACTGATTTATGTGTTGTCTCCAAGTAATATCAAACGCAATCTCCACCATGTAGTTGGGTGGTCCAGTTCTCCTTAACCTTTCGGAGTACGCATTTTTGATTACCTCTATAGTCCCTCATCAAGATTGCTTGTCCAGGAGTGAAATACTGAACCTCCTTGCTTGACGAGCCATCAATTTGTCTCAGATGTTGGTCCTGTTTACTCCTTCTGAGATTTGGTTTGAGGAGATCCAAGTGTGAATACCAGGAACAACATAGCTGGTGAGTTATTGATTGTGGAGTGTGCTGCACTTGCATAAACAAGAAGGAAATTGGCAAGTTTCTGATTCAGTATCACTGCAGCGTGTTCTACTGACTTTGCTCATAATGCGCCCTTTATACTCTGGACAAACCTTTCTGCCAAGCCACTCATAGCAGGTTGGTATGGTGCAGATATATGTCTTATTCCATTCATTTTCAAGAATGACTGAAACTGTAGTTCATTGTCACTGCTTAACTGTACTGGAGCACCAGTCCTTGTGAAGAGGCTTCTCAACACATCAACATTATGCAAGGCTGTAGTGGAAGTTATTGGGAACATATCTGCCCACTTTTAGCTGTATCTACTTCTACTAATAAATTTGTGCCCATGAATGGTCCATCAAAATCCACATGAATTCTCTGCTAGGGCAATGGAAGCTATTCCCAGGGACGTAGAGGCGCTGCTCTTGGCATCTTCTGGATGTGTAGCCATCCCGAATAGTGCATGGCGAAATATTTAATCTGCTGATCTATCCCAGGCCACCAGTCAAAGCTTCAAACTAACACTTTCATTTTGACCATGCCTGGATGACTGTCATGGAGCTCCTCTAACACTTCAGCTCTCAGCTTAGATGGTACAACAACCCCCAATCCCCACATAAGGCAACCTCCGTCAAAGGCAAGTTCATCCTGGCACCAGTAAAAATGGGGTATCTGGGATTTATGCTGCACATTCTAGCCATTTGGGATGTCACGTAGACCTGAGACAGTGTGGGGTCTTTACTGGTTTCCCTTTGGATTATCTCTGCCGTAACAGGGAGATTTTTGATTTGCGTTAGGGGGAATACATCAAGAGGAGTGTCCTCTTCTGTAAATTTTGCAGGTATTTCCTTTTCCAAGGGTAAATGGGACAATCCATTAGCATTTCCATGATTAGTTGACCTCTTAAATTCACCACCTCATACTGCTGTGTCCATTGCCATTTCTTCCCAATCTGTCATCATGAGTTCAAGGGGTGGAGCACAGTAACCAACTTTGGCTGGAACCTGTTATAGTAATTAACAAAACCTAAAAAGAACTGCAACTGTGACACGTTCTTCAGCCTTGGGGCATCTACCACTGATTGAATTTTCTCAACAGACTTGTGTAATTTTCGTGCATCAATAGTGTGACCACAGTAAGTGATGCTTGGTTTAAAGATTTCACACTTGTTGTTTCATGCTCTGAGCCAATAATCTTCTAATCTATTTAAGACTGTCTTGAGATTTTGGAGATATTCCTTATTGTCCTTGCCCCTTGCCGATAAAAATGATGTCATCCAGGTAACTGAGTGTCTGGGCAGCCGTGCAGCACCTGGCCCATTGCTTTCTGCCAGAGTGCAGGTGCAGATTCTACTCCAAAATTAAGCCTATTGTAGCGATAACGGCCTTTGTGAGCATTTATGGTGAGAAACGCTTTGGACTCTTCTTCCATATCCATCTCTAGGTAGGCCTCAGGTAAGTCCACTTTGTTGAAGCATTTTCCTCCAGAAAGGATTGCAAAAATATCCTCTATCCTGGGCAGAGGGAATTGATCTTTTTTCAGTACTGAGTTGATGGTGACCTTAAAATCATCACAGATGCTGACAGACCCACTCTTCTTGGCTCCTGGGACCACTAGCATTGCCCATGCACTCTACTCAAACTTGGAAAGAATTTCTTCAGCCTCCATGTGATCTAGCTTACTGGCTACTTTATCACAGATGGTACAAGGAACTGGATGTGCTTTGTAAAGCTTGAGTGCAGCATTTTCAATTAACACTATTTTACCCTTGGTGTGGAACTCCATCCTTGAACACCGCTGTGGCATCATCCAGTACCTTTCTTAATTTGATTTCATTTGGCTTTATTGCCAGAGATGTGGCATGCAAATAAGGGATGGATCTCCAATCAAGTTGTAGTTGTCTCAGCCAATCACATTCCCACAATGCTGGCCCAATCTGTTTTTACTACATACAAGCCTAATGTGGCTCGTTGATTGTTATACAGTATTTCACTGGTACAAATGTTATTCCCACAGGAATTATCTTTTCCCCAGTACATATTCTAAGTTGGATATCTACAGGCTTCTGTTCAGTTGCTTTGAAATGACATTCAAACTCATTTTGTAGAAGGAGTGAAACAGCTGAGCCAGTCATTTCATTTTATTTACTGCTCACTTTTGGTGTAAGCCATATTGCTTGTCTATTGTTAGTTTTCACATTGTAAATTTCATAGCTGCCCAGTCCTGCATCGTTCTCATCATTATTAGATTCTTCATCAACAGCATGCAGATAAGTGCTCTTTCTGAAACCGCACTTGACTTTTTGTCTTTTTCTCTTCCCTGTGCAGTCCATTTATTTTTGTCAACTGACATGCTCTGTATGTGTCCTACTTTGTGGTATTTTCTGTATACACAATGCAATTTTGTTCATGCTCACTTTCATTCTTGACTGCAACTCAATTGTGTTTCTGTCTGCTGTTTCATTTGATCCAGCTCTTTTAAATGTAAATTGTGCTTCAGTTACGAGCCTTTTTTGAATGCTTCCTCTGAAGAATACTGATACTAGCTGGGGTCACCCGTCACCCTAGAAGAAGGCAATGGCAAACCACTTCTGTCGAAAAATTTGCCAAGAACAATTATGGTCAAGGAAAGACCATGATCGCCCGCATCATATAACACGGTATATAACGAACGAAAAATTAACTCCATAAAAATATTTTAAAACAAGAATTTTTGGAAATCTCTTGGCTGCTGTAATGAATATAAATTACTAACCTCTGATGTGCTGTTGGTCTGGTTTTGGACTAAACAGGCTAATAACAACCAGACAGACCCAATCAGGTCATCAGGAAGAGATTCAAGGGTATATTGCTCTGACCAGCTCAGCTCCATTATCTTCTCCAGCAACTCCATTAGAGAGAAATTAGACAGTAACACAGAAACAACTACAAAATTAATATATGTAAATGCTTACATCATATACAAATATGTTTAAAGACATATTTCTTCATTAATTGCCAAATTATCCTAAAAATGAGATATCAGAAGCCCATTGTGGTGATCCATGGCAAGCACTTAGCTATCACTGCATGTAGCCCGCTCTGCTTTGTGGTAGAACAGCAATACTGGGACGACGTAAAAGCAGTATGATTATTTTTGGTTTAATGTAGGGAGTAAATGCAGCGCATAGGTCATTTTAATCAATATCTGATCATTGCTGCTAGTCTGATGACATCAGGTAACAGGCTTTTCTCTCTTTCCACTGTTCATCAGTAACTCTATTTGAAATGACTAATTTTACATATGGTCCTGAAGGCACTGTAGGGCTATTCTAGGTAGTAAGGTAGATAAAGGAGACCAGTGAGTGTACTGCATCACAATTTTAGCATTTGATGAAGTATCACACAAAACTTTGTTATGTAAAATAAGGATAACAGTTGGGATAATATATTACCACAGACAGGCTAATTAAAGGACACAGCAGAGTAGAAATTAAAGATGATTTAAAAAATGATCAGCTAGGTGTTGCGAGATTCAGTACTTGGCCCTTTGTCATTTACAATCTATGTTAATAATATTTATTCATTTTTCTAATTAGGTGACATAGTCAGATGTGAGGAAAATTTAGAGGAGTTTAATTAATAGCCAAAATAGGGTATTAATTAAATTAAGAAAAACTGCAGCAAGTTGAAGCACAAAGTAATGTGGGGTTC
Organism: Mobula hypostoma; assembly: GCF_963921235.1. NCBI lineage: Eukaryota > Metazoa > Chordata > Chondrichthyes > Myliobatiformes > Myliobatidae > Mobula > Mobula hypostoma. Next base: position 101,602,246 of record NC_086107.1, read on the forward strand.
TTTCTGCATGAAGAACAAAAAGCTAGTGTAGAACTGCAGCGGCTACTTGGGAAAACTAAGAATTTTGGAGTTTCAAGTGGGGAAGTCCTACTTTGACTGTAGAAGGGACGAGTGAGACGACATCTAGAATATTGTGAACAATTTTGATTTCCGCTTTTAAGGACATTTAATTCACTGGAAGCTGCTCAGAAAATGTTCAGTAGGTTAATCCCAGAAATCAAGTTTTTAAAAAATGAGAGATGAACTTGTTGAAGCTACTAGATTTCCAGGGCACCAGACAGGGCAAGAGACCAGAACCCGATGCCATGGTCTCATTAAGAATGAAGATGGGGAAAAATTCTCCTCTCAAAGAGTTATGAATCTTTGGAACTTATTGGCTAAGGGCATACATCATCCTTGTCCATATTTAAGGCTGAGATGGGTATATCTCAGGTATAAGTATATGACTCTATTGAATGGCGGAGCAGGCTTGAGGAGTTGAAAGCCCTCAGGTCTCCTTTGCCATTCAATAGGTTCCTTGCTTCTGTTTTTATTTCTTAACAAATACATGATAAGTAGGAACAGAAGTAGGCCTTTTGACTTCTCAAGGCTGCTCAAGGTCAATGTAAGAAATGTTGCCACAAGAAAGCTGCTTCATCATCAAGGAGCCTGAAGTCCCACACTACTGGGTGGTAGTATCACCATATACTACTTTGAGATTCGTTTTTTTGCAGGGATTCACAGGAAAATAAAGAAAAAAATAGAATTTATGAAACACTATACATAAACAAACTGGCAAACAGCCAATGTGCAAAAGAAGACAAATTGTGCAGATAATAAATAAGTAATACTGAGAGATGAATTGTAGAGTTCTTCAAAATGAGTCTGTAGGTTGTGGTGTAAGTTCAGAGTTGAGGTGAGTGAAGTTATCCACATCAGTTGAGGAGCTTGATGATAAAAACTTCCTGAACCTGATAGTATGGGACTTAAGGTTCCTTGATGATGAATGCAGCTTTCTTGTGGCAGGGCTAATTGTAAATGTGCTCAATAGTGGGGAGGTCTTTGCCTGTGATAGACTGGGCTGTATCCATCACTTTCTGTAGACCTTTCTGTTCCTTTTCTGTATGGATTGGTGCTTCCATAGAGGGCCATGGTACAAGTAGTTAGGATACGTTCCACTGTGCGTCAGTGGAAGTTTATCAAAGTTTTTGATGACATGCTGAACCTAGGCAAACTTCTAAGAAAGTAGAGATGCCAGTGTATCTTCTCTGTGATGGGACTTACATGCTGGCCCCAGGGCAGATCCTTTGATATGATAATGCACAGGAATCTAAAGTTACTGATCCTTTCCAAGTCCGACTCCCTAATGAAGACTGGCTCATGGACCTCTGGGCTTCTACCTTATGTAATCAGCTCTTTGGTTTTGCTGCCATTGAATGAGAGGTTGTTGTTGTGGCACCATTGAACCATATTTTCAATATTGCTCCTTTATGCCAATTCACCTGCACCTTTGATTCAGCCAACAGCAGCAGTGCCATAGAATCATAGGCGTTAAACAAGTAGAGCAGGGGGAGTTAAGCACATGGCCTTGTGGTGCACCTGTGCTGATGGTAATTGTGGAAGAGATATTGTTGTGGATCTTTACTGACTGGCATCTGAAAGTGAGAAAATAAAGGATCCAGTTGCAAAGGGAGGTATTGAGGCCTAGATCTTGGAGCTTAGTGATTAGTTTTGATGTGATTATAGTGTTGAATGCTGAGCTGTAGTCAATGAAGAGCATCCTGATGTATGCACCTTCCTTATCCAGAGGAAGATGCATACCTTATGCACCTTCCTGTTCCAGAGTTGAGTGATTGTCCAATGAAATGTCATTAACTGTTCAACTGTTGCGACTATAGGTAAATTGGAGCAGATCCAGGTCACTCCTCTTGCAGGAGTTGATATGATTCACGGCCAACCTCTCAAAGCACTTCATCATAATGGATGTAAGTGCTACAGGCCAATAGCCATTCCTCAAAGTCCACTTTCCATTCCTTATACCCAAACTGTTGCTGATCAGAAATTTACCTACTTCAGCCTTAAACAGAGACAAGGATGAGGCTCCTACAGCCAGTGGAATGGAAAAACAGATTACTAAATTGCAAAACAAGCTCAAGAAGCCATTTCTTATGGAGTTATGACAGGAATGTCATTCCTAAGCCTCGTCTTTAACATCTGCCTTTTCTCTTTATCTTCAATAAATTTATCATGAACAGGAAAATATAGGTCACTGTCAGAAAGAATGTCAAACATTTCTCTCTATATTTATACTGTCCCACAATGATGGTCACCCAGGAAACCAAAGACAAAAGTAAAGAGGGATTGCTGATCATGAGATGGTATTGTTAGATCCTGGCAAACGGCATACCCTTTTCAACTGAACCTAATTCCTTTTGAAAGTAAATGGTAAATCAAAGCATATATACTTATGATTTTTATTTAATTACCTTTGCTCCTGTTGTAGGTTGAAGTTTGTTTTAAACTGCAGTAGAAAAAATTAAAAGCCGGTTGTAAGATATCTGTGTCAAAGGCTTTGCATTTTCCTGCCAAGTTACTCACTTTAAAAATATAAACAAAACATTTGCTTTTCAGTTTTGAATTATTTTCCACTTACAGAAGCATTTCAACATGTATGTATTACACATTTACTGAATATAATTGAAGGATAAAATGCCTAGAATGTTTATTTTATTTTTGAAGTCATACATAATAGAAAAATTCAGAGTTGTAAGCTAACAATGACCACAAAATAACTTCAGATTCAAGTTATTTTGCAACTTCTATCAGATCATAGATAAAAATAATTATTTTTTGAATTAGGTATATTTTTCGGTATGAGTAACATCACCCCAAACAGCAAAGGAATGAATGACTTGTTTCAGAAAATCTGGACATTATGGATTAAATGAAACATCTTAGGCAGTGATCGATACACAAAGAAACTTGGATCCCTTTTTTGAGTGCCTAATGAAGACGCTACCCTTCTGCTTTTCCTACCAATAACTGTGATTTATATGCATCTGCTTTATATTTCTCATTTACTCAACTTGATTGGCTTACCTTGGAGCCTCCTTGCATCCTCTACAACTCAAAGTTCAAAGTAAAGTTATTAACAAAGCATATATATTTCACCATATACAACCATAAAATTAATTTTCTTGTGGGCATACACAGCAAATCCAAGAACACAACAGAATCAATGAAAGACACACTCAACAGGATGGGCAAACAATCAATGTGCATAAGACAATAAACTATGCAAATACAAAAGAAAGAAAGAAAGAAAGAAAGAAAAATAAATAGATAGATAGATAGATAAATAAATAAATAACAAGGACATGAGATGAAGGGTGCTTGAAAGTGAGTTCATAGGTTGTGGAAACAGTTCAGTGATGGGGCATGTGAAGTTGAGAGAAGTTATCTCCTCTGATTCAAGAGCCTGATGGTTGAAGGGTAATAACTGTTCCTGAACCAAGTGGTGTGGGTCCTGACGCTCCTGTATCTGTTTTCTGATGGCAGCAGCGAGAGGAGAGCATGGCTGGGTGGTGGGAAGCCCTGATGTTGGATGCTGCCTCCCTTTGACAGCACTTCACGTGGATGTGCTCAATAGCCTTACCCATGATGGACTGGACCATATCCACCACTTATTGCAGGAATTTCCATTCAAGGGCAATGGTGTTTAGATTATATTAGATTAGATTATGAGGACACTCAGTCCTCGTATATTGTCATTTAGAAATGCATGCATGCATTAAGAAATGATACAATGTTCCTCCAGAGTGATATCACAAAAAAAACAGGACCAAAGACCAACACTGACAAGACCACATAATTATAACGTATAGTTACAGCAGTGCAAAGCAATACCATAATTTAATAAAGAGCAGACCATGGGAACGGTAAAAAAAAAGTCTCAAAGTTCCGATCGACTCCCGATAGTCCGCGATAGCAGGCGGCAGAAGGAGAAAATCTCCCTGCCATAAACCCCCAGGCGCCAACAACTGTCGATGCATTGGAAACACCCGACCACAGACGGTCCTGAGTCCGTCCAAAAACTTCGAGCCTCCGACCAGCCCTTTGACACCCAGCACCAGCTCTGCCGAGCGCTTTGACCCCTTCCCGGCCGCCGAGCAACAAGCAAAGCTAAGGACCCGGGGCCTTTCCCTCCGGAGATTCTGGATCACACGGTAGCAGCGGCAGCGAAAAAGGCATTTCAGAAGTTTCTCCAGATGTTCCTCTGTTCTCTCCTGTCTGTCTCCATCAAATCAGGATTGTGCACGGCACCCTACTTGACAAATTACAGATATCATTCACCGGAGTGGCCGCGCAAGCTGCGTCGCACTGTTATCTTCTCCTCCTCCTAATACCAAGTTGAGTTGTAACCAGTCAATATACTCTCCACAACACATCTACAGAAGTTTGTCATAGTTTTAGACATCATACTGAATGTTCACAAACTTTCAAGGAAGTACAAGCGCTGTGATGCTCTCTTCATAATGGCATTTATGTGCTGGACCTAGGACTGAAATGATAATGCCAAAGAATTTAAAGTTGCTGACTCTCTCCACCTCTGATCCCCCGATGAGAACTGGCATATGGACCTCCGGTTTACTCCTCAAGTCAATAAACAGCTCCTTGGTCTTACTGACATTGAGTGAGAGGTGTTGTTGTGGGACCACTCAGTCAGATTTTCAATCTATTCCTCTATGCTGATTTGTCACTACCTTTGATTCCACCATCGTCGAATTACAGTGGTGTCATCAGCGAACTTGAATGTGTGGCATTGGACCTGCACTTAGCCACCCAGTCATAAATATAAAGCAACTAGAGCAGAGTGCCAAGCACACAATCATGTGGCGCACCAGTGCTGATGGAGATTGTGGAGATGGTTTTGTCAATCCAAACTGACTGGGATCAGCAAATGAGGAAATCGAGGTTCCAATTGCACAAGGAAGTATGGGGCTAAGATCTAGCAGTTTATTGATTAATTTTGGGGGGATGCTAATTTTAAATGCTAAGATGTAGTCGATAAAAAGCATCCTGATGCATGAATCTTCGCTTCCAGATGTTTAACATTTTAATGAAGAGCCAAAGAAATGTCATCTATTGTGGACCTGTTCCGACAGTAGACAAACTGGAGCCGATCCAAGTCACTACTCAGGAAGGTGTTGATATGCTTCATTAGCAACCTCTCAAAATACTTCATCACAGTGGATGCAAGTGCCACTGGATGATGGTCATTGAGACAGGTTAGCACATTCTTCTAACACACCGGTATAACTGAAGTCAGCTTGTAGCAGGTGGATACCTCAGGTTGCCGGAGCAAGAGGTTACAGATCTCACTGAACGCTCCAGTCAGTTGATCAGCACAGGTCTTTAGTACTCAGCCAGGTACTCAGATGCTTTTCATGGGTTTACCCTCCTTAAGGATGCTCTCACTTTGGCCTCAGGGACTGAAATCTCAGGATCACTGGGGGTTGTGGGAGTTTGTAAAGATTCCTCCATGTTTTGATGCTCAAAGTGAGCATAGAAGACATTGAGTTAATCTGGAAGCGAAGCCTTGTTGTCACTTATGCCGCTTGGTTTCACCTTGTAAGGGGTAATAAGATTGAAGCTGTACTAATCCCATTTTATTCTTTCCATATTTCTATTAACTTTTCCAGATTTTACCAGTTAACCATGCATTAAATACAATTTACAGTGGCCAATTAATCTATCAATCAGCGCATCTCTGGGAATGTTGGTTTAAAACATAATATTGTTTTATTTTTGTTATACTTTAACTTTCCCTATGCTCACTTTTATATTTACATAATCACCTATATACGTGTAATTGTAGTGTGCAGGATTCTGTATTTTTCTCCAAGTTTCTCTGCAGCAGGTGTCATGCTACTGAATCTGGCTACTTCATAAGTTATTCTTATCACTGAAATGCCTTGTTATCTACCTAGCCTGAGCTAGTTTTAGTATAAGATGACCACGGCTTCTATGTTCTTTGTCTTTTTTATTGTTCGTTCTTTGTTCTTAGACCACTTAATAAACAGCCATAACCAACAAGCGTCAGGCCTTATTCTTGACTTCTGAAGAACCTTTGGATCGCAAAATCACTAGATCCAACAGGAATGTGAGAAAGAGGAAGTACAATCATAGGGAGAAAGTTCAACCTTGACACAAACAGACCTAAAGCCAGGATTGAATCCAGAACTTTGGCACTGCACTGTCCATCCATCTCCCATCCAAAGTTGTGAGTTTTTGCTCCATTCTTAATATTTCTTCTACAGCAAACCTGCATCTCAGGAATCTGCACTCCATTCCTTCACATACACATACATACATACATATTAGGAAGAGATGGAGCCCAAATACAGGTACTTAAAGTTCTCCACTAGTCTTTGTCTGCCACCTTGAGAAAGTCCCATTTGTTCCTATTTTGCTTACTGTTTGACATTTATCAGTCCATGCCAGAACTTTATCAAAGGCCTTTCTACAAATACATATTCACACACATACTGCTTCTCTCTTACTTATTGTACTAGTTACATCCTCAAAATATACATTGGATTTGTCAAACACTATTTCATAAACATGATTTTGTCTCATTCTGTTGTTATTTTTCAATTGCCCTATTGTCATATCCCTTATAATAGACTCCAGCAATTTTCTTGCTTATGTTTTTAGGCTGTCCGGTCTTTATATTCCTCTCTCCTTTCTTTCTTTTAAATTTTGGGGTTACATTTTCGATACTCCGGGCTGCAGAAGCTGTTGCATAATCTACATAATTCTTGGTAATTAACAACCAATAAATCTACGATGTTAATGTCAACCCTTTTAGCAATCTGGGATGCAAATTATTAAATTTTGGAGATTATTTGTTTTCATTCCATTAATTTCATCACACATTTCCCCCCCCCCCCATACTGGTTTCCTTTAATTCCTTCTTTAGACTTTTAGTTTCTCTGGCATTCCTGGGACATTATTCATATCCTCTTTCCTGAGGTTGAAGCAAAGGATTTGGTCAATTGCTTTGCTGTTTCTTTGTTTCCCTGAAAAGCCTGCCCTTGGAGCATGGTGGTAGAAACAAGTGTTACCAATGAAGTACTACTGGCAAGCCCGATGAGTTCAATGAACATCAGAAGCCCTGCTCCTATCTTTTCTATTCAATGTCATGACCATTTCTTTCTTGACTCTTACAATGCCAATCTCCTGCTATCTGCTGAAGATTTATTTTAATATTTTAGTTATGCCTGCTGCCTCCACAGAATTTGCTGGCATTCTCTTTTTTTGTTTATAAATAATAACTTTTGAGTTTCTCTTTATGTTGACAGCTAATTTATTCTAAACACTATGATACCTTCTAGATCCCCTCTCCGTATTTGGAATGATTCTAAATTGTAGCATTATCCTTAAAATATAATATTCCTGTTGTTGTCATGTGTTAATATCTGTATTATTTCATGACTGAATTGCCTACACCTGTACTTATGCTTATCCTCAAGCTCTAACCTGAACCTACCCCTTAGACTCTTTTTGGGTAATCTCTCCTCATACTTCCTTTGGGCCAAAATCTGTTTTACCAGATTTGCCTCCATAACCACCTTTGGACACATCTCTACTTTAAAAGTGAACTGATATGGCTAGAGTTTGTTTATCTTGCTTGGATTTGCACCAGTATCCCAAGAACAACTAGTCTGCATATTACTTAGGGTACTTCATCTTATTAATGAAATAAAGCTATAAGAATGACTTCATTTATTTATAAGATTATGAGAGGCATAGGTGAAGTAGACAGACAGTATCTTTTTTCAAGGGTATGCACTTAAGGTGAGAGGGAGCAATTTCAAAGGAGATGTGATTGGCAAGTTTTTTTTTTACACAGGGAATGGTGGGTCCCTGGTGTGGTAGAGGCAGATACATTAGGGACTTTTAAAAGATGTTTAGATAGGCACATGAATGTGAGGAAAATGGAAGGATATGGACATTGTGTGGACAGAGGGGGTTAATTTAGTTGGCCATTTGATTACTAATTTAATTTGGTTTGGCATCACATTGTAGGTTGTAGGGTCTGTTCCTGTGCTGTAGTTCTATGTAATGGTTCTTTTGTCTATATATTTGTTAAACATGTTGGTTATTCTATTGCATAAAGCGTTTTGAAAAATAAAACCTGGTATCTTTACAATATGAACTGCATGACAAAGAAATAATCTAACATAAATCATAAACTAAATTTAAGGGAATATAACCACTAGTTCATAAAAAAGTAGCAAGTTTAAGTTATTATGCAAATATGGCAAATGCTGTCAGAATATACTTTCAAAATCAGTGAAATCATTAATAAAATAAAAACCAGGAGTCAGGACTTATTTAGACATTCATATAATATGATTATAGTTGAAAATGAAAGGGTAATAATGAAGACATTTGCAGATGATTCAAAAAAATTGCCAGTGGTTGAGATTGAGAAGTTAAGGTTCGGATTGTAGCTGTCACCTTTGAGTTTTGAAAGTTTGCCAGAATTCACAAGCCATTACTGAAAGAAATTGAGATACAGATTGGAAATAGCTCTTATGGAATTTGTATGTAAGAAAAAATAAATATCAAACTTTTTTTCAACTTTCATTTCTTGACATGTGTAAATGGCCTGGTGTCATGTTACAGAAAATCACGATGTGGACGATTTTCTAAGAATACAAGCACCCCCCCCCCCCCGATTGCATGCCCTCGATTACATGGAGGTTGCCTGCACAGGACATCCAAATATTCAGTCAACTAGGCAAAAACTGGCCCTAATGCAGTTTTTCTTCTTAAGTTGTTTTTCAAGCTGTTGCTAGGTTCCAGAAACCTCTGTTTTGATCAAGGTCACACAGCATAGAAACATAAAATCTTAGTATAATTTCTGGAGAAATCAGTGTCTGGGTAGTCTCCAGCCCCTTGGTATGAACATTGAATTCTCCAACTTCCGGTAATTCCCTCCCCCTCCCGTCCCCCATCCCAGTTTCACTCTGCCCCCTCCCCCATTGCCTATCACCTCCCTCATGGTTCCGCCTCCTTCTACTATCCATTGAGCTTTCCCCTATTCCTTCTTCACCTTTCCTGCCTATCCCCTCCCCCACCCCTTTATCTTTCCCCTTACTGGTTTTTCACCTGGCACCTACCAGCCTTCTCCGTCCCACCCTCCCCCTACCTTCTTTATGGGACCTCTTCCCCCTCCCTCTCCAGTCCTGACGAAGGGTTCTGGCCCGAAACGTTGACTGATCGTTTCTACGGATGCTGCCCGACCTGCTGAGTTCCTCCAGCATGTTTTGAGTTATTCTCTTGTGCATCTTCCTAGACACATGTCCCTCAAACCTATTCTTCCCTTAGTGTGCTCTGGAATATCATGCTCAATGGTATACTGTATTCATCCACCACTATCCCCTATTTTCCCTCATCCTCCACGCGTTTGTTCAACCCACAGTTCTTTGCTACTTAGCAGAAAGGTAATAAGGTGTCCCTATCCTGCAGAAAAGGCTTGTTTGTTCAAGATCTGATCAATAACACAAAATGCCTTGAACCTTGTGGAGCTTAAAATGTTCTCCCTTAAAAGATGTCCCTTAAAAAATATTGTTTGCTTACTGAGTTTACCTTCTTAATTCCATGGGTTTTGATTGTTCTATTTCGCCTAGCATATGGAACTGATCAATGAGCTGACGTTTGCTCATTTTAAGCACAGGGCCAGATTGAAAAGGTCAGAGTATCGGGGTCAGAAGTGAGGCATGGGCTGGGGTTCAACTCGCTGCTTGGCAAGGTTTACTTGTCACTGCGCTGAATTGAGGCTGTGGCCTGCAACTAATAAGCTCTTGGACTGGCTGCAGTGATGAACTCCCTTTGTGGTTGTGGACTCACATTTGAGAACTTTAGTTTAACTTTAACTTTAACTGAGTGTTACTGTTTTTTTAAATTTTTTTTTACTGTTTTTTATCCTCTACATGATTTAGTCTTTTTTCGGTCTTTGGGTGTTTAACAGTCTTTTTTAATGGGTTCTATAGGGTTTCTTTGTTTTGTGGCTGCCTACAAGAACACGAATTTCAAGGTTGTACATAGTGTGCATACTTTAATAATAATTGTACTTTGAACATTGTCAAGAATCATTTTAAGGGCCATATTTGCATGATCAGCTGTATTTCCTTATTAGTGCTTTTGCCCACCTCATCAAAAAAATTTAATTTGCTTTTAACAAAATCTGCTGAACTTCCCTTATGAATCTCTGCTTGGTTAAATATGGTGCTAGGTTATTGTTTATGGAAATTCCACCACGAAGCATCATTGTTTCTGGGGTTATCCTTATGTTCTTTTCAGACTAGAGTGTCAAGTGCTTACAATCGTTCTAACACTTGTTCATTAACATTTTATAGATTATTCAGTATCTATCTGAATAACATCTCTGTGTACTATGACTCACAATTGGAGAAAATTGTTATGAGTGCATTAGGAATTTGAGTACAATCTATTGATTTGCAGGACACAAATTAATTTCATATGTGGATGGCACTTGCATGCATATAGCTCCTTGCATAACCTTTGGGCATACCAAAGCATTTTACAACCAAAGAAACACTTCTGTTGTCACTGTTGCAATGTATGAAACATGGCAGGAACTTTCACAGATTAAATTACAATTACTGTACAATGTGATAATGACCTGTTAATTTGTACTGAGTAAGGTAGCAAATGTGATGTTGATGAAGAATAAATATCATCTGGGATACTGGCACTAATTCAACTGTTTTTTTAATGAAATAACATTGGATAATTCAGTCCACTGAAGAAAGCACACTGCACCTTACCTGAATGTTTCCTAGGTAAGGAGAAACTTTCGAAAATGAACTCCTAAGTTGTCTAGCTTCACCACTCACAGACTTGCCCTGAGTCAAATATCAAATCCCAATTAAATAAAGACACATCACACTGGGTAAAGATTGTATTCGTTCACTGGGGTGCAGAAACAGAATCTCTGCTTATTATAGACAGTGATAGGACTTACAGGCCCTGCCATCATCTCTGAAGCATTCCACAGAATGCTTCTTCTAAGCCTACCCATTACTCAATAACATGATCAAAAGGTTATTCATATTTTGTCACCAACTGGACATCTATAAAATATTCTTGAGATTATATAAGATTAACAATTAATTATACCGTGATATAGGAGCTTGAAGTCAGTACTAGTCATTTCCTTGTGATGTTCAATTTTTATCTGTACCAGGGAAAGGAGATCCAATACCAAAGATAGGCTCCTCTTTCCTGATTAATTAAAAAAGTGATTAGAACATGATGATTAATTTAAAAAGTGATTAGAACACGATGATTCTTATAAATTGATGATTCTTATATATTACAGTGTGATGAATATGAAATAAATGACTCCATCTAATGAAAACAAAGGTTAAAACATTTGATTGTTAAATGTGATCTACAACTCCTGTTTTAGGGAAATTCCAGTGTGTCTTACAATGCAATGTACAAATTACATCACATTTGTGATGTTCTATCTGTCTAGAGGGTTTAGGCTAGCTTTGGTGTTAGTAAAAGGATCTACATCTACCTAGCTGTATGTGGGGAATTCCACATTCAGGTAGGCCCTAGAACATTCAAGAATGATTTCAATATTACACGTGTACCAGTGAGACAGTCCTCTTTCTTCTTTGTTTGAAGTACTAACTTCCCATGTCATTCGTTTGCTCGAGGTGTGTGACGCAAGTACCCATCACCCAATGACAACCTTAAGGTAAATCCATCTCAATGGAAGATCACACAATAAAGTTTGAAATGTCTTAAGACCGTGAGAAATAGGAACAGAATTAGGCTATTTGGCACCTTGAATCTGCTCCACCATTTCATCACGGTTGATCCAATTTTCCTCTCAGAGCCAACCTCCTGGCTTATCCCCATATCCCTTCATGCCATGACCAATCAAAAATCTATCAACCTCTGCCTTAAATATAGACTTGGCCTCCACAGCAGTTTGTGGCAAAGAATTCCACAGATTCACCACTCTCTGGTTAAAGAAATTTTTCAACTCTGTTCTAAAGGGATGCCCCTCTATTCTAAGGCTGTATCCTCTGGTCTTAAACACTCCCACAACAGATAACATTGTCTCCATATCCACTCTATCAAGGCCTTTCACCAATTGATAAGTTTCAATGAAGTCACCTCTCACTCTTCTGAATTCTAGTGAATACAGGTCCAGAGCCATCAAATGGTCTTCATATGACAAGTCATTCAATCCTGGATTTTCATGAACCTCCTTTGAACCCTCTTCATTTTAGCACACCCTTTCTAAGATAAGGGGCCCAACACTGCTCATAAATCTCCAAGTGAGGCCTCACTAGTGCTTTATAAGTCTCAACATTACATCCTTGCTTTTATATTCTAGTCCTCTTGAAATGAATGCTAACATCACATTTGCCTTCCTCACTGTAGACTCAACCTGCAAACTAACCTTAAGGGAATCCTGCACAAGGACTCTCAAGTCCCTTTGCGCCCCAGATTTTTGTATTTTCTCTCCATTTAGAAAATAGTCAACCTTTTCATTTCTTCTACCGAAGTGCAATGCCATACACTTCCCGCCACTGTATTCCATTTACTACTTCTTTGCCCATTCTCCTAATTTGTCAAAGTCCTTCTGTAGCCCCTTTACTTCCTCAAAACAACCTGCCCCTCCACCTATCTACATATTCTCTACCAACTTTGCAACTAAGCCATCAATTCTATCATCCAAATCATTGACATATAATGTATAAAAGATCAGTCCCACCACAGACCCCTATGGAACACCACTAGTCACCAGCAGCCAAACAGAAAAGGCTCCCTTTATTCCCACTCTTTGCCTTCTGCCAATCAGCCACTACTTTATCCATGCTAGAATCTTTCCTGAGTTACCCTGGACTCATAGCTTGTTAAGCAGCCTTGTGTGGCACCTTGTGAAAATCCAAGTACATAACATCAACCAATTCTTCTTTGTATATCCTGCTTGTTATTTCTTCAAAGAATTCCAATAAATTTGTCAGGCAAGATTTTCCCTTGAAGAAACCATGCTCACTACAGCCCATTTTATCATGTGCTTCCAAGTACCCTGAAACCTCATCCTTAATAATCGACTCAACATCTTCCCAACCACTGTGGTCAGACTAACTGGCCTACAGTTCCATTTATTCTCCCTCTCTTCCTTCTTGAAATGTGGAGTGATGTTTGCAATTTTCCAGTCTTCCAGTTTTCCAGCCACCACTTTCAGAACACTAGGGTGTATACCATCTGATCCAGATGACTTATCTACCTTCAGAACTTTCAGTTTTCTAAGAACCTTCTCTCTAGTTACGGTAACTTCACACACTTCATGACCCCTGACACCTGGAACTTCCACCATACTGCCAGTGTTTTCCACACTGAAGACTGATGTAAAATATTTATACAGTTCGTCCGCCACTTCCTTGTCCCAATTACTACCTCTCCAGCGGTCCAATATCCTCTCTGGCCTCTCTTTTACACCTTATGTACCTGAAGAAACTTTTGGTATGCTCTTTAATATATTGGCTAGCTTACTTTCATATTCCATCTTTAACTTCTTAATGACTTTTTTAGTTGCCTTCTGTTGGTTTCTAAAACCTTCCCAATCCTCTAACTTCCCACAGAGGAGATAAAATAGATTTTCTCTATTATATCCCCTCTCTTTGGCTTTTATGTTGGCTTTGACTTCTCTTGAAGTCACGGATGTATCATTGTGCCCTTAGAATAATTCTTCCTCTTTGGGATGTATATATCCTCTGCCTTCCAAATTGCTTCCAGAAATTCCAGCCATTGCTGCTCTGCCACCAACCCTGCCAGGGTTGTTTTCCAATTATTTCTGGCCAACTCCCCTCTCATGCCTTTGTAATTCCTTTTACTCCACTATAATACTGATACATCTGACTTTAGCTTCTCCTTCTCATAGTTCAGGGTGAAGTTGATCATATTATGATCACTTTCTCCTGAAGGTTCTTTTTCCTTAAGCTATCTAATTGATTCCAGTTGCTTACTCAACACCCATCTAGAATAGCTGATCTCCTAGTGGACTCAGCCATGAGCTGCTCTAAAAAGCCATCTTGAAGGCATTTTAAAAATTCCTCGTGTCGAGACTTAACCAAAGGAGAGCAACGTCAACACTCCCTGCTTACCATTGTCCTGGTTTGGGGAAAGAAGAAAATGGTTTGAAATGATATTGTTAAGGAATGGTATTTATTATTAAGCTACTACTGCCAAGCTGCTGTATTGGTGAAACCTTTAGTTTGAAAGTTCTAAATAATGTCCCTGCTGGCCTAGCGTTTACTGTTTTTCCTTTATTTCTGCACAGTTCCTATTAAAAGTCAGTGAATTGTTGATGGTCTTCAGTGTCTCTCTCGCTCTCTCTCTCAGCACTTGGGTCATAGTTGCATATTCCTGTCATTCAGGTGCAATGATGGTCCAGTCCATCAATTCAAAGCATTCCTGTAAATGCTCCTCGAACTCCCTTGATCATACCTTCGCCATCCTCACTACTGGTGCTGCAGTCCTCCGTCTCCGCTTATACGCCAGGAGTAGAAATGCAGTCAGCTGAAGTGTATTTTCGGGATGGCACGGTAATCATTCCTGATGGTGGTGTAACAGTGATAGTGTGTTGGTTCTTCAGGTTCCACAATAGATTTCTTCAAGCTAGCCTAGTTGAAGTCCCCAGCAATGACTGGGAAGGCATCAGGGTGTGCAGTCTTATGACTTCTGATCACAGTGCTCAGCTCCTCCAGTGCAGCTTGATATTTCCCTCGGTAGTGGAACATACACCACTACCAAGATGATGGCAGAGAACTGCCTCAGCACATAGAACAGATAACACTTGACCACCAGATGTTCCAGGTCAGGAGAGCTGAACTGAGACAGAAACGCTACATCTGTGCATGATGAGTTAATCATGAAGCAAGCGCCTCTGCTTTTACCTTTGCCTGATGCTTCCATCCAGTCCATGCAGTGGGAGGTGAAGTCGTCTAGCTTGTGTCCAGAGTGCAGGAATTGAGCCACGTCATTTTTTTATTCATCAAGCTCTCTAAAATAGATGCTCTGGAAGATCAAAACAGACTGACGTTTTCTGATCAGTTTTAATTCAATATTTCATTCAGTATAAAAGCTTCATTGGAACTCCAGAAGGGAAGTGAGAGTAACTGCCCTTGACATCAAGGCAGCATTTAACTGAGCATGCATTAAAGAGCCCTGGCAAACCTGGAATCAATGGGAATTGAGGACAAAATCTCTGCTGGTTAGAATCATACCTAGTACAAAGGAAGATGGTTGTGGTAGTTGGAGGCCAATCATCTCAGCCACAGGATACCTCTGCAGGAGTTCCTCAGGGAGGTATCCTACCTAGGCTCAGCCATCTTCAGCTGCTTCATCAATGAATTTCCTTCAGTCACAGGGTCAGAGGTGGGATGTTTGGCTGATGTTCTGCACCATTTGCAACTTCTCAGGTAATGAAATGGTCCAAACCAAATGCAGCAAAACCTGGATAATATCCAGACTTGAACTGATAGGTACCAAGTAACATTCACACCACACAAGTGTCAGGTAATGATGATCTCCAACAAGAGAAAATCCAACTACCATTCCCTGAGATTCAATGACTTTACTCTCTCTGAAATCCCCTTATTGATATGCTGAGGATTACCATTGAGTAGATATTGGAGTAGCCATATATAAAATGGGGCTACAAGCGTAGGTCAGAAGCTACGAATTCTGTGCCAGGTCCCAAGTCACTCATCTCCTAACTGCTTAAAGTCTATTTGCCATCTACAAGGCTCAAGTCTAGTGTCTGCTGAAATACATTCCACCTGCAAGAATTGAAGGCTTCAACAACACTCAAATAAAATCAGCACCATACAGGACATAGCAGTCTGCTTAATAGGCATCTCAGCCACATTCACTAACTCACTCTAACATTGATATACAGTAGCAGCAATTTAGACCATCTACTTGATCCACTGCAGAAACGCACTAAAACTCCTTATACAGGACCATCCAAGCCCATGGCCTCAACAAGCAAGAAGGACATGGGAAACAAAAACAATGGAACTCCACCATCCTGACTTGGAAATATATCAGCATTCCTCTGCTGTTACTTGGTCAAAATCCTGGAACATTTTCCTTTCCAGTTTTGTGGGCATAACAACACCTCAAGACTGCAAGGGTTCAAGAAGGTAACTCAACATCACTTTGTTAAGGGCAACTAGGGACTAGCAATTAAATGCTAGCTCAGTCTGCAAAGCCCAGATCTTTTGAATGAATATAAAACTACAAACCTAAATTAATTAATATAATCTTCATTTAACAGGCAAATACTAATGGTGAAGATTACAGCTATTTAAAATCAACCATTAATTTAATATTACAACTTACCTTTGGAAGCCTGTATATTATTTTCTATTGTGAACCGTTGAAGTATCTGGAGAAAGCGAGGTTGAAGCAAGTAAGAAGTAGGAACCATGTTGTCACTTTTCCTCAGGAATGATTTCAAAGTCAGCAATGCCTTTAAAGCTAACTCATTCTCTTCAGTATGGACTATATCCTTATAGAAAAGATACCATATTTTGTATTATAACATAGAAAATTCATAACCTTTACAAGCAGTCCCTAGGTTACATAAGGGTATTATTCCCCCATACCATCCTTAAGGCAATTTCTCCATTTCAGAAACACCCATTTCTCTTCTAAATGCACATGCTGTAATTCTTTCCCTTCTTTGAATAATTACCTTAATACTACCCATAATTAAACTAATGGAATATGTACTGCATCTAGTCATTAAGGAATACCATAAAAACATTTCATCATTATTAAGCTTGAAACATATTTTTAAAATGTATTGCAAAAAAATTGCATAGCTGGAATTCCATAAGTCAGCTCACACAATTGTAACCCGGGGAGTCCCTATATGTGGAATCCCAAAGTTTACAGCCAGATTTGGGAACAGCTTCTTTCCAATTGTGATAAGACTGCTGAATGGCTCCTGACCCAAATCTGGGCCATACCCTCCAAACATCAGGACCTGCCTCTCGGTTGTTTTGCACTACCTTACTTCCCATTTTTCGATTTTCTATTTATGATTTATAATTTAAATTTATAATATTTACTTATTTTAACTATTTTTAATATTTGTAATCTAGGGAGTGGGAAGCGCAGAATCAAATATCACTGTGATGATTGTACGTTCTAGTACCAATTGTTTGGCGACAATAAAGTATAAAGTATCTTCATTTAAAAGTTGATCTATTTTGGATCCTTTTTATCAAGCACAGTGCAATGAAAATAAAAATCAAAAATACCAACCTTGAAGAAATTCTAATCTGCTCTCTGGTGGGAATTCATTCTGTTCCTCAAGTCTGTGCTTTTATGCACTAATACAATAAGGCATAACTCAAGGTTGAGGACACCTCATCTTCTGTCAGGACAAGTTGCAGCCTTCTTTAAGATTAAATTCTTCATATAACTTGCTCTTTCCTTCTGCTATCATTATTTTGATTGTTTTTTATTCTATTCATATAATCTGCCCTCCGGCATTTTCCATAGACACGCTTATTAACAACACATTATACTGACAAAGAAATTTAATATGCTTTTAACTGCCTTACCCATTTGGTCTCACCCTATCAGAGATATACCCTGTGTTCTATCTATCCCCACCAACTCCTCTGCTACCGAAAACTAATTTGTTTTTCTCTCTTGACGACTTCTGATGAAGGGTTCTGGTCATGAATTGCTAACTGGTTTTCTTTTCAGATGATGTATTACTTGCTGTATGTTTCCTGCATTTTTAATTTTATTACGTTACAATTTATTTATTTATATAGAGATACGGCATGGAGTAGGCCCTTCCAGCCATTTGAGCCACACTGCCCCAGCAACTCCTGATTCAACTCTAGCCTAAACGTGGGACAATTTACAATGACCAATTAACCTACCAACCAGTACATCTTTGGACTGTGGGAGGAAACTGAAGTGCCTGGAGAAATCCCATGCATTCCACAGGAAGGACATACAGATTCTTTACAGATGACGTAGGAATTGAACTCTGAACTCAAACACTCCAGTTATAATGGCATTGCGCTGACTGCTACACTACCGTGGTGCCCCAATCACATCTGTAGATGAATCATATCTACTGTGCTGTGATCAGAAAAAGATCATGAAGAATCACGTAGTATCCAATAGACACATCTCGCCAAGTAGGTTAGGCAAAAGACTATTACTAATCAGTTTGTTACTTGTAGATATCAGTAAAAAGAAGCTAACCATATTATATGCTGCAAAATTGATCTCACTTAGTCCCTCAACACTACCCCTGTAGTCAAGAAACCACAGTAGCATCTTCACTTCCTGAGGAGATTGAGGCGAATAAGGCTCCCCCAACCCACCCCCATTCTAGCCACTATTTTAACAGGAGCACCATTAAGAGTGTCTTAACCAGCCGCATCACCGTCTGGTATGGGAATTGCAAGGAATATGACAGCCAGACCCTACAAAGGGTTGCAAAGACTGCTGAGAGGATCATTGGGGTCTCTCTTCCATCCATCAGAGATATTTATCAGGAGTGCTGCATATGCAGAACCCTTAGCACTGTCAAAGATCACTCTCATCTGTTCCACAATCTCTTTGAACCACTACCATCATGCAGTAGATACCATAATACTAGGACAAGAACACTTACGATGGGAAACAACCTCTTTCCCCAGACCATGAGACCACTGATCTCCCTGCCACCACCCAGGGTTCATCACACATGAAGCGCCAGTAGCGTTCTGATGTTTACTTTTTGACGTGTCATAAATGTACCTTGTGCTAAATGTTAATCTTGTGGAATATGCTCTATTATTTATTAATTTATTTGAGGCAATATTCATTTATGTGTTGTATGTGAGTTATATGTCTCGTGCTGTGCCCATTGGTCTGGAGGAATGTTGTTTTGTTTGGCAGTATACTTTACATGGATACGGTTAAACTTGAACTTTGTGCATTAAGGAAAACAGTACTTGGATGAATAATTCCTGAAAGGCTATGTAAATAAGATTATTTCTGACATAGGAAGACATTATTATTTTTCATTGTTAACTCATTCAATTAAATTAAGCTTAATTTGCCATACAAGACCGTAAGACATAGAAACAGATTTAGTCGATTTGGCGCAATGAGTCTGCTCCACCATTTGATCGTAGCTCATTTATTTTTCCTTTGAACCCCATTTTCCTGTCTTTTCTCTGTAACCTTTGATGCCCTTACTAATCAAGACCCGATCAACCTCCACTTTAAATATATCTAGTGATTTGGCCTCCACAGCCATCTGTGGCAATGAACTCCACAGATTCATCTGCTAAAGAAATTCCTCCTCATCTCTATATAAGCCTTAGGAATTATTACTGAAAATATTAGGGGCAAAATACATGGATAACAAAATTTAGATACGTAACACACATTTTAGGTGGTTCAATAGTTCAACAGTTCCATTTAATATCAGAGAATGTAAACAACTTACAACCTGAAATTCTGGTTCTTCACTGTCATCCATGAAAACAGAAGACTGCCCCAAAGAATAAGTGACAGTAAAAGCATTAGAACCCAACACCCCCTTCCCATGCACCAGCAAAGCAACGATCCTCCCCCCTCCTGCTTACTTCAGCAAAAAAAGCTTTAGCACAGTCCACCCACCAAGAAAGCAATAGCAAAGCCCCCAAGAAAGACCATGATCTGCAGTACAAGAAAAACTAATTGTTTACCTGACAATTCACCATAACACAGGCTCGCTCTCTCCCCCCCCCCAACCAAATAAAGGGACAGAGAGGCATCACCCTTTCACAGTGAGAGGGAAGACCAACAAAGACACACAACTCGCTGATTTTAGTGTTAAAGTCTGCCACGTCACTTCTTCCAAGTTCTCCAACTCGAAAATTGGCAACAAACTCCCTCACCAATGAGAGAAAGAGAGAGACAGTGTGTGATTTGCCAAATACAAGGCCTCCAATAGCTGATCCACTGTTTGTGATGTTCCGATTTCTCTTGAGACAGTTAGCAGCACTGGCATAGACCCAACTCGTCCCCTGGCCCATGAAGCCTCAGAACCCCTAAGGCACACTCACTTTCTAGGACATGGACTTGGGATATCAAAAAACGGCCGCAAAGAACCGAAGTTTGAGTGTAGCTCTAGGTCAGGGTCTTCAACAGAACCCCATCTTCCTTGGAAAGGAAAAAGACATTAAAGGTAGAAATTAAGCTGTTTCAGCAGATGAACTTGAAGAAGTCGCTGTCAAGAAGCAGGTGCTAGAGAGAACCCCAGTGGCTTTCTCCCTTAACAATAAGTACTCCTGTTTGAGTACTGTTGGGGGAAGATGGCCTACCTGGCGGAAGCCACAGTGGTCGTGCCTCTGACACAGAGTCTGGCCCTGTGGCTCAGAAGGGTAGGGAAAGGAAGAGGATGGCAGCAGTGATAGGGGGTCAGACAGGCGATTCTGTGGACACAGGAAAGAAACGCAGATGGTAGTTTGCCTCCCAGATGCCAGGGTCTGGGACATTTCTGATCACATCCACGACATCTTGAAGTGGGAAGGAGAACAGCCAGAGGTCATGGTACATATTGGTACCAACAACATAGGCAGGAAAAGGGAGGAGGTCCTGAAAGCAGACTACAGGGAGTTCGGAAGGAAGTTGAGAAGCAGGACCTCAAAGGTAGTAACCTTGGGATTACTGCCTGTGCCACGTGACAGTCAGTATAGGAATAGAATGAGGTGGAGGATAAATACGTTGCTGAGGGATTGGAGCGGGGGCAGGGATTCAGATTTCTGGATCATTGGTACCTCTTCTGGGGCAGGTGTGACCTCTACAAAAAGAATAGGTTGCACTTGAATCTGAGGGGGACCATAATATCCTGGCAGAGAGGTTTGCAAAGGCTATCAAGGAGAGTTTAAACTAGAATTGCTGGGGGTGGGAACCGAACTGAAGTGACAGAGGAAAGGGAGGTTGGCTCACAAATGGAGAAAGCTTGGAGACAATGCGAAAGGGAGGATAGGCAGGTGATAGAGAAGGGATGCACTCAGACTGATGCTTTGAGATGTGTATATTTTAATGCAAGGAGTATTATGAATAAAGCAGATGAGTTTAGAGCATGGATCAGCACTTGGAGCTATGATGTTGTGGCCATTACAGAGACTTGGATGATGCAGGGGCAGGAATGGCTATTTCAAGTGCCAGGCTTTAGATGTTTCAGAAAGGACAGGGAGGGAGGCAAAAGAAGTGGGGGCATGGTACTGTTGATCAGAGATAGTGTCACAGCTGCAGAAAAGGAGCAAGTCATGGAGGGATTGTCTATGGAGTCTCTGTGGGTGGAAGTTAGGAATAGGAAGGGGTTAGTAACTCTACTGGGTGTTTTTTTATAGACCACCCAATAGTAACAGCGACATCGAGGAGCAGAGAGGGAGACAGATTCTGCAAAGGAGTAATAATAACAAGGTTGTTGTGGTGGGAGATTTTAATTTCCCAAATATTGATTGGCATCTCCCTAGAGTGAGGGGTTTAGAAGGGGTGGAATTTGTTAGGTGTGTTCAAAAAGATTTCTTGACACAGTATGTAGATAAGCTTACAAGAGGAGAGGCTGTACTTGAATAGTGATCACAATTCTATCTCCTTTACCATAACATTGGAGAGGGATAGGAACAGACAAGTTAGCGAAACGCTTAATTGGAGTAAGGGGAAATATGAAGCTATCAGGCAGGAACTTGGAAGCATAAATTGGAAACAGATGTTCTCAGGAAATGTACAGAAGAAACGTGGCAAATGTTCAGGGGATATTTACATGGGGTTCTGCGTAGATACGTACCAATGAGACAGGGAAAGGATGGTAGGGTACAGGAACCGTGGTGTACAAAGGCTATTGTAAATCTAGTCAAGAAGAAAAGAAGAGCTTACGAAAGGTTCAAAAAACTAGGTAATGATAGTGATCTAGAAGATTATAAGGCTAGCAGGAAGAAGCTTAAAAATGAAATTAGGAGAGCCACGAAGGGGCCTTGAGAAGGCCTTGGTGGACAGGATTAAGGAAAACCCCAACATTCTACAAGTATGTGAGGAGCAAGAGGATAAGACATGAGAATAGAACCAATCAAGTGTGACTGTGGAAAAGTATGTATGGAATTGGAGGAGATGGCAGAGGTAGTTAATGAATACTTTGATTCAGTATTCACTATGAAAAAAGATCTTGGCAATTGTAGGGCTGACTTGCAGTGGACTGAAAAGCTTAAGCATGTAGATATTAAGGAAGAGGATGTGCTGGAGCTTTTGGAAAGCATCAAGTTGGATAAGTCACCGGGACCAGACAGGATGTACCCAGGCTACTGTGGGGAGTGAGGGAGGAGATTGCTGAGCCTCTGGCAATGATCTTTGCATCATCAATGAGGATGGGAGAGGTTCCAGAGGATTGGAGGTTTGCGGATGTTGTTCCATTATTCAAAAAAGGGAGTTGGGATAGCCCAGGAAATTATAGACCAGTGAGTCTTACTTCAGTGGTTGGTAAGTTGATGGAGAAGATCCTGAGAGGTAGGATTTATGAATATTTGGAGAGGCATAGTCAATATTAGGACTAGTCAGCATGGCTTTGTCAAAGGCCAGTTGTGCCATATGAGACAGACTGAATTTTTTGAGGATGTGACTAAACACATTGATGAAGGTAGAGCCGTAGATGTAGGGTATATGGATTTTAGGAAGGTATTTGATAAGGTACCCCATGCAAGGCTTATTGAGAAAGTACGGAGGCATGGGATCCAAGGGGACATTGCTTTGTGGATCCAGAACTGGCTTGCCCACAGAAGGCAAAGAGTGGTTGTAGATGGGTCATGTTCTGTATGGAGGTTGGTGACCTGTGGTGTGCCTCAGGGATCTGTTCTGGGACCTCTACTCCTCTTGATTTTTATAAATGACCTGGATGAGGAAGTGGAGGGATGGGTTAGTAAATTTGCTGATGACATAAAGGTTGGGGGTGTTGTGGATAGTGTGGAGGGCTGTCAGAGGTTACAGTGGGATATTGATAGGATGCAAAACTGGGCTTAGAAGTGGCAGACAGAGTTCAACCCAGATAAGTGTCAGGTGGTTCATTTTGGTAGGTCAAATATGATGGCAGAATACAGCATTAATAGCAAGACTCCTGGCAGTGCAGAGGATCAGAGGGATCTTGGGGTCCGAGTCCATAGGACACTCAAAGCTGCTATGCAGGTTGACTCTGTGGTTAAGAAGGCAACACGGTGCATCTGCCTTCATCAACCATGGGTTTGAGTTTAAGAGCTGAAAGGTAATGTTGCAGCTATATAGGACCCTGGTCAGACCCCACTTGGAGTACTGTGCTCAATTCTGGTCGCCTCACTACAGGAAGGATGTGGAAACCATAGAAAGGGTGCAGAGGAGGTTTACAAGGATGTTGCCTGGATTGGGGAGCATGCCTTATGAGAATAGGTCAAGTGAACTCGGCCTTTTCTCCTTGGAGCGACGGAGGACGAGAGGTGACCTGATATAGGTGTACAAGATAATGAGAGGCATTGATCGTGTGGATAGTCAGAAGCTCTTTCTCAGGGCTGAAATGGCTAGCATGAAAGGGCATAGTTTTAAGGTGCTTTGAAGTAGGTACAGAGGAGATGTCAGGGGTGAGATTTTTATGCAGAGTGGTGAGTGCATGGAATGGGCTGCCGGCAGCGGTAGTGGAGGCGGAAACAACAGGGTCTTTTAAGAGGCTCCTGGATGGATACATGGAGCTTAGAAAAATAGAGGGCTATGGGTAAGCCTAGGTAGTTCTAAGGTAAGGACATGTTTGGCACAGCTTTGTGGGCTGAAGGGCCTGTATTGTGCTGTGGGTTTTCTATGCTTCTATGTTTCTAAGTGCTATCCAATATGGTTTTTATCTAATATGCAATGCATGAACAGTGTTTACACAAACTACACTTGCTATCATTCTGAAAATTTACCTCATCATAGCAAACATGCTCTGTAAATAAGCAGAGCAGGCAGATCATCATGCCAATCAATATCCAATCTTCTCAGCATTTCTTCTCTTCCTCCGTCAGTCCCTTGGAATTGAGGATGACTTCTACTTTGGTTTTGTAAAAGCTCAGTGAGAACCACAGATGAGATAGGTGGTGGCTAAGAGAGGTGACACTGGATGTTAATCTCATTCCACTACACTTCTCCAAATGGTATTTGTCTTCTCAGGAGCCTAGTGTTGAGCATGCAAATATTATGTTTAGCCCAACACAACTGACTGAGGATTATGAGGACTTCAGTCCAAGCAGACAATACGTTTAGTTTCAGTGATGCCTCCTGTGAGTAACTCATGAATCAGAGGCCTCTAGGAGAACAAAGACCACTGCTGCCTGTTAGATCATGAGCTTTGTGCCAGGTTTAAGATCAATGTTAAGGCAGGAATTTAACTAAATGAACTTCAGTAAGCAACAGTTTTTGACTGTTTACACTATCTTAATAAATTTATCCCAAGCTTCAATCACAATTGTAACCCTAGAACAGTTCTGATCTGACAGGTTCTGATACTTTTCAGTACAAGCAATGCAGTGTAACCACAGGAATAAAGATAGACGGGCATGAATGATAACATCTTGTCAAATGGAAGAGGTTCAAGTTCAAGCACCTTCCTGGGATAATACTTCAGCAATCTCTGATGATGGACAGATTGTAAAAGCTCTGCAATACATTGCAAACCTTTTCAATATTTGTGAGCAGAGCCACAAGGTCAACTATCTTAATTTGCCCAGAATTGTAAGCTTCCACCAGGGGTAAGATTTTTTTACGCAGAGAGTGGTGAGTGCGTGGAATGGGCTGCTGGCGATGGTGGTGGAGGCGAACACAATAGGGTCTTTTAAGATACTCCTGGATAGGTACATGGAGCTTAGAAAAATAGAGGGCTATGGGTAACCCTAAGTAATTTCTAAGGTAAGGACATGTTTGGCACAGCTTTGTGGGCCGAAGGGCCTGTATTGTGCTGTAAGGTTTCTATGTTTCTAACTGACATTGTGTGGTTTTTGCTTGTGCTTCAATGGAAGTTGATGCACAAGTCTTCAAGTGCTGCATAATGTAGATGTCTACAAATATGCTAATCAGCTATCCACAATTTTCACATTAGGAAGGGATGAGCTTCAAGCTCTGTGCAAACTATCTTGAATTAGAACATATAACAGCACAGTACAGGTTCTGCAGCCCATGATGTTGTGTTGATCTTTTAATTTACTCTAAAATCAATCTAAGCCTTTCCTCCTACATAATCCTGCATTGTTCTATCATTCATGTGCCATCTAAGTTAGTGGTGGATTACTCTATGCTCCTGACAGTCTATGCAAACTTTCTGGCAGGCCTGTCGATGGATCTTGAATGAACATCTGATTGGATACCACATCACAGTTCTTCACTGAGCTATCTACAATGGCATTCATGAGCAATTTTTGTTGCTAACATCTATCTGAGCTATCTCTTTCTATTGCTCTATGTATCCACCATATGCAATTCTTGCCTCTAAACTAACATGTAAATTAGATGAAGTAGAATTAACGGAATTGGTTCACCTTCACTTTCTTCTCATTATTTAGTCACTGACCAAGCTATAGTTTTGATAACTTAAAGTAAAAAGGCAAAATAATTAAGTTTAGATAAGGGGAAGAAGAAAGTTTAAGCAGAGCTGCATGCTTACACCAGCATAAATTAGAAGAAATTACATCTGCCTCTGTTACCTCCTCTGGCAGCTTATTCCAAATATTTACTACCCTCTAAGTGTAAAGCTTACCCCTCAGATTAAGAACTGCAAATATCATCATTTTGGTAGCTTTAGACCTACTGTTAGGTAAAGACTCAGTAATTTGAATTATGATGGCACCGTCATTTATATTAGGAATTGGCATCTTGCATGTATGTAATTCATGCATTTTTACATACAACTTGTAATGAATTATTTAAATAAACAAGAATGCTTAATCAAAAATATATTTACAATATTACTCTAAATACACAATGCTCCTCCTTGCTTAGCTATAAACTCCAACTCAAAATAAATGCATCTCAACTATATACTATATCATCATCATGGCTTGGCTTTGCAAATAAAGATTTAGGAAGTGGGCTGCCCACATCTGCTGCAGGCTCGCTGGTGGCTGACGAGGCTAATACAGGACAGGCAGGTCTGGCCACAGCGGCTGCAAGGGAAATTCTGTTCTGGATTTGGTGCTGCTGTGTCACGGTTCTTCCTCCTTCTCCTTTTGTCCTCAATGCCAGCCCTGCATGCGTTCTCGAAGGAGGAGACAGGCTGATGAATGGTGTGTCGCCAGGCCTTGCGATCGGAGGCTAGATTAGACCACTGGCGATGGTCAATGTGACAGGCACCAAGGGATTTCTTCAGAGAGTCCTTGTACCTCTTCTTCCATGCCCCTCTGTCATGGTGACCAGTGGAGAGTTCACCATACAGCACAATCTTGGGCAGGCGATGATCCTCCATCCTGGAGACATGCCCTGCCCAGCGCAGCTGCATCTTCAACAGCATGGCCTCGATGCTGGTGACCTCCACCTGTTGGCGGACTTCAATGTTGGTGACAAATAATTACTATACAAATGTCCACTGCATAAGAAATTTTAAATTGTGCCATTCAGGCCTAAAGATTTAATTGCTTGGAGGCTTTGTTACAATGTGGAATTACATCTTTCCTGACAAGAAGGATAACTCTACCTGGCAAGTGAGACTTGTGGCTGTGAAACAATCTCAGGTTCTGGGGGCTTCCTCCATGGTGGTTGTAAGAGTTGACTCTGGGACTGCATGAAGTCATACTTTCAGCTCTGGCACCCTTTGTTCTCCAACAATTGACTCTGTTCTCCTCAAATGATCGATGTGTTGTCTTCAGATGATTATCAGGTGCAGTCTCCACTATGTAGGAGAGTGATCCAGTTCTGTCATTAATCTTCCCGAGTCCCCACTTTTGATCACCTCTGTAGTCCCTTACCAGGACTGCTTGTCCGGGAGTGAAACACTGAACCTCCTTGTTTGAGGTGCCTTCAATTTGTCTCAGCTGTTTGTCCTGCATGCTCCTTCTGAGCTTGAAAAAAGGCTATGGGACGTTCAATTCCATCACTCATAACATGTAACATGACTGCTTCAATACCGTAAGATGAGGCCTCAAAGGCAAGTTTCACTGGATGATGTGGATTATAATGTGTGAGTAGTGTCTGACATCACCATTTCTTTTACCTTTCTGAAAGCCACATCACACTGCTTTATCCGTTGCCATTTCTTCCCAACTTGTAATAATGAGTTCAAGGGGTGTAGCACAGCAGCCAGCTTTGGCAGGAACCTGTCCTAGTAATTGAAAAATTCTAAAAAGGACCGCTACTGTGACACATATAACAATATCACAAAAAATAAGAGACACCTTAAGAATCAAAGTTGGCGGTGAAAACATCAATAATTTCAGATATGCTGATGACATTGTGTTAATTGCAAGTACACAGGAAGAACTACAAAACTTAATTGATATAATTGTTGAAGAAAGTGCAAAAATGGGTCTATCTATCAATTGCAAAAAGACAGAATGTATGGTGATATCCAAAAAAAAAGGAGAATCCTATCTGCAAGCTGAGAATAAGCAGGGAAGACATAAAACAAGTACAGAACTTTTGCTACTTAGGAAACTGGGTGACATCAGATGGCAGGTGCGACATGGACATCAAAAGAATAGGGATGGCAGAAGACACCTTTACGAGAATGAAGAGTATACTGACCAATACTAAACTAGGCATGACAACCCACCTCAGAGTACTGAAATGTTACGTTTATCCAGTTGTTATATGGCTCAGAATGTTGGACAATATCTAGTAACATGAGGAAACGGATTGTAGCAGCAGAGATGTGGTTTTTGAGGAGGATGCAAAGAATATCATGGACGAAATGAATATCTAACAATCTTCATTAGATCTAATGAATATCTGTCATGAACAAAGCAAACACAAAAAGAGAAATAATGTATGAGATCATGAAAAGGCAACATAACTTCATTGGACGCGATTAGGAAAGAGGAGTTAGAATACACGGTAATTATGGGAAAAATTGAAGGGAAGAAAGCAAGAGGAGGACAAAGACAAATGATGATGGAGACAGCAGCCAGAGAACTGGAAATGAATACCAATGAATTGATCCACTTGACCCGAAACAGGAGTGTGTGGGCCATAGAAGTCAAAGCTCAAACTGGGCATGGCACCTGATGATGATGATGATGATGGCTGTGACACATCCTTTGGCCTTGGGGCACCACCACTGCTTGAATTTTCTCAGCAGACTTAATGTGCATCAACAATGTGATCACAATAGGTGATCGTTGGTTTAAAGAATTTACTTGTTGCGTCATGCTCTGAGCTGTCAAAGGCTGTATTGAAGTTAGCTTGATGTGTGCGCTGTGCAAGGCAGCAGAACGTTATAGTAGCTCCTTGTGTTTGTTTGTCTTAATGTTATTTATCACGTTTCTTTCATTTGTTTTTGAACTGGCTAACAACACTGCAAAATAACAATGGACATTAATCTGTTTAACAACATTTTCATCATCCTTCTGGCTCTCGGGATACTTTATTCCGAGTGCTGTGACTACAGTAGCAAGGGCAATATTGTATATATTATATATACAAGGGAGCAGCCAGGAAACAGACCTTGTTTGCTCAGCAGAATCTCAATGCAGCATTATGAGTTTCACCAAGACGTGGCTACACAAGCAAATCCTAGATTCCAACGCTACTGTGAATGGGTTTTCAATGCTCTGAGCAGACAGAGTTAATCTACTGTGTGGTAAGAGGAAGGGAGGTGGGCTTGCTGTGCTTATGAACAACAGATGGTGTAACCCCAGTCACGTTTCTGTGAAAGAATGAATCTGCAGTCTGGACAATGAACTGCTTGCTGTGAGTTTGAGTCCATATCATCTACCATTCAAGTTCAGCTACTCCATATTTCTCATTCTTTATATTCCGCCTTCCTGACGCAGTCCCAATGTTGTGTGTGACATCATACACAATACCATCGGGAGACTCCAGACTCAGCAACCCAATGCTTTCACTGCTATATCGGGATACTTTGACCATGTTTCTCTCTCGACAACCCTACCACCTTCAATCGGTTTGTCAAGTGAAAATGAAACAATGGACCTTTTGTATGCAAATGTTAAAGATGCATACAACTCCACAGCTCTCCCCCCACTTCGAAGATCAGATCACAACCTGGTTCACCTCATGCCCTTGTATAAGCCCTAAATTACAGCAACAGCTAGTTACCACCAAGACAGTAAAAAG
The DNA here is from genome assembly GCF_963921235.1 of Mobula hypostoma. NCBI lineage: Eukaryota > Metazoa > Chordata > Chondrichthyes > Myliobatiformes > Myliobatidae > Mobula > Mobula hypostoma. Next base: position 101,631,640 of record NC_086107.1, read on the forward strand.
CTGGTCTCCAAAGGCCATCGAAGCCTAAAAGGGCTGCTTAAAGGTTACTGACTGCAATGTGCTTTGTGAATCATATGGGGAAGACATTAATGGACTTACTGATTGCATCACTAGGTACATCAACTTCTGTGTGGGCATGCAATACCATCAAGGACTGTTTGCTATTTCCCTAACAACAAACCATGGGTCACCAGTGACCTGAAGGCTCTTCTCAACCACAAAAAAGAGAGCCTTTAGATCAGGAGACAGGGAAGAATTGACACATGTGCAGAGGGAGATAAAGGAGAAGATCAAGGTGGTTAAAGAAGAATACGAGAGAGCTGGAGAACAAGCTTAGGCAGAGTAGCACACAGGAGGTGTGGAGAGGCATGAAGAACATTACTGGCCTCAATCAGCCTAGCTGTAAAGCCTTGGAATGCAGCTGTGAATGGGCTAATGAGTTAAATCAATTTTTCAATAGGTTTGACAATTGCCCTCCTGTTCACAGCCTTCTCAGCATACCAGTCCAGGTGCTGAGGCACCCAATGCTCCCTCAGCACCAACACCTCTCCTCCTCCCATTCACCAAGAGGATGAACAACATAGGCTACCACTATCTACACTACTCCTTCCCCTGCTCCTACCATCCACACCTCCACATACCAACTGCTATTGTCCTAATCTTCACCTCCCCCAGCCCCCACCTTCCACCAACTCCCCAGTCATCATGGACTCACCTTTACTACTAAGCAGGTGAGAAAGGCTCTGGGGAAACTCAGACACAGAAAAGCATTGGGACCAGATGGTGTGAACCTCAAAGTCCTGAAGGAATGTGCTGAGAAGCTGTGTGGAGTTCTCCAGCACATTTTCAGTCTAAGTCTCAGCCTGGAAAGGGTCTCAACTGTGTGGAAAATATCAACCCTCACTGCTGGGGCAAAACCTCCGTACAATGCAGGCTGGCACTTCCATTGTATCCTGGATAATGGACTACAGGTATCTGACCAGTAGACCACAGTTTGTTGGCTTCAGTGCTGTGTGACAGATATGACAATAAGCAACACTGGGGCCCACAGGAGACTGTATTGGTTCCCTTTCTGTTTATCCTGTTGGACTTTAGATACAAAACTGAGTCATGTCATCTGCAGAAGTTTTCTGATGCCTCAGCAAAAGTTGGGTGTATAAGGGGAGGACAGGATTAATACAGGGCACTGGTGGAGGACTTTGTCAAATGGTGCAAGCTGAATTATCTGCAGCTCAACCCAGTAAGTCAAAGGAGATGATGATGGACTTTAGGAAGACCAAGCTTGCACTACTCCCTCTTACTACTGATTGTGAGGACGTGGATATGGTAAGATCAGACCCGAGGACCTGAAGGATGTTGCTGCTGACCGTACCACGTGGCGACAGCTGTGTAGGGACGGGGTTCGTATTCTGGAGATGGAAAGAGCAACCAGAAGATATCAGAAGAGAGCCAGGAGAAATGCAGCCATGGTTGCCACCACTACCACATATACATGTCCCATCTGCAATAGAGCTTGTGGGTCCCAGGATAGGACTGTATAGTCATCAAAGATCTCACCATTAAAGGAGTGGACATCGTCATCGGATTTCGATGGACAACCGAAGAGAGACGGATGTGGTAAGGACCTACGAGTACCTGGGGGTGCACCTGGACGACCTTGAGTGGAGCACCAACATAAACGCCGTACAAGAAGGGCCAGAGTCACCTCTACTTCCTGAGGAGACTGAGGTCCTTTGAAGTATGCAAGCCTCTCCTTCACATGTTCTACCAGTCTGTTGTTGCTAGTACAATTTTCTATGCAGTGGTGTGCTGGAGTAATGGCATCAACATAGGTGATACCAACAGGCTTAATAAATTGATTAGAAAGGCTGGCTCTGTTATATGAGTTAAACTGGACATACGGAAAGCTGTGGTAGAACAAACGACTGGAAAAAATATTTCTCACTGTCTGCATGCCACCTTGGCCGAACAGAGGAGAACTTTCAGTGATAGACTATGACAACTGTGCTGCTACAAAGAGCACTATATAAGGTCATTCTAACCCTTAGCCATTAGGCTCTAAAATGAGTCAAGCTATAGCCAGGGGAGTGATGACCTCTTCATGTTAGACTGTTTTTAACCTCCGTTTAAGCTCTGTTTAGCTCTTTTTACTACACTGTGCTATCACCAACACCCTGTGCAATGCTACCATCACTTCTTATCTGGACAGTGTGAATGTGCATCTATTGTTGTATAATATTACGGTAATTCTTGCACTACCAGCTTATCAGTGTGAACTTGGAAATCTTGAACATCTTATTTTTAAGGTAACTTTTTTTATTCTTACTTCTCTTCTAATATTTGTATATTCGTGCACTTGTAATATTACTGTGACACTGTAATTTCCTTTGCGATCAATAAGGTATCTACTTAATCTTTTTAACACTGTCTTGAGATTTTGGAGATGACCTTGTCATCCAGGCAACACTGAGTACCTGGAAAGTCTTGCAGTACCTGGTCCTTAGCTTTCTGCCAGAGTGCAGATGTTACTCCAAAAATATATTGATAAAACCCTTTATGAGCGTTAATGGTGAGAAACACTTCGGATTCTTCCTCCATCTCCATCTGCAGGTAGGCCTCAGTTAAGTCCACTTTGCTGAAATGTTTCCATCCAGAAAGGTTTGCAAAGATATCCTCTATCCTGGGCAGAGAGTACTGATCTACTTTCAGTACTAGGTTGATGGTGACCTTAGAATCACTAGACCTTAGCAGACCCATTCTTCTTGGCTATTGGTACCTCTAGCATTGACCATGGGCTCCACTCAAACTTAGAAAGAATTCCTTCAGCCTCCATGCAATCTAGCTCACTGGCTACTTTAACACAATGGTATAAGGAATCAGACAGGCATAGTAACACCTGGGTGTGGCATTTTCATTTAATCCTATTTTACCCTTGATATGTTTGAGTTTTCCAATGTCATCCTTGAACACTGCTGTGGCATCATCTAGTACCGCTCTTAATTCACTTTCAGTTGATTCTATTGTAGTGGATGTGGCTGCAAATGGTAGATGAATCTCCAATCAAGATGCAGTTGCCTCAGCCAATCACATCCCCACAATGCTGCCCCCCCTCCTGTTTTCACCACAGACATGTCTAATGTGGCTTGTTGGTTATTTTATCTCACTGTTACAAATGCAGTTATCATTTTTTTCAGTATAAGTTTTTAGTTGGATATCTACAAGTTTCAGTTCAGTATCTTTGAAATATCATTCAAACTCAATTTGTGGAATGACTGAAATAGTTGAGCCAGTATCCAATTCCATTTTAACTAATTTGCAGTTCTCTTCTGCTGTAAGCCATATTCACAAGTCTGTTCACAAACAAGAGAAAATCTGCAGATGCTGGAAATCCAAGCAACACACAAAGTGCTGGAGTTCCTCTAACATTTTGTGTGTTGGTTGTCTGTTGTTAGTTTTCACATTTTAAATCTCAACGCTACCCATTCCTCTGTCACTCTCATCTTGTCAGATTTGTCATCAACAGCATGTAGATTAGTGCTCTTTTTGAAACTGCAACTTGACATTTTATTTTCTCTTTCCTGTGCAGTCCATTTATTTTTGTCTGCTGATATGCTCTGCATGTTTCCTACTTCGTTACATTTTCAGCAAGTTTCGCCTTTAAACTTGCACTGATCTGGCGTATATAACCCCCTGCCACTACGGTCGTTTGGTCAGGTTGGTTTCTGTTTAGACAATGCAATTTTGTTCATGCTCACTTTCATTCGTGACTGCAACTTAATTGTGTCTCTCTCTGCTGTTTTGATTCATAAAGCTATTTCAATTGCTCTTTTAAATGTAAGTTGTAATTCCATTAGAGGCTGCCTTTGAATGCTTTCTAGTAAGATTCCACAAACTAAGCAATTTCTCAGTGCTTCATAAACCCGTCACTGAACTGACAATCCTCAATAGCTTCTTCAATTCAGCCACATACACTGAAATGGACTCCTTTTCATTCTGCTTATGAAACCTAAAGTGTTCTGTAATCAACAATGGTTTTGGTTCTAAATGTTCCTGCATTATTTTCACAATATCGGCAAAGCTCATTTTGGCTGGTTTGGTTGGAGCAGTTAAATTTCTAAGCAAACTATATGCCATTAAACCCAATGCACTCAGCAAAACTGGCACTCACTTCTCACTGGCTATTTCATTTGCTTCAAAATACTGCCCAATTAGCTCAACATACATGAGCCAGTTATCAGGTGCATAATCAAATATATCAACCTTTCTGATGTATCCAGCCATTTCTGTTCTTTTTTAATAATTATTATCACCAGGTAATCACTGTTTATAAACCTGCGAATACATCCGTTTTCTGTCTTTTTTTTTAAACTTGACAAGACTTTGTCCATTCCCAAAGAAGCATGTACTGTGCTGCTTTCTTTTTACTCAACCATTTCTTGCTGTGCTTTTTTTTTTTACTTGAACGTCTCACTGTGCTTCAATAGGTAAGGAGCTGTCTCAGGTTTGTTTAAAACTTCCTCCGCACCACTGTTATGTCTTGTAACTCCAAAACATAAAATGAATCGAAATGAAAGCAAGGGAGCCAAGAGATAATGTGTCTGACTTGGTTATTACTTTAAGCAAGGTGCTCATGTACATGACGTATGTAGTAAGGTGCATTTGTGACACAAGTTAAAAGTAAACAGTATAACATCACTGGTGCTTCATGTGTGACAAGACCTGGGTGTTGGCAGCGAGTTCAACAGCCTTAAGGCCTGGGGAAAGAAGCTGTTTCCTATCCAAACAGTTCTTGCCCTAATGCTATGGTACCTCCTACCCAATGTTGGACAGATGGGAGAGATCATTGATTATGCTAAGGGAACGTATGGAAGAGAGATCCCAATAATTCTCTCAGCAATTCTCATAATCCTTTGTAGGGACTTTGAATCAGATGCCTTACAATTTCCACACCAGATGTTGATGCAGATGGTCAGGACACTCTCGATGGTGCTCCTGTAAAAATAAGTTATAATGGTGGAGGAAGCCTCACTCACCTCTGTCTCCTCAGGAAGTGGAAATGCTGCTGTGCTTTCTTGACCAAAGATGTAGTATTGAAGGGCTAGGTGAAACCATCCGCTATGTGCACTCCCAGGTGCTCCTAACTCTCTCCATGGATGAGGAGTGTATGTGCAGTGAGGAGCTGTCAGCCTGCACCTTCCTAAAGTCCACAATCATCTCTTTGGTCTTGTCCACATTGACTGAATTTGTTCTGTTAGCACCATTCTACCAGCTGTTCCACCAACTCTCTGTACCCTATCTCATTGTCATTGTTGATGTGGCCAACCACAGTTATGTCATCAGCGAACTTGATGATTTGGTTTGAACTGGATCTAGCAGTGCAGTCATGCGTCAGCAGCGTGAACACAGCCCAGGGTGGGGGGAGGGGGCATCTGTGCTCTGCGTGATGGAGCAAGAGATGTTTCTGCCAACATGGATTGACTGTAGCCTTTCTGTCAAGAAGTCCAGGATCCAGTTACCAAGAGAGACATTGAGACCCAAAGAAGACAGTTTACCCACCAGCTTCAAAGGGATGGTTGTATTAAAGACCCAGCTGAAGTCGATAAACAGCATCTTGGTATATGAGGCACCATTTGCCAGGTGGGACAGGACAGAGTGGAGCGTAGAGGCATAGTACTTTTAAGTGGTACCACTCAAGATTAGAGCCTAGAAATTGAACTGTACAATGCTTTCAGTTTAGTATGATGACTCAATTTTGACCTAATCCCAAGAGGAACATGCTTGAGATCATTTCCAAATATAGTCAATTGGGAAATGGGACAAAATCTGTCACTTAAGTGGTATACCTGATCTATTCCTGGCATGAGGCATGCAACAAATGAAATAATTAGCCATGCAGCTGTTTTCTGACTATACCAACATAAATCAGAGACGCAAACATGAGGAAATCTGCAGATGCTGGAATTTCAAGCACACACACAAAAATTGGTGGTGAACGCAGCAGGCCAGGCAGCATCTATAGGAAGAGGTACAGTCGACGTTTTGGGCTGAGACCCTTTGCCAGGACCAAATCAGAGAAATCAGAGAACAATGTTCCACATTATTATTAAGTTTTTTTTTTACATCCTCAGTGGAAAGTGTGCTCGATTTTCTCATTTTAAAAAACCTTTCTCTTTCCCCGTCTGTTGATATCAGGAGACCTGAAAGGACATCTTCAGAAGTGGATGCAATTGCTTCAATGCCTTCCAAGTTCCACAGAAGGTGTTACAATTGATAGAGAGTAATTTTTCCAACATTTACCAGCCGTGAATATTGCCACTGACCCTCTATTACTGGGGATATCAGCATAACCATGGCTAGCCACTCAAAATGAGTCAAGGACATCAGAGCAGAAGGCAAGGACCTGACTATATCAGAAGGACCTGTGCTCTCAGATTAGAAACAATATCTTGCTTGACCCTGCCACTGAGCAATTTATTTGTAGTCTTCAATTCACCAAGACCAATACCACTGAGAAATGTGGCTTTCCATGGAAAGATAATAGACCATGATTTCATTCCTGACTGTCCTCCCAGTGGAGGCCAAGATCATATTAATTCTAAGCTTCCTCTCAATGGGGAACAATTCATTATGCTGTTGACAAATTAGGATAGGAAGTAACTGCTGCCCACATGAACAAAAGGGGATACCAAAGTCTTGAAGCTTCTGAGGAATGATAGTATTAAACAATGACCTGAAGCATGCCACATCCAAGAGGTCCACAACCTTGTCATAAGATTTGGAGGCTTGGTGCCTCAATGGCCTGGGAGCTTTGTTGGCTAGAGTCAGGGCTTTGTGCTTTCGCTCTTGGTCGGGTCACCTATGCCAAACAGGTCAAAGAGTAAAGGCCAGACTACGAGTGGTCCACTGTCCTCCAGGGCTAACAACCCTGACCGGTCAAAATAAATGTTTAAGAAAGAGCATTGAAGAATTCTTCTTTACCCGAGTGCAACAGCATGGACAGACAGAGATGGAGGACCTTCACTGCTGCCCTAAACGCCAACGATATAACAGGCAGTAAATAAGTGAAGCTTGCCAACAACCATTGCTTCAAGATTCATGTCACCAGCTGAATTAACTGACAGACCCTACCCTGGCTTATAGATTTCTTCACTCTTCACCTTGGAGTCAGGATTCGGCATTATCCCAGCAGATTCTTCTCATGAAGAAAAAAATGTGAGTGAAAGGGACATTGCATGCCTTTGTTCCTGCAGAACAGACAATTTCCTGCATGCTGTATCTCTGCTACTAGAGGAGATCGACTTGGTCATGCATGGCACTCCTTGTTCTTGCAGAAAATCAATTTTCTGACACGCTGCATCACTCTGTTCATACAGAAGAATCAGCTGTTGCAATGTAATTCTCTATGCTCCTGGAGAACTAACAAATAGAATCTCTGCATCCATTAATAGCAGCAGTTTCCTTATGTATGGCATTTTGCTGCTCAGTAAGGACAGCAGATTGTTAATGAGCAGCATAACTCTGCTCTTTGATAACATCAAGCTGCTTCGTGGTGGCAAATCATGATTCCTTTAGAAACCCCACATTGCAGAGATTAACCTCTAGCCAGATCAGGTTGAGACTACATAGAGGCAGAAAAGTAGCCTCTGCCTGAGCCACCTTAGCAGTAACATTAAATAATAGGGGCATCATCAAGCCCAATTACAATCAGATAGTGAACCTGTTGCAGAACCTTAGCAACACAGATTTGATTCTGAGCTCCAGTGCTCTGTATGCAGAACTTGCACATTCTCTTGCCTGGCCTGGTTTCATTCCCCTCCCTATAGACATACTGGCTGTTAAATTAATTGGTTGATACACATTAACCTTTAATGTAGATATCTGATGGGAGAATCATAAGGATATTAATGTGCATGCGTGAGAATGGGCTATGGGAAACAGGGGAATGGGATTGCTCTAACAGCCAGCATCTATGTGCTGCCTTCTTCTAAATCATAAGAAAATATAAGTCCTTATAAGGAAATTCACATGGCCTCCAGAGTGAAAGTCATAGTCTCCTGGCTACAATAGAACATCCTGTGAGAATACGGAGATTACACTCTTTTGTGCTCCTTGTCATTTCATGTATTTAGTTGAGCTGGCTTGACAACATGGTAACCATCTGTATGTTTCTGTATCAACCTTGCCATGAAAGGACCACTATCATGGCCCTATAGGTATTCTTTGCTGGGAATGAACGTACTTCTATCTCTGCTGAAGTACTCATGTGGTTAAACAAGTACTACCCACCCCACCTCACCTCCTTACTTCTTCACATATCAAAATACCTACTCAATAACCTTCTCAAATTTTTCCCCAGCTACTGGGATCCTTGGAGACACAACTTACTAAAATCTGAGCAAAAACCAAACTTCAGGAGAAACTCAGCAGGTCAGGCAGCATCTGTGGGATGGGGAGCGAGTTGTTGCCATTTCAAGTGATAAGTAAAGACACAAATGCTACCAGGGTATGTCACCATATACAACCCTGAGATTCATTTTCTTGTGGATATTCACAGTAAATACAAAGAAAGAAAAAAAGCAAAATAATAATAATAAATAAAAAAGCAATAAATATCAAGGACATGAGATGAAGAGCCCTTGAAAGTGAGTCCATAGGTTGTGGGAACAGTTCAGTGATGGGGTGAATGAAGTTAACTGTAGTTATCCCCTACTACCCACAAGCCTCAGCATCCAGCATGTAATTCTCCATTGCCACTGCCATCTTCAATGTGATCCTACCACTAAGCACATCTTTCTTTGGATTCCACAAGGATTACTCTCTTTGTGACTCTCTTGTCCATTCACCCCTCCCTACTGATCTCTCTCCTCCTGGCATTTATCGTTGCAAGTGGGACAAGTATTACATGTACCCTTTTACCTCCTCCCTCACCAGCATTCAGGGTCCCAAACAGTACTGCCAGTTGAGGCAAGACTTCACCACAAGTGCATTGGGATCATCTGGTGCTCCCAATGCATGGTGAGATCCATCATAGATTAGGAACCTGCTTTGTTTAGTGCCTTCACTCCACCTGCAACAGCCAGGATTTCCTGGTGGCCATCCATTTTAATTCTATTTCCCATTCCGACATGTCAGTCCATTGCCTCCTCTATTGCCAATGGATGAGCCTGGAATCTCATATTCCAGCCTGGTAGCCTTCAACCTGAGAGCAAAAGCATCAATTTCTCTAATTTCCAGTAATTTTTCCTCCCTCCTCTGCTCTCTTTTCCCAACGCCCATTCTGCTCTCCCTTATTCCATCTCTTTTCCTTACCTGCCTATCATCTCCCTCTACAGTTTTACAGTTTTCTTCTAGAAAGTAATATTGATATTTACCAGAAGAATCAGGAGGACATTAGGATTTCCTTGGATAACATTCATCAAGCAATTTGCATCACTCTGGAAGTCAGGAACTAGGTTTTCATCCTTGTGAGAGTTGATACCAGAATGTGTAAACCAACACTTCAAGATCCAGTGACCAAATCTGTCTGTCAATTCTGGATAGTGGAAAAAAAACTTCAGAACTAATGGGTGGTTGGTATACACAGAAGAAACTGTGGCTGTGCTCTCCAGGAATTTACAAATGGATTTCAGTGATATCTAAAAAGAGAGGGAAAAGATCGGAATTATAATAATTATAGTGAGAATTTAGCTTTTTCCAAGTAAAAAGAATTTCTACAAATAAATAGTTCACAATGTATCAATTTCTTTGTTCCTCGTTCCTTAAATAGATATTGCAGTTAATCCTCAGACATCCTACTTTATTGTATAGCCGTAACACTATCATTATCTTTTTTTTTGCTAGTGGTTTACTTTTTGTATTAGGCCAGACAGATATGTATAAATATAGCATTTCCTGTGCGTTCTTTAAATGTTAGCTACCGCTAATCCATTGTTAAGCATTTTAATGAATTCCCCACAGCCAACTCACTACTCATACTTTGACAGTTTCTTTTGTGCAGTTTTAGGATCTTCATTTCAGACTGAACTATTTCATCTGCCACCTTAATTAGGGATTCTATTACCTTATGATCTCTTTGAATCTCACATGTTAAGATCATTAACTAACAATTTCTTGTTGCCCAATATTCACAGTTCCTTAATTGGCTACTCAATGTACTAGCCCCGAAAGCCAACCCATCCACATTCTAGGATTTTTTACTCTATGGTATAAGTGCTGACTTAGCTGAATGAGTCATTTTATCCTACCAAACTGTAGAAAGTGTGAAGCCATTTTCTTCAGCCTCCAGAAGAAAAAAAATCTGACTCCATTTCCCTGTTCTATTGCTGTCTAGGGCTGAACCCAACTTCACCAGAAAGAATGCTTAAGTAATATGTTCTTCTCAACCTTTACCATATCCTACCATTTGACTATTTCAAGACTTTCTGTGCTGTAACCTCATCTTCTATCTCTGGAAATTTCAGCAACTCTGCCTAATTTCAATATTTCAAAATCCATCTGTTTCTGCAGGGCCTTTTATTTACTTGAACCTCCTTAATTCCACATTGTTTGACAATCTATTGATCACAGTTCCAAATATCACATTAGTTCTGAGAAGAGGTTGGACAAACTTAGCTTATTTTCTCTGGAGCTTTGAATGCTGAGTGAAGACCTGATAAAAGTTTATAACATTACGAAAGTAAAGATCGGATAGATCATCAGTGTCTTTGCCCCAGGGTGGAACTGTGAAATACTAGAGGGCACAGATTTCAGGTGTGGAGGGGAGATTTTAAAGGGTATGTTTTTTTTCCTGTCACACAGAGTAGTAGATGCTTGTAGTGCACTGCCAGGGAGGCTGGTGGTAGCATGTACAATGTTGATGTTAATGAGCACTTATATAGGCACATGAACATGCAAGGAATGGAGGGATATGGATCATATGTTGGTAGATGGAATTAGTTTAACTAGGCATCATGGTTGGAACAAATATTATGGATCAAAGAGTCTACTCCAGTACTACGCAGTTCTATGTTCCATCACTATTTTCACTCATTATATTTTTTCCAAGGCATCTGTGGAGTCCTTTTTACATTTATACACTAAAATTACATTTATTTGTGTTTTCTGTGCATGTGTAAGACAACACACTGCCACAAATAAAAATTAACATACTTAATAAATTCATGGCTTTAGCCCAACTAGATAAGATGCAACTTCTCCTTTAACATTTTATCACTTATCTTTGCTATTTAGCTTTATAAAAAAAATGTGGTTGTTACATGGAAAAGTGCAACTTAATGCTAAAACATCAGAAGAACCAATTTTACTCACAATACAAAAAAATACATCTATGTTTACCAAATCTAGCTTGTTGCACTTTTCTTGGCATATAGACAACAGATAGATTGCGGCTCTAAGCACAAAGGACGGAGGTGAATGTCCTCGATTGAAGGATGTGTGTAAAAAGCTACTAATGGCTTTGAATAAAGGACCTTCTGAAAAAAGCCTGAGGAAACAAAAAACAGGTGAAGCACTTCATATGCATGATCTTCAAACGTGTGTAGCCTGACACAGAACTGATAGAAAGTCATAATCATTATAATTTAATTCCAGTATTAAAGCATCTATTTTAGTAACTATTTTTGTTAAAAACAAAAAAAACTATCCAACCATTAAATTTATATGCTAACATATATAATCTAAATGTTAAAAGGCAAATAAAAGGTTTCTTGACATTGATGTATTAGCAGTTAAGACCACTGAGAAGTATACTCCATGCCTACAATTCCAAAGCCTCTGAACAAAGCTTTTGAAATAAGATGGGGGAAAGATGAATCTCTATGAATAGACTGTGAAAATGTCAGAAAGCAATTTAGTTGAGTTACTCCTAAGCAACTCCCATTATACAATAGGTAAGGATATAGGTTATCTATTTTTGTATGTGTGTCTCATTTATGATTGCACACCTCCTATTCTATGCAGTACTTTGCATAGTCTTTTTATATCAATGTTTATCACCTTAACAGCTGTACCAACATTTATAATGTAAATCTATATACTAAATATTTCAGAATAGAAATACAATACAGCACAATAGCACAACTAGTAGAGCTACTGCCTCATAGCTTCAGCAATGCATGCTCAATCCTGGCTTAAGCTGCTGTTTATGTGGAGCCTGCACATTCGCCTTTGACCGCCTTCCTCTGGGTGTTTCAGTTTCTTCAAACATCACAAAGAATTGTCCAAGGTGTACAGGTGAGTGGTAAAATCTTGGGTGTGGGAGGGGGGTGAAATTGATGGAAATGTTGGGAGACTAAAATGAGATTAAGGTAGGATGAGTGTTTAATAATCAGTATAGACTTGGTGGGCTGAAAACCTATTTTTGTCCTGTATGACCTTATGATTTAATGAATACAATAGAACCTATTTGATATACTGTTGGTTGCTAACTTAAGCCACCATTGAGATTTGATGTTTGATAACACTTAATTTTTTTAATACAACTTTCATGTATTTTTCTTCCATCCATTGAAATGTTAAGCATAAAACCCTTCCAATAAACAGAGACATTGGACTGTTCTTCTATTTTGTTTTCCTCCTCCTGCCACTAGCCACATTCAGTTTCATGTCAGTGCCAACTTAGGGATTCATACACTATAAAATACACACATTACAAGCCTGCAATGTTTCCTTCATTGCCATTTGCAGCATCTTGTATTTCATTTGTCTGTTCCTACTCATTTTCTTTGGTGGAGGCTTTGGGAAGTGCACAGAAGAGATTTATCAGGTTGCTGCCTGGATTCGAGGATATGGACAAATCTGTATTATTTTCCCTGAACATTGCATTGCAAGCTAAGAGGAGACCTGATAGAAATTTTGAAAGTATGTGAGGCATAGATAGGGTAGACAAAATCTATTTCCCAGAGTAGAAATCTCAATACAGAGGACATTCATTTAAGATGAAAGAGGTACATTTTAAGAAAGAAGTGAAGGACAAGTTTTTTTTAAAGACACAGAGCTGTAGATACCTGCGTCAAGCTGTCAAGATAATGGTGGAAGCAGATACACCATTGAGGTTTAAGAGGCTTTTCGATAGACACACGAATCTACAAACCCTATTTCCAGAAAAGTTGGGATATTTTCCAAAATGCAATAAAAACAAAAATCTGTGATATGTTAATTCACGTGAACCTTTATTTAACTGACAAAAGTACAAAGAAAAGATTTTCAATAGTTTTACTGACCAACTTAATTGTATTTTGTAAATATACACAAATTTAGAATTTGATGGCTGCAACACACTCAAAAAAAGTTGGGACAGAGTTAAAATAAGATTGAAAAGTGCACAGAAACTGTCATGCTACTGTGACAATTATAGCCACCTGGGCTCGGGAGTACTTCGGAAAACCATTGTCGCTGAACACAGTCCATCGCTGCATCCAGAAATGCAACTTGAAACTGTATTACGCAAGGAGGAAGCCATACATCAACTCTATGCAGAAACGCTAGCGAGTTCTCTGGGCCCAAGCTCATCTCAGATGGACCGAAAGACTGTGGAACCGTGTGCTGTGGTCAGATGAGTCCATATTTCAGCTAGTTTTCGGGAAAAACGGGCGTCGAGCTCTCCGTGCCAAAGATGAAAACAACCATCCAGATTGTTATCAGTGAAAGGTACAAAAGCCAGCATCTGTGATGGTATGGGGGTGCATCAGTGCCCACGGCATGGGTGAGTTGCATGTATGTGAAGGCACCATTGACTCTGAGACGTTTACTAGGATTTTAGAGAGACATATGTTGCCATCAAGGTGATGTCTCTTCCCAGGACGTCCATGCTTATTTCAGCAGGACAATGCCAGACCACATTCTGCATGGGCTACAACAGCGTGGCTTTGTAGACACAGAGTGCATATGCTTGACTGGCCTGCTGCCAGTCCAGATCTATCTCCTGTTGAAAATGTATGGCGCATCATGAAGAGGAGAATCAGACAACAGAGACCACGGACTGTTGAGGAGCTGAAGTCTAATATCAAGCAAGAATGGACAAAATTTCTAATTGCAAATCTACTACAATTAGTATCCTCAGTTCCAAAACGAATAAAAAGTGTTATTAAAAGGAAAGGTGATGTAACACACTGGTAAACATGCCTCTGTCCCAACTTTTGTTGAGTGTGTTGCAGCCATCAAATTCTAAATTTGTGTATGTTTACAAAATACAATTAAGTTGGTCAGTAAAACTATTGAAAATCTTTTCTTTGTACTTTTGTCAGTTAAATAAAGGTTCATGTGAATTAACATATCACAGATTTTTGTTTTTATTGCATTTTGGAAAATACCCCAACTTTTCTGGAAATGGGCTTTGTACATGGAATGAAGGGACATGGATCATGCGCAGGAAGAAGAGATTTAGATCAGTTTGGTGTGGACATTGTGATCTGAAGAGCCTGTTTCTGTGCTAAACTGTTCGATGTTCTATATTTGGTTCTCATCACACCGGCAAATGTACAGAATTAACCGCCTGATTTTATAAGTGCTACATATGTGTAGAACAGTATCTACTGTAAATCATAGATTTTTTTCAGGACATCTGCTGTAATAAAAGTGACATTACTTCAGTGTCCCTAATGACAAGCAAAACACGTGATCAGCCTCAGGCTCAGTGAGCCCCACCTTAGAAGAAAAATCTGCTTATTTACAATAAGTAGTTATAGTCATAGGTTTATTTGTCTTTTGTTCTTTAGCTGCATAATTTGTCTTTTGCAAACTTCTAAAACTGTAATCAACCATAACTTGGACTGATACTGTACAGTATATTTGTATTACTTGGGCAAAAGAACATTATTAAACGTCTTTCAATTCAGTAAGCATGAGTTTTGTCTGATATTCAACGGTAAAAATAAAAGCAGACTGACTCCATACCCTCTCTCTGATCCTAGCAAGTAGGCTGAAAGTTGGACAGGCTTAGAGTTGGCATGGAAATTGGATCTGCAGTTTTCCCTGGTCAAATATGTAACCATGGTTGGGTACAGTCTGATCCAGTTTCAGACAGTTGCTGGGATGAATTCAGAAACAGTTTGTAGTAAGGATTGAAAATTACATTATTGGTTTTCCTGAAATAATTCTATTCATCTGGATGTGCAGTCTGGCATTTTAAATATATTGGGCAAGGGGTAGGGGATCAGGGAAGGGAAACTGGTAAAGGAAAACAGAGAAGTGATTATGTCACAAAGATCAAACATACTGTCTGCATTTCAGAAGCAGAACAGAACACTATACTACTATTTTATAGTGCCACCAACTGGGATGAACTTATAGGCATTTATTCCACTAGTCACAACTTGTCAAAGAACTCCTTGCATAACATATATTGATGCACTTTTTAAAAAAGTGTTCTATTATATTTCTAATAATAATCTAACATTTCTCCTGCAGTGATATCTTACTGAATGACTCATAGTTTATTGCTTCCACTCTCAGTTCATTGATGGAAAAAATCATGTTTTAATTAATACTAAATGTTAGGTTCAATGCAAAATTAGATGGGACAGAAGAAATTACAAAATAAGAAGTTATTTAAATGAAAATAAAATCAATCAAAATTAATATAAACATGTGAAGTAGGCCTCAATGAAAAAGTTAACATTGAAGTTGAAGAGAAGATTAAGAGTTAAGTAAGCAGAATAGGTGAGAACATTACTTTACATTATTGAAAAATGGGACTGATATCTTTAATTCCAAGAAATCTAAAAATCATAAAGAAGGCAAAAGCATTGACACCTTTTAAGGATCAACTTGAGGCTGAAGTTAAGGGACTTCAGGATCATTTTGCATTTGTCATTCCATGGGCTCTATCCTTTTGGATCAGTCTACCAAATGGGAGTTCATCAAAGGCTTTAATGAAGTCCACATGGCCTATATTAAATGCATTGCCTTCATCAATACACTCTCCTACCTCTTCAAACTTAAATCAAATTGATCAGACAGAATCGCTCCCAACTAAAAATATGCTGCCTATGAATATTCTCGGGCTTTCCAGAAATTAATCAAAGTTAGTAAGACTACCTTTGCAGATTAATTCTGTTCTCAGAATGTTTTTCCAACAACTTCTTGGTCACTGACAAGAAATTCACTCATCTTTAATTTCCTAACCTATTCCTGCTGCAACCCCTACTGGGGCTGAGAGGGATAGTAAATTAACCATGATAGAATGGCAAGGCAGACTCAATGGGCTGAGTGGCCTAATTCTGCTCCTATGTCTTGTGCTCTCCTTCTTGAATAAAGGGTGCTATATCTTCTGTCCTCCAGTCATCTGACACCTCATCCGTGGTCAGGGTTCTAGCAATCTCTTCCCTTCACAGTCTGAAATACACTTCATCAGGTCTGAGGGATTTATCCACTTTTAAGCCCAGTAAGACATTGAAAGCTTTCTTTCTTATTTTAATAGAAATTTGTTCTAGAATCTCATTGCCTTCTCCCTGGATTCTCTAAGTACAATATCTTCCTACAAATAAAAAACTTTCACATAAGATCTCACCCAGGTTTTCTGACTCCATGCACAGATTGTTCTTTCAGTACCTAACAGTCTTACTCTTCCCTGTTTCTGTTTTGCCATTAATATACTTCTGAAAATACTATATGGTTTTCCTTAATTTTATCTGCCAGTGGTATTTTATGCCCACTATTTGCCCTGCTATTTCTTTTTTTAACCACTTACATGTTGAAAAAAGATGACCCTCCCTGCCCCCTTCCGACTCTCAGTTCACAACAGAAATCCATATCAGAATCAGGTTTATCATCCGACTTTAGATACAACACTGAGTCATGTCATTTGCAGAAATTGTCTGATGACTCAGCAATAGTTGGGTGTATAAAGGGAGAACGGGAGGATGAATACAGGGCCCTGGTGGAGGACTTTGTCAAATGGTGCAAGCTGAATCATTTGTAGCTCAACATAAGTAAGACAAAGGAGATGGTGATGGACTTTAGAAAAACCAAGGTTACATTGCTCCCTGTTACTACTGATGGTGAGGACGTGGATGTGGTGAGGACCTACAAGTACCCGGGGATGCACCTAGATGGCAAACTTGAGTGGAGCACCAACAGAGGCTGTGTACAAGAAAAGCCAGAGTCACCTCTACTTCCTGAGGAGACTGCGGTCCTTTGATGTATGCAGGCCTCTCCTTCATATGTTCGACCGATCTGTTGTTGTTGTCAGTACAATCTTCTATGCGGTGGTGTGCTGGAGCAATGGCATCAACAGAGATGATGCCAACAGCTCAATAAATTGATTAGAAAGACTGGTTCTGTTATAGGAGTCAAACTGGATACACTGGAGGCTGTGGTAGAACAAAGGACCTTACGGAAAACCCTGGCAAGACAATGTTTCTCACTCTCTGCATGGCACCTTGGCTGAACAAAGGAGTATTTTTGGTAATAGACTAAGACAACTGCACTGCTCCAAAGAGCTCTATATGAGGTCATTCTTGCCCTTGGCCATTACGCTCTATAATGATCCAAGCTGTAGCTGGGGAAGTGATGACCCCCTCCTTTAGGACTGTTTTGTGGTAACTTATTTTTTATTCTTTCTACTTCTCTTCTGATATTTATATCTGTGCACTTCTAATGCTACTGTGACACTGTAATTTCCTTTGCAATCAATAAAGTATCCATCTATCTTGATCTTACCCTTCACCTTTAAATGGCTGTTAGCCCTAAACACTGACTATTGAATTACTACAACATAGTGGACTGTGAGAGGCTGCTTCCCAATTTACTTTTGTTAGTCCTGTATTACACTATTGAAATCAGCCTTTCCTCAATTCAGGACAATTTCTAGTCCATCCTTATCCTTTGAAACTTGCAGTCCTATTGCCAATTTCTTCAAAATATGCCAACCACTTGCTCAGGTACATTATCTAAGATTAAGTCCAGTACTGTCCTTTCTCCAATGCAACGATCTACAGACTAGCATGGAAAGCTCTCCTTGACACACTAAAAGAGCCTACCCACTCTAAACCTTTCACACTAAGGTGATCACAGTTAAATGTTCAGATGTTGACATCCTCTGCTATAAACTCATTATTCTTCTGCCTCTATGATTTGCCTATATAACTACTCCTCTGTGAGAATATCACTAATAAAGTGGTTGTGACCTACTTATTTCTAATTGTTGCAATAATGGATGTTAATTAATACTGCAAAGCTCCTCTCTTGTTATGCCTTAAGATTCTATACCCTGGAATGATGAGTTCCCAATCACACCATTCTTTCAAACATGTCTTTGTATTATCAATAATCTCATATTTCCATATACTCACAAGGATATACTCATAAGGAAGCAGTATATTCAAATACTTTTAAGACAGATGTAAATAGATTTTTGATAAGCAGAGGGAATAAAGGTTACCAGAGATAGGCAGGAATGCAGAGTTGAAATTACAATTCAATTAGTCGTGATCATATTGAATGGTGGAGCAGATTCAAGAGGCCAAATGGCATACTCCTCTTCCGATTAGTATGACAGCCAATAAAAAGATGGAATACTTTTTATTCCCTGTATTAACTTTGATAAAGTTATTTCAAAAGCAAGTGAACTATAATTGTGAAGATACTGTACATTGTAATTTTCCTATAGTTAGAATTAAGCACTTCAATTTATGGTTTGTACTCTGCAAGTTTGTGAGTTCTTTAGTAAAAACTAACTAATCTTTCTAATTAAGCTATTACCTGTTATCATACATATGGGCCAAGTACAATAATAACAATAGACAATATTGGCGGCTTTGGAGGTCTTCATCTATTCCAATTGTGTCAAAACCTTCTGAAAGCACAGATATAGTATCGAAAAATGTGCAGTTCAGATGCGGAATATACTTCGCAAAAAGTGCAGATACATCATCCAAATCTACGATAAGGAAAAATTGAACATAGTTAATTACAATGGCATACCATGACGTTTTAATTTTAATTCCATTTAACTTTCTAACATTGAATCATGAACAATTTATGCAGTGGATTAAACAAGCTCAGCAAGTAAGTGCAGTAATCTGGCAGCTAAATTTGCATTAAGGTATCTGAATAAAGGAATAAAATTACTAGCTCAGAATTGGTCCTTTTTTATGCATCTGTAGAAACTGAAGAAGAAATGCAAATAATTTGGCAGTGATACCTGCAATAGTTGATGGTTATGTCAATATGTAAAAGAGTAAAGTATGAATATGACTGAGGCATTCATGGGTTGCTTTTTATGGAGCCATAATTCAGCATGAGGAAATGAATTCAGGAGATAAATGGAGAAAATTAGAAGCAAAGCACAAGAAAGTAAATGAGACAAATTAAGTAAAAATTAATGCATACGCTACCCAACTTCCGTATTTTATATACACCGAGTGTTCATAACATGTATTATAACCTATTTAATAAAGCTGAACTAAAATATAATTACAACACAGTGAGGGAGCAAGTAGAGCTGCTGTATCACAGCTCCAGCAACCTGAGTTCAATCCTTAAATCTGGTAATGTCTGTGTAAAGTTTGTACCTTTTCTCTGTGACCAGTTGGGTTTCCCCTGGGTGCTCTGGTTTCCTCACACATCCTAAAGATATTCTACTAGTTAATGGCTACTGTTAGATATTCCTTATATTAGGTAAGTGGCAAACAAGTCATGGGGGATTTGATAGGGGCACGAGGAAGAATAGGTTACAGGGAAATAAAGTGGGGAATAGGGTTAATAGAATTGATCTGAGGGCTGGTAAAAAAAAAAGTAAATGTATTGAATGACTTCCTTCTTTGTTGTAAGAAATTACTCATACCAAATATTTTCACCAAAGAAAATATTTCAATACTTCAGGAGATTTAATGCACACCAGAAAAGAACAGAATAACAGGGGAACCTACAGTAAGTGGCCAACAAAACAGCTGTATACTTAGTTCTAAGATAACCTTTGAAATCTCTAGGATGCAATGGCAACTATACTAATTGTTCATACACCTGAAAAATAACAGAAAGCAATCAGCAGAGCTACTGCTTCACAACTGCAATGGCTTGGATTCAAATTTGACTTCCAGTGCTGATTTTGTGGACCTTGCATGTTCTCCCAGTGCTCATGTGGGTTTCCTCAAGGAATTCTGGTTTCCTCCCATGTCCCAAAACTTAGATAAGTTAGTTGCCTAGTGTGTAGACAAGTGGTAGAATCTTACGGCGGAATGAGGAAGAGAGAGAAATTAAAAGAATGCAATTAGAATAAAATGGGTTAGTGTAAAATATTTTGCTTGATAATTACTGCAGCTTTGTTGGGATGAAGAACCTGTTTTGACAACTGCATCTCTCTGAGTCTGATTTCATAAATCGTTTTTATAAATTGAAGACTCAACTGCTCAAGATCCTCCCGAACTTGTGTATTATTATGTATTACTTCAATATATGGATACAAGGCATCCCAGTTCTCAGATTTTGGATTCAAAATCCAGTTTGTGAAAAGGTTTTCATGGGGAGGGCCTGCATACTCAAAGAGCCAAGAAACCCCACAGCACAGATATTAAGTTCCATTAGTTGTAATTATTTATTTTATTTCATTTAGCAATATAGCACAAAAGAGGCTTTCCCGGCCCTTCGAGTCAAGCTGTCCCATCTACCCCACAACCCCGATTAACTGTAACCTAATCATGGGACAATTTACAATGACCAATTAACCTACTTTGTCTTTGGACTGTGGGAGGAAACCAGAGCACCCAGGGAAAACCCACACATTCTATGGGGAGGAATACAGAAACTCCTTACAGTACAGTGCCAGAATTGAACTCTGGAACGCCTTGTGCTAACTGCTACATTGCTGTGGCATAGAGAAGGTTGCCAGGAGTAAGGTTATTGATCAATGTCTAGGACCTAGTCCCAATGTCAATGTCATATGAAGTTTAAATGTCTTGACATTTTAATCAAGCTCAGTAAATAGTCAAGATATAAGGTAAGAGATGGAAGTGAAATGGACAGCAGAGATAATTGATAACCACCTATCCTTGATATTAATTGACATTATCATCACTGATTCTTTCACTTTAAACACCCTTATGAGAGACTAAAATGTGACGGACACAAAATATTGGAGATACAAGAGCAGGCCAGATGCTGTGTATACTGTAGAAAGTTACACCAACTACAAGGCACGATATAAGGGTACGACAAAATACTCTCTACTCGACCAGATAAGTAGAACTCCAACAACTCTGAATAAGTTCAACATCATCAAGCAGATCACTTGACTGAGAACCGACCCATCATCCTGAACCTTCTTTACTTCCACCAGGAGCATAAAGCTGCTGCATTGCGTAGCATCTAAAAAATGAATTGCAATTGTATATCTAAGCCAATTGACAATACCTCCAGGAAGGCGGCACCCATTATTATAGACCCCCATCACCCAGGACATGCCCTCTCCTCATTGTTACTGTCAGGAAAGAGGTACAGAAGCCTGAAGGCACACACTCAACAATTCAGAAACAGCTTCTTCCTCTCTGTCGTCCAATTCCTAAATGGACATTGAACTTCAACATAAGAAATACAATGGTTCAAAAATGTTGCTCACTGATTCATTGCCCGAGGGCAATTAGAGATAAGCAGTAAGTGCTGACCTCACAAGCAACACAAAGATGCAAAAAAAAACAAATGAAGAGATGTGTTGCTTCACAACTTGTTTACATGAAATTTTGCCCATCCACTTATTCTACTAGGCTTCCTGGACTGTATTGGCATCTTTCTTGTGGATCTGGAAGTTTCTCTTCACATGCTACTAGGTTTGGGTGAGACATGAGCTATATATTTCATATCTCCTGACAAAATGCATGCTGGTTCTATAAATCTATGATCTATTGGTTTATTGCATTTCATTGGCTTTGTATCTGTACTCGGCGCAATGACAATAAAGTTGAATCTAATCTAATGTAATCTATTATTGTCACATGTACCAAGATACAGAGAAGAGCTTCTCAGAACAATTTCATCAGTACCTTTGCTTCCACATCCTGCAATCTATTCTCTCTTATATGCCTGTTCTAGAATCCACACTGATTCTCCCACGGCTCAGCTGCATCAAAGCAATTTACAGATATTTTCAAGATATTTTCTATGGCAATATAATATCACATCAAAGGAAATGACCATTGTCTTGAAATCACTAATAAATCAGAAATATGGTTACTTCCTGACAGAAAAAGCTCATTTTCATGCAACATTACCCAAGGTGTGGTCATGAGCAGAGCAGTCGTCATTCCAAGCCATGATGCACTGGATAGAAAGCTCTCTATGGTGCATTGATCAAAATTGGTGAGAGTCAAAGGAGTCATGCCAAATTCCTTTAACCTCCTGAGAAACAGAGGTGCTGGTGAGCTTTCTTGACTGTGGCATCAACATAGTTGGACCAGGACAGACTATAGGTGATGTTCACTCCAAGGAATTTGAATCCCTCAATCCTATCAACCTCAGATGATTGATGTAAATAGGAGCATTTCTGAAGTCAATAACTAGCTCTTTTGCTTTGCTGACATTGAGGGATAGGCTGCTGTCATGACACCATGCCAGCAGGCTCCCTATGTCCTTCTTGTACCCCGACGCATTGTTATTTGAGATATATCTCACTACCATTGTATCATCTGTAAACTTGTAGATGGAGTTATAGCAGATCCAACACACAGTCATGAATATATAGGGAGTAAAGTAGGGGGTCAAGGATGGAGCCTTGTGGTGCACCAGTGCTGAGGATAATTGTGGTGAGGTGTGGCTGCCTTTCCTTATGATTATGGTCTGTAGGACAGGAAATCAAGGAGCCAGTTGCAAAGGGAGGTGTTGAAGCTCAGGTTTAGGAGATCGGAGTCATCTAATTCCAGGGTTTTCATTTCAGATTTCCAATATAATATCCACATTATATGTTAAAAACTTGAACAGACTCTTTATCTACTAGTTTGAATTTGAATGTTTGCTATTTTTACAGGAGACTATTTAGCCCATCAGGTAGATGTTTGCTCTCAGTGAGGCATTTCTAATAAATTCTTTTCTCCCTCTCCTTGTCTCCCTATAGCTTCACAACTTATTTTCTAACACATATCCAGCAACTCCCATTTTGATTCTTTTATCACTAATTTGGAGTAGCCAATCAACATACCAGCACATGCTGAAACTAAACACAGTCCTTGAGAGAACATGCAAACTTCACACATGTAAGGTCAAGATTGAACTCTAGTCCCTGGAGCACTGGGGTGATTGTACTACTACCAGACACACAAAAAAGATCATGGATTCTGCAGAAAATCATTTGCTGAAGGTTTTCTTTAACACTGGAACCTTCAGCAGTAGAGAGATAGGAGTGAAATTCAGTAAGGAATTTCCACCAAGCCATTTTCCAGCAAAATTGGATTTTCTGGGGTTTTCAACACTGGTTTAGGGTTCGGCAATAAGTACCTGGAAATGGTGGCAAAAGAGAAGATGAAGTTGGACAAATACCTAAAACAGACAAAAAAAAAAGCTGGGCTATGTGCAGCAGACAGCAATGGAACTAGTTGATATGTTTTATGCCAGAGGCCAAATGGCTTCTTGTGTACATCTGTTCTGTGATTCTCTGAATTGACACATCATGATCAAAAATACATACGTGTTACCCACTGTTATGGAGTTTAGCACTTCATCTTATAAGGTATTCAGACATGGAAAAAGTGACAGATCAACTTGGTTGGTTAAATTCCACTACCTGTTGATGATCATTAAGAAACACTAAGTCAGAATACTGGATCTCCCTTGCAACTTGAAGGAAGTATTTTTGAGGCACTGGAAGGTGCAAGAAAAAAATAAAAAACATCCCTACCATGCTGATAATTCAGAATATCTTCAGTAGCTGTAAACAGGATTTTACACATGTCACAAAGGAAGTCTGAGCAAGCCTGGTTCAATCTTGGATTTCTAATAAAAGAAAATATAAAGAAAAACATGATGCAGCTTCTGTTTCTAATAAAAGAAAATATAAAGAAAAACATGATGCATCTTCTGTTTCTAATAAAAGAAAATATAAAGAAAAACATGATGCATCTTCTGTTTTAGAATTCTCATCTAGGAAAAGAGCAGTGAAATGGAAACGAACTTTAAATTACTGAGTAAAATATAAACAGGTACATTCAATAACAAAATGGTAGCTACATTCAGCAGTCAAACATAAGTATGTCGATATATTGATTACCTGCCTCTTGTACAGAATTTGACCTTCAATTCCATTATAAATCTTATAAAAGATGAGGAAGCTGTAAGTAGAATGAGAGGTTGCTTGTAAGTAAAGTCCAAATTTAAATAAGAATGATTATTGTGGTAAGATTACAGTAATTCATTTTAAAAGTGTCAAGAATATAATAGTGTTGATGTGTACATAAACAGAGTAAATCCAAATGGCAAAAATGACATACCTAGCTTAGCAGAAAATAGTTTGGCAGCATTGGGCAAAACATTGTACTGGACATGGAGAACAGAAAGGAATATCTCCATCACTGCGGCATTAGGAGTCTTTTCATAATGTTTCTGTTAGAAAAAATATAGAAGTGGAACTTTAAAAAAAAAAGTTATGAACAGATTTACAAAGCAATTACCAGGTAAACTGATTTGTCACAAGATTCTTAAAAACAAGCTTGTTTACTATTATTTCAGCCCTAAATTTATTGTTTAATATTAAGTCTATTATTAAGGATGAGGTTTCAATGTACTTGGAGACTAATGATAAAATAAGGCAAAGTCAGCATGGTTTCTGTAAAGAGAAATCTTCCCTGGCAAATCTGTTCGAGTTCTTCAAGGAAGTTACAAGCAGGGTGGACAAAGGAGTAGTGGATGTCATTTACTTAGATTTTCAGAAGGCATTTGATAAGGTGCCACACATGAGGCTGCTTAACAAGATAAAATCCTTTGGCATTACAGGAAAGATACTGGCATGGATAGTGGAATGGCTGACAGGCAGGAGGCAGCAAGTGGGAATAAAAGAGGCCTTCTCTAGTTGGCTGCCAGTGACTACTGGTGTTCCACAAGGGTCAGTATTGGGACCAGTGCTTTTCACATTGTTTGCTAATGATTTAGGTAATGGAATTGATGGCTTTGTAGTAAAGTTGGCGGATGATACAAAGATAGGTGGAGGGGTAGGTAGTGATGAGGAAGCAATACAATTGCTGCAGGACTTAGACAAATTGGAAGAATGGGGGGAAAAGTGGCAGATGGAATTTAGTATTGGCAAGTGTATGACAATGCATTTTGGTAAAAGGAACAATAGTGCGGACTATTATCTAAATGGAGAGAAAATTCAAACACCAAAGGTGCAGAGGGACTTAGGAGTCCTCGTGCAAGACTCCCAGAAGGTTCATTTACAAGTCGAGTCTGTGGTAAAGGCGGCAAATGCAATGTTGACATTTATTTCAAGAGGAATAGAATATAAAAGCAAGGAGATAATGCTGAACCTTTATAAGTCACTAGTCAGGCCGCACTTAGAGTATTGTCAACAGTTTTAGACTCCATATCTTAGAAAGGATGTGTTGTCATTGGAGAGAGTCCAGAGGTTCACGAGGATGATTCCAGGAAAAAAGGGGTTAACATATAAGGAGCCTTTGGCAGCTTTGGACCTGCTGTCATTGGAATTTAGAAGAATGCAGGAGGATCTCATTGAAACCTACCAAATGTTGAAAGGACTAGAGCGGGTAGATGTGGAAATGTTTCCTATGGTGGGGGTATCCAGAACTAGAGGGCACAGCCTCAAAATTGAATGGCAACCCTGTACAACAGAGGTAAGGAGGGATTTTTTTTTAAGACAGAGTAATAGATCTGTGGAATGCTCTGCCACAGACTGCTGTGAAGACCAAGTCCGTGCATATATTTAAGGCGGAAGTTGATTGTTTCCTGATCGGTCAGAGCATTAAAGGATATGGCGAGAAGGCAGGTGTACGGGGTTGAGTGGGATCTGGGATCAGCCATGATGGAAGGCAGAGCAGACTCGATGGGCTATATGGCTTAATTCTGCTCCTATGTCTTATGGTCTAAGTGAAATGAAGTGAGAAAAAGACAAAAGTTGGAAGTGTGTACTTCATGATAAGCTCTCAGTGGTGCTCCAAGGTGGCTGTTTTTTCAAGCTTGTGTCCCCTGATCTTAAACACCTAACGGTCAAATTCAATCCATTCTATTTATCTAGGGCAGGGTTCCCCAATTAGTTTTCCACAAGGACCAAATTATGTCAAGCATGCCAAGCCAAGGGCCAAAACGTCAAACAAAGAGTTTTAGTAGTACTGCCTTTTTCACTGTTTCTGTTCTCTCGTCTAATCTATTTGTTCTTTTTAACTTAGCTATGTAGCATTTGAAGTATGAAGTGTAGCTATAAATGAAATTATTGGTATTATTGTTGTAATATTATTATACCACAATAAGATTGACAAATGGACAAAAATAAATTGATTCACTCACCATTGTCACTGACAATGGCACCGTCTTTAATACTTTGTAGCTCCATAACTATTTTCTTGATTTTCTCATCATGACTTAAAACTTGGCCAACCATATCAATGGCACATGTTTTAATCAACTTGGCATCAGCGAATGGCTTCTTAGCTTTGGTAAGATTCCATGACACATGCAATGATGCAGCTGTTACGCTCTCTTGTGCAGATGTTGACTTACAGATAGCAGAAATGGAGTGCTTGTATGATGTTATCATATTTGCAATTTTTTGTTTGCGTTGATCTGATTTTGCAGGGTAGTTGGCATTAAAACGGGCAGCATGTATAGTGTTGAAGTGCCGCTTTAGATTTTCTGATTTGCAGACAGCTATGGATTGCGTGCATATTAAACATGTCGCTTTAGCATTGGAATGGTCTGGTAAAATAAAACAAAACTGATCAGTCCAGTCAGATTTGAACTGATGGTTTTCCTGGTCGACTTTGCGCTTTTTCATGCAGGCCATGTTGTTCTTGGTTTAGGGTCTGTGACTTACCGCTGGTAACAATTCGCTTCTTAGATGACAGGCAGGTAGCTGGTGTGTTCCGCTGTCTAGTCAAGGACCGTAGAGAGAGCGTAGTAGGTCGCGCGCTCTACAGGGGTGTAGGTCAAGTGTACGGTGTGGGATGAGGTTAAAATAAATTAGAGCAGCGCGCGCTTTATTTACATGTTATGACAAGTGCAGTCACGTAAGTGCCAACGGGTCAGCGTGGTCCAGACATTTGGTTCTCGTGGTACGGACCTGGCCTGTGGTCCGTCTATTGGGGTTGTCTGATCTAGGGAGTTCTCCTTCATAATTCTGAAAGCAATTTACATACAACTGGAAGATGACTATAATCAAGGGCTTGATATACTGCACAATGCTGTTTCCAAACAAGAAATGGTCTCTCAAAAGCAGAGGTGGAGGAGTATGCCTCATGATCAACTCTCCTTAGTGCACAAACATATCAGTGCTGTCCCAATTCTGCACACCAGACCTGGAATATCTAGCAGTAAAGTGTCGTTCTTTTTACCTACCATGGGAGTTCTCTGGAGTCATTCCAGTTTACATTCCACCTCAGGCCAATGTCAAACAGGCTTCAGATGATCTGAGTAATGGGATCAACATATACGAAACAGTGCACCCTAACACCCTCACCATTGTTTTGGGAGATTTTAACCAGGCCAGTCTTAAAAAATCACTAAGCAACTACCATCAACAGATCACTTGCAATACCAGAGGAAACAACACACTGGACCATTGCTGCACCACCATCAAGAATGCCTACCATGCTATTCCACGCCCTCACTTCGGGAAGTCTGATCACCTGGCTGTACTTCTACTCCCTGAGTATAGGCAGAGACTGAAGACTTGCAGCACCAGCAGTGAGGACCAAGAAGGTATGGACAAGGGAAGCACAGGAGCACCTACAGGACTGCTTTGAATCGGTGGACTGGACTGTATTTAGGGATTCATCTTTGAATCTGGATGAGTATGTTGCAGTTGTTACCGACTTCACTAAAACCTGTGTGGATGAGTGTGTGCCTTCAAAGACTTACTGCACGTTCCCAAACCAAAAGCCGTGGATGAACCAGGAGGTACATCGTCTGCTGAAGACTAGATCTGTGGCATTCAAGTCTGGCAACCCAGGCCTGTACCAGAAAACCAGGTATGATTTGTGGAGGGCTATTTCAAGAGCGAAGAAACAATTTCGAATGAGGTTGGAGGCGATATCAGATGCACGGCAACTCTGGCAGGGTCTGGAAGACATTACTTCCTACAAAGCGATATTCAATAGTATGAATAGCAACGATGCTTCGCTACCAGATGAATACAACACCTTCTATGCACGCTTTGAAAACAGAAATATAGAAAACCTACAGCACAATACAGGCCCTTCGGCCCACAAAGCTGTGCCAAACATGTCCTTACCTTAGAAATTACCTAGGGTTACCCATAGCCCTCTATTTTTCTAAGCTCCATGTACCTATCCAGGAGTCTCTTAAAAGACCCTATCGTATCCACCTCCACCACCGTCACTGGCAGCCCATTCCACGCACTCACCACTCTCTGCATAAAAAAACTTACCCCTGACATCTCCTCTGTACCTACTTCTAAGCACCTTAAAACTGTGCCCTCGTGCTAGGCATTTCAGCCCTGAGAAAAAGCCTCTGACTATCCATATGATCAATGAGTAGAATAATTTCTTCAGAACTATCACTCTTGATAACCATAAACATTACTATTCTACCTCTATGTAAAACAAGGATGGCTAGGTGGAGCATAGAGGATCTGAAGTACTTGTGCACCAAGTGATACAGAGAGGAGCAAATATTAAGAAGGCTTACCTGGAAGAAGTCTGCCTCAGATTCCCAGAAAGAGGACAAAAGTCAGGAATCCACTATGACCAAAGGAAACCTGAACATGCAAGTTAAGTTTTCTCCAGTCCTGCAGAAGGGTTTCGGCCCAAAACATCGACTGTCTTTTTTTGCTGCATAGATGCTGCCTGGCTTGCTGAGTTCCTTCAGCATTTTGTGCATGCATTGAAAGGGAGAACACAACTACAGCTTTTAAGATCCCTGCTGCACCTGATGACCCTATGATCTCTGTCTCAGAGGCCGATGTTAGACTGTCTTTGAAGAGAGTGAACCCTCGCAAGGTAGAAGTTCCCAATGGAGTACCTGGTAAGGCTCTGAAAACCTGTGCCAACCAACTAACAGGAGTATTCAAGGACACTTTCAACCTCTCGCTGCTACCGACAGAAGTTCCCACTTGCTTCAAAAAGGCAACAACTATACCAGTGCCCAAGAAGAATAATGTGGGCTGCCTTAATGACTACCGCCCGGTAGCACTCACATCGACAGTGATGAAATGCTTTGAGAGGGTGGTTATGACTAGACTGAACTCCTGCCTCAGCAAGAACCTGGACCCATTGCACTTTGCCTATCGCCACAATAGGTCAACGGCAGACGCAATCTCAATGGCTCTGCACATGGCTTTAGACCACCTAGACAAGACAAACACCTACGTCAGGATGTTGTTCATCGACTAGCTCAGCATTTAATACCATCATTCCCACAATCCTGATTGAGAAGTTGCAGAACCTGGGCTCTGTACCTCCCGCTGCAATTGGATCCTTGATTTCCTAACCAGAAGACCACAGTCTGTGCAGTTGATGATAAAATAGCCTCCTCGTTGACGATCAACACTGGCGCACCTCAAGGGTGTATGCTAAGCCCACTGCTCTACTCTCCGTATACGTGACCGTGTGACTAAGCGTAGCTCAAATACCATCTATAAATTTGCTGACGAAACAATCTATTCAATATTGGTAGAATCTCAGGTGGTGACGAGAGGGCCTACAGGAGTGAGATATGCCAACTAGTGGAATGGTGCCGCAGTAGCAACCTGGCACTCAATGTCAGTAAGATGAAAGAGCTGATTGTGAACTTCAGGAAGGGTAAGACATACCAATCCTCAAAGAGGGATCAGAAGTGGGAAGAGTGAGCAGCTTCAAGTTCCTGGGTGTCAAGATCTCTGAAGATCTAACCTGATCCCAACATATCAATGTAGTTATAAAGAAGGCAAGACAGCGGCTATACTTTATTAGGAGTCTGAAGAGATTTGGCATGTCAACAAATACACTCAAAACCTTCTATAGTTGTACCGTGGAGAGCATTCTGACAGACTGCATCACTGTCTGGTATGGAGGGGCTACTGAACAGGACTGAAAGAAGCTGCAGAAGGCTGTAAATCTAGTTAGCTCCATCTTGGACACTAGCCTACAAAGTACCCAGGACATCCTCAGGGAGCGGTGTCTCAGAAAGTCAGCGTCCATTATTAAGGACCTCCAGCACCCAGGGCATGCACTTTTCTCACTGTTACCATCAGGTAGGAGGTACAGAAGCCTGAAGGCTCACACTCAGCAATTCAGGAACAGTTCCTTCCCCTCTGCCATCCGATTCCTAAATGGACATTGAACCCATGAACACTACCTCACTTGTTTTTAAATATACAGTATTTCTGTTTTTGCAAGTTTTAAAAAAATCTATTCAATATACGTAATTGATTTACTTGTTTATTTATTATTTTTTTCTCTCTCTCTGCTAGATTATGTATTGCATTGAACTGCTGCTGCTGCTGCTGCTGCGAAGTTAACAAATTTCATGTCACATGCTGATGATAATAAACCTGATTCCAATTCTGAAATGGTCCATCCCAATGCATATCAAATCATAGTTGGAGACTTCAATCAGGCTTGTTTTAAGAAAACCCTGTCCATCAGCACATAACCCGCAGCATCAGGAGTCCCAACACACTAAATCATAGTGAAACTAAGAGAAGGAGTGAATACCATTCCACGCCCAGACCACATTTCAGTAAATCTGACCACTTGGCTGTCGTTCTCCTGCCTGTATACAGGCAGAGGTCTAAAGAGCAAAATTCCAGAGACTAGGACAACAAAGAGGTGGTCGCAGGAAGCAGAGGAATGAGATATGAATACTTTGAATAGTGGACTGGCTGAGTTCAAGGACCCATCTGTGGATCTGAATGAATACATGGTTGTCACAGATTTTATTAGAACAGATGTAGACAAGTGTGTCCCCACAAAATAATTCAGAATCTTCACCAACCAGAAGCCCTAGATAAACCATGAGATTTGCAATCTGCTGAAGGTTAGATCAGAGGCATTCAAGTCTTGTGACCAAGAAAGCTTCAAGAGGTCCAGGTAAGATCTCCTGAAAGCCATCCAACGGTCAAAGTGGAATTCCAAAATAAACTTTAATTAATGAAGGATGGTCAATAGTTGTGGCAGGGCTTGAACACTGTCATCTCTTATAAAGTTAAATCAAGTGGCACAGGCGACAAGAGGGTTTCACTTCCAGATGAGTTCAATGCTTTATTTCTCACTTTGACCATCAAAACATGGAGGAACCATCATGAACTCCCACAGTCCCTAATGATCCTCTGACTTCAGTCTCTGAGGCCAACGTGCAAGTAGCTTTCAGGAGGGTGAACCCACGAAAAGCACCCAGCCCAGATGGAGAACCTGGCCAAGTTCTAAAGACGTGTACTGATCAACTGGCTGGAGTGTTGACTGAGATCTTTAATCTCTTACTTCAGCAGTCTGAGATACCCATCTGCTTCAAGCAGGCTTCAGTTATACCGGTGCCTTAGAAAAATGTTAAAATCTGTCTCAATGACTATTCTCCAGTATCACTTACATCCACAATGATGAAGTGTTTTGAGAGGTCGGTGATGAAACACATCAACTCCTGGTTGAGAAGCAACTTGGGTCTGCTCCAATATGTCTACCACAGCAATAGGTCCACAGCAGATGCTATCTCATTGGCTCTTCACTTAACCCTAGAACATCAGGACAGCAAAGACGCATACATCTGGATGCTCTTTATCGACTAAAGCTCAGCATTCAATACCATCATGACCTCAAAACTAATCAATAAGCATCAAGATCTCTGTCTCAATAGCTCCTTGTGCATGGATCCCTGCTTTCCTTACTTGCAGACCCCAGTTAGACTGGAGGGGTGACACCTCTCTCTCTCTCTGTGCCATAAGACCACAAGATATAGGAGCAGATTTAGGCCATTTGGCCAATTGTCTACTCCACCATTTCATCATGGCTGATCCAATTTTCCTCTCAGCCCCAATCTCCTGTCTATTCCCCATATCCCTTAATGCCCTGACCAATTAAGAATCTATCAACCTCTGCCTTAAATACACATCAAGACTTGGCCTCCACAGCTGCTTGTGGCAAAGAATTCCGAAGATTCATCGCCTGCTGGCTAGAAAAAATTTCTCTGCACCACCATTCTAAAAGGATTTCCCTCCATTCTGAGGCTGTGTCCTCTGATCTTAGACTCTCCCATCATAGGAAACATCCTCTCCACATCCACTCTTTCAAGGCTTTTCACCATTTATAGACAATAGACAATAGGTGCAGGAGTAGGCCATTCAGCCCTTCGAGCCAGCACTGCCATTCACTGTGATCATGGCTGATCATCCACTATCAGTATCCAGTTCCTGCCTTATCCCCATAACCTTTGATTCTGCTACCTTTAAGAGCTCTATCCATCTCTTTCTTGAAAGCATCCAGAGACTTGGCCTCCACAGCCTTCTGGAGCAGAGCATTCCATATATTCACCACTCTCTGGGTGAAAAAGTTTTTCCTCAACTCCGTCCTAAGTGGCCTACCCCTTATTCTTAAACTGTGGCCTCTGGTTCTGGACTCACCCACCAGCGGGAACATGCTTCCTGCCTCCAGCATGTCCAATCCCTTAATAATCTTATATGTTTCAATAAGATCTCCTCTCAGCCCTCTAAATTCCAGAGTATACAAGCCCAGTTGCTCCAATCTTTCAACAGGTTTCAATGAGGTCACCCCTCATTCTTCTGAATTCTAGTGAATAAAGGTCCAGAGCCATCAAACTCTCTTCGAATTGTTTGGTAAACAATGGTTTTTGATGGACTGCAGATCATGATCTCTCTTTGCTGCTGTTTGCATGGTGGCTGGTGGGGGGCTGATTCTTTCTGCTGAAATGAGAGGGGGATGGAGTCTTTTGCTACTGCTTGTATGTAAGAGGGAGAAAGGGGACTTTGGAGTTCGCACATTTTTTCTGTCATTCATTCATTCTTTGGGCTTTTTCTTCTGTTTTGTGGATGTCTATGGAGATTAAGGACATCATTCTTTGACATTAAATGGAACTATTGAACAGCTCCTCCATGACCTCCATCAGCACAGGTGCACCACAAGGCTGTGTGCATAGCCCCCTGCTCTACTCACTTTACACTAATGACTATGTGGCTAAATACAGCTCCAATGCCACAAACAAGTTTGCTAACAACACCACTGTCATAGACCAAATCAAAGGTGGTGATGGATCAGCACTTTGGAAGGATATTGAAAATCTGGCTGAGTGGTTCCATAATAACAGCTCAACGTCAGCAAGACTAAGGAAGTGACTGTTGGCTTCGGGAGGAGGAAACCAGTGGTCCATGAGCCAGTCCTCATTGGAGGATCAAAGGTAGAGAGGGTCAGTGACTTTAAGTTCCTCAGTGTAATTATTTCAGCCGACTCGTACTGGGCCTGGCCCTTAAGTAAAATTATGAAGAAAGTGTGGTAGTGCCTCTATTTCCTTATTTTTGGGTATGACAGCTGAAACTCTGGCAAACTTCTATAAATGTCTAGTGAGAGTATATTGACTGGCTTCATCACAGCCTGGTATGAAAACACCAATGCAGTTGAATGGATAATCCTACAAAAAGTACTGGATACAGCCCAGTCCATCACAGGTTAAGCCCCCCTCCCCACTAATAGCCACATCTATACAAAATGTTGTTGAAGGAAAGCAGCATCCATCATCAGGGACCCTTACTAACCAGGACTTGCTCCCTTCTCACTGGGTACAAGGTACAAGAGCCTCAGGACTCACACCACCAGGTTCAGGAACATTTATTACCCTCAATCATCAGGCTCTTGAACCAAAGGAGAGAATATCACTGAACTTCACTTGCCTCATCATTGAAATGTTTCTGCAATCTATGGACTTACTTTCAAGGACTTTTCATCTCATGTTCTAGAGAGAGACAGAGACAGAGAGAGACAATTTATTTATTTATTATTTCTTTCCTTTAGTATTTGCACAGTTTGTGGTCTTTTGCACACTGGTTGAACACCCAAGTTCTATTACAGATTTATTGAGTATGCCCACAAGAAAATGAATCTCAAATGTTGTACAGTATACGCTGACATTTACGTACTTTTGTAATAAATTTACTTTGACCTTTGAATGGAGGGGTTAGATTGAAAAGCAAAAAAAAGAACAAGATGCTGAAAATCTGAAATAAAAACAGAAAATCCTTAAACTACTCATTTCTAGAGGAGTGGAGTATAGGAGCAGGGATGTGATGTTGAGGCGCTATAAGGTGCTGGTAAGACCTCATGGAGTACTGTGGGCAGTTTTGGGCTCCTTATTTAAGAAAGGATGTGCTGACGTTGGAGAGGGTACAGAGAAGATTCACTAGAATGATTCCAGGAATGAGAGGGTTAACTTATGAGGAACGTTTGTCTGCTCTTGGACTGTATTCCTTGGAGTTTAGAAGAATGAGGGGGAACCTCATAGAAACATTTCGAATGTTGAAAGGCATGGACAGAGTGGATGTGGCAAAGTTGTTTCCCATGATGGGGTAGTCTAGTACGAGAGGGCATGACTTAAGGATTGAAGGGCACCCATTCAGAACAGAGATGTGAAGAAATTTTTTTGGCAGAGGGTGGTGAATCTATGGAATTTGTAGCCACGGGTGGCAGTGAAGGCCAGGTCATTGGGTGTATTTAAGGCAGAGACTGATAGGTATCTGAGTAGCCAGGGCATCAAAGGTTATGGTGAGAAGGCGGGGGAGTGGGACTAAATGGGAGAATGGATCAGCTCATGATAAAATGGCAGAGCAAACTCAACAGGCCGAATGGCCGACTTCTGCTCCTTTGTCTTATGGTCTTATGGTCTACTCAGCAGGGCAGTCAGTATCTGCGGAGGCAGCTAACATTCATAGTTGATAATTTTTCATTAGAACTTTGAGAAGTTAGAGGGTGGGATCATTTAGATAGCATCATTAATACATCTGATATTCAATATATTTTATTCTTCATCCTAATAAAAGCATTTCCTTTGTTCTCTCCTCTTCTTCCTTTCTTATTTTATCTTCGCATTTTTCTAGTTTAGATAAAAGGTAACTCATCTGAAAAATTATCAACTTTAAGCAAATTTGCATCTGCTGCCATAAATGCTGAGTGAGATGACAAGTATTTTGAGCATTTCTGTTTTTCATGAGTATCCCCAAACTGGACTGTACTTCAAGTGAGAGAGTTGTACAGTACAGACATCCATGCCGAATTTTTTATCCTCTACACTAACCTCATCTTCCAATTTACAATGTCAAGGGTATAACAAGAATGGAGCCTGAATTTAATTGATTTAACGTTTCCCTGACGCAATCATTGGAATTCACCAGTGTGCAGCGAAAAATGAGCAGCCATTCATCAACATCAAAGGGGAGTTCAGGGTGTGTGACAAGAATCTTGCTCTTGATGGGGAAGCCGGCACTATGAATGTGGAGTCACTGTCCAATTTCCTTTATCAGAAGCTACATCCTCTATTAATTCCATTTACCCATCTCCAGCAGTTTGGGTGACCTGGTTTTGGTGAGAACATCTTTGTATGTTTTACATTGCTACCTCCTATCTGTAAGTTTCTCTATCAGGCAATCATTCTTTAGTTTGTCATCAGCATTATCACATTCCAGGTTCCAAATCTGTATTTCTGCCTTTCTGTATTTGGATCACATTGATAGTGATCCTACTGGATGCAGTTACACAACCAGAAGAAAACAACAGCCTATGTCTGAGGCACATTTCATTTAGCGACCACTCACCCATTCCAGGTACCTCCTCATCATTCATGGAGAATGGAAGTATCTTGAAGAAGCCTGCTTAGTTACAGATACAGCTGCTGAACTGCATATCTGTACTCACATGGGTGCCCATTAACCATCACACATCTGCCAGTGTGTGTGTAAAATTTGGCTGAAGGACTCCAGGTATCATAGCACTGCACCCTTTGTCAATTCTATATCACCACTGGACTTCTAGATTTGATTAAAGTCTGCATGTCTCATGCCTAGAGTGGAGGCTCCATTTGCATTTGGGTTCACATGTTCTTCATGGCTAGGACTATTTCCCCACTGTAGCCTTTTTGCACCTTTGTAACTGTTGGTACCATAATCCTACACCAATTGCATTTCTGTTTGATGTCCTTTTGGATCTTTATGCCTGAAACCTCTTTCTCAAACTTCTCTCTATGTGTGGTCTTACTAAGAGCATAATATCCAGATGACATCACTCTTGGAGTCATTGGAACATGCAAGCTTCTCCACCATGAGGAGGTAATAACTCTGTTCGTGGTTTGAGGACATCAACCATCTGAATGCCAAAATACAATTAGAATCCCACCATTTTGTTAATATTCTGCTTTTCTAATTTTCCAAAGTTACAAACTTGCTGTTCGTCTGCATTTATTTGCACATTCGCCTAGCTGTGCAAGTCACTTTACAGACTTCTTTATTCTTAGAAGCATGGCACTGCTTCCCGTGACTCCCCAATCATTATAACTCACCAATCTTAAAATGACCCATCTGTCCCTATCCTTTTCCGTTTGTTGTCTGTTAGCTGTCTACACTAATATACTACCTTCAACAGCGTTATCTTTTATCTTGCATTTCCTGTATTTCCTTAATGCACAGAGAATATCATTCTCCAGAACAGTGCCTTGTAAACAGTGGAAGATTTCGGGATGTCGATAGATGAGATACATGCCAAACAATATACCGTATGTTGTAAGCTCTTTAAAAAGAAAGCACACGACAAGATTTAAATTTTGACTTATGCAAACCACCACAAGTATTGGACACATAAAACAGCAACTCCTGTGTCTGAAGCAATTTTGCATTTTGTTAATCTCTGCTTAGGGAATGATGGGGTGATTAAAATAGGGACAGAAAACAAATACATCCAGGAACATTCACCATTCAAGGTATCTGCAATATCATTCGGCTAGCAAAAGAAGAAACTGCTGTACAAAAGACACTCTTCAAAAACACTACTGCACAAAATACTGTTCTATTACCAGGTTCCATCATTAGTAATGGTCCCATATCAAGAAGGATTTAAGGTGAAACATGTAATATCATAAAATGCATACTCAGAACTTTGACTGCACAATGCTATCTTTTTAAGCAATACAACTTACGATCAGTATTTTCTGGAGAAAATTCAAAGACACTTTTTTGCCATGAATCAAGCAGCTTGGGAAATTAAACCAGGAACTTTCACGGTCACAATGCATACAGGGCATGTTTCTGATTTTGAGTCACAGAACATCTGCAGAGGGCTCATTTGAATGGTGACTAAGTGGCCACTCATTCACATGACACATACTTCTGCAGTTTTCTAAGAAGAAAACTTCTGCAGTGACTCTGGGTGCGATGTGCAGCTACTTCTGAACATACCATCTGCTTAGAATAAGTGCTTCTGTGGTGGTGCTGTTGAATATATTGTGAGCTGGATCACCAAGCTGGGTATGGAGGCAAGACTGGCATGGCTATGGATCCAAACAGATTAGGGACTTGTATCTATATGCCAATTTCAGAAGACAGTTCAGGGTCCCACATTCATATCTCAAGCTTTCTGAATAGCAAAGTAATTGGATATTGATGTTTTCAAATCAATGATAACAAAGATTTGTAATCTTCCACAAGTAGACTCCTGTGCTTGTAAAAGTCAATATCTGAATTTCCTATTTTCCAGATGATTTATGTAGCAACAACTGAACATTGCTATATTTCATAATCTCATTTACTGCAAGCCACGAGTATTATCAAGGTCAGCCTGCTCTCCACTCAATAAAAGAGGCTTGATCACTAATTCCTGCAGTGGGCATTATCAGGTTGAATAGTCACTTATATTTAGGTGCTTTATTGGTTTCCTGAATATTTAGTAGATGAAGACAGCCCTCAAATGGAATTTTGAGCTTCACTTCAAAATCTGAGCCCTTTATGAACTGTAAGAGCTATTGCTTACCAAATGAACAACTTGTAGATTTCTCACTGTTAGCCATATATCCATACAATTTGCAACACTCATTTATGCTCAGGCTGCACCAGCCTGAGGTTTGAATCTTAGTTTCTCAGCCAATAAAGCTGACCATCACAATAATAACTGCCAAGGGAACAACCTATAGCTGACTGCAAAATATTAACAGAGACTTAAAGAAGTGATGTCCATGTCTAAATTACCCTGAGTTCACCCTGCAGTGTTGTCCAGAGACAATTTAATTGTATGCCATCATTTGCTACCACTTAAACAACATAGCCGCCAGAGAGTCTCATCTCAAGAAGGCAGAGGAAAAGGTGTATTAAGCTTGCAGGAGAGGAGGATCTTGGCAGATGGCAGCAATTAGAATGAAAATAATGTCTAGGCCATCTGAATGCTAACATGTTCATGGAAACGCAACACCAGATTTTAATATCCAAATGCCAAGGTTCCTTGGCTGTATTGTCCTGACATCGTTCTGCACTTCATTTGGTGTAAACTTCACCAACAGAAAATGTTATTATTTTTATGGAAAAAAATACACAACTATGACTATCATCTAGAACATTGAAAGGGAATTGAGCTAATCTTTAATGAAGTGATGTTTAAAGTATGGTGACTACACTCAGAATCAAGGATACCCAAATCTCAGTGGTTGAGTTGCAGTATACAATTGACACTTGTGTTTATATATGCTCAGAGGCTAAGCTATTGTATACATTTCTACTTGAGCATACAAGAGTGGGTTTTACAGTCATTAGAATCTGTCCTTGCTGCATCATTCTGCTGTCTGACAATAAAGATTCAGGGAAAGACACTTGAAAACATGAACCACTTCCCACATCTTAGGAGACACCTTTCAGTGAAAGTATAAATCGTTGATGAAATCACCACCTCATTCACTGAAACAGCATAGTCCTTGGTTAATTGAGGAATAGATTAGGTCTTCAGATATGACACAAAAAATACACGATCCACAGTCCTTCAAAATGTTTCTGAAGACTAGGATTATCTATAGTAGGCATCTCAAGGCACTGGAAAAATACCACTAGTCTGTCTCAACAAAATCCTACAAATTCACTTCATGGATTAACATATTCCCAATACTGATGCCCCCTGCTATATTCAGTCAGCTACTTTGGATAGGCTATATTGTTAGATGCTCAATACTGGGCTCCTGAAACTGAGCTCTTATTGTGGGAAGAGATTTCCATGCACAAACTGGAAAAGATTCAAGGATGTGCTCGAAGACCCCTTGAAGAAATATAACATCTCCATTGACTCCTGAGAATCTGGCTCACTACTACTCAAAGTGAAGAAGCATTGGGATGTGCTCAGAACTGAGGCCAAGTATAAGCATCACAGCAGACCACTTCACAAACTACCCACCGTCTTTTTCTTCATCCAATACTTGCACAATTTTTGGGAGTCTATAATACCCACATTAGTCTTATTAGCCACCTCAGAACTCCAAAAAGTGAACAAGTAGTAAGTTATCATTCATCTTAAGGGAGTGTCTAAGAAAGTGAAGAACAATTACCTGTACAAAGAAACAAAGATTTGGTAAAACTTTTCCACAGACCTGATTTAATATCACTGGAATACTG
The DNA here is from genome assembly GCF_963921235.1 of Mobula hypostoma. Classification (NCBI taxonomy): domain Eukaryota; kingdom Metazoa; phylum Chordata; class Chondrichthyes; order Myliobatiformes; family Myliobatidae; genus Mobula; species Mobula hypostoma. The sequence continues at coordinate 101,671,355 of NC_086107.1, forward strand.
TACAGTATGTCATGAAATTTGTTCTGCAGCAGGAGTATATTGCAATATACAATAATGAAAAAACTATAAATTACTAATGGGGTCTGTATGTCTAAGAGAACATGTGAGAGTGTATGATAGAGAAGGAGTTTAAGTGCTTATTTGAGAAATGCGGGAGCTCCAGCTGTTGGCAGTGTTGGTAATGATCATTCAACTTGACATGTCTTGCATATCTAGTCAAATCTTAGGATTTCTGCCAATATTTCTGCGTAAATTACTCAGGAAAATGACTTAAGCTACCACCACCTTTCAGTTCTTCTTCATCCTCAAGGCCTCCATCAATCCATCTCATCATCCATATAATGAAGATCAGGATCTTTCTTAAATTAGTGAATGTTAATAGCTTGTACATTTTCATTGAATATTCAATTCATCAGCCAACAGACAATCTGAGACCAGTGGTTAGCCATGAGGATTAACTGATATCACACAATGGCTACATACATCACCAACTCTACCATTGCAGCTACTCAAAGTGCTGCGGCAGACAAAATTTATAGAACTTGGCAGTGGGATCAAAGTCAGCATTTGAGGTACTGAGCAGCTTCCTGTGGGAGCAGAGAAGATATTGATTACTTGGAAAGCCACAGACACCACTATTTCAAGTCAGTTGATCAAAGGCTGATATGAAACAGGGTTACACCTCAAAACTCAACTAAAATTGCTGTGGGAGGCTACTGCTCAAGGACAGCCAGTCCAAGATCTTGCTGAGGCTACTTTGAGAGCTTTATGTCTGTCTGTGGATGATCCATAACATTGCTATTGAACATGAGTAGAAGAACTCAAAGTTTCTGTTTGATTTTGACATTTATTCGTTAATTTACTTTCTGTGGAATATTAAGGCAATTTGTTAGTTAACATGTACTAAAATTCCACAATGAAATGACAAGAACCTGGTCCCAATGCCACAAGAAGTTTACTGAGCTCATTAATAAAGTGAAACATTGTGGACAGTGTCAAATCTTATCAATCAACATGTGCTCTACCACACCCATACACTTCACAAATGACACTGAAATCAAAGGAACCACATTTCAGAAACAGAGTACAAGACATGTGTACTAAAATATTTCAAAGTTAGCACTTACACAAGCAAATGCAGATTAATTTTTACCCACTATAATTTGTGAATCTGTTCCTCAGTTCTCAGAACCTAAATCAGATTTAATATCACTGGTATATTGCACGTCATGAAATTTGTTGTTTTGCGGCAGCAGTATATTGCAATATGTAATAATAAAACTATAAATTACAATAAGAAATTCTGTACACATTGGTTGATTAAATACAATAAAAAAAAATTTTTTAAAAGTATATATATATATATATATGGAAACAGCAACAAATAGGATACTCTTCATGTGAGATTATGTTACTGGTGGGAAAGTGTCTTGGTGTCCATTTGGTTTCCACTGGTAGGTGAGACGAACTAGTGGACATAGCCTCAAGATTCGGGGGAATAGATTTAGGATGGAGATGAGAAGGAACTGCTTTTCCCATAAAGTGGTGAATTCTCTGCCCAATGATACCTCAGTAAATATATTTAAGACAAGGTTGGACAGATTTTTGCATAGTAGCGGAATTAAGGGTTATGGGGAAAAGGCAGGTAGGTGGCAATGAGTCCATGGCCAGATCAGCTATGATCTTATTGAATGGCGGAGCAGACTCGACAGGCCAGAGGGCCTACGTCTGCTCCTATTTCTTATGTTCTTATTATACTTCCATGCGCTTCATGCAGCAGCAAATTCAATTCACCAGCTACCAGTTAAGCAATAAGGTACTGTAATATTCTAAGCCTCCACTCCATCCTGTACCCACTAGTTCACATTATTCACAAGGTGACCTCAAATTCAAGGTATCCGGTCCCACACTTGAAATGCACAACCTATCTAAAATGCAACTAAGTCACTAATTAGCATCACTAAATAACATAGAAGCTCTGAAGAAAAGATTTACAAATGTTATTTACATGAACATTCCCCCTTCATACAATATATAGCATGATACAGTACAGAAGGAAACGGGTTAGCCAGTTTTTAGCTATATCCAATTAAGCCAAATCCCTTGATCTTTCCGCAAAACCTTACAAATATATCAGTGGCCACATTATTAGGTACACCTGCTCATTAACGTAAATATCTAATCAGTCAATAATGTGGCAGTAGCTCAATGCATAAAAGCATGCAGACATGGTCAAGAGGTTTAGTTGTTGTTCAGACCAAACCATCAGAATGGGGGAAAAATGTCTTTTAAGTAATGTTGACCGTGAAATGATTGTTGGTGCCAGTTGGGGTGATTTGAGTATCTCAGAAACTGCTGATCTCCTGGGACTTTCACACACAACAGTCTCTAAAGTTTACAGAGAATGGTGTGAAAACAAATAAAATATCCAGTGAGTCACAGTTCTATGGGGAAAAATGCCTTGTTAATGAGAGAGATCAGAGGAGAATGGCCAGACTGGTTCAAGCTAAGGGGAAGACAACAATAACTCAAGTAACCAACAGTGATGTGCAGAACAGCATCTTTGAATGCACAACACATCAAACCTTGAATTGGATGGGCTACAGCAGCAAAAGGCCACGTAAATACACTCAATGAGTTTATTTTCCCTTTTGAAATATGCTTCTTCTATTCCAGAACATATCAGCTCTGAATTGTTTATTCCTAATGTTACCTTTAGTCAAACACTTTTACCTTGTGTTCTCTAGCCACCAATCCTCAAACCCATAGGAAATATTTTTTTCAATACTTACTTCATTAAAACCATTCATAGTATCAAACCTTTATCAAACCTCCTCTTAACGCTCTCAGGGAATTCAATTTCTACAGAAATTGGCTAACTGAAAATAGTTATTAATTTATGTATAACTAATAAAATGTTATGTTCCTTACCATTATCATTGGGATGCACAAAGTATCACAAACAGTCAGTAGGAACTCTGAGAAATTCTCTAAAACATTCTCATTTACAGTATCAGGAGATGTGAAAGTATTTTCTTGCATTGAAGGATCTTTCTGACAATCAACTGCTAACCTACAAAAGAATAGTTGGAGCATAAAGATACTTTGTTTGAGCATAAAGATACTTTCAGAACTTCTGTAGCATTATATTGTCACAACAAAGGAAATAAACTGCAGTCCTGACATTACAAACAGAAGGAAAAAGTAGGATAAAGGTACTTTTGTGGCAGAGAAACTTATTTTCATGCTCTATTACTTATGAAAACTACTCTCAAAGAAAGCTTTTCAATCTGTCGCAGACTTGCAATTGAGAAAAAAAAAACTAATACTACTCATTCACAGCAGTTAATCAATCCCAAGGATTTTGTCTCCCATTTCTTATTTGGCATCCATGACATATGATAATAAAATAAACAAACTCCTGAACATTCCTTTCGCTGCTCTGAATTTGTGCTTCTGGTCACTGCTACAGTCAAAATTTATTGCACATGAAATCCACTTGGTCCATCGGGCCCAGGCTGGCTCCCAGCAGAGCACATCCTATCAATCCTTTTCCCCCATTTCCTTTTTCTTCCCCCCTGCAGCTGCACCATTTATTCTCTGTCATGTGTCTATCAATTCTTTTGCCACATACAAAAGGGTAGCTTAAAATTAGCTAATTAACTTAATGCATGTCTTGGGATAGAGAAAGAAATCATAACACCTAATAGAAAACCAGGCTGTCACAGAAGGGTATGTAGACTTAACACAGGCAGCACCCTTGTCAGGACTGAATAAGTACTGCTAGAGCTGTGAAGGAGCATTTCTGCCAGCAGTGGCATTGTATGTTCCTAGGTCCACATATCTCCATCTGCATTATCAATGAACTTTCTTCCATCATAAGGTCAGAAATGGAGATGGAAATGATGCATAATATTCCTGCATGCAGCAAAGCAGAGACAACATTCAAGCATAAGTGGCAGGTAACACACGTTCCACGAAAGTGCAAGGCAATGACCATCTCCTTTAGTATTCAATAACATTACCATTTTCCAGCCCTTCCTCTAGCAACAATATCTTGGAGGTTGTAAAAATGCCATACTACAGCAGATCAGAAGTTGAGTATCCTACGAGTGACTCAATTCCTCACACCCCAATTCCTTTCCACCATCTAAAAAGTAATAGTCGGAATCATGATAGGACACTCTCTATTTCTCTGGATGAATGCAACTCCAACAACTCTCAAGATGCACAATGATCATAATGTAGACTATCTAGACAGTGCACTGTAGTTACTCACCTCTGGCTATTTCAAAAGCGCATTCTAAATGAGTGATTTCTACCACTAAGGAGAAGGAACAAAGCTGCATAAAAATACTGTCATGTGCAGGTTCTCTTCCAAGTCACACGTGCTCCTAATCTAGAACTATTTTACTGACCACTGGATCTAAATTCTGGAGCTCCTCATCCAAACAGCACTGTGAGTGTGCCATTAGCAGAAGGAACACAGCAGTTTAAGGTTGCAGCTCACCACCATAGTCTCAAGGGCAATTAACGACAAGCCTTGTCAGCAATGCCCACATCAAGAAAATGAAAAAATGTAAGATTCTGGAAGTGGATAGACAACAGTTATGCCAAAATATAGTACTGTACTATGCAAAAGTGTTAGGCACATATATATAGCTAGGGTTCCTAAGACTTTTGCACAGTACTGTAGTACTGTTATGCACTGCACTGTACTCTTGCCACAGAAGAAAAAAAATACTAACGTATGTGAGTGATAATAAACTGATTCTGATACGTCTCTATTGTGGACTGAAAGTGAGAAGGGGGTAGGGAAAGGGGAATCATGGTTGGAAAAGGGGGAAGGGAGAAAGGAGGGAGCAAGAAGCAGCAGAGCGACATTTTGTAATGGTCAGTAAACCAACAATTTGAAATCAAATTACCTTCTCCGCCACCTGCTTCGCACCCCTCTCACAACATTGCCATTCACAACCTCTTATGGTTCCACCAGATTCACTCTCTGGTCCACATTGCAAAAGTCTTAGGCACCCTAGCTATATATATGTCTGTAGTACTGTTATGCAAAGTGATATTATGGTGTTATGTTACATAAATCCGTGGTATTTTCACAGTTTGCTTCTGCTTCTTTTTATCTCTCTCCAGGAATGGAAGAAATGCCTAGCCTGACCTGTGGGCATGTCCTTCTGTTCTACATTTTCCAAGTCCCGTATTCTTTTGTGTATGTTCTGTTGTGCAGTAAATGTTCTCACACTCCAACTGCAACGATTCACTCACTGACCAGAAAATCTTGTTTACAACTTCCAAAAGTACCCCAGTTTCATCCTATCAGAGACATTCTTCTCTCTCACTCTCCTTACAGCTTTACAAGCTTCTTTTGTTTCATTGATGAAGGGTCTCTGACTTGAAATATCAACTGTTTCTTATTCCACAGATGTGGCTTCAATGGATGAGAGTTTCCAGCAATTTCTGTTTTTATATTTCCAGCACAACTAACCACAACTTAGTTGTGGTTTTGATTTTCAACTACATATGTGCCAGTAGGTGATTTTTGAGATGCAACAGATATACAGAGTCTGAAACTCAACTCAGGGTCAAATACTGGTCCGGTGCTCCCGATGTGGCCTTTTATATATTGGCGAGACCTGACGCAGACTGGGAGACCGCTTTGCTGAACACCTACGCTCTGTCCGCCAGAGAAAGCAGGATCTCCCAGTGGCCACACATTTTAATTCCACATCCCATTCCCATTCTGACATGTCTATCCACGGCCTCCTCTACTGTAAAGATGAAGCCACACTCAGGTTGGAGGAACAACACCTTATATTCCGTCTGGGTAGCCTCCAACCTGATGGCATGAACATCGACTTCTCTAACTTCTGCTAATGCCCCACCTCCCCCTCGTACCCGATCTGTTACTTATTTTTATACACACATTCTTTCTCTCACTCTCCTTTTTCTCCCTCTGTCCCTCTGAATATACCCTTTGCCCATCCTCTGGGTCCCCCCCCCCCGTCTTTCTTCCCGGACCTCCTGTCCCATGATCCTCTCGTATCCCTTTTGCCTATCACCTGTCCAGCTCTTGGCTCCATCCCTCCCCCTCCTGTCTTCTCCTATCATTTTGGATCTCCCCCTCCCCCTCCAACTTTCAAATCCCTTACTCACTCTTCCTTCAGTTAGTCCTGACGAAGGGTCTCGGCCTGAAACGTCGACTGCACCTCTTCCTAGAGATGCTGCCTGGTCTGCTGCGTTCACCAACAACTTTTATGTGTGTTGCTCAAATACTATATTAAGGTTGCAGTTGCAAACAATTTGAAATTTAAAAAAACAGAAAATACTGGACACATTCAACATATCTGGGAACATTAATAGAAATAGAAAAAACAATGACATTTCAGATGAACACCATTTACATCTTTGACCTGAAATGTTAAATCTTTATCATCATCATCAGGTGCCATGCCCAGTTTGAGCTTTGACTGCCATGGCCCACACACTCCTGTTTCGGGTCAAGTGGATCAATTCATTGGTGTTCATTTCCAGTTCTCTGGCTGCTGTCTCCATCATCATTTGTTTTTGTCTTGCTTTCTTCCCTTCAATCTTTCCCATAATTACCGTGCATTCTAACTCCTCTTTCCTAATCACATGCCCAATGAAGTTATGTTGTCTTTTCATGATCTCATACATTATTTCTCTTTTTGTGTTTGCTCTGTTCATGACATCCTTGTTAGATATTTGTTTCGTCCATGATATTCTTTGCATCCTCCTCAAAAACCACATCTCTGCTGCTACAATTCGTTTCCTCATGTTACTAGATATTGTCCAACATTCTGAGCCATATAACATAAGTGGATAAACGTAACATTTCAGTACTCTGAATCAGGTTGTCATGCCTAGTTTAGTATTGGTCAGTATACCCTTCATTCTCATAAAGGTGTCTTTTGCCATCCCTATTCTTCTTTTGACGTCCATGTCGCACCTGCCATCAGATGTCACCCAACTTCCTAAGTAGCAAAAGTTCTGTACTTGTTTTATGTCATCCCCGTTTATTCTCAGCCTGCAGATAGGATTTTCCTTCTTTTTGGAAATCACCATACATTCTGTCTTTTTGCAATTGATAGATAGATCCAATTGATAGATAGTATAAATCTTTATACAAATGCAAATTTACTGCTTTTATTTTAGATTTACACCATCATTAAACTGGAAATGGTGCAAAAAATTGAAAGGATCAAAACATATGGTGTCAGTAATATTTTGATATATACAGAAAGGGTGGATGGTCACGGACTTTTTTTCCTGGCGTGTAGGAGACTGAGGGGCAAGGCATTGCTGACAGTTCCTTATTTCCTACCTCCCCTCCCCCCCAGTTCCCAACTGCAGCTTTTACACAATTCCACCCGCTGCACCCCTCTTAGGTTTTAGTCCTGTTCTATAGTTCTCCTATTCTGTCTTTAACTAACCTCATTCTGCCTTACATTTTCAGCTAAAGTTCAATTATTTCTTAACTCAGCTTAACTCACAGTTCATGATGCTATGTCAGAACAACCAGATTAAAAACTTTGTACAGTATACGCAACCTGATTCATAAAATATACTTCTTAATGTGACTACTTTTGATCCTATTTTTCAGCTAAAATTTCCCATTTTATTTCCAACACGCTGATCAAAGCATAGATCTTTAGAGTAATGGTTCATCACTCATATAAGATCCATATTCATTAAGCAGTTATGAGTAATATCAGATAATTTAACAACATATTCAATATGGAAATGTCCTTGGGTCATCCATTTATACTATGAAGAATTTTTATGAGGTACCTGCAAGCATTAAGAAAGGCCTTTAAGGTGCTCAACAACAGTTGTCCTTGTCTTGAAAAGTTTCTGTTTTGTTCTTTTTGCACATACTGATTCTAAAATAAGGAAACAGTAACTAGTGATTAAAAATGAAACATGAGAATACGCATTAAAAAAATTACTTTGCTGATCCCCTTTAAGTGAAAAAGACTAGCTAAAAACTGCTGACTCTAAGTAGATACAGAAAATTATTAATTATGCACTGCTGAATATCAACTTTTGCATCAAAATAAATCTGGTCTTGAATAATTAGGAGAACATTGAACAAACTATAGCTCTTGCCAAAATTTTCCATAGCAGAATGTGGCATGAAGCACCATCTGCAACTCCATCAGAATGTGGTACGTTACAAAGGCAGCTTCCATCATGAATGTAAATAACTCAACACAAAATGTGAATATAAAAGTAAAAATAGAACACATGACTAAATTAATGTTCGCATACTTTGATTCAATTATCCCTGTAATCCCAAATTAGTGCAACTGAAGATTACTCTTGGACTTTATTTCCTACATTTACTATCCAATGAGACCACTAGCTCTTACATGAAATGTGATTATTTGCAGGCATGTATGTTTTCAAAGTGATCACATATAATGTAAACTGTAAAAATGTTCCTGAACTGGCTATATATCCTGCAGCATTCCTTTTCTCACTCTTACCATGAAGTGTGATTTAGTCTAGAACTGAACTGAATTGACTTTATTATTTACATCCTTCATATACATGAGGAGTAAAAATCTTTACATTACGTCTCCTTGTAAATGTGCAATTATAGTAATTTATAATAAATATTATGTACCACAAGATAGTCAATATAACATAGAAGTACAGTTGTGTCAGAGCATGAATTAAGCAGTCTCATGGTCTGGTGGAAGAAGCTGTCCTGGAGCATATTGGTCCTGGCTTTAATGCTGCGGTACCACTTCTCAGATGGTAGCAGCTGGAACAGTTTGTAGTTGGGGTGACTTGGGTCTCCAATGATCCTTCCGGCCCTCTTTACACACCTTTGTAAATGTCCTGAATAGTGGGAAATTCACATCTACAGATGCGCTGTGCTGTCCACACCACTCTCTGCAGTCCTGCGATTGAAGGAAGTACAGTTCCCATACCAGGCAGTGATGCAGCCAGTCGGGATGCTCTCAATCACGCTCTTATAGAAAGTTCTCAGAATTTGGGGGGCCATACCAAACTTCTTCAACCATCTGAGGTGAAATAGGCACTGTTGTGCCTTTTTCACCACACAGCCGGTATGTACAGACCACGTGAGATCCTCAGTGATGTTTATGCCAAAGAACTTAAAGCTCTTCACCCTCTCAACCTTGATGTCTATAGAGGTTAACCTGTCTCCATTCCTCCTGTAGTCCACAACCAGCTCCTTTGTTTTTGCGACATTGAGGGAGAGGTTGCTGTCTTGACACCACTGTGTCAAGATGAAGACCTCCTCTCTGTAGCTTGCCTCATTATTATTTGAGATTAGGCCAATCAGGGTAGTGTCATCAGAAAATTTAATTAGCAGACTGGAGCTCTGGTGACAACACAGTTGTGAGTATACCGAGAGTAAAGGAGGGAGCTTAGTACACAGCCCTAAGGGGCACCTCTGTTGAGGGTCCGAGGGGCAGAGGTGAGGGAGCCCACTCTTACCACCGGCCGACGATCTGACAGGAAGTCTAGGATCCAGCAACACAAGGCAGGGTGAAGGCTAAGGTCTCCAAGCTGCTTGTCGAGCCTGGAGGGAATTATGGTGTTGATTGCAGAACTGTAGTCCAAGAACAGCATCCCTTTTCTCCAGATGTCTAAGGACGGTGTATAGAGCTGTGGTTATTGCGTCGTCTGTTGAATGGTTGTGTTGGTAGGTGAACTGTAGGGAGTGCAGTGTTGGTGGCAGCATGCTGCAGATGTAGTCCTTGACCAGCCTTTCAAAGCATTTGCTTATTATTGAGGTGTGTGTGACAGGATGCCAGTCGTTCAGACACGTTACCTTGGTCATTTTAGGTACAGGGACAATGGTGGATGTTTTGAAGCAGGATGACACTCTACACTGGGAGAGGGTGAGATTAAAAATGTTTGTAAACACACCTGCTAGTTGTGCCATGCACATCCTGAGTACTCGTCCTGAGATGCCATCTGGTTCCGCAACCTTGCGACTGTCCACCTGTTGGAAATACCTGCGCACTTCAGCCTCAGAGATGACTAAGCTGCCGGTCACATCATCTTCAGGTCTCCTCAGGAGCTCAGTATTGACGACATTGAATTGAGCGTACATGGCTGCCGTACGTGGCGCCATCTTGAAATGTGCTTGGGGTTTGAAATTTCTGTTTATTCTATGTTAGATGGGTATCCAAGATCATGACAATCCTTATAAACAGAAAGCTGCCCCGTATCCTCATCAATTTTAACTCCATCCTTGTATCCCCTTCCATGGGATTTCAGCAACATACTCTTCCATAATGAATGCTGATACAGAACACTCACTTAGTCATAGTCCATTGGCCCATCTAGTCCATACCAAACCTCATCTCTTTTGGTTCCATGCATAGGTGACCATTCTGATTTTCCAGAGGACTAACTTTGTTCTTTGCTATTCTTTTGCTCTTAATATATCTGTAGAAGCCCTTGTGATTCTCCTTGACTTTGTCTGCTAGAGCAACCTCATGCCTTTTTTTTAAACCCTCTTGATTTCCTTCTAAAGTGTTCCTGTGTATTTCTTATACTCAAATACCTCATTTGCTCCTTTCTGCCTATACCTGCTATGTACCATCTTCTTTTTCTTAACCGGGGCCTCAATATCTCTCAAAAACCAAGGTTTCCTAAACCTGTTAACCTTGTCTTTTATTCTGTCAGAAACATGTGAACTTAACTCTCAAATTTTCATTTTTGAAGGCTAGCCATTTACCAAGCACACCTTTGCCAGAAAGCAAGTCACAATCCATAGTGGCCAGATCATTTCTGTAACATCAAAATTGGCCTTTCTCCAATTTAAAATCTTAACCTGAGGACCAAACCTATCCTTCTCCATAATTATCTTAAAACTAATGGCATTATAATTATTAGATGCAACGTGCTCCCCTAAGCAATCTTCTGTTACTTGCCCTGTCTCATTTCCCAATAGGAGCTAGTATTGTACTCCCTCTAGGAGGGACCTCTTAAGTACTGATTGAAGAAACTATCCTGAATACATTTGACAAACTCTATCCCATCCAGCCCTTTTACAGTATGGGAGTCCTAGTCTAAATGTAGGAAGTTAAAAACATCTGTACCACATCCTTGTGTTTCTTGAAACAATCTGCAATCTCTGTACAAATTTGCTCTTCTAAACCCTGCGGACTGCTGGGTGGTCTATAATATAATCCCACTAATGTGGTCATTCCTTTCTTAGTTCCACCCATATAGCCCCAGTGGACGAGCTTTCCAGTCTGTCCTGACTGAGCATTACCTTGACATTTTCCCTGACTAGTAATTCCACCTCTCCCCTTTTAATCTTTCCCCTCTATCAGTTTTTAAAGCAACAGAACCCTGAACATTGAACTGTCAGTCCTGCCCTCCTGCAATCAAGTTTCACTAATGGTTACTACGCAATAATTCTGCATGCTGATAAATGCCCTAAGCTCATCCACCTACAATACTCTTTGCACTGAAATATACACAACTCAGAACCTTAGTCTCACCAGATTCCTGACTCTGTATGTTGGCTTACCATCTTTCCCCACAACCACTCCACTATCGGCTCTGGCGCTCTGGTTCCTATCTCCTTGCAAATCTAGTTTAAACCCCCATGTGCAGTATTAGCAAACCTCCTGCATAGTTATTAGTTCCCCTCCAGTTCAGGTACAAACTGTCTGTTTTGTACAGGTCCCATCTTCCCTGGAAGACAGCCCAATGATCCAAAAATCTGAAGCCTTCCATCCTGCACCATCTCCTTAGCTACATGTTAAACTGTATGATCTTCCTATTTCTGGCCTCACTAACACATGGCATGGGTAGCAATCCTGAGGTATCAACCCTCGAGTTCTTGCCCTTTAACTTAGCACCCAACTCCCTGAACTCACTTTGCAGCACCTTGTCTTCCTTTTTACCCATGTTATTTGTGCCGAGATGGACTACAACCTTTGGCTGGTCACCCTTCTACTTAAGAATGCTGTGGACTCAATCTGAGATGTTCCTGACCCTGGCACCTGGGAGGCAACATATCATCCAGGAATCTTGTTCTCATCCACCAACCTCCTGCCTGTTCCTCTAACCAAAGAATCCTCTATCACTACAACTTGCTTCTTCTCCCCACTTCCCTTCTGAGCCAGAGCCAGACTCAGTGTCAGAGACCTGACTGCTATGAGTTTCCTCTGCTAGGTCATCCCCTCCCCCACCATATGTGTCCAAAGCTGTATACCTGTTGTTGAGGGGAATAGCCACAGAGGTACTCTGCACTAGCAGACTATCCCCTTTGCCCTTCCAGCTGGTCATCCAGTTACCCACATCCTGCACTTTGGGTGTAACTACCTACCTGTACCTCCTGTCAATCAACCACTCAGGCTCCTAAATGATCCAGAGTTCATCCAGTTCCACCTCCAATACCTTAACATGGTCTGAAAGAAGCTGCAGCTGGATGCATGCACGTCTTGCAGCTGTGTTTGTCAGAGACATTGGAGGCCTCCGTGCCTTCCCAGATCTTGTAAGAAGAGCATTCCACTATCCTGACTGGCATCCCCACTGCTCTGACTTTGAGGCTCTCCATTGGTTGGAGTTGACCATGGATACTGTGTCCCATGTAGTACGTTCCCGATTCTCCATGCAGCTGATGGATCCAAAGGAATGGCAGAGACCAAAACAGTTTGGCATCAGTGGCATCGCAAAGTTGCCAGTTAGCATTGAACTCAACGTAGTACTCCAGCTCTGGATTTTTCCTCAGGGTTTACTCCCGAAGCCTTTCACGTGAGTGGGTATAGCCACAAGGCAGCAGAGGTTTGAGATCAGAATTTTCCTTCTCCTAGATGAGCTGCAAACCACAGCTGACAAACTCCATCTGCCCGAAGTGACCATTTTAAGGCACCAGTAACCCACCTTTGCCCCTTCTTTTGTCAGTAGAAACGGTTCCACCAGACTTAGTAGCTAAGCCACACATGAAGGCTAGGAATTGGACTTGGTTGTCAGAGGCTATTTGAGCTGCACACCATTGAGAGCATTTAATAGATAGTGGGAGCTTATCCCCACTACATCTCAAAGCTATGACAACCTTAAATAACCATTGCTCTAATTGTGCAATAAGGAAGATTAAATTGGAAAATTAAATGAAAAAAATCGACCTACAGCCTTTGCCTCTTCTTGCCAAAACCTCTATGAAGCAAAGCCTCAACTCCCCACTCTAACACTAGCCTACTCCCAATATGGACGCTCCACTTAAATCTAACTTCTTTTTATTACACCTTGCTAAGTGTCTAATTATGTACAGTCCAACATCTTCTTGGAAACTGTGGCACGCAGAATGTCCCAGCTACCCTTGCTCACTTCTTTTGAAATCTCTCTCATGCTACGCAATTCAATATTACCTTAGGAACTTTAGCGCACAGACTGACTTCCCCCGCGTGCTTCTTTTGAGATCTCTCTCCCACTATGCACTCCAATGTTTCCTCGGGAACTGTGTTCTAGCTGTGCCTTCTGTCTCTACGTATTAATCATGTTCTTAGTAGTTATATGCTTATAGTAAACTTTGCCTTAATGAAGTACATTCTCTTCTCACATTTTACCAACTTATTTTCAATACATTCTCTTTGCACCTTTTACCTCAAATAGCAAAATAACTATCTAATTACTTAAATTTAATCTAATGTGTTCTTTCTCATGAATACCAATCAACTGATCCACTTGACTCGAAACAGGGGTGTGTGGGCCATGGCAGTCAAAGCACAAACTGGACATGGCACCTGATGATGATGATGATGATGAATGTGTTCTTTCTCACTTCTCTTCAGCACTATACCTTCCTTAAATCAGAAATGTCTCTTTGATTCTTATTCTTCTATTTTATTGCTTTTGAAAATTGGTAAGTTGATGGAGAAGATCCTGAGAGGCAGGAAATTTGAACATTTGGAGAGGCATAGTTTTCAAGGGATATTGGAAATTTGGTTTGGAAAAAGAGAGAGATCTACAATAAATATAGGTAGCTTGGAGTAAATGAGGTGCTCAAGGAATATAAAGAATGTAAAAAGAATCTTAAGAAAGAAATTAGAAAAGCTAGAAGAAGATATGAGGTTGCTTTGGCAAGTAAGGTGAAAATAAATCCAAAGGGTTTCTACAGTTATATTAATAGCAAAAGGATAGTGAGGAATAAAATTAGTCCCTTAGAGAATCAGAGTGGACAGCTATATGCGAAGCCAAGAGATGGGGGAGATTTTGAACAATTTCTTTTCTTCGGTATTCACTAAGGAGAAAGATATTGAATTGTGTATGGTAAGGGAAACACGTAGGGTAGTTATGGAAACTATGATGATTAAAGAAGAGGAAATACTGACGCTTTTAAGGAATATAAAAGTGGATAAGTCTCCGGGTCCTGACAGGATATTCCCTAGGACCTTGAGGGAACTTAGTGCGGAAATAGCAGGGGCTCTGACAGAAGTATTTCAAATGTCACTAGAAACGGGGATGCTGCCAGAGGATTGGCGTATTGTTCATGTTGTTCCATTGTTTAAAAAGGGTTCTAAGAGTAAACCTAGCAATTATCAGCAGTTTCACGTCAGTGGTGGGTAAATTGATGGAAAATATTCTTCGAGATGGTATATATAATTATCTGGATAGACAGGGTCTGATTAGGAACAGTCAACATGGATTTGTGCGTGGAAGGTCATGTTTGATAAATTGTACTGAATTTTTTGAAGAGGTTACTTGGAAAGTTGACGAGGGTAAAGCGGTGGATGTTGTCTATATGGACTTCAGTAAGGCCTTTGACAAGGTTCCACATGGAAGGTTAGTTAGGAAGGTTCAATCATTAGGTATTAATATTGAAGTAGTAAAATGGATTCAGCAGTGGCTGGATGTGAGACTCCAGAGAGTAGTGGTGGATAACTGTTTGTCAGATTGGAGGCCGGTGACTAGTGGTGTGCCTCAGGGATCTGTAATGGGTCCAATGTTATTTGTCATATACATTAATGATCTGGATGATGGGGTGGTAAATTGGATTAGTAAGTATATAGATGATACTAAGATCGGTGGAGTTGTGGATAATGAAATAGGTTTTTAAAGCTTGCAGAGAGATTTAGGCCAGTTAGAGGAGTGGGCTGAAAGATGGCAGATGACATTTAATGCTGATAAATGTGAGGTGCTACATTTTGGTAGGACTAATCAAAAAGGGCATTGAAGAATACAGTAGAACAGAGGGATCTAGGAATAATGGTGTATAGTTCCCTGAAGGTGGAATCTCATGTGGACAGGGTGGTGAAGAAAGCTTTTGGTATGCTGGCCTTTATAAATCAGAGCATTGAGTATAGGAGTTGGGATGTAATGTTGAAATTGTACAAGGCATTGGTAAGGCCAAATTTGGAGTATTGTGTACAGTTTTGGTCACTGAATTATAGGCAAGATGTCAACAAAATTGAGAGAGTACAGAGAAGATTTACTAGAATGTTACCTGGGTTTCATCTCCTAAGTTACAGAGAGAGGTTGAACAAGTTGGGTCTTTATTCCTTGGAGCGTAGAAGGTTGAGAGGGGACGATAGAGGTATTTAAAATTATGAGGGGGATAGATAGAGTTGACGTGGATAGGCTTTTTCCATTGAGAGTGGGGGAGATTCAAACAAGAGGACATGAGTTGAGAGTTAAAGGGCAAAAGTTTAGGGGTAACATGAGGGGAGACTTCTTTACTCAGAGAGTGGTAGCTATGTGGAACGAGCTTTCAGCAGAAGTGGTTGAGGCAGGTTCGATATTGTCATTTAAAGTTAAATTGGATAGCTATATGGTCAGGAAAGGAATGGAGGGTTATGGGCAGAGTGCAGGTCGGTGGGACTAGGTGAGAGTAAGAGTTCGGCACGGACTAGAAGGATTGAGATGGCCTGCTTCCGTGCTGTATTTGTTATATGGTTATAATATGATTAGGAATAGTCAGCATGGCTTTGTCAAAGGTAGGTCGTGCCATATGAGCCTGACTGAATTTTTTGAGGATGGCTAAACATATTGATGAAGGTAGAACAGTGGTGGCATCCGTTAGTCTCACGAGACCATGGATCTGCACCTGGGAAGTCTTGCTTCAGTCTGTGTTAGAGCAGCGTCTGTTATGGCTGTAGAGGCCCACACAGGAGTGACAGTCTCGGCTGCAGCGACTGCATTTGAAGGCACTGTCCTCTAGTGTTGTCTTGGTGCTGTTTTTCTGATGAGTGTGCTTTTCTTCAGCAGCAAGCCTCTGCTTCTCTTCTCCTCTTTTTAGACCTCTGCATAGTTCCAGCCTCCAGATCGCTTGCGATGTCCTCCCACCTCTCGACGTTCATCTTCTGTAACTTCATGTCTCTCTTGCAAACATCTTTGACATGAAGATGGGGCTGCCCTTGTGCTCTCTTGCCGGAGGCCAGTTCCCCGTACAGCAGGTCTTTCGGGATCCTCCCGTCTGACATGCGGTGTACGTGGCCCAGCCAGCGGAGACGGCGTTGTTGGAGCAGGGTGAAGAGGCAGGATATCTGGGTGCAGGCCAGGACTTCATTGTTGGTGATTCAGTCAGTCCACGTGATGTCCAAGATGCGTCTCAGGTTGCGAAGGTGGAAGGCGTTGAGCCGCCATTCGTCTGTAGTAGAGGCTCCAGATCTCACTGCCGTAAAGCAGTGTGCTGAGGACGCAGGTCCTGTAGACTGCAACTTTGGTGTGCGTCGTCAGCTTTCTGTTCTCCCAGACTCTTTTTGTCAGCCTGGCGAATGTTGAGGCTGCTTGTCTGATCCATCTGTTGACCTCAGGGTCTAGGGAGAGGCTGTCCGTGATGGTGGAGCCAAGGTATGTAAACTCGTGAACTACCTCCAGCTCATAGTTGTTGATGATAATGGCAGGGGGGTGCTCAACGCCTTAGCCCAACATGTTGGTTTTCTTCAGGCTGATTGTCAAGCTGAAGTCCTGGCAGGCTCTTGAGAAGCTGTCCATGAGGCGTTGCAGTTGCTCTTCAGTGTGTGTTGTCAGTGCCGCATCGTCTGCAAACAACATGTCCCTGATGAGTACTTCACGAACCTTGGGTTTTGCCCTCAGCTGGGACAGACTGAATGGCCTCCCGTCCGATCTGGTGTGGAGGTAGACACCATCAGTTGATGTTCCAAAGGCGTGCTTCAGCATGACTGTGAAGAAGATGCCAAACAGGGTGGGGGCAAGCACACAGCCCTGCTTTACACCGCTGCGGATGTTGAAGGCCTCCGAAGAAGAGCCGTCAAACTGAACGACGCCCTTCATGTCTGTGTGGAATGACTGAACTATCCTGAGGAGCCTCAGGGGACAACTAATCCTGGCAAGGATTTTGAACAGGCCGTCTCTGCTCACAAGGTCGAAGGCCTTCAGGTCAATGAAAGTGACGTAGAGTTGTTGTCTTTGCTCTCTGCATTTTTCTTGCAACTGTTGAAGGGAGAAGATCATGTCAATTGTGGAGATTTCTGACCTGAAACTGCATTGAGACTCGGGATATACCCTTTTGGCTATTTTCTTCAGTCTGTTCAGGACCACGCGGGCGAAGACCTTCCCAACGATGCTCAGCAAGGAGATTCCCCTGTAGCTGTTACAGTCGCTTCTGTCCCCTTTGTTCTTATATATGGTGACAATGTTGCAGTCTCTCATGTCTTGCGGCACTGCTCCCTCTATCCAGCACCGGCACAGTAGTTCGTGCAGGTGGTTTAGCAGGTCGCCCTTTGCGCATTTGATGGCCTCTGGTGGAATGCCATCCAATCCTGGTGCCTTCCCAGTGGGCAGGCTGTCGATGCTCAGCTCTTCAGCAGTCAGCAATGCATCAAGTTCCTCCATAACAGGCAGGCATTTCATGGCGTCTAGCGCACTGTCCGAGATGCTGTTTTCTCTGGAGAAGAGTTCAGAGTAACGCTCCACCCATCTCTCCATCTGCTTGCCTTTGTCATTGATGGTCCCGCCTGTTATGATTTTCAATAGTGCTGTCTTGCTCTGGGTTGGCCCAATGGCTTTCTTGATCCCCTCGTACACTCCACAGATGTTGCCTGTGTCAAATGATGACTGAATGCTTTCGCATAGTTGTAGCCAGTAGTCATTTGCACAGCGTCTGGCTGTTTCCTGGGCCTTGCTTCTTGCTGTCCTTAGCACTTGCAGTGTTGCCCGGGAGGGGTGGCGTTTGTGCTCTAGTAGTGCAACACGCTTCACCTCGATGACAGCAGTGAGCTTACTTGAGCTCGCTTCAAACCAGCCCTGTGTCTTGCCCCGTTTCTTCCCGAAGGCCTTGAGTGCAATGCTGTGGATAGTGTCCCTGAGAGAGTCCCATCTCTGCTGAGCATCTCCTTCCGGTGGATCTGCAAGGAGAGCATCCTCCAGTGACTTGATGAACTCTGCAGCTTTGTCTGGGTGTTGTGTCTTACTGGCATCGATGTGCAGCTTGCCTGGAGGCTTGGCGCGGTGCATCTTCTTTGGCCGAAGTCTGATCTTGCAATAAACCAGACAGTGATCCGTGTCGCAGTCGGCACTCTGAAAGGAGCGAGTCATAAGCACGTTTCTCAGGTGACAGCGTCTTGTGATTATCAGTTCTAGTTGGTGCCAGTGTTCGGAGCAGGGATGCCGCCAAGACACTTTGTGCTGAGCTTTTGTCTGGAATTAGGTGTTGGTGACACACAATTCGTGGAGCGTGCAAAGCTTGAGCAGTCATTGCTCGTTGTCCTTCATGCTGCCAATCCCATACCGCCCCAAGCAGCTTGGCCAGGAGTCGTGGTCGACGCCCACTCTGGCATTGAAGTCACCAAGTAGCAGCAACTGTTCCTGACTTGGGATCTCCTGTATCATCATTGAGAACTGGTCGTAGAACTTGTCCTTTGTGTCTTGTGTAGAGTAGAGGGTTGGGGCATAAACGCTGACAAGGTTGACAGGTCCGTCGGATGTGTGGAGTCGAAGTGAGAAAATCCGCTCTGTCCCTTTCTCGCTAGGCTCTACCACCTTCAGTAGCGAGTTCTTCATGGCAAAGCCGACACCATACTCTCTGGTCTCGTCTGAGCCCTTTCCCTGCCAGAAGAATGTATAGTCTCTTTCATGTAGGGTTCCCGATTCTGCGAGACGTGTCTCTTGGAGCGTTGCGACATCCACTTGGAGTCTCGACAGTTCATTGTTAATCACTGCTGTCTTGTGTGTGTCATTGATCTCCCGAAGGTCATCTGATATACCAGTTGTCATGGTCCATATATTCCAGCATCCTAGTCAGAGTGCTGGCTTCTTTCTTTGTCTTCTAGTTGTGCTTGGTGCAGCGTTTACAGTCCGCAGTGCGGGCTACTTGTATCCCTAAGCCCCACGCCCCAGTGGAGCGGGCGGACTGTGGCAGGACAGCACCTAATTGGCTGGGGACTGCCCAGCCTTCAGGCGGGCAGTAGCTGTCCAGTGAGATGCGATGGTCTCTCCCTCCGTCAAAAGCAACCCCTGGCGCCTTGCTCTACGCCAGTTGAGCGCAGGCTTATAACCGGTAGACTGCTGCTCTCTGTGTTGTGCCGTCGCGGTGAGGCGACGCTGGAGTGTCCTCTCCAGGGCGCAGGCCTGGGCAAGGTTGTATGGAAGACCAGCAGTTGCCCATGCTGCAAGTCTCCCCTCTCCACGACACCGATGTTGTCCAAGGGAAGGGCAAGGGCCGATACAGCTTGGCACCAGTGTCGTCACAGGAGCTGCCAGAACGAGGTTGAAGGCAACACCGGACTGCCTTAGGGACTCCAGCTCCGGATTTGTCCTCAGGGTTTACTCCCGAAGCCTTTTCCATCAGTGGGTATGGCCGCAAGGCAGCAGAGGTTTGAAATCAGAGTTTCCCTCTCTTAGATGGACTGCCTTGCCAGGCTGATGAGCTCCATCTACCCGAAGCACTGGTTTTAAGGCGCCAGGACCCACCTTTGCCCCTGACAGGAGGTAGAGCTGTAGAACAGTGTATATGGATTTCAGCAAGGCATTTGATAAGGTACCCCATGCAAGGCTTATTGAGAAAGTAAGGAGGCATGGGATCAAGAGAACATTGCTTTGTTGATCAAGAACTGGCTTGCCCACGGAAGCTAAAGAGTGGTTGTAGATGGGTCATATTCTGCATGGAGGTTGGTGACCAGTGGTGTGCATCAGGGATCTGTTCTGGGACCCCTACTCTTCGTGATTTTTATAAATGACCTGGATGAGGAAGTGGAAGGATGGGTTAGTAAATTTGCTGATGACAGAAAGGTTGGGGGTGTTGTGGATAGTGTGGAGGGCTGTCAGAGGTTACAGCGGGACATCGACAGGATGCAAAATTGGGCTGTGAAGTGGCAGATGGAGTTTAACCCAAATAAGTGTGAGGTGGTTCATTTTGATAGGTCAAATATGATGACAGAATATAGTGTTAATGGTAAGACTCTTGGCAGTGTGGAGGATCAGAGGGATCTTGGGGTCCGTGTCCATAGGACACTCAAAGCTACTGCACAGGTTGACTGTGTGGTTAAGAAGGCATACGGTGCTCTGGCCTTCATCATGGTGCGACTGAGTCTAAGAGCAGAGAGGTAATGTTGCAGCTATATAGGACTCTGGTCAGACCCCACTTGGAGTACTGTGGTCAGTTCTGGTCACCTCACTACAGGAAGGATGTGGAAACTATAGCAAGGGTGCAGAGGAGATTTACAAGGATGTTGCCTGGATTGGGGAGCATGCCTTACGAGAATAGGTTGAGTGAACTTGGCCTTTTGTCCTTGGAGCGATGGAGGATGAGAGGTGACCTGATAGAGGTGTATAAGATGATGAGAGGCATTAATCATATGGATAGCCAGAGACTTTTTCCCAGTCCGAAATGGCTAACACGAGAGGGCACAGCTTTAAGGTGCTTGGAAGTAGGTACAGAGGAGATGTCAGGGGTAAGTTTTTTTTTCAGCAGAGTGTTGTGAGTGCGTGGAATGGGCTGCTGGTGACTGTGGTGGAGGCGGATACAATAGGGTCTTTTAAGAGACTCCTGGATAGGTACATGGAGCTTAGAAAAGTAGAGAGCTATGGGTAACCTTAGGTAATTTCTAAAGTAAGTATGTGTTCTGTACAGCATTGTGACCGAAGGGCCTGTATTATGCTGTAGGTTTTCTACGTTTCTAAAATCATGTATCCAGGAATATCAATTGGCCACTCCATCGCAGCTGTTGGTGGACCTCGAAGGGCAGCTGAAGTTCCCCAACCACATCGTAGCCACCACCCTGCGACCAGAGATTGTCCTAGTGTCTGAGTCTACTAAACAAGTGGTGCTGCTGGAGCTGACAGTCCCATGGGAAGATAGCTTGGAAGAGGCCTTTGAAAGGAAGCTCTCCAAGTACACAGGACTGGTCAGTAACTGTCAGCAGGCTGGATGGAGAGCGAGGTGTCTCTCAGTGGAGGTTGGTTGTAGGGGATTCGTAGCCCGTTCTTTAGTTAGAGCCTTCAGCATTTTGGGCATCGAGGGAGAGAGGAAGAGGAGAGCCATCTGCAGTACCACCGATGCAGCAGAGAGGGCCTCAAGATGGCTGTGGCTCAAAAGAGGGGAGTCATGGAGTCATAAGTAGCTAGCCATCTGGACACAAGCTGGGGTCTGATCAGCCCCGGCTGGGTCACCTGGAGGAGGTTGTATGATGTTGAAAGACCCGAAACACCCGATGATTCCAGGAACATCACTGAAGATGTGTCCAGAAGCATCAATAGATGTATGTACAGTTAGTCCTGACGAAGGGTCTCGGCCTGAAACGTCGACTGCACCTCTTCCTACAGATGCTGCTTGGCCTGCTGCGTTCACCAGCAACTTTGATGTGTGTTGCTTGAATTTCCAGCATCTGCAGAATTCCTGTTGTTTGTATGTACACAGCTCAGTTTGTCACAGTTATTTGTACCTGTAAGTTATTAATGTTATTTACTGTGTGCACGAACATCTTGCATTCCAAATCTTTTAGCACATATTTTTTTTAAAGTGCTAAGCCACACAGAATCAATTTTACCCTGAGCAGATCATACCAGCAAACACTTCTGGGTGAAGCTGTGACAATATACTGGACTGGAGATTTACATTAATACACTCAACTTTTCTATAGTTACAGGTACAGACGTAGTAACATACCAGGTCATACATCACTCATTTCTATACCAAAATATAATGGACCACAAAGCTCCTCATGATAGCTTCCATGTGACTGTCTCAGTAGAACTAGAAGCAGATTGTTCCACATTCTTAATATCTCATATTAAAGGGACATCCTGCAAATATTGGAAGATTGGAGTAGACTGCCTCAGAACTGGCTGAAAGCTACTCAACAGCCTTCCAAAGTCCACATGATGTGAGGCAATGACAGATTATTATCAGAGTACATATGTCACCACATACAACCCTGGGATTCTTTTTCCTGTGGGCATGCTCAGCAAATCTATGGAATAGTAACTATAACAGGATCAATGAAAGATCAAATAGAGCATAGAAGACAACAAACTGTGCAAATGTAAATATAAATAAACAGCAATAAATAATAAGAACATGAAATAACAAGATAAAGAGTCTTTAAAGTGAGAGCATTGGTTGTGGGACCATCTTAATAAATGAATGTAGTATTCCCTTTTTGTTCAAGAGCCTGATGGCTGAGGGGTAGTAACTGTTCTTGAACTAGATGGTGCGAGTCCTGAGGCTCTTGTACCTTGTACCTGATGATAGCAGCAAGAAAAGAGCATGGCCTGGGTGATGAGGATCTTTGATGAGGGATGCTGCTTTCCTACGACAGTGTTTCATGTAGATGTGCTCAATGGTTGGGAAGACTTTACCCTTGAGGAACTGGGGCGAATCCACTACCTCTTGTAGGATTTTCCATTCAAAGGAACTGGTGTTCCCATATGATGCCATGGTGCAGCCAGTCAATCGACTCTCCACTACACATCTACAGAAATTTGTCGAAGTTTTTGAAGACATGCCGAATCTCCAGATTCCTTCAGAAGTAGAGGTGCTGTCGTGCTTTCTTTGCAATTATGTTTTTATGATGGATCTAGGACAGGTCTTCTGAGATAGTAACATCCAGGAATTTAAAGTTATTGACCCTCTCCACCTCTGATGAGGACAGCTCATGGACCTCTAGTTTCCTTCTCAAGAAGTCAATAATCTTATTGACATTGACTGAGAGGTTGTTGTTATTACACCACCCAGCCAAATTTTCCCTGCTGTATGGTGATTCATCACCACCTTTGACGAAGCGCACATCAAGTGGTGTCATCAGCAAACTTGAATATGGTATCGGAGCTCTGCCTAGCTGTATAGTCATATGAGTAATATGAGTAGAGCAGGGGACTAAGCACCGCACACAGCCTTGAGGTGCACCTGTGCAGTTGGAGATTGCAGAGGAGATGTTTTTGCCAATCAGAACTGACTGGGGTCTACAGGTGAGGAAATCCAGGATCCAATTGCACGAGGAGGTATTGAGGCCCACATCTTGGAGTTTACTTATTAGTTTTGAGGGGACGATGGTATTAAATGATTTGAGCTGAAATCAATAAAGGATCTCCTGATGTATGCACCGTTGCTATCCAGACATTAAGATGCTGTCCGCCCAGTATTAAGATGCTGAGTTACTCATTCAATGAATACCTTAACAGTAACATAACTGGCAGCATCTCGTTATTTGAATCTTCATTATGGACATACCAGACTTCTCAGAGAAGAAGGCAAAGAAATGCCTATCTGCAAATTGCTTATTCACACAGTATTTACAAATTTCATCCTGACAGATAACCTATTGACTGTTCTCTTAGTCATTATCAAGCTGACAGGCATCATCAGTTTCCTGGCCATTGGGTCAGTCACATGACAGCATCAAATTTATACTTCATCTCTCAATCTCCTGCCAACACAACCTAAGTGAGATCACTAAAGCTCTCTACTGGCTGGCTTCCCATAATCACAACAGCATTGCCTGTACTCATGTCCATAAAATGCTCTCATTAATAATCACTTTTTCAACAGAAAGGGTTTCTTCTCCCTTAGTAATGTACCGGTTGTCATTCATGAGAAGAATTTCTTGATGGGAATATCCATGAAGGATGTATGGTTCTGCACAACTTTCTGTCAGAATATGGACACAGACTACTTCTGTCACCTCTGCCTGAAATCATACAGTATATGTCACATGCATCTGTAACAGCTGTCATGAAAATATTTTAATTGTGGTGCTTGTCTGAGCATTCCAAGTCAATATGGATGACTGGGCATACCCTCCAGCATGATCCCACACAAGATTCTCTGTTTTTCCTACCAGACCTAATGAATCCTGTGACATATCTACCTCAAATTTATTTACCTCATTTCTTATTGTGTCTTTCTAAGGTAGTGCTACTGTTTCAAGTACAATGAAGTATTTTGCTCTTCATCCAATTTTCCTTCTTGTTCCTGCTGGTAAGGTAGGAGGAAAATAGTTTTCACTCATATCATGCAAAGGCAAACAGGAGGTAATTGAACTTGTAAGTATAGATGGCAGATTCCATATAGCTTCTACTCAAAGAGGTGCTTTGACCTCTCTGCCCATAAGGTAGAAAAGTCTTGTCAGGAGAGGCACAACACAAGAAGGCATTCCCACCTCCACACCCCACCCCTCCACCCCCGCCTAGTGGCCTCCATCTTATTCCTTACATTTGTTATCCTAAACAGATGGGATAAAAGGTAATGTAGCCAGTATACTCTCCTAACTTTGGAGCCTTGACCACTGTGTGTGGGAGATAGTGGGAGTTTGACATCAGTGGTGCAGTAAGGATGGTGTGAGAGACAATGCAATAGGCACAAAATGTGGATGAAATAATGATTTATATTAGTCTGTCCCTCTAGAATAAATAAGCGTGGATAAGAAATCAGTCTATTGTTTCATATTGAATTGAATCCTCTCCAGTTGAGAAAGGTTTCTTCTCCCTTGCAACCTTTTTGGCAACCACATATGATGTTACAGTCTGGCTGCCATAGGGAATGCACTTTTCAGAGATGATGCCCTTTTGATTGTTTTGAAACAAAGGGAAGGTACTCATTTTTATTAGATCCTGTCAGAAATCACATAGGTCACATTTTAGTGTTTAATACTGTGATACAGCATTAGAGTAATTAGATTTAATCCAATTCCGCATTTTTAAAAATGTGACGTCTTAGCCCTAGCAAAACTTATGAAATCCAATTTCTAAGCCCATATCATCCATATAGTCTCTTAGTCTACTCTCACCTGATGCTGCACTATTTTCAATTCTAGTATTTTCTCATTTTCCCACATTGTTCTGTCCTTTATTCCTTTCTTTTTTAACTCTACTGTTGTATTCCCCCCTCAATTAAATTTAAACATGGCCAGCACTGTATTGAACCTTCCCAGCATGACATCAATCCAGTTCTGAGGTATAAACTGCCCATCTTCAACATGTCCTGCTTGCCCAGAGCCTCTTTAGAATGAAGGCCAACATAACTTTTATTTTAGCTTCATTTATGAATCAGAGAATTAGATAGGGTATAAGCATTAATGAAGACATCAAAAACTCCATAAACACTTACACTTGAAAGCTGTTCTCCATTTATAGTTTTGTTCTAGTTACGAAGCAGACAGTTTCATAATTTATTCTTGTTCAAGCACCTTCTTAGGTACCCTTTATTCTTCAACAAAATCTTTGCTTCTTATTTTTTATTTAAAGATACAGCTTGGTAACAGGCCCTTTTGGCCTAACAAGTCCATACTGTTCAATTACACCCATGTGACCAATTGACTTATTAACCCATATGTCTTTGGAATGTGAGAAGGAACTAGAGCACCCGGAAGAAATTCACCCGATTACAGGGAGAACATATAAGCTCTGTACAGACAGTGGCAGAACTGAAACTGGATGTTGTAATAACATTATACTAACTGCTACATTGACATGCCACCCAATGATCTTAATCAGAGTGCTCGACTGGGACTTGAACCTGGAACCCTCACATGTTTGCCATGAAGATTCAAATCTAGTGTGAGAATCATACCACCAGACTAACATATCCATTTCTTTTAAATGTTTTCTAGACTTCAGTTATTTTCAGTGTCAGCTGTTGTCTAGCAGTCTACTAGAGATGAGCACAAGGCAGAAAAGTAGTTTATGTCCTTCAAACAGGTTTAGTCTCAGTTCCATGAACTGATAATCAAAGTTTCTGAACAAATTTCTAAAATTCCTGTTTTGTTTTGCAATCTACTTGCATAGGGAGGCCCACCCGAGATATGACTTAAGGGTCACAAAAGTAATTTGTTTTTGATTGGTCTCTTGATCAAACTGAAGAGCCTTTGCATCATCAACAGTCCTGGATATATTCAGTTTAGATATTAATGTAGATTATAAACAATGATCATGTAAGAACTGAATCTTACATTGTTCTCCAAATTTAGTATGCCAATCTTGAAAATGAATCTCAGGGTTGTATATGACAACATACAGGTATGTGTACTTTGATAATAAATTTACTTTGAATTTTGAAATGATTCATTTATTACATTTCCTTGCTTACTGGTCCTAATAATGTTCGCAATCCCAAGAGCCCCCATCTTGAGTACCGATTGTTCATTTTGCATCTGTTAACTATAAAACTTAAATATATTGCATCTCTGGCATTCAGATCCTCAAAAATTCTATTACTGTAGGTGTTAAACAAGATTTCCCTTTCAGAAAATCATGCTTACTCTACCTGAACGTTATAAGTTCTTTAATGGATTTCACAACTTTCCATGACAACAGATGGCAGGCTAGGCCACAAATCAAAGAACAGTTTACAATTTCCAAGCAACAAAGTTCAAAGTACATATATGTCAGCATATATAATCCTGGGATTCATTTTCTTGTGGGCATACTCAATAAATCCACAATAGAATAATAACCATAATAGAATCAATGAAAGATCACACCAACTTGGGCATTCAACCAGTGTGCAAAAGACACAAACAGTACAAATACAAAAGAAATAGATAATAATAATAATAAATAAGGAATAAATATCAAGAACATGAGATGATAAGTCCTTGAAAGTGAATCCATAGGTTGTGGGAACATTTCAATGATGAAGCAACTGGAGTTGAGTGAAGTTATCCCCTTTGGTTCTAGAGCTTGATAGCTGAGGGGTAATAACTCTTTCTGAACCTGGTGGTGTGAGTCCTGAGGCTCCTGTACTTTCTTCCTGACGGCAGCAGTGAGAAGAGAGCATGCCCTGCATGGTGAGGGTCCCTGATGATGGATACTGCTTTCCTACAACAATGTTTAATGTAGATGTGCTCAATGGTGGGAAGGGTTTTACTGTGATGGACTGGGCTGTATTCACTACTTTTTGTAGGATTTTCCATTCAAGGGCATTGGTGTTTCCATACCAGACTGTGATGCAACCAGTCAATATACTCTCCACTACACATCTATAGAGGTTTGTCAAAGTTTTAGATGTCATGCCGAATCTTCACATACTCCTAAGGAATTAGAGCTGCTCCTGTGATTTCTTTGTAAATGCTCTTACATGCTGGGCCAAGGATAGGTCCACTGAAATGATAACACCAAGGAATTTAAAGTTGCTGATCCTCTCCTTCTCTGACCCTTTGATGAGGACTGGCTCATGGACCTTTGTTTTCCTCTTTCTGAAGACAATAAATGCTGATTCATAACCATCTTTGATTTGGTCTAGAACAGTGGTCAGCAAACTTGAATATGGCATTGGAGCTGTGCCATAACACTTGATGAAGCTCAAAAACACTTAATTATTGTGGATGTACAGTGCCTATAAAAAGTATTCACCCACCCCCCATAAGTTTTCATGTTTTATTGTTTTACAACATTGAATCACAGTAGATGTAATTTGTATTTTTTTGACACTGATCAACAGTAAAGATTCTTTTGTGTCAAAGTGAAAACAAATTTCTAAAAATTGGTCTATATTTATTACAATTATTAAACACAAAATAATTGATTGCATAATTACTCATCCTATTTAAGTTAGTATTGAGCAGATGCACTTTTGACAGCAATTACAGCTTTGAGTCTGTGTGGATAGGTCTCTAACAGCTTTGCACACTACAGTTTTCCCCATTCTTCTTTACAAAGCTACTCAAGCTCAGCACGGGGATCATGACTAAACAGCCCATTTCAAGTCTAGCCACAAATTCTCAGTTGGATTGAGGCCTGGACTGTGACTTGGCCACCCGAGGACATTAACCCTGTTGTTTTTAAGCCATTCCTGTGTATCTTTGGCTTTATGCTTTGGGTCATTGTCTTGCTAGGAAACAAATCTTCTCCCAAGTCGCAGTTCTCTTGGAGACTGCATCAGATTTTCCTCCAGGATTTCCCTGTATTTTGCAGCATTTTTTTTTACCCTTTACCTTCACAAGCCTTCTGGGGCTTGCTGAAATGAAGCATCCCCTGAGCGTGATGCAACCACCACCATGCTTCGCGGTAAGGATGGTGTGTTTTTGATGACGTGTGGTATTTGGCTTACGTTAAACATAGCTTTTTATCTGTTGGCGAGAAAGCTCAATTTTGGTTTCATCAGATCATAGAAACTTCTTCCAGCTGACTTCAGTCTCCCACATGCCTTCTGGCAAACTCTAGCTGAGATTTCATGTGATTTTTTTTTACAACAGTGGCTTTCTCTTTGCCATTCTCCCATAAAGCTGTGACTGGTGAAGCACCCGGGCAACAGTTGTATGCGCTCTCTCTCACATCTCAGCCACTGAAGCTTACAACTTCTCCAGGGTCGTCATAGGTCTCCCTCACTAGCCTCCTTCTTGTACGATCACTCAGTTTTTGAGGACATCCTGTTCTGGGTAGATTTACAGCTGTGCCATATACTTTCCATTTCTCGATGACTGACTTTACTGAACTCCAAGGGATATTCAATCATTTGGAAATTCTCTGGTATCCATATCCTGACTTGTGCTTTTCAATACCTTTTCGACAGTTACTTGGAATATTCATCTTCATGGTGTAGCTTTTGCCAGGATACTGACTCACCAGCACTGGACTTTCCAGATACAGGTGTATTTTAATACAATCAATTGAACCACTTTGACTGCACACAGTGATGATTTGGTGTGTCATATTAAAGGGGGTGAATACTTATAGAATCAATTATTTTTTGTAATTAATTTAGATCACTTTGTAGAGATCTGTTTTCACTTTGACATGAAAGAGTCTTTTTCTGTTGACCAGTGTCAAAAGAAGCCAAATTAAACCCACTGAGATACAATGTTGTAAAACAACAAAACATGAAAGCTTCCAAGAGGGGAGGAGAATACTTTTTATAGGCACTGTAAATACTACTGAATGATAGTCATTGAGGTAGGTGTCCATGTTCTTCTTAGGCTTGAAGCAGTTGCGTATGTCAGACTGTCAAAGTGAGAGGTTAGTGATCTCAGTGAACACTCCAGCCAGTTGATCAGCACAGGTTTTTAGTACTTAGCCAGGTACCCCATCTGAGGCAGACGCTTTTTGTGGGGGTTCACCCTTATGAAGGCTGCTTGCACGTTGGCCTCACAGACTGAAATCACAGTATTGTCACAAACTGTGGATGTTTGTGATGGGTTCCTCCATGCTTTAATGGTTAAAACAAGCATTGAGCTCACCTGGAAGCAAAACCCTGTTATCTCCTATGTCACTTGATTTAACGTTAAAGTAGTTTATTAGTATTCAAGCCCTGCTACAACTGTTGAGCATCGTTCGCTGATTAGGTTTAGTCCAGAATTACCACTTCGCCTGTGAGATGGCTTTCTGGATATCGTACCTGGACCTCTTATAACTTTCTCGGTCACAGACTTGAATGCCTCTGATCTGGCCCTCAGCAGATTGTAGGTCTCATGGTTTATCCATAGCTTCTGGTTGGGGAAGGCTCTGAATAATTTTGTGGGGACACACTAAACAACTGTTTTAATAAAGCATTAATAAACAATGCTAGAGGAGCTCAGCAGGTCAGACAGCATCAATGGAAGGAAATGAACAGTCAACATCTTAGGCTGAGACCTTTCATCAGGACCACACACAGCATTTTGCACGTGTTGCTCAAGATATCCAGCATTTGCAGAATCTCTTGTGTCTCCGGCTTACAATTCATGGTATGTTCTCTGCTTTCTTCTGACTAGCAATGTTACATTTTCAACATTACAATCTGCTACTAGTGTTTCATAATAGTGAAATTTAAATTAAATCAGTATTTCATCCACCA
This sequence comes from Mobula hypostoma, assembly GCF_963921235.1. Classification (NCBI taxonomy): domain Eukaryota; kingdom Metazoa; phylum Chordata; class Chondrichthyes; order Myliobatiformes; family Myliobatidae; genus Mobula; species Mobula hypostoma. The sequence continues at coordinate 101,701,551 of NC_086107.1, forward strand.
TCTTTGTAGTTATTTCTATTAGAACCTTGGTTTCCAGGCTATTAAGTAGAGTATTTGTTAGCCTTAAGTTCAATTTTGTTTGTGTACTTATTATTTTAGGTTTTTCATACTTTAATCCAATGATTCATTGCTATTAATAGCAGGAATTTCACAAGACAACCTCATGACAGTTTTTGGTATAAATTTTGGTTTGTCACAGCAGCTAGCTAAAATGATAACTGGCTTGATGGGAAAACCAGTAGGATGAGGCACTAACCAACAAACAGTATGAATCCTCTCCAGAAACTGGGAATGATCATGGAGTTAAGAGTAGATTTTGGGATCAGCAAACTGCAGAGCAAGCAGTTTGAGTAATTGATCCAAACATAGACTGGTGAGCAGGATCAGCAGATGTCAGATACAAGTACAAGACTTTTGTAGCCAGCTAATTAAAATAGTTTGCAATACATTATGAGTACAATATTAATATAAAAGTAAAATATCTCACATACCTCTTTACCTCTAACGATGTCACCTTTAAAAGGAACAGAAAGATCTGTACAGTGCATTAACAATGCTTTGATAAGACTTTGGAGTTCCTGATACTGAATGGGTACAGCCAGATGATCCTTCCTATTTAAAAAAAACATCAGAGATTCTACAATGCACATTTGTTATTTATTCCACCATTTTATTCTACGCAGATTCACAGTGCATTAATATTATGATTAAATCAATAAAACTGTTAATAAGCATCAAACCTCTGATAACTCAATTCTAATCTTTAATATTAAAACTCTGAAATAGCTCAGCAACTCCTACTATCTATTATCCTAAATGCCTTGCTTCCAATATTTAATTAGAGAAATAGGAATCACAATATTTAACATATTTTCTGATTATCTACTAACAAGTCTGGATTTCCCAAAGTAACTATGACATTAATGATGTCCAATATTCAGTTCAGAATCCTTCAAAAAAGTTCAATTGTCCTTTGCAGCGCATTCATTGGGTTTGCTCTGATATGTTTTTCTAGGCATGGTTGCAGAATAGCAATAAACTACAGCTGCAAAAAAAAGCAGAATTTTAAATTTGAGACTGATCCAGTTTGGAATATTTTTGATCCAAGTGTTCCTCCCACCTTCACAAAACGTGCAGCAGCTACTGCTGTAGTAGTATTCTACTCATACTAAGATAAATATAATTGCTGGTGGAAGGTCATCAACCCAGTGAAATTCACACTTTAACCTGTCCAAAACTTGCTGCTCTTACAGCTCAGCAAAGTGTCTACAAGTCAATGCTGCTAACGGGCACATTCCAGGTTAGTGTAGTCTGCCAGCAGAAAGGCTTTGAAAGGAAGGAATGCAATCTAAGATCCAGCTGTGCCTGTACACTGAAGGGCTGTGTACTGTGGTAATAGCTTCTCAACCACTTGTTGTGTATCTGCTGAACCAAAAAATGTGAGTGGCATTGTGGCATCGAGACATTGTAAACAGAATGTACTGGTTTGATGGCACGATGAATGTATTAATTTGATGACACAATAAATGTAAAGAAAAACACATACTGATTATATTTTATTTATGTCATATAATTGTATGGATAAAGATTATTTTGGAATTTTAAAAAATATTATTCTTCCCTTCCAAGATTGACCATGCTAATGAAGGAATACTGTTGAAAAAAAGACACAAGCAGATTGCTTATATAATAAACATGGTGCTAGGCAAAATTTCATGCCAGCTTTGGCTTTCTCATTAGAAGTGCAAGTTCTGTGCAACTCCTAATCAGAGAGAAAAGGTATTTTTTACATTTCAGAGTATTTATAAATAGATCTATGGTAGCAAAAGGTAATTTGGATGGGCAACTGAGCTTATAAGGAAATTGCAAACATATGAGTATTTGTATCTGCACAGTATAACCAATTTAAGAAAACCTAAGATTAAAAACTTGCGGAGAGTGATTTTCTGGGTTGAATTGAAGAAATAGCAAAATAGAAAATGAACAGGACCTTGGTAGATAAATTCCTCTTTAATGATGTAAAATAATGCGAAGCACAGGACCAAAATTGGTGCTCAAAAAACTGTGGACATTAAGATAATCCAAAGCCTGGTTCAAGAGATTCATTTTATAGTCATCTTAAATAGGTCAATAGTAAGAATTCCAGACTTAAAGGGCAAGACAGTTAAATCTATAGTGGCCCACCCACAAGGATTCTACATCTTTCAATCCTATGTCACCTCTTTCTAAGGATTTGATTTCATTTTTTTTTACCATCTGAGCCACACCACCCCCTCTGCTTACCTGCCTGTCCTTTCAATACAATGTGTACCCTTGGACTTTTAAGCTCCCAACTATAATCTTCTTTCAGCCATTACTCAGTGATGCCCAAACAGCATACCTGCCAATCTGTAACTGCTAGAAAATCATGGATAAAGCAGAGGCTTATTGGCAGGAGGCAAAGAGTGGGAATAAAGAGAGCATTTTCTGGCTGGCTGCCAGTGACTAGTGGTGTTCCACAGGGGTTTGTGTTGAGACCAATTCATTCTTCATTATTTGTCAATGACTTGGATGACGGAATTGATGGCTTTGTTGAAAAGTTTTAAGACGATATGAAGACGGGTGGAGGGGCAGGTAGCTTTGAGGAAGTAGAGGCTACAAAAGAACTTAGACAGATTAGGAGAATGGGCAAAGAAATGGCAGATGGAATACAGTCTCAGGAAATATATGGACATGCACTTCAGTAAAAGAAATGAAAGGGTTGACTATTTTCTAAATGGAGAGAAAATACAAAAACTGAGGTGCAAAGGAACTTGGGAATCCTTGTGTAGGATTCCCTAAAGTTTAATTTGCAGGTTGAGTCTGTGGTGAGGAAAGGAAATGCAATGTTAGTATTCATTTCAAGCTGACTAGAATATAAAAGCAAGGATATAATGTTGAAGCTTTATAAAGCACTGGTGAGGCTTCACTTGAAGTATTGTGAGCAAGTCTGGCCCCTTATCTTTGAAAGGATGTGACTCAAACTACAGTAATACAGTGTTCATCTGTATTAATATGAACAATCTGCAATAAACAAAGCACATCTTGAAATTAGATAACTGCAAATGTGGAACTAATTTTTTTAACAGGTAGTGGATGCTGAACCTATTGAGATTTTTAAATCAGAGATTAATTTTTTTTAGACAATGAGTCAGAATAGAAGTGATGAATGGAGATGAGGTATAGGTCAACATAATAAAACTCGAGGATCAATACACAACTCCTGTTCTTCTGAAAAAGGAAACCTACAGATGCCATTAATATTCTTTTGCTTGAAATAAACCTCTCTCTACATTTGCAATGGCCATAGGATTGACTTCGACGGGACAAAGCTTCTGTGCCACATCAATGGCTTTTGTGACTGTTTGATTAAAATAAAGCCATTGAAAGAAAACAAATTTTAACAAAGGTCCCGCTCCAAATACAGTAAGGACTGGAATTCTATCATAAACAAGGTGGGAGAGCAAAAACCTGATTGGTTGAGAACTAACCAATCAGGAGGGACGGAATATGGGGACATGCCCAAGCATCATCGCTGAAGAAGCTGGCAGAGTTTGTCATTGAAATGTCAATTATAATTGATGCCTGTACCTGGCTGGAAGCCTGAGAAGAGTTTATTTGTCAAATAGATCGGGAAAGTACTAGATCCATTTTCAAACCTCTCTCTACTAGATAATCAATTATAAAAGAAGCTGCTTCTACTTACCGAAGGAAGGCTGCCACAGCATTGGCAGCTTCAGTCACAACTTCAAGACTGGAGTTTGTTACTGCTTCTTGTAAAACAACAACTGCTTCACTCCAAATGGCAAAATTCATAAACAACTTTAATCCTGAAGGTTGTCTGTAAAATATACATTTATTCAATTTTATTTATATTTTGAATACACTGAACAGCTGTCAAAGTGAGGATCATTCACATCTATATGTAGAAACATTTGATGCTAAATAGGCACAAAGCATTTCTTTAGCTGTCTGAGTTGCACAGTGTTTCTCTATACCTGGTTCACTTTTTCGAATTGTAAGTTTGTCACTAATTAAAATTCTTAGCTGGTGTCAAGGGGAAAAAACTCAAGTACATAGAACCTCTTGAGAATTCAAAGGCTATAAAAGAGTAGCACAGGATTTTCAAAAAACAATTCAAAGTTAACCATTATGAAATGATCATTTTCATGATACCAAAATGGAATTTCTTACATTTGGGGTAATGTAAACCAGAATAGGGAGAAACGAAGGCAGTCTACAATGGGTTCAGTGCTGTTCATGGTGTGGTTTATAATTAAAGAAAGAACTCATGATTGACTTGGCTCTGTGATTAATAGTGAAGAGATATGTGGAATACACTTGGAGAGAGAAAAACATGATAAAGGAATAGAAAATAAATGGTAGAATAAAGGTTTTAAAAAAAAGAGACCTTGGAATACATGTCCATGGATCCACATAGGTAGCAAGAAAGGAGTATAAATAAATCAGAAAAGGGCATTCAATACACCTTTCTTATATACCATAAACACAAATCCCTGGTTTACTTTACCATCTCTAACAACATTCCTTTTTGCATGGCATTTTTCCATGCAAAGGCATGGGATGCAACAGCTGCCCTTTCAGTCCTTGCCTTCCCATTAACCAGCAACTTAAATGAACCTTCTAGGTGAAGCAGTGATTCACTGGTACTTCTTCCAATTAAAAAACTACATTTAGTGCTCATAATGTGGTCTTCCCGTAACATATGGTTGCCATAATATATACTATGCAATCCAACACTTCCTTTTCATTGAAATCAAAAAGCACGAAGCCACAAATTATAGACCTAGATATAAAATAGAAGATGTCAGTGATACTCATCAGACTAGGTGATATCTGTGGAAACAGAATCAGAGTTAACATTGCAGAACTCCACAGAAATTGCCCGATCTGCTGAATATCTCCACAGCCTGTTTTTATCTCTCTTGCACTGATGGATTTTCCATTGTTTTGATGCAGTTCTTGAGATTCTTCTCAGTGGGGAAACTCCGAGTATTTTCCACTAGGTCTTCCTTCTCAGGTTTTTAGCTTGCAAGATATTTTTATTGCAACTTCAGCACTCAGTGGTGTAAGAACATACAAGGAAGGCATCATTGTCAAATATTCTTAACTTTGTCTTTGTTTCAACCTGCATTAACTTCTGATGCTGTTCAGCATGGCAACAGTGAGGACAGGCACAGCTAATACTATATCTAAGTTGTGCATCTCTGTACTGAATGTTACTATACTATTTTCTTATAGATGAATTCCTATTAATAGTAATGAGAGTGTTGTTCATTTGTGATTTTTTTTATCAAGTTGTCTTTGCTGGGCCTCAATTTCAGTCTAAGATTTGGGTCTTCTCAACCACTCCATCTGCCTCTTTTGCATGACTTGAGAGCAAGTCAATTTATTAACATTGTCTATATCCTCTACATGGTTCCTTCTATTGCCTGTTTTGTTATCTTTCATAAATTAGATTGTAGAAAAGATGCAGTGTCAGGTCAGGGCCTCACTGAAGCCCTGTAACGTAGCTGTCTCATCGCTTTTGTCATGTGTGACGCCAAGCAGAGCTGCAAGACGGATGATGCTAATGAGAGAGATAACAGAAGACAATGGTGAAACATTCAAAATGCTAATAAGACAGAAGAGAGAGAGAGTAACGAGAAAGAAACAGAATTCCAATGTTGGCGTCTGCGACAGGCCGTTTGCTTTGAACCTGAACTGTTTGAAGTTTGATGGACAGGTGATACCCCAGCAGGGGGATAAAAATAGCAGGTTTGCTAAGGCACAGGACACACACGCCACGAGACCCTGGAAAGAACAGTGCGCCCCACAAGGTGGTGGGAGTCTGGAGGACCAGTTCGCAGGAATCAGTCAGAGGTTCACAGGGTGTAAAGGTACGATCGGTGGGAACCTGGTGTGTGTCCGCCCTTGTCTGGGTGCCGGGTTCACCACGAAAGAGCGATCGCATCCGGAACGGAGGGGTCACAGTCGGTGACCACAGCTGGATCAGAAGGCATCAAAAAGGTTTGCCTGAAACCAACTGCATCTCTCTCTCTCTCTCTCTCCAACGGTACAACAGCAGTGATTACTTCGAACTGCACTAGACTGAACTGACTCTGCTTCACTTAAGACTGATCATTTTACCCCTAGACTGCAATAGAGCTTGGTTGATTCCTATTACCCTATTTCTGTGTATATGTGTATACTATCATTGCTGACCTGTTACATTTATATCCTTGCGATTAGTGTACTGTATAACTTACTTCTTTGATAAAACTTTATTAGTTCCTAGTAATCACAGACTCCAACACGTGTTCCATTTCTGCTGGTTTGGCAACCCAGTTACGTGGTACGTAACATAAGTGGGGATCTCGTCCGGGATTTTGAACGCCAAAATTGGGACTGGGTAAATTGATTGGGTTAAAATTCCCAAAAGAAAAAGAAAAGGGCAAACAGCAGAAATAGATATTGAGGAATTTCTAAAGGCGCCAACCTTGGAGGCATTAGAGGATGCCAGGAAATCAGAATTGGCGACTGTTGCAAAACGGTTGAATCTTTTTAAGGGAAAGCCGACAATGAGGAGAACGGAGATGCACAGAGCTATCGTTGAGCATTATGTATCTAAAGGTGTGTTTCCCCACGGGGAGCTGGAGGTGGTGTCTATGAGCAAACCTGGTGGGGAGGCAGTGCAGCTGCAGATGGAACAATTAAAGCTCGACATGAGTTCTGAATGAAGCAGTTAGAATGGGAAGAGAGAGTAAAGCAGTTAGAATGAGAAGAGAGAGAGAAGGAAAGGGATTTTCAGCTGGAGAAGTTAAGGATGGTGCTAGAGAGGGGCCAAATGCCGGACCAAGGTGGAGGGTTCAGGTCAACCCAGGAGGTTAGGTTGGTTCCCCCATTTGAGGAGGCCGATGTTGATCGGTACTTTCTACATTTCGAAAAAGTCGCTGCAAATCAGGACTAGCCGAGGAATAAGTGGGCTGTTTTGCTTCAGAGCGTGCTTAAGGGGAAGGCCCAGCAAGCTTACTCAGCATTGTCAGCAGAAGGTGCCCAGAGGTATGATGTGGTGAAAGAGGCCATACTCAGGATTTATGAGTTGGTCCCGGAGGCATACTTAGAGTTATTTAGAGTTTGCCCGTGAGATGCAGATGTATTGTGAGCATTGGTCTGCCTCGAAAGGAGTCAATGGGGATTATAACAGACTGCTACAGCTAATACTGATTGAGCAGTTTAAAGGTTGTGTCCCTGAAGGTACGAGGCCCTATCTAGATGAGAAAGAGGCAGAAACCTTAGCCGCAACTGCTAAGTTAGCGGATGAGTACCGTTAACACACAAAGCACAGTTTACCCCGAGCAAGAGCTACCAGAAGGGTAGTTGAGAGGGCAGAGAAAGTCTGCCGGCAAAGCCAGAAAGTAAGCCAGGGACTAGTGAGAAGGATAAGGAAGACGGGAAGCAGTTTGGTAGGAAGTCTCCTGGGGTCGTATGCTATAATTGTGGGAAAGCTGGTCACATTGTGTCCAGGTGTTTTGCCCCAAAGGAGACAGGGAAAGGAAAAACAACGACTCCGACTAGCCGGCAAACAAACCGCTAGGGGAGAAGAGGTCTGATAGAGTTCAGGAAGGGTGCGAGAAGTTTATTTCGGCCGGATTGGTGTCGGTGAAGGAGGGGTCAACCCCAGTTCCAGTATGGATCTGGAGAGACACTGGTGCTTGTCAGTCATTGATCTTAAGGAGGGTGTTAGACTTTAGTGCAGAGACTGAGACTGGGGAGGTCAGTGTGATAAAAGGCATTGGGAAAGGGACTGAAGCAGTACCTTTGCACCAGATATACCTGAAAAGTGACTTGGTCTCCGGACCGGTCACGATAGGGGTGAGGCTTGAATTACCGATGGAAGACATGGAGATCTTACTTGGTAACGACCTTGCAGGTGGAGATGTGTACTCAGCAGTAAAGCTGACGAGCAAGCCTGCCAGGACTGAGGACCCGCCCATGGACTCACAGGTTTATCCCGTTTGCGCAGTAACTCGACGCATGTCAAGAAAGGCTGCCGAAGCGAATGTGGATTTAGCTGAGATGTTTTTACCAGCCTTGTGCCAGAAGGGGTTAGAAAGTGAGAAGAAGGAGCATAGTGGAGTGGAAGGAAGTGAGGGAGTTGAGGTAGATTCATCATTAGTGAGAAAGGAATTTATACAGGCACAGGAATGAGACGAGGAGCTGATGGTTTTGCCGGAGACAGCTCTCTCCGAAGCAGAAATAAAAAGGGAACCAGTGGGCTATTATGTGAAGGAGGGAGTACTGATGAGGAAGTGGAGACCAAGTACCGTGCCCGCAGATGAGGAGTGGGGGGTGGTACACCAGGTGGTAGTGCCGAAAATTTATAGGTACGAGATTTTTAACCTGGCCCACAAGATACCCCTCGGTGGACATTTTGGGGTGAGGAAAACAGTTGATAGAATTATGAAAGAGTTTTACTGGCCGAACATGAGGAAGGATATTATTGAATATTGTAGATGGTGTCATACCTGTCAGGTGGTAAGAAAGCCGAACCAGGTCCTGCCTAAAGCGCCCCTTCAACTGATACCCGCTTTCGGGGAACCTTTTTCCTGAATAATTGTGGAATTTGTCAGTTCCCTGCCCAGAACTGCGGGTGGGTGAGAGTATGTGATGACTATGATGTGTGCTGCCACCAGGTTTCTGGAGGCTGTGCCCCTGGCAAGCGTCAAGGCTCCCGCAGTGGTAAAGGCACTTGTGAAATTTTTCACTATGGTGGGGCTGCCAAGGGAAATTCAGTCAGATCAGGGGAGTGTCTTCACATCTCACACATTCCGACGGATGTTGGATGAGATGGGAGCAAAGCAGAGTTTGGCCTCCACGTACCACCCGGAGTCCCAAGGGGCGTCAGAAAGATTCCATGCAACATTAAAGACCATGATTAAAACTTATTGTCAAGAGAACACTAGAGACTGGGATGATGCCTTGCCTGTCTTGTTATTTGCCATAAGGGACACGGTTCAGGAGTCATTGGGGTTCAGCCCATTCGAGCTCATCTTCGGTCATCAGCCCAGAGGACCTCTGACATTACTGAAAGAGCAATGGTCCAGTCCGACAGTACAAGTCAATGTGATCGATTATGTTTTAAAAGTTCGTGAGAGGCTTAAAAGGAGCTGTGACCTTGCCAAAGAAAATCTACGAAACTCCCAAACAAAAATGAAACAGTGGTATGATAGACGTGCCCACGAACAAGTGTTTCAAGTGGGCGATAGGGTCTTAGTTCTGTTTCCAGTGGTAACCAACCCCCTCCAGGCGAGATTCCACGGTCCGTACAAAGTGATTAAAAAGATAGACTCTTTAAATTATGTTATTGAAACGCCGGACAGACATAAGCTGACCCAATTAGTGCATATTAATATGTTAAAAGCTTACCACGATAAGAAAACAGATCTAGTCGGTGTTATCACGAAAATAAATGAGGCTGGGGTGCCAAATGATAAGGGGAAAACCAATCTTGAAAAGATAAATATGGTGCCGACCAGACTGGAGAACTCTATTGTTTTGGCCAACTTTGCTGATAAGGTCTCTCACTTAACCCCTGAACAGAGCGAGCAGCTGATAAAGCTAATTAACCAGCATGCAGATGTACGTCCGGATGTCCTGAGGCGATGCAAGGGGATGGTACATGACGTTGTTGTTACATCAGATCAGCCTATTAAGCAACACCCCTATAGGATGAACTTGGAGAAGGGCAAGCTAGTGGAGAAAGAAATTGAACACATGCTAGCCACAAATATCATTAGGCCATCCAAATCGGAATGGGCTTCTCCCTGTGTGGTTGTCCCGAAACCTGATGGGAGCATATGATTCTGTACAGATTACAGAAAGGTGAATACCATCACAAAAACTGATGCTTACCCCATCCCAAGGGTAGACGATTGCATCGATAAAGTGGGGAGAGCTAAGTACATCACAAAGATCGATTTGCTGAAAGAGTACTGGTGTGTTCCTTTAACCGACCAGGCTAAAGAAATCTCACCATTTGTCACTCCATCTGGGTTATACGAGTATAATGTTTTACCTTTTGGCATGAAGAACGCCCCAGGGACCTTCCAAAGGATGACTAATTCAGTGATAAAAGGGTTAAAGAACGCAGAAGCGTATATTGATGATTTAGTGGTCTGGAGTGACATATGGCAGGAGCACATTGTGGCAGTAGAGGAACTGTTTAAACAGCTGTCTGAAGCCAATCTGACAGTGAACCTCGCGAAAAGTGAGTTTGGCCACGCTAAGGTCACATATCTGGGGTATGTGGTAGGACAGGGGCAGCTGGCACCGATGCAGGCTAAGGTGCAGGCTATCTCTTAAGTTCCCATCCTGACGGACAAGAGGGCCCTGAGAAGGTTCTTGGGGATGGTGGGGTACTATCAGAAGTTTTGCAAAAACTTTGCGGATATTACCCTCCTTCTTACTAGGCTCTTGCCGAAGAATGAGAAGTTTGTGTGGAACGACCTTTGTCAACAAGTCTTCGAGAGTCTGAAGGTGATTCTGTGTCACCACCCTGTACTGAATGCACCTGACTTTTCAAAACCCTTCTCCCTAGCAACAGATACTAGCGATGAAGCGGCAGGGGCAGTGCTGTTGCAGACAGACAAAGAGGAAATTGAACACCCGGTGGTTTATTTTTCTAAGGAGTTTAATGTCCATCAGGGAAATTATTCCACTGTGGAGAAGAAATTACTGGCAATCATTCTGGCATTACAACATTTTGAGGTTTATATTTGTCCTGCACGGAAACCACTGATAGTTTACACTGATCACAATCCATTAGTGTTTTTGGCCACAATGAAGGATAAAAACAAACGCTTGTTAAGTTGGAGCCTGGTATTACAGGAATTTGATATTAAGGTAAAACATATAAAAGGAACTGACAATGTGATTGCTGATTGTCTGTCCAGGTGTTAAAACTTAAAGTTCTCTGTATTAGCCGAATAGCTGATGACTACCTGTATATTAGTGTGTATCTTATAATGTGCAGTCATGCCCATTATTTTTACCCCGGTAAAAATCCTTTTAAGGGTGGGGGTGTCATGTGTGACGCCAAGCAGGACTGCAGGATGGATGATGCTAATGACAGAGATAATGGAAGACAATGGAGAAACATTCAAAATGCTAATAACAGAGAAGAGAGAGATTAATGAGAAAGAAACACAATTCTGATGTTGGCGTCTGCAACAGGCCGTTTGCTTTGAACCTGAACTCTTTGAAGTTTGATGGACAGGTGGGGGGATAAAAATAGCAGGTTTGCTAAGGCACAGGACACACACACCACGTGACCCTGGAAAGAGCAGTGTGCCCCACAAGGTGGTGGGAGTTTGGAGGACCGGTTCGTGGGAATCAGTCAGAGGCTCACAGGGTGTAAAGGTATGATCGGTGGGAACCTGGTGTGTGTCCGCTCTTGCCTGGGTGCCGGGTTCACCATGGAAGAATGATTGCATCTGGAACAGAGGGGACACAGTCGATGACCACAGCTGGATCAGAAGGCATCAAAAAGGTTTGCCTGAAACCAACTGCATCTCTCACTCTCTCTCCCTCCCCAACGATACAACAACAGCAATTACTTCGAACTACACTACACTGAACTGACTCTGCTTCACTTAAGACTGATCATTTTACCCCTAGACTGCAATAGAGCTTGGTTGATTCCTATTACCCTATTTCTGTGTATATGTGTATACTATCATTGCTGACCTGTTACATTTATATCCTTGCGATTAGTGTACCGTATTACTTATTTCTTTAATAAAACTTTATTAGTTCCTAGTAATCACAGACTCCAACATGTGTTCCATTTCTGCTGGTTTGGTAACCCAGTTACAGGGTACGTAACACTTTATAGAGGCTTTATGATATTTGTAATCTTCTCAGATATTCTATATAAAAAGATTTTCCAGAAGAAAATATGGTGATCAGCTAAAGATACACCATAAAATAAAATGCCTCATATCCCACACACTATTTAGTAACATAGAAATCTGGTATTTTTGTATTTATGGTATCCTTAGCATAAGGATTTGCACTACACTATTTTTTTTCAAATCCTCACTGGAGATTCTCCATGGTCCAAAGGGACCTAATTTTAATTTTCCCCATTGCTAAACTTCTGTTCAGATCTATTTTTAATGTACTAAATACGTGGGTAGACCTAACACAAGTACTTTTGATCTATCTGAACCAAAGAGAAAATGAAAGTTTGTGCATAATGTTTCTGTGGGAAGCCAAACATGAGTTAAACCATTTAGACAAAGATATCTGAGAGAAAGAACTAATTTTAGAGAGATAACAAATAAATGCTATTACAAATGTTGTTTAAAGAGAACTATGGTAAATATATTTTTGGTATAAATGTTTTGATCGGTAACCTTAGTTAAATTACACAATGTTAACACTATCATTGTATTATTCACCGAATAATTATATATTTAAGATTTTATTTCATTTAGAAGGAGTACTATAAAGCCAGACTGCATGGAAACAAACGCAATCACAATTGCCAGCTTAGTAACTTGAGCCACACCAGGTATAGCAGCTGGTTATTCTATAAAATAGTGGAAAGCATCAGACATTTGAGTTAGATGACAAGTTGTGATAGTGCTTCTGTCACTCACCAATGCCTCCACTTCCTAATCGACGACCCTTATTAATTTTTATCAAAGCACCATAATTTGGCATGGTAACTGCTCTACACATGACTGCAAGAAACTACAGAGAGTTGTGCTGAGCCGAGCTCACATCATGGAAACCAGTCTCCCCTGCACGGACTCTGTATACTCACTGCCTCAGAAAAGCAGCCAGCAAGATCAAAGAGCTTACCTACCAAGGGTATTCTCCCTTCTTGCCTCTTCCATTAGGCAGAAGATACAAAAGCCTGAAAGCATATACCACCAAGTTCAAGAAGAGTTCTACCCCGCTGTATAAAACTATTAAATAGATCCCTAGTATGATAAAATAGACTCACAACCTCACAGTCTACCCCATTATAATCTTTCATCTTATTGTTTACCTGCATTGCACTTTCTCTATAGCTGTTACACTTAAATCTGCATTGTTATTGCTTTACCATGTTCTACCTCAAAGCACGGTGTAATGATTTGATCTATATGAACAGTATGCACGACAAGCTTTTCACTGTAACAATCATAAATTCCATTTCCAAATCAGCTTCACAAAGCAAAAACAGGGACAAATTACTTAACTTGTGATATCAGAAAAGATTTATACCATAAAAGCAACAGACTAAAATAAATAAACATAGATGTCAAGGCATGTACATTAGAAATGGTGTACATGCTAAATTAAATATCAGAATAATGACTTCACAGGGAGTAGCAGATGAAACAAACAGCATATTTTCAAATTAGCTTTATAAACTAAAATCTAAATGGCTAGAAATGCCATCATGTAGTACATTTTTCATGTGCCACATAATAAATTTTTCAAAAATCCAATTGCTAAATATCAACAGGGAGCATAGATCAGCTGTCAGTTGTATTGGTTCTTCATGTAGGTGGAGCATATACACAAGAAAGCAGCTGAGTATGCACAATGATGTAAATCAGTACATGAAAGCACAAGTGATGTCACTTGCATGGCTTTCTACTATGCATGTGATTTACAAATATCAACTCTTAGCAGTGATAAGGCTTGCTCATGAGCTACCAAGAGTGTCTATCCTCATTTGTGTTGCTGTTAGATGTCTGCTAGTGGAAAATTCTGTCTTAAAAGATACTTTTCTTAGGAATTACTTCCATTCCACACTACAGTTAGTCTGCCTTCCATTCAGATTCTTCTCTGTTCTATCCCTCAGATCAACTCTCTAGCCTTTTCATCAATCTATAGCTTTCCATCCCTCTGAACTTTACCCCAGTGTTCCGATATTCTGATTCCCGATCACTTCTTCGTCATCCTCTTCCTACTTCTCTTCAACCCTCTTTGGATTTTCTTCCTGCTCCCAGATCATACCAACCACTTCCTCCAATTTTTCTAGCTCCATCGCTGCCTAAATCCATTCAATCATCTCTCTAGCACTTGGGTTTTGCCCCAACCCCAATCTTCTCACCACCCCTGCAATCTTCTGCCCAGCCGCTAATCAATACTCCTATTTTCCTACCTGCTTTGTACAATAGTTGTCTTTACTTCATTTGATTACCCTTATGCAATTCAATCTGCTTTCATAATTGTGTATAGATTCAGGATCCACCTCAATGTGGCTTATTCCTACCATTCCACTGTCTTTGATTTTAAAATTTATGTGTATATCGGGTCAAGTCAAACCTATTTATAAGGCACATTTAAAAACAACCCATGTTGACCAAAGTGCTGTACAAACGGTATTTCTTGTAAAAATGCTATAAATCCAACAAGAATGGAAGTTATATTAGAATTGAATATTAGCAATAGACCACATTGTTGTAAAACCTTATTATTGGTTCGCCAACATATTCAAGGAATTCAGGGCTTTTAACACAGGATTGGTGAAGGATAGCAACATATGTCCAAAACAGAATGCCATGAGACCAGGAGATGGTGGTGTTTCTTCTGTCTTACAAAGTAGTAGATTTACATCTTTAGGCTGTATTGATGATGCGCCTTGTAAATGTTCACTTCTGCTGCCATATTGTGCTAGTGATAGAGGGATTGAATGTATTAAGCTCCTTGAGTGTCGCTGGAGCTCCAACCATCCAATCAAACATAAAGCATTCCATTAAATTCTTGTCATGCCTTAATACTAGTTTAAAGAATAGCACAAGGTTAATTTTGATTTCATCATTCTTGCCAGCATTTTTCAAATAATGTAAAAACATATACAGTAGAACTCCTACAATCTGTACCTAGGGGACTTCAGAGGTGTCAACCTGCTAGGTTTTTCAGATTATTGGATATTATTCCCATTAATATACAAAAAAATTGATTAAGCTGTTATACAGTAGTATCATAAATGAAAGATAAACTAATGAGTTTAAAGTAGCATCGGGAACAGGATCCCAGTGAGTTTAAACTTTAAAGGGAAAATGGGAATGTAGACTTGATGAGTCAGTGGGATTACAAGATAATGTGATTCCTAAAATTTTACTGTGCTACTATCTTAACAAAATATGAAAGTTGTTCCAAAGTCTTAGCAATTTAGATTTTACCTTTTTAAGATCTCTCCAAACAATAGTAGACCTTGCTTCTGAACCTCAGTATTGTTCATCCTCATTGTCTCTTTCAAGCTGCGAACTAAGGATTCTATACCTGTAATATAAATTTAACAGCTGCTTGATCATGGATATATCATTACCATCATACTGTACCATTAAACAATAATTAAGATACTAACTATAAATTCCCATTTTATTAGTCCTAGGAGCTTGATTTTGGGAAAAACAGAATTATTTTGAAGAACCATGGTGTTAAATATATGGTTCACTTATGTTTCACTGGCCAGGGGAATTACTGAATCGGCCAAGTTCAAAGTAAATTTTATTATCAGAGTATATATATGTCACCACATGCAATCCTGAAATTCACTTTCCTGTGAGCATACTCAGCAAGTCTATAGAATAGTAATTATAACAAGATCAATGAAAGATCAACCAGAGCACAGAAGATAACAAACAGTGCAAATACAAATATAAATAAATAATGAGAACATGAACTAACAAGATAAAGAGTTAAGTGAGATCATTGGTTGTGGGAATATCTCAATGGATGGGCAAGTGAGTGTTGTTAATCCCTTTTGTTCAACAGCCTGATGGTTGTGGGATAGTAACTGTTCTTGAACCTGATGGTGTGAGTCCTGAACCTCTTGTACCTGCTACCTGATAGCAGCAGCGAGAAAAGAGCGTGGCATGAGTGGTGAGGATCTCTGATGATGATGATGCTACTTTCCTACGACAGTGTTTCATGTAGATGTGCTCAATGGTTGAGAGGGCTTTTCCCCGATGTATTGGATTAAATCCACTTCTTTTTGTAGGATTTTCCTTTCAAAGGAATTGGTGTTTCCATACCACAATACAGCTAGTCAACATACTCTCCACTATACATCTATGGAAGTCTGTCTAAGTCTTTGATGTCTTGCTAAATCTCCGCAAAGTCCTAAGGAAGTAGTGGAACTGCCGTGCTTTCGTCACAATTTCATTTACGTGCTGGGTCCAGGATAGGTCCTCTGAAATAGGAACACCCAGGAACTTAAAGTTGCTAAACCTCTCCACCTCTGATGAGGACTGGCTTATGGACCTGTTTTCCCTCTCCTGAAGTCTACATTCAGTTCCTGACACTGAGTGAAAGGTTGTCGGTATGACACCACTCAGCTAAATTTTCAATCTCTCTCTTGTACAATGATTCATCACCACCTTAGATACGGCCCACAACAGTGGTGTAATCAGCAAACTTGAATGTGGCATTGGAGCTGTGCTCAGCCACACAATCATAGGTGGAAAGTGAGTAGAGTAGAAGGCTAAGCACACAGCCCTGTGGTGCACCTCAGTTGATGGAGATCGTGGAGGAGATGTTGTTGTCAATCTGAACTGACTGGGTTCTACAAGTGAGGAAATCAATGATCCAATTGCCCAACAAGGATCTGAGGCCTAAGTCCTGGAACTTACTTATTAGTTTTGAAGGGATGATGACATTAAATGCTAAGCTGTAGTTGATAAAGAGCATCCTGATTTATGCATCTTTGCTGTCCAGGTGTTCCAGGGCTGTATGAAAAGCCAATGAGATGGCATCTGCTGTGGACTTGTTGCTCTGGTAGGCAAATTGGAGCGGATCTAAGTCACCTCTTAGGTAGAAGCTGTTATGTTTTATCACCAGACTCTTAAAACGCTTTATCACCGTGGTTGTAAGTACAACTGGGCAATAGTCATTGAGGCAGGTCAGCACGCTCTTCTTGGGCACCAGTATAATTGAAGTCTGCTTGAAGCAGGTGCGTACCCCCCCCCCCCACTGCCGAAAGTGAGAGGTTAAAGATATCAGTGAGAACACCAGCCAGTTAGGCAGTACATGGCCAGTTAGCCCATCCGGTCCAGATGCTTTCCTTGGATTCAGCTTCCTGAAGGTAGCCAGCACATCAGCTTCAGATACTGAGATCAAAGGATCGTCAGGAGATGTGGGGATTCATGATGGTTCCTCCATGTTCTGACGATTAAGGCGGGTATAGAAGGCGTTGAACAACACACACAAAATGCTGGAGGGATTCAGCAGGCCAGGCAGCATCTATGGAAAAGAGTACAGTCGACGTTTCGGGCTGAATCTCTTTTCCATAAATGCTGCCTGGTCTGTTGAGTCCTTCCAGCATTTTGTGTGTGTTGCTTGGGTTTCCAGCATCTGCAGATTTTCTCCTGTTTCTGAGTGGTCTAGTATATTGGTGCTACTGGTGATAACTGGGCAGGGTTTTCTTCAAACAGGCCTGGTTGAAGTCTCCGACTGTAATTTGAAATGCGTCAGGATGGGCTGCTTTTTGTCTGCAGACAACATCATGCAGTGCCACGAATGCTTGCTTATAGTCGGTCACTAGTGATAACATCCAGGCACTAACATCCTTTTAAAATTCTGTGCAACAGAAATATTACCTACAGTCTCAGATAGCTCTGCATGGAGATGACGGCTAGATTAGAGGGGCAAAGAAGGGTGTGGAGTTGGGTTGCATGAAAAGAATGAGTAGAGAAGGGAGGACAGGAGATTAGGACAGACTGTTGGGAAACAATGGTTATAGAGGATGGTGGGGAGCACGGAGGGGTTGCAGTAAGAAAGCCAAAAGGTTGATTGGGGTTGAATTGGAGAGGGTCAACATTTTGGTACCTAGAAAAACTTATGAGTTTGGGCAAAAGGTTGGCAATTCACCTGGTGGGCAGTGAAGAGCTTAAGGAGAAAGAGGATATGAAAATCAGAGGAAGAAATGGATCTGTAAGTCAAATCATGGGATAACTACAAAGAGAAGTACATGAGTTAGAAACTCAAAAACAAGAGCTTAGCAGAAGAGACTCGCGCAGAAAGGCAGAATGATTGAGGAAATTAAGTCATAAAAGAACCAAGAGTAAGATTAAAGGATTAAAAAAATTATTTGATAATACTGTTGATCAGATATGGATCACAGGTCACCTGCAGAAATAGAAGTAATCACTATATGATGAATCTAGACCACAATGGCATGATTTGGAAATAGAAACATAGAAAACCTACAGCACAATACAGGCCCTTCGGCCCACAAAGCTGTGCCAAACATGTCCTTACCTTAGAAATTACCTAGGGTTACCCATAGCCCTCTATTTTTCTAAGCTCCACGTACCTATCCAGGAGTCTCTTAAAAGACCCTATCATATCCGCCTCCACCACGATCGCCGGCAGCCCATTCCACGCACTCACCAATCTCTGCGTAAAAAAAACTTACCCCTGACATCTCCTCTGTACCTACTTCCAAGCACCTTAAAACTGTGCCCTCTCACGCTAGCCACTTCAGCCCTGGGAAAAAGCCTCTAACTATCCACACGATCAATGAGTAGAATAATTTCTTCAGACGATCACTCTTGATAACCATAAACATTTTTATTCTACCTCTATGTAAAACAAGGATGGCTAGTTAAGGCACAGAGGATCTGAAGTACTTGGGCACCAAGTGATACAGAGAGGAGCAAATATTAAGAAGGCTTACCTGGAAGAAGTCTGTCTCAGATTCTCAGAAAGAGGACAAAAGGCAGGAATCCACTATGACCAAAGGAAACCTGAACATGCAAGTTAAGTTTTCTCCAGTCCTGCTGAAGGGTTTTTGTTTTTGCTGCACAGATGCTGCCTGGCCTGCTGAGTTCCTTCAGCATTTTGTGCATGCAAGTTAAATCCTGCTTCACTGTGCAAATTCCATACCATAGATAGATTTTGTATATGCAATACAATTTTGAATGAAGCAATTAATACGAATGAGCATTTCCAGTAGTTTCTATATACAGTTGAAGTCAGAAGTTTACATACACCTTAGCCAAATACATTTAAACTCAGTTTTTCACAATTTCACAATTCCTGACATTTAAAAGTTTTGGGTAGCCTTCCACAAGCTTCTCACAGTAAGTTGCTGTCATTTTCTATCATGGTACCCTTCAGGCATTTGGAAATTGCTCCCAAGGATGAACCAGACTTGACCTCATTTTCTCTTCCTCAATCAGATAGAAAATTTGTGGGCAGAACTGAAGAAGCGTGTGCGAGCAAGGAGGTCTACAAACCTGACTCAGTTGCACCAGTTCTGTCTGGAGGAATGGAACAAAATTCCAGCAACTTACTGTGAGAAGCTTGTGGAAGGCTATCCAAAACGTTTGACCCAAGTTAAACAATTTAAAGGCAATGCTACCAAATACTAACAAAGTGTATGTAAACTTCTGATCCACTGGGAAAGTGATGAAAGAAATAAAAGCTGAAATAAATCATTCTCTCTACTATTATTCTGACATTTCACATTCTTAAAATAAAGCAGTGATCCTAAGTGACCTAAGACAGGGAATGTTTTCTAGGATTAAATATCAGGAATTGCGAAAAAGTGAGTTTAAATGTATTTGGCTAAGGTGTATGTAAACTTCTGACTTCAACTGTATTTGTTTATTGATTGATTCAGATACAGTGCGGAATAGGCCCTTCCGCCCACTCCACCCAGCAATTTCCCGATTTAATCTGAGCCTAATCATGGGACAATTTACAATGGCTAATTAATCTACCAACCAGTACATCTTTGGACTGTGGGAGGAAACCGGAGCACCTAGAGGAAACCCATGTGTTCATGGGGAGAACGTACAAACTCCTTACAGGCAGCGACAGGAATTGAAGCTGGACCACCTGTACTGTAAAGCATTGCGCTAACAACTGTGCTACCATGCTGCCCCCCACACTACTGTGGACACGATTTATATGAAAGTACTAAATAAAGAAATGTACTACCAACACACTAAATAAACACAAATAATGATAGAAAAATAAAATTATCTGATACGATTCCTTAACTCCCACAGTTAAATGAAGATTACAAAGTATCAAATATTATAAATATATGCAACTACATGCAATATTTATACAAGTATTCCATAAAATATATCTTGCATTTTACTTCTCTCATACACATGCAGCTACTCATTATTCATGTTCTGTAGCTAAATTCACATATTTGGTTCAGGCTGAATATTTGAACTGACATTACTTTGTGTTGTCTTGTTCAAAATAATCATCCTTACTAGCAATTTTTAATTTTACTTACCATAAATAGTGTGGCACTTGGAAAAGAAAAGTTTCTCCTCAGTTAGCAAAAGAAGACAACCGTAGATTGACCACACTAAAATCTCATCTGAACTGGAGAGTCGCTCAAACAGAAATTCTATGAAGTCAAGAACCAAAAACTTCGCAGTCAACAACAACTTCATTGCAAAGTTTGATTAATAATACCAAAGAAATTGAAATTGGAGGCTAACTTATAGAGTCATAGAGCACTGCACTACAGAAATAGGCCTTCAGCTCACCTAGCCTGTGCCAACCTATTTTTATCTGCCTAGATCAATCTACCTGCACCTGGACCGTAGCACTCCATAGGCCTCACATTCATATACCTATCCAAACCTCTTTAAATTTGCAATTGAATCCGCATCCACCACTCCCATTGTCAGTTTTTTCCACCCAAGGTTGACTTAAATATTTCACCTTTTACACTAAACTTAAGACCTCTAGTTCAAGTCTCACACAACCTTGGGGGAAAAAACATGCATGTATTTACCCTATCTGTACTCGTCATAATTTTGCATACCTCTATAAAATCTCCCTTCATTCTCCTATGTTCCAGGAACCTGTTCAACCTTTTCCTCAAGCCCTTGTAAAATTTCTCTACACCCTTTCCTGTAGGTAGGTAACCAGCACTGCCCACAATGCTCAAAATTCAGCTTCATCAATGACTTACACAACTTCATCATAACATCCCAACCCCTGTACTCAGTGTTCTGATTCATGAAGGCCAATGTACCAAAAGCTCTCTACCTATGACCTCATTTTCAAGGAATTATAGATCTATATTCCCAAATTCCTTTTCTACTACACACCTCACTGCCCTATTACTCACTGTGTAAGTCCTATTCTAGTTTGTCCCGCCTAAGTGCAGGTACCTCACACTTGTCTGCATTAAATTCTATCTGCTATTTTTCAACCCATTTTTCCAGCTAGTCCAGATCCCACTGCAAGCTTTGATAGCTTTCCTCACTGTCCACCAAACCCCTCATCTTTGTGTCATCTGCAAATTTGCTGATCCAGTTTAACACATTATCATCTAAATTATTAATACACATGATAAACAATGGACCCAGCACCAAGCACTGTGGCACACCACTAATCACAGGCCTCCAGTCAAAGAGACAATCATTTACTACCACTCTCTGGCTTCTCCCATTATGCCAATGATGGATCCAATTGGCGACTTCATTCTGAAAGCCAAGTGGCTTAACCTTCTGAACCAGTCTTCCATGCAGGACTTCCTCAAAGGACTTGCTAAAGTCAATGCAGACAATGTCCACCACCTTTCCTTCATCAACCCTCTTCATAACTTCTTTAAACAATTCTATAAAATTTGTTAGACACAGTCTGCCACGCACAAAGTCATGTTGACTATCCGTAATCAGGCCCTCTTTATCCAAATACTTATTTATCCTGTCCCTTAGAATACTTTCCAATAATTTAGCCATGACTGACGCCAGGCTCACTGGCCTATAATTTCCTGGCTAATTTTTAGAGCCTTTCTTGATCAACAGAACATTTGCTACCCTCCAGTCCTCTAGCACCTCACCCATGCCTAATGACATTGTAAATATCTCTGTTAGGGCCTCTGTAATTTCTGCCTCTCACAAAGTCTGAGGGGACACCTTGTCAGGCCCTGGGGATTTATTCACCCTAATCTGCCAACTACCTCCTCTTCTGTAATCCGAATATGGTCCATGATCTCACTACTCTTTTCCTCAGTTCTTAGACTCTGTGTCTGTCTCCTGAGTAAATACAAATGCGGAAAAAATTATTAAGTCTCCCCCATCTCTCTAAGCTCCCTAGATAACCAAACTGATCTTCAAAGGGACCATTTTTGTAATTGATTGAGTTTTGCAACCAATTTATCTGACTATATGAGTGAGCTCCTTGCTCACTACATTAAGGCATTCTGGTATGTCAATCAAGGCCTTATATCTCAATTTATTGCTCATATCTTCTTATAATTCTCAGTTATTCTTTTAATATTAACATTGATGACAAGTTTATAATAGAAAAAATGTCTTAAACTGGACTCAACAAACATCAAGTACTTCATGAAAAACAGTTTTTGACAGATGAGTTTACAATCCCATATTTTCTTGGGGGAATAAGAGAAGTGAGAGAGGAAGGTATCCCAACTATACATGTTTCCCATCTGCTGAAATTAAATGCAGGCAATCTTCAAACTTTTTTTTCCTGCTGAAGTCTACAGCACCAAACCATAGGTATCAATCACAGGAAAGGGAGAGGGAAAGAGACTGAGTGAGGAGATTTGAAGTTGGGTTCTCAAATAAAGTTCAAAGGAGACATTTTTGAGTTGTGGGAGATTTCTAAAAGCCAATAAATCTGGTTGGTTTTAACTTAAAATAAAAACTTCCTAAAATTCTTAGTCTTTCTAAAAGACTGACGTGACCAATGTCTTCTGAGACAGATTCCTTGTCTGTCAAAAACACAAATGAGATAATTAGAGCTTGGTTTGGAAGTCAAATAATTTTGCTCAAATCTTCCACTGACAGCCTGCAGCTGAAACTGCCAGCTTTTATTTACATAACTAGCTGGAAATTCAGGACTCTTTTGTGAGGACAGAAGCTTTAAGCTGTCACTCAGCTGACTGCACTCTAAGAAAACTACCCTACACTCTTAAGGCTCTTAAGAGTCCTGTAGGAACAGCCACCTTCCACAATTTCTTGTTGGCAGGCATGTTTTTTGTAATTGGGTGAAACAACTGCAGTGAGAAGAACATGCATATAGAAATTCTCCAAATTTTATTTAATTGATTTAAATATGCTTTTTCCTACAATTACTTCCCTGAGCTTTAAGTCTTTCAATGTTCTAATTTGTTACATGAAATTAAGATTGTATACTATTGTTAATTGTTTTTATTAGGATTTGAATGTGTTTGAATGTTTGTGAAGGTCTGCTTGTGTAACTTAACACCTAAAGAAATTCTGTAACAGAGACTGACAGCTCCAGCCGACATTGGTATTTCAAAGTTGTATGGGACCGAGCACTGAGTGTGGAGTTGAACAAAGGTTTCACTCAAGGATTGCGGGGTGAAGATGTCAGGAAGTGATGAAGAAGATGGAAGTAGCAAACTGGAGATGCTATTGAGTGATAGGAGTTATACGGAGAAAGGCAACTGGCAGGTTTCTGGGGAATGGAAAAGAAAGTGGCAAATTGTGGATTGTAGTAGCTTTTCATCCAGTGATGAAGGCAGTAGATGCAATTTTAATAAAAGAAGGAAGGAAGAGTGTTACTGAGGTATTACTAAGGTATTATTGAGTTTTGAATGAGGACTGGTTTCTGATATCAATCCAAATAGAAGGAGATATTGTGGGCGCAAGACCTTTAAGAATTGAATTGACTTCATTTCTTACATCCTTCAAATACATGAGTTAAAATCTTTACGTTACTTCTCTGTCTGAATGTGCAAATAATAGTAATTTTTAATAAATAGTGTACAGTAAGATATACAATAGAACAGTCAATATAGCTTAGAAATACAATTGTGTCAGCATGAATTAATCAGTCTGATGGCCTGGTGGAAGAAGCTGTCCCAGAGCCTTGGCAATCTTAGGTGTTTTGTAAAGATAGTAAGCAACATTAACAAAGCTTTCGGGTTAAAAGCTTTGGGAAGGAGGAAAATAACACCAAGCAATTATATTGAAAGTCAGTGACTCTGGGGAGTAACCTCTGGAGTGCCGCTAGATGTATCACGGACCAAGTTAAAAATAATTTAGTCGGGGGGAAGGTTGAACACTCTAAATGTTTAAAAGGGTTTTGTGGTGGAGTAAGAACAGATAACTTATCAGTGTTGATTAAATTTGATGGAAAAAAGTTGTCAGACAGGGTTAATTTAGGCTATATGAGTTATATGGTTTGAGTCTATGTGCCACGCCCCTCTGAGATATTATCAGTGCCAAATGTTTTGTCAGGTAGCAGCTGCGTGCAAGGGTAAAATGCAGTGTTGTAGATGTGGTAGAAAACGTGATGATGGTAATTGTGGAGAAGGTAGTAGGCCAGAATGTATCAATTGTAGATGGGAACATTGCTCTATAGCAGGCTATTACGTATACAAGAAAGCAGAGGAAGTGCAGCATTTTCAGGTAGAAATGGGCATATCATATGCAAAGGCTCTTCAGAAAGTGCAGGAGGCAAAGTGAATGGGACCTATTAACATCTAGGAAACAAGAGAGATAAAAGTCAGTGTGTAAAGTGCATAATTTTATAACAAAGGATTTGTAGATTGTTAATGAACTAACACTTGTTTCTTTCATGGCAGATGTGGTAAACTGTACAGGACAAACTAAAAGTAGGACAGAAAAAAATTAAAATTATATTAAAAGTTGCAGAAAAACATCTGCAGATATTAAGACAATTCTAGAGGTTAATAATGGTGCTGTACAAGGAGTAGTAAATAATATTCATACTTCAAAGAAGGGTTGTTAATGTTTTTTCTTTTTCCTTTTTTTCCCTCTTTTACAACGTAATGCTAGAAGTCTGTTAGTTAATAGTCAGGGGATTTTAATGCTCATGGCATTATGTGAAGTTGTAGTGACACAAGTATGAAAGGGATGGTGGAGGAAGACCTTCTGGAAGAGAAGTTTTTGGTTGTTTGGATGATGCTCAGCAGGTGGTGGTAAATCACCTTACGTTAGGGGGAGGGGAAGAAGAAGAAGAATGAGAAGAGGAGGAAGACGAGGAGGAAGAGATTATCTTAGTGATGGCATTTCTGACTGGTCCCACAAATGAGTAAAAACAACATTAAAATTGTTGCCTTTGGGATCTGGGACCTTTTTTTTTAAGTCATAACATTGGAACCAGTATCTAAACCTTTCAGTGGATTTCTGCTACAATTGGATAATTGCTCCCAAGCAGGAGAGAACTATGAGTGGTCAACCTAGCTGTTGCAGGACCTACAAGTGATTTGAGCGATTTTAACCCTGACACCTGATTTCCACCAAGAAGGTAGAAGAACCATTGCCTTCTCCACTAACATACCAGAAGAGCAAAATTATGTATGTATTCAAAAACAAAGACAAGAACTTTGAGTTACTGAGAGAGCATGTAAATGACAATGAGATTTAGTGAGCTGAAATACATCAGAACTCAGGCAAACTTTTGGCTGGTGAGAGACGAGCATTACAAAAGACACGAATAGTCTCAGTGCAGGTCAATGGCAGTTTAAATGTTTTGGCATGGACTAAAAGGACCGAAGGGCTTGTTTCTGTGCTGTACTCTTCTGTGACTCTTAAGAATGTCATTGAGTAGATGGTATTTGAGTAGATGAGTAGATGGCACAAGTATTTATGCTGGTAATCTAAATATGCAACCATCTTACACAATTGTATATATTTAATGCATATTAGTAAATAAAAATCACCTGGAATATCTGCATATACAAGTTCGGGAGCATACTGCACTGGAGAGTGGACGAGTATGGACGTCATGCATTGCACACTTATAATCTGCAGTATTTCATCTCTGTTGAGCAGCAACTGAAAGAAAATAAAGTAAAATGTTATATTAATTGTAGTTTAGCTTCCAACTACCATCTCTTCTTGGTTGTACTGACCAACAAATGATATTAAAGTCACCAATAAAAGACCCTCACTGAAGTAAGCCAAACTGAAGCTGTGGCTTTAAAACCAAATCATAACCTAGATACCCTGCAGCACAGCACATAATTCACTGGGCGAAAAATCATAGAACATCCTTTCAAAGAATACTTCAGTACAAGCTTCAGTACTTGGACTGTTCAAGAAGACAGTTCATCTTCTTCCTCCTTCTCCCATTACAATTTGGAACTGGCAATAATGATGTTGAGAAAGTGTAAATTAATGTTAAATCATAGCTCTCGCAGTTCAATAGATCCCTGTTACAAAGTTATAGCCTAAAACTCATTTCAATAGCTATAGGTGCCATTTTAGTTCCTGGATGAAGTAGCACAAGTTATGCCAAGTCATATTGCTGAAAAAGTTAGCACATCCGTATTTAAGGCTTAGCAAAAGGTTGTAGAGTAGGGAGATCAAAATAGCATTAGGCTAATTTGATGTGAACATTTCTATTTATGAATTTAATGCTTGCTCTGTAACTTGCACATTTAAGCACATGTCCAGCAGCAAAATGCCCCTTGAACTGGAGCAAAGGTTGAATGTTTGTTATTAGTCCTGTAGTGAAAAGCGTCAACCTTTAGATGCAACATCAGGGTTGGGTCCTCAACATAGTGCAACAGTGGTTGGATACCACTTACAAGTTAGAAAGGATGAACTTTAAATTCTATACAACAAATTCATTAATCTGGCGAAGATTCCACTGCAGAGACACTTTACTTTTAGGCAGCTAGGTACATGGACTATCATCTGCCATTGCCTTGGTTGAAAATTACATTCATATCTAGTATCTGTTAATGCATGCAGACAGCACCTTTATCCTATAAATTATATGCTATCGGCTAAAAACTATGTACATTACTACTTTATAAATGTTAAAATAGTGTTTCAGGTAATCCAAATACTGTTTGTGAAATTCATATAACAATTAATAACATTAATTGCTTGAATAACAGAATAGTGTCAATAGGATTAGACTATGAGATCTGACACTCTTACTACAAGTTCTTGAAACTCCTGATATTTAACACAGCAGATGCTATCTAAAATCATTTTCGAAAAGGACACTCCACAATACAATCAACACTTTTCTAACTATTGCAGTATATTTCTACTGAATTTATAGATGCAGTAATGATGGAAAGATTCTGGTGGTCAGAGAGATCTGGAGGACAGTGGTCATAGAAACCATCTTCTTTGAACATTTGGGCTACAAAACCCCTCTAGGGCTATAGCCAGATACTTGTATGAAGAGGTTACGTACGAAATCCCCAGTGTTGTCTATTTATGACTCACTTTGGGAAAGCAATCCAATGCACTCATTCTGTCTTTCCTGAAAATGTAGACAAATCATTTTTGAGTATGAAATTTGTGTGACTTCCTTAATACAGCAATGGACAATAAATTGTGAGAAGTGGCACAGATGAGTAGTGGTTTGGAATAAATCAGAAGCTAGGAAGTTGTACATTCTTACTATTTATGCAGTGTTCACTGGAAACCATTCATGCCCTGCACAAAAGGGAAGTAGGTTTAAGTCGAGCAATGTAATTATCATGATCAGTGAATATGTAAGACATGAAGCTGTGTTAAGTGCATGAAAGTGCAACGGGGTATTTGGCCAAGAATTTGCCATGTGCGTTGAGTGTTATCATACTGTGCAGCAACATTCTACTAGGCATAAGACTCAAATATTGTGTGCTGTAGAACAGGCCTTACGCAAGGAAAACACAAGGTGTTTCCTATGCAGGCACACCAACCATGGGGATTGTAGAAAAATGCATATAGGTGAAGATTAGTATTGAGGATGGGGGTATGATGGCGAATGCAATGTTGGCATTCATTTCTAGAGGAATAGAGTATAGGAGCAGGGATGTGATGTTGAGACTCTATAAGGCACTGGTAAGACCTCACTTGGAGTACTGTGTGCAGTTTTGGGCTCCTTATTTAAGAAAGGATGTGCTGATGTTGGAGAGGGTTCAGAGAAGATTCACTAGGATGATTCCGGGAATGAGAGGGTTAACATATGAGGAACGTTTGACCGCTCTTGGATTGTACTCCTTGGAATTTAGAAGAATGAGGGGGGACCTCATAGAAAATTTCGAATGTTGAAAGGCATGGACAGAGTGGATGTGGGAAAGTTGTTTCCCATGGTGGGGGAGTCTAGTACGAGAGGGCATGACTTAAGGGTTGAAGGGTGCCCATTCAGAACAGAGATGCAAAGAAATTTTTTCAACCAGAGGGTGGTGAATCTGTGGAATTTGTTGCCTTGGGCGGCAGTGGAGGTCAAGTCATTGGGTATATTTAAGGCAGAGATTGTGTAATGAACCAGAGGTGATTACAGAGATTGAGGTGAAGAAACCCTTAGGAGGCAGTGATCATAACATGATTGAGTTCACTGTGAAATTTGAAAAAGACAAGCTGAAATCTGATGTGTTGGTATTTCAGTGGAGTAAAGGAAATTATAGTGGCATGAGAGAGGAACTGGCCAAAGTTGACTAGTAAGGGACACTGGCAGGAAGGATGGCAGAGCAGCAGTGGCTGGAGTTTATGCGAGAAGTGAGGAAGGTGCAAGACAGGTATATTCCAAAAAAGAAGAAATTTTCAAATGGAAAAAGGATGCAACCGTGGCTGACAAGGGAAGTCAAAGCCAAAGTTAAAGCAAAGGAGAGGGCATACAAGGAAGCAAAAATTAGTGGGAAGACAGAGGATTGGGAAGTTTTTAAAAGCTTACAAAAGGAAACTAAGAAGGTCATTAAGAGGGAAAAGATTAACTATGAAAGGAAGCTAGCAAATAATATTAAAGAGGATACTAAAAGCTTTTTCAAGTATATAAAGAGTAAAAGACAGGTGAGAGTAGATATAGGACCGATAGAAATTATGCTGGAGAAATTGTAACGAGAGATAAGGAGATGGCGGAGGAACTGAATGAGTATTTTGTATCAGTCTTCACTGAGGAAGACATCAGCAGTATACCGGACACTCAAGGGTGGCAGGGAAGAGAAGTGTGCGCAGTCACAATTATGACAGAGAAAGTACTCAGGAAGCTGAATAGTCTAAAGGTAGATAAATCTCCCGGACCAGATGGAATGCACCCTCGTGTTCTGAAGGAAGTAGCTGTGGAGATTGCGGAGGCATTAGCGATGATCATTCAAAAGTCAATAGATTCTGGCATGGTTCCGGAGGACTGGAAGATTGCAAATGTCACTCCGCTATTTAAGAAGGGGGCAAGGAAGCAAAAAGGAAATTATAGACCTGTTAGCTTGACATCCGTGGTTGGGAAGTTGTTGGAGTCGATTGTCAAGAATGAGGTTACAGAGTACTTGAAGGCATATGACAAGATAGGCAGAACTCAGCATGGATTCCTTAAAGGAAAATCCTGCCTGACAAACCTATGACAATTTTTTGAGGAAATTACAAGTAGACTAGACAAGGGAGATGCAGTGGATGTTGTATATTTGGATTTTCAGAAGGCCTTTGACAAGGTGCCACACATGAGGCTGCTTAACAAGATAAGAGCCCATGAAATTACGGGAAAGTTACATACGTGGATAGAGCATTGGCTGATTGGCAGGAAACAGAGAGTGGGAATAATGGGATCCTATTCTAGTTGGCTGCCGGTTACCAGTGGTGTTCCACAGGGGTCTGTGTTGGCGCCACTTCTTTTTACATTGTACATCAACGATTTGGATTATGGAATAGATGGTTTTGCGGCTAAGTTTGCTGACGATATGAAGATAGGTGGAGGGGCCGGTAGTGCTGAGGAAACAGAGTCTGCAGAGAGACTTGGATAGATTGGAAGAATGGGCAAAGAAGTGGCAAATGAAATACAATGCTGGAAAGTGTATGGTTATGCACTTTGGCAGAAGAAATAAACGGGCAGACTATTATTTAAATAGAGAGAGAATTCAAAGTTCTGAGATGCAACGGGACTTGGGAGTCCTCGTGCAGGATACCCTTAAGGTTAACCTCCAGGTTGAGTCGGTGGTGAAGAAGGCGAATGCAATGTTGGCATACATTTCTAGAGGAATAGAGTATAGGAGCAGGGATGTGATGTTGAGGCTCTATAAGGCGGAGACTTCACTTGGACTATCGTGGGCAGTTTTGGTCTCCTTATTTAAGAAGGGATGAGCTGACGTTGGAGAGGGTACAGAGAAGATTCACAAGAATGATTCCGGGAATGAGAGGGTTAACATATGAGGAACGTTTGTCCGCTCTTGGACTGTATTCCTTGGAGTTTAGAAGAATGAGGGGAGACCTCATAGAAACATTTCGAATGTTGAAAGGCATGGACAGAGTGGATGTGGCAAAGTTGTTTCCCATGATGGGGGAGTCTAGTACGAGAGGGCATGACTTAAGGATTGAAGGGCGCCCATTCAGAACAGAAATGCGAAGGAATTTTTTTAGCCAGAAGGTGGTGAATCTATGGAATTTGTTGCCACAGGCGGCAGTGATGGTAAAGTCACTGGGTGTATTTAAGGCAGAGATTTATAGGTATCTGAGTAGCTATCTGACTCGATGGGCCGAATGGCCGATTTCTGCTCCTTTGTCTTATGGTCTTATAGGTATCTGAGTAGCCAGGGCATCAAAGGTTATGGTGAGAAGGTGGGGGAGTGGGACTAAATGGGAGAATGGATCAGCTCATGATAGAATGGCGGAGCAGACTCAATGGGCCGAATGGCCAACTTCTGCTCCTTTGTCTTATGGTCTTATGAGGAATGGGTAGTGAAAGGAGCATATCACAAGAAGAAGACTGAAATAGGGAAAAATCACAAAAGGGAGAAATCGTTTGGTAGTGTAACAGAAAATCATTGATGGGACAGACAGGAAAAGGAAGTGGAAAAGAGACAGTGAAAGACTGCCAACTAAAGAAATAATAAATGCAACTTGGAGAGAAGTAAGGGGAAATAATGGAGATCCTGTAACCATCAGCAACATGGCATTGTGAGGTTGGGTACATAGTAGTAACTAAGAAAAAAAACACTTACAGGGGAACCCATCTGGAAGACAACGGATGACCAGACTCCCCAGCAGCTTTCTAGGTATGACTGAACTCCTTGTAAGTTGATAAATAAGTTTGTTATTGTTACATGTACTGGGGAACAGTGAAAAACTTTGGTTTCCATGCCATCTAAACAGATTATTTCATTACATCTGTACATTGAGGTAGTACAAGGCATAATCAATAACAGAATGAAGCACGAAGTTTTACATTTATAGAGAAACTGCAGTGCAGGTAAGTGATAAAGTGCAAAACCATGGCAACATTAATTGTGAGGTCAAGAATACAGGACATCTTACCATACAACAGGTTTGTTCAATAGTCTTATAAAAGCAGGATAGAAGTTGTCCATGAGCTTAGTAGTACATACTTTCTGGCTTTTGTAACTTTGAACTTCTGCTTGATTGGGGTGGAGAGGGTGCAGAGAAGAAAGAACATCCAGAGTGGGAGTGGTCTTTCATTATGTGGCTGTTTTACTGAGGCAGCAAGATGTACATACAGAGTCCACGAAGAGGAAGCTCATTTTCATGATATGCTGAGCTATGTCCACAACTCTCTGCAGTTTCTTGTAGTTTCAGGCAGAGCAAATGTCACACTAAACCATGATAGGATGCTTTAGTGCATCTATAAAGATTGGTGAGGGTCAATGAGGTCACACCAAATTCCTTTAGACTCCTGAGAAAGAAGTAGTGCTAGTGAGCTTCCTTGGCCATGTGGTTAGATCAGGACAGGTACAGAGCATGTTCCAATATTGTTGATAAAACCCGTTTTAGAATGGTTTCTGTTGGTCAGTACAATTTTGCTTAGAACACACATCAAAGTTGCTGGTGAACGCAGCAGGCCAGGCAGCATCTCTAGGAAGAGATACAGTCGAAGTTTCAGGCCGACACCCGTCGTCAGGACTAACTGAAGAAAGAGCTAGTAACAGATTTAAAAGTGGGAGGGGGAGATCCAAAATGATAGGAGAAGACAAGGGGGGGAGGGATGGAGCCAAGAGCTGGACAGATGATTGGCAAAAGGGATATGAGAGGATCATGGGACAGGAGGCCCAGGGAGAAGGAAAAGGGGGAGGGGTGGAAAAACCCAGAGAATGGGCAAGGGGTATAGTCAGAGGGACAGAGGGAGAAAAAGGAGAGTGAGAGAAAGAATGTGTGTATATAAATAACGCATGGGGTACGAGGGGGAGGTGGGGCATTAGCGGAAGTTAATAAGTCAATGTTCATGCCATCAGGTTGGAGGCTACCCATACAGAATATAAGGTGTTGTTCCTCCAACCTGAGTGTGGCTTCATCTTTACAGTAGAGGAGGCCGTGGAGAGACATGTCAGAATGGGAATGGGATGTGGAATTAAAATGTGTGGCCACTGGGAGATCCTGCTTTCTCTGGCGGACAGAGTGTAGGTGTTCAACAAAACAATCTTCCAGTCTGCGTCGGGTCTTGCCAATATATAGAAGGCCACATCGGGAGCACCGGACGCAGTATATCACCCCAGCTGACGCACAGGTGAAGTGTCGCCTCACCTGGAAGGACTGCCTGGGGCCCTGAATGGTGGTAAGGGAGGAAGTGTAAGGGCATGTTCTCCGTAACTTCCGCCACCTCCAACGGGATCCCACCACTAAGCACATCTTTCCCTCCCCCCCCCCGCCGCTTTCTGCAAGGATCGCTCCCTACGCGACTCCCTTGTCCATTCGTCCCCCCCATTCCTCCCTACTGATCTCCCTCCTGGCACTTATCCTTGTAAGCGGAACAAGTGCTACACATGCCCTTACACTTCCTCCCTTACCAATTATCATGTGGATGCTGTTTCTACCCTGAGCAATACATAGGACTGGAATAATACCAGGCAAGGCACTTAACCACACATTGCTCTGCGACGACACCAGTGCCAAGCTGTGTCGGCCCTAGTGCCCCTCCCTTGGACAACATTGGTGGCGTGGAGAGGGGAGACTTGCAGCATGGGCAACCGCCAGTCTTCCATACAACCTTGCCCAGGCCTGTGCCCTGGAAACCTTCCATGGTCTCATGAGACTAACGGATGCCTATAATGGGAAAGATCAATTGTAGACAAGTGGATTCC
Organism: Mobula hypostoma; assembly: GCF_963921235.1. NCBI lineage: Eukaryota > Metazoa > Chordata > Chondrichthyes > Myliobatiformes > Myliobatidae > Mobula > Mobula hypostoma. The sequence goes on from NC_086107.1 coordinate 101,734,546, forward strand.
AGGTGATATAATTTTTGGCAATTTTTAATTTGAGAATAGTTCTTGTATGAAAATTGCTCCAAAGCAAATAGGATTTTACTGTGATCAGTACAGGAACTATTCCTGCTATGTTTAATTGATTATTTATATCACGATTGTGGTGATGGAAGAGGAGACCTGTGATTTATTTTAGCTTCATTTGATTAACAGTGTATTAGGCCGTTAGCCTAGCTACCACAACTACTGTGGTGTGCTCAAACTAAGAAAAGTCCTCTGCTAGTTTGGCCATCAATCACTAAATTATTGGCATAAAACAGATTACAGACAGCATTTCCACCTCTCAGTTCCATTCTCAGATTACTAGCAAATAAGGGTAACAATTTATAGATCCTCTCAAAGTCTCCTTGAATAAGTATAAATTTCCTACTGGTTTGTGGAAATTCCTGATCTATGACCAATCAAAATGGGGAAGGAGCATTTAGGATAGTATTGATAATCTCTGGTCCAATGATTAAGAACAAAAGGCTAGCAGAAGCTCACTGACTCCTGAATTAACCAACTGATACCCTGCTATTTAACTTCGTCTCTACTCATGGCAGAGGCTACAAATCCATAAACTAATTTAGAAGTGGAGCATATGCAAGTCATCCTTGAGCCCAACAGAATGCTGAAGAGAGAAAAAGGAGACTGACACTGATAAAACTAAACAAATTTGGGTAGATTGGTTTGCTATTTATGCCAATGTTTAGGACAGCATGCCCAAATACTTCCATGAGATGAGCCATTCATATGTAAATGCCTACAACTACATTTTTCTTCCAAGCTTGACGTGAATACAGTTTTGCATAAGTAATTCAATCCTACAAAGCAAAATGGTCCCTTGTTACATTGCAGATCCTCCAAAGCAAAGTTCTATGATTGACAGCAGCATTTGCTGCTAAATGGTTGATGGAAGTAGCAGCAGTGTTTTATTCCTTTTCCTAAAAGCTACCTTCAGAATCAGAATTAGAATCAGGTTTATTATCACTGACCTATGTCGTAGAATTTGTAGTTTTGTGGCAGCAATAGAATGCAAAACTTAAATATTACTACAGGTTACAAACTAAATACATAGTGCCAAAGACAAATTACGAGGTAGTGTTCATGGGTTCATAACTGCTGGTGTGGCTTCTTTGTGACTGCATCAATGTATTGAGCCCAGGATAGATCACAAGACTGATGGTGATGACTCTGGGTCTTCAGGCTCCTGTACCTCCTCCCAATGGTAGTAATGCCAAGACAGTACGTCCTAGATGCTGAGGGTCTTTAATGATGCATGCTGCCTTCTTGATGCATGGCCTTTTAAAATCATCTTCAATGGTGAGGAGGGTTATGCCCCTGATGGAGCTGTATCTTTCTGCAGCTTCTTTCAATCCTGCATATTAGAGCCACCATACCAGGTGCTGATGAAATCAGTCAGAATGCTCTCCACCATACATCTGTAGAAATTTGCAAGAGTCTTTGGGACATACAAAATCTCCTCAAACTCCTAAGAAGGTAAAGCTGCTGGTGTGCCTTCTTTGTGATTGCATCAATGTGTTGAGCCCTGGATAGATCCTCTGAGTTGCTGACACCCAAAAACTTGAAGCTGCTCCTCTTGTCACCACTGACCCCTCAAATGAAGACTGGTGTGTATTCTCCTAACTTCTCCATCCTGAAGCTCACAATTAATTCCTTCCTCTTAATGCCACTGAATTTGAGGTTTACAGATGGTTTTTGAGCTGTGTCTAGCCACACAGTTATGAGTCTAGAGAGAGAAGAGCAGTGGACTAAACACAAATCCTTGTGGTGTGCCTATAGATTGTCAGCAAGGAAAATGTTACCACCAATCTGCACTGACTGTAGTCTTCTAATAAGGAAAGTTAAGAATCCAGTTGCAGGGGAAAGTACAGAGGCTCAGGTTTAGAAGCTTATTAATTAGTAATGAGGGGATGAAAGTGTTGAACAGGGAGCTGTAATCGATGAACAACAATCTACGGTATGCCTTTCCTCATCTCGGTACCTTCAGTAAAATTCAGCACTTTAGCTATTTTGTCGGAGGACCCATAAGAAATAATTGCAAAGGTGGTACTGGTCCACTAAGTATCATATAATGTAATGAAAACATTACACTACTGATAAGGTTTTTTAAAAAATAAGTAGCTTCTGATTGAGAGAGACATTTACTTGATGAACTATGGGTGTTGTGAATTCCATAGCATCTGGTAGACCACAGCTTTAAAAATTGCATTAATTCAATTACAGTAAGGCTCTATATAATTAACACATAATATTTTGCTCCTGTCCTCAAATCTTCTTGTGATAAAGGCCCGCACACCATTTGTCTTGAATAAAAAAAGAAACTGCTAGAGACACTCAGCCAATCAGACAGAACTCCATTTCAGGTCAATGACCCTTCATCAGATTTGGAGAGATTGCCTTCCATTGCCCTCTGAGTGCTTGCGTGTTAGCCTTCAGTGATGTGCAGAAGGACATCTAGATCTCTTTGAATATTCCCCAGTCTTTTATCATTTAAGAAACCAGTTTTCTATTTTGTGCACCAAAGTGGATTAGGTGTGATCTACCACATTGAAAAATATTCTCAGCCATCTGGCATCCATTTGGAGAAAGGTGCCAGTTGCATAAATAATTTGGCTGCATGAGAATTCAAAAAATATTATTGCACTTCACACACTAGTACGCTCTCCATAAAACTTCAAAAATATTAATGAACTATGTATAATCTCCTAATTCTTTTAAAGAACAATGTTTTACCCTACAATTCTATATTTAAAGGCTAAAGGTAAAATGTAATAGAGTAGAGCAGTAGAGCTACTAGGACTTGATGTTTCAATCCCTATGGTAAGTTGGCACTCTCGATGTTGGCAGTGGGCTTGGAGTGTTGACAAGGAGGGAGGGTAGGTATGTCATTGAGGTCATCAGGTGGGCACCCTCCTTCTTTGAAGTTTCGTTGATAAGCCCATGATATCTCCAGCAGGCTCAACGGTGCTACCTGGCGTCCCAGATACACCCCCCTCAGTTCCATACCCTCCTGTCTTCATCTTGCAGCCCAGTTGTTGTCTTTCCTTTTAATCCAAATCCAATTGCTGCTTTCTTCTGCTGCGTTTGACAAGGACTTGATTGCTTGTTGAAGGGAGTGACCCCTCACCCCCATCTTCTTCAATAGACTGGTCGTAGATATAGCAACGAATCCCCTGCATCCCACTTCTACAGGGAAAATCTTGGTCTTCCAGCCATTCTGGGCAGCTTCAGTTGCCAGTTCAGAGTACTTGGTCTTTTTCCTCTCATAAGCTTCTTTGACACCATCTTCCCACAGTACTGTCAATTCCACAACCTATGCCAGCTTGGCTATTGTGGACCACAGGACCATGTCTGGCCGGAGTATTGTAGCCGCAATGTCTGGGCGAAACACAAGCTTTTTTTCCCCAAGTCCATGTCCATTTTCCAATCCCGAGCAAAATAAAAGTAAATTTGCCAGTTGCATGCGAATTCTGGGTGCATTCATACAAGATGAATGTGTTTAATATATATTCTGTCTGCTGTGCTTTATTTTACTCACGAAGGTTATCGATTTCCTTTATATCCCCCACCTAATTAATAATCCTACCCAGTTTAGTGCCAAGAACAAACTTGGAAATATGGCGTTTGGTCCCCTCATCCAAATCATTGATACAGAATGCAAACTGATGTGGCCAAGCATTGATCCCTGCAATACTCTACTATTCACAGCTTGCTGACTTGAGAAAGCTGCTGACTCCAACTCTTTGCTTTCTGTCAACAAATCTTAATCCATTCCAGTATATTACCCCTAATACCATGTGCTCTACCTCTCAAAGTCCAACGCTACATCCCCATCGTGAAAGGTGGAAATGGGTAAAGCTGGCCACCAGGGCTCTTGAGAAGCCGTACAGGCCAATCCCTTGGTCAGAAACATTGATGAACTCCAACCCAGACCATCGACTTTGTGAGAAGAGGCTCATTATTGAGTGAACACACAAAGCAGTGTAGGGAAAGTCATCAGGATCCTGCACAGCCAACAACTCTTTTGTTGCCAAAGTCCATATCTACCTTGGGTACCTGGGATGTGAAAATCATGTACCATGTAGGAAAATCCACCATCATAGCAAATGAAGTGAAAAGGTACAAACAGTCAGTTCTTGGATTGAGTGAGACAAGGTGGATGTCATTTGGGGAGACCCGACTGACAAGCGGGATAAGTATCACCTCAGTAAGTAAATAAAAAATAATAAATAAGTGGAGAAATGGGATTGCTGGAATTGCTCAGGGTAATGAGGCTGTGCGGCTCGAAGTGCCAAAAGGGCCTACTCCGGGGCTGTAGCTCAATAAATAAATAAATAGATACATACATACATACTCAGGCCATACACAGGGTGTAGCCTTCACAATGACATTAGAAGCATGTACAGTCATGATTGTATGGGAAGCCATCAGTTCCAGAATCATCACTGCTAGCTTTAAAATCAAGCACGAGAAGATAACAGCTCGAGTTATCCAATGTTACACACCATCAAATGACGCTAATGAAGAAAACAAAGATGAATTCTACACGTACTCAGTGCAGTCATCAGCAGAGAGAAGGGAGAAGATCTGACTATTGCCATGGGAGATTTTAAGTGCCAAAATAGGCAGGGATAATGCAAGATACAAACAGGTCATGGGGAAACACGGCCTCGGAGAAATGAATGAAAATAGGGAGCGATTTGCTGAAACTTGTGCTAACTTCAAGCTAGTTATTGGAGGAAGCTTACTCCCACACCAGTAACTACACAAGGCAACATGGATGTCACCAAACCAAGTAACAGAGAACCAGATCGACCACATATGCATCTCAAAGAAATTTTGAAGATCACTCCATGATGTAAGAGTGAAACGTGGTGCAAATTAAGGATCAGACCAACATCTTCTGATTGCCAAAGTACAGATGAAGCTAAAAAGAAGCTACGCACCACCCAACCAGTGACTGAAGTACAATGTCAGGTACCTGAAAGGCAAAGGGACAGCTCAGAGATTTGCCCTCACACTTTTCTACAGGTTCTAGGCACTTGAGAATCTTGATATTGAAGACAAGTGGACAGCTTTCAAAGAGGCAATAAATGAAACTTGTGAGGAAGTGCTGGGAAAAAAGACATTTGAGCATAAGGAGTGGATTACACCAGAAATGGTGGAAACAATCAACAAAAGGAGAACACTGAAACAAAAATGCAATGGAAGCAGAACTAGGAATGAGAAAGTGGAGGCACAGAGAGAATTTGACAGAGAGCACAAGGAAGTAAAGAGAAACATCAAGAGGGACAGGAGAGAGTACATCAACACCCTTGCATTCTAAGCAGAAGCTTCAGCAAATGGGAATATGAAAGAACTATACAATACTGGCAAGAAACCAGGGGGCAAATTCACCTAGATCAACACCTAAATGAAGGATAAAGATGGAGATGTCCTAACTAAAAAAAACAAACAGCTCCAACATTGGGCACAGTACTTCAAAGAGATTCTGAACAGAAAACCTCCTTTGGAAACTCCTTTAATTCCAGAAGCACCATCAGACTTGGATGTCAACTATGCCAAACTAACAAAGTAGGAAATTGTACAGGCAATGAGGCTAAGGTCAGGAAAAGCAGCTGGCTCAGACTGCTTTGAAGGCAAACCTTAAATCTTCAGCAGATATCCTATACACTTTGTTCTGCAACGTCTGAGATGAAGAAGAGATGCCACTAGAGTAGAAGAAAAGTCACATAATCAAGCTTCCAAAGAAAGGTAACCTACGAGACTATAAAAACTACAGAGGTATATCCTTAATGTCTGTGGTCGGAAAGGTGCTAAACAGAATTATTCTGCAATACCTTCAACAAACTGTTGAAGAAGGCTTTAGGGAAGATTGCTCTTGCACAGACCAGATAGCTACCTTAAGAACAATCAGAGAACAGTCAATCGAATGGACTACTTCCCTCTACATCAACTTCATCAAATATGAGAAAACCTTCAGAGAAACCTTATGGAAACTTATGAAACATTATGGAATACTGCAGAAATTTATCAATATCATCAGGAACTCCTAAAACATGTCATGCAAAACCATACATGCAGGAAAACTGTCAGAAAGTTTCAATATCAACACTAGGATGAAGCAGGGATGTTTGATAGTTCCTCTCCTGATCCTGTTGGCAATAGACTGGATTACGAAACAGTCAACAACAAGTGTAAAATGAAATTGAATCCAGTGGACTATTTGGCAGCAACTTGAAGACCTAGAGTTCTGTCACCCTACGATTTAGCTTTAACCAGCAGATGCAAGAGAAATCAACACTCTTGACCACTAATTCCACTATGCTGGGTCTAAGACCAAATGTAGATAAAATGAAAACAATAAGATAAACAGCACCAGCAAGACACCTATAGTGATGAGAGATATAACCCTGGAAGAAGTAACTTCCTTTATCTATCTTGGAAGCACTATGAATATATATGGTGGAATGGAACAGGTTGTCAAAGCCAGGATCAACAAGGCCAGAATAGTTTCCAACACCTTGAACAAAGTGTGGAAGTCCAGAGTCACATCAAGGAAAAACAAAATCAGAATCTTCAACTCAGATGTTAAAACAGTGCTCCTATATGGCTCTGAAACCTGGAGAACACCAAAGAAGACACTACAAAAACTGCAGGCTTTCATTAATCAGTGCCTGAGAAGGATCTTAGACATCAGATGGACTGACAAAGTTACCAACCAAACACTGTGGGGAAACACCAATCAGGAATCCATCAAGATAATAATACACAAATGGAAATAGAGGTGGATTAGTAGACCTTGAGGAAGCCAACCAATAACATCACCAGGCAGACATTAAAATGGAATCCTTAAGGAAAAAGGAACATCCAAAGAACACATGGAGGAGAGATATCAAGGCTAAAACTAGATGATGGAGACTCTCCTCGTCCACCCTCAAGAAACTGGCTCAGAATAGAGGGCGATGCAGATGGAAGGTCATCAATAGCTTAGTGTCTCCCCTTCGCTAAGGGCCCTAGAAAAAGGAGAAGACCATGTGCTCTGGCATTGTAAACCAATTTCAGTAGGCCCCCATTTTCTATCTCCCTTTCTTAAATAATTTATTCCCCTCAAGGACTTTCACTGCAGTCCTTTGTGAGTATCTACTCCAGTTACAATGTATCTCCCCTTCAAAAGATTCAGTCTAGTGGTTGCTAATGCATACTAGCTTTTGGTAATGTAGGCTTGTTTTAACTAGTGTCAACCACTTTTTTTTCCCACTGTTAGTGTTGAGTGTATTCTATCTACAAACTCTAAACCTGGGATTCAACACCTCCCTTTAAACTGACTTCCTGACCCACAGACCACAATAAGTATGGACATTACCAACATCACCACCACGACTATTCTCAATACTGGCACCCCATAATGGCCTTGTCCTCTGCCCCCACCGTACCCCCTATACAATCACAACTGTGTGGCTAGATTCTTCTCCAACCTCATCTACAATCTGCAGATGATAACACCATAGCGGGCTGTATCTCAGATAATGATGGGTAGGAGTACAGGAAAGCAATAGAGAGCCTACTGACATAGTATCAGGACAATAACCACTCCCTCAATGCCAGCAAATCAGAAGAACTAGTCATTAACTTCCAGAAGGTGTGATGCACAAGCTCCTGTTTACCTCAATTGTGCTGAGGTTGAGAGAGTTGAAGACTTCAAATTGTGAGCATCACCAATAGCCTGTCCTGGACCAACTACCTTGATGGCAGAGCCAAGAAAGCTCACAACAATTCTAATTCCTTAGGAGCTAAAAAATGTTGATATGTCCCCTTTGACCTTCATCAGCTATTAATGATGCACCACAGATAGCATCCGATCCAGAAGCATCACAGCTTGGCATGGCAACAGCTCTGCCCTTGACTGCAGGAAACTGCAAAGAGTTGTTGTGGGTACAGCTCTACACATCACCAAAACCTACTCCATCAACACCGCCCCCCCCCAGTCCATCTACACTTCTGTCTCAGTAAAACAGCCTTATTATATCAACCAGCGTAATCAAAGATCACACCTTCCCCAGGCATTCTCTCTTCTAACCCTCCATAGAAGGTGCAAAAGCCTGAAACTATGTATCACCAGGCTCGAAGACAGTTCTATCCCACTATTGAATGGTCCCTTAGTATGATGAGATGGACCCTTGACCTCACAAGTTCTCTTGAGATCTTGCATCTTATTGTCTATCTGCACTGCACTTTCTACACTTTATTATGCACTCTGTTATTGTTTTAACTTGTACTATTTCAATGCATCATTGTAATAAATTGATCTGTATGGACAATATGCAAGTCATGTTTTCCACTGTACCTCGGTAAGTGTGACAATAATAAACAAATAGTAATAATAAACCAACAATACTGCAATTATGATGAACAGGAATTATGAAACGGGCATGCCAACTGAATTTCACTGAATAGTTGAAGGTTAATTTTATATTCCAATTCCATACCAGATTTTAGCTACCTCAATATTTGGCCCAAAAATCAACCAGAAGAAAAATAGAACAGCAAAGAGTGATCAAAGCCAAATCAGCCAAGGAGGGAAATAAATGTTATCCATCCAAGCTGGTTCATTGTTTCTTCTTGTTTACTGTGAATATCATTAAGGAATATACTGGAATTCACTTTAAGAGAGGAGCTCCAAGATACAGGAAATATCCATCAAATATAATAGAAGGCTAATAGTCAAAATGTCTAATACAAGGGAGCATGCACTTAAGATGACAGGGGAGAGTTCAAAGAAGATGTGTGGGGCAAGTCTCCTCTCCCTGGACATTAAGTCCAATCCAAGCTGAAAATATTAGGATAGGCGGAGCAGACCTGATGGGCCAAATGCCCTAATTCTGCTCCTATGTCTTATGGTCTTATATCATGATAAATCCTCATTTAGGATACAGCATTCTGTCTTGTTTTGCCTTGCTCTGGGAGGACACTTTCATTATAGCGAATGTTTAATTGAATAAAACTTTTTCTGGCCTGATAACAATTACGTATGAAAACAGGCTCTTAACTGTACATCGATCACCAAATTTAAGAATTCATAGGATATACAGTATAAGAAATGGAAAACTATGATAAGTGATCATTACCTTTTTCAATAGTAACAACAGTGAATTTCCACCTGAAAAATAAGCTCCTTTATTAAAACATTCAATGTTTAGCATAACCAGGATGAAAATCAACTCATACTGCTCAGATTTAAAGGAACAATATACTTGAATATACTAAATTTGTTTTGACTGGATTGTGCTGCTTAAGTTCTGTAGTAATTTTAGACCGATATCGTAACAATAAACTCAAAGCCAGACTGAATACTAAAATCCCTCAACTATTGTAACACTCCCACATGTTCAAGTAATCATTTGGGCATGTATATCCCAGTGAATCTGAATCACAGCAAAAAGTAGCCAAGAATGGGAATGACTACTTTTATCATTAACCTCATCATGGATGCAGTCTGTAGCACCTTCAAGATGCAATGCAGCAATCAGTTTCTTTGATGACATCTCCTAAACCGATTGATCCTATCTGTATTCAGTAATTACAATGTGCAGTCGAACCAAGAAACTTAATCAGTGATAAGTAATTGAATTGGAATTATGTTTTTGTTTGTTAGCATAATATAAGCATTTTAAATCTTTTTTACTATTTGAGGAAATAGCAAATAGCAACCGAACCATATTAACCACAAGTGAAGTGCCAGGGTACTGAAAGGTGGCTAATGTTGTGCCTTCATTTAATAAGGGATGCAAAGAAAAATCTACACTAGAAAGCTCAACATCATTGATAGGTAAGTTACTGGAGGGAATTCTGATGGATAAGATTTTCCTGCATTTCAAGAGGCAGAGGTTATTTAGGGATAGTCAGCCTGCTTTTGTGTGTGGGAGATCATGTCTCATGAATTTGAGGTTTCTGAAGAAATAACCAACAAAGTGGATGAGGCCAAGGTAATAGATGTAGTCTGGACTTCAATAACGCCTTTGATAAGGCTCTGCGTGGTAGGTTGCTATGGAAGTTACACTGCATAGGATCCAGGGAGAGACAGCAGCAACTGGCTTGGTGGTAGGAAGCAGACAGTGATTGTGGAAAGTTGTCTTTCATACTGGAAGCATGTGACAGGTATTTCAGGAGTAGTTGATAGGCCCATTATTATTTGTCATCTATATTAATGATTTGTGAGAGAATGTACAAGGCATGTTTAGTAAATCTACAGATGACACTAAAATAGATAGTGTGGTAAACAGTGAAGACGGTTGTCAAGAACTGCAGTGGGAACTTGATCAGCTGGGTAAATGGGCTGAAGAATGGCAAATGAATACCAATTCAGACAGCGAAGACGGTTGTCGAGAACTGCAGTGGGAACTTGATCAGCTGGGTAAATGGGCTGAAGAATGGCAAATGAATACCAATTCAGATAAGTGTGAAATATTACATTCTTGGAAGACAAATGAGGATACAACTTTCAGAGTGAACAATTGGGCCCTAAGTGTTGTAGGACAGAGGGATGTGGGAGTACATGGCTCCCTGAAAGTGGACTCACAGGTAGACAGGGTGGTGAATGTTGTATATTTAATATTTCAGTAATACTGTAAATATATCATTTGACTAAGCATTTTTGTTGTTTACATATGGATTTATTGTGTATGCCTGCAATAAATCTCAGAGTTGTATATAGTGACATATATGTACTTTGACAATAAATTTACTTTGCACTTCGAATTTTATTTTCAAATCAAAAGTTAGCAGAAGGTTTACATCAGAACTTCCTTGTTCTTTTTCCAGGAAGACATTCCAAATGTCTGTAGTCACTTCTATGGTATTGCTCACAAATTCTCAGCAAAGGGAACAGTCTCTCTACTTGCTAATATTGTTTCTCTCTTCACGGCCAATCTGTATTGGCATAGCCTGTCAATCAGGCTGTAATGTTCACCTACTGAGTTCAAGAAAGCATAGTTTGAAATTTAATTTGGAAGCTACAAAAATGGTGTAACCTACTGGATAGGAAGGTACAGGATTTAAAACCAGTGACAATGAAAGACTGACAATATAATGCTGAGTGATAGCAGTATGCAACTTGGATGGGAACCTGCAGATTATGCTCCTCTTTGTGGTAGAGGTCACAGGTTTGGGAGGTGCTGTCAAGGCAGCCTTAGAGAGTTACTGCAACATATTTTGTAGATAGAACACATTGCAATCACTGTGCAGAGCAGGGACTCCAAATCTTTTTTAGGCCATGGACCCTACCATTAACCAAGGGGACTATGGACCCCAAGTTGGGAACCCCTGGCATAGACGGAGAGAATAATTAGCATGAATGTTGGAATGCAAAATAAGCTGTATTGTTCTGGAAAGTACTGAACATCTTAGGAGTTGTTGGACCTGCTATCATCATGGTAAGTGGAGATATTTCTTCATATTCCTCAATTGTACCTTGTAGATGGAAAAACCCTGATGTGTCAGGAGACACTGATTTTCTCTTGTAGTCATGGTATACATATAGTTAGTTGAATTTAAGAAACAAGGGTAAGAAGACCCTGATGAGAGCTATTTACAGATCTTCGAACAATAGCCAGGATGTGGTCTACGAATTACAGCAGGAGGTAGAAAAAGCATGTCAAAAGGGCAATGTTACATTAGTTATGAAGGGTTTCAATATGCAGGTAGATTGGGAAAATCAAGTTGATGCTGGATCCCAAGAGAGAGAACTTGTGGAATACCTCTGATGAGTTTTTGGAGCAGCTTGTAGTTGAGCCCATTAGGGGATCAGTTTTTCTGGATTGGTTATTGTGTAATGAACCGATATCCATAGGGGGCTTAAGGTAATGGAACCCTTAGAAATCAGTGGTCATATTATGATAGAATTTACCTCGCAATTTTGAGAGGGAGAAGCTAAAGTCAGATGTACCAGTGTTATAGCAGAGTAAAGGGAATTAGAGGCATAAGAGAGGAGGTAGCCAAAGCTGATTGGAAGGGGACACTAGCAGGATGATGGCAGAGCAGCAATGGCTGGAGTTTCTGGGAGCAATTCAGAAGGCAGAGGTGAGATACATTCCAAAGAAGAGGAAATATTCTAAAGGAAGGATGACACAACTTGGCTGACAAAGGAAGTCAAGGCCAACATAAAAGCAAAAGTGAGAACAAAAATTAGTGGGAAATTAGAGGATTGGCAAATTTTTAAAAACCATAAGGGGAGAAGAGATGAAATATGAAGCTAAGCTAACCAATAATATCAAAAATGATCCTCTTAATTTTTTCAAATATATAAAGAGTATAAGGGGTAAGAGTAGATATTGGTCTGCTGGAAAATGATGCTGGAGAAATAGTAATAGGGAACAAGGAAATGACAGACAAACTGATTAAGTGTTTTACATCATTCTTCACTGTGGAAGACACTGCTAGTATGGCAGAAGTTCAAGAGTGTCAAGGGGCAAAAGTGAGTGCAATTGCTACTACTAGGGAGATGGTGCTTGGGAAACTGAAAGGTCTGAAGGTAGATAAGTCACCTGGACCTGATGGGTTACATCCCGGGATTCTAAAAGAGGTAGCTGAAGAGTTTGTGGAGGCATTGGTAATGATCTTTCAAGAATCAATAGACTCTGGCATGGCTTGGAGGACTGGAAAATTGCAAATGTCACTCCAAACTTCAAGAAGAAAGGTAGACAGAAGAAAGGAAATTATAGGCCAGTTAGCCTGACCTCAGCGGTTGGAAAGATGTTGGAGTTGATTGTTAAGAATGTGGTTTCAGGGTACTAGGAGGCACATGATAAAATAGGCCAAAGTCAGCATTCTTTCAAGCATGAAATAAAAAGCAGGTGAGACAAAGAAGAATCGGGATTTTCAGAAGGCTTTTGACAAGGTGACGCACATGAGGCTGCTGAACAAGAGCCAAGGTATTGCAGGAAAGATACTAGCATGGATACAGAATTGCTTCTTGCCAATCAGCCAATGAGAGGGAATAAAGGGATCCTTTTCAGACTGGCTGCTGGTGACTGGTGGTTTTCCACAGGGGTCTGTGTTCAGACCACTTCTTCTTACATTGTATGTCAATGATTTGGATGATGAAATTGATGGCTTTGTGGCCAAGTCTGCAAACAATATGAAGATAGGTGGAGGGGCAGGTAGAGTTGAGGAAGCAGAGAGGCTATAGAAGGACTTAAGACAGAATAGGAGAATGGGCAAAGAAGTGGCAGATAGAATACCGTGTCAAGAAGTGCATGGTCATGCACTTTGGTAGAAAGAATAAAAGCATAGACTATTTTAGCGAGAAAATTCAAAAACCTGAGTTGCAAAGGGATTTGAGAGTCTTCGTGCTGGATTCCATAAAGGTTAATTTGCAGGGTGAATTGGTGATGAGGAAAGCAAATGCAATGTTAGCATTCATTTCAAGAGGACTAGAATGTAAAAGCAGGGATGTAATGCAGAGGCCGTATAAGGCACTGGTGAGGCCTCATTTGGAGTATTGAGAGCAATTTTGGGCTCTTTATTTAAGAAAGGATGTGCTGATATTGGAGCAGGTTCAGAGGATGTTCACGGGAATGATTCTGAAAACTAAAGGGTTATCATATGAACAACGATTGAAGGCTCTGGGCCTGAACTTGCTGGGATATAGAAGAATGAGAGGGATCTCACTGAAGCCTATCAAATGTCAAAAGGCCTATTTAGAGTGGATGTGAAGAGGATGTTTCCTTTAGTGGGGGAGTCTCGGACAAGAGGGCAAAGCCTCAAGATAGAGGAACCTCCATTTAAAACTAATCAGTGGAATTAATTGCTACAAGCGGCTTGGAGGTCAGGTGACTGGGTACATTTAAAGCGGAAGTTGATTAGTCAAGGTGTGAAAGGTTATGGGAAGAAAGCAGGAGAATGGGGTTAAAAGGGAAATGGATCAGCCATGATGAGAAGGTGAAGCGGACTCAATGGGCCTAATTCTACTCCATATATCTTATGGTCTTAACTGAGTATCGGATCAATGGTGACCCTCCCCCCCCCCCGATATATTATTGGCAGGGTATTCAGCAATGGTAATATTTTGATCATTAGGAACTCTTGTGGTAGATGGTCACTTACTGGCATTTTCATGGCACAAATGTCACTTGCTAATTATCAGCACATGCCTGAATATTGTCTAGACACAGATCCCAAGAATTAATAAGAAAATGACTCTGCACTTCTTGCTGAATATTAGATGTTGCTGTTTTCATAGACTCATAGATAATGGAAACTGGCCATTCAGCCCATTGTCAATTTTTATCAATCAGTTTTTATTATCCCTTTATTCCCATCATTTCCAACCCACAACCCCACCTGCATAGATTCCCACACAGTAGAAGCCATTTATAAAAGCCATCTAAGCCTACCAACCTGCACATTTTTGGGAGCTGGAAGAAAACCAAAACATCCAGAGGAAACCTATATTATCACAAGGAAAACATGCAAACTTCACACAAATATGTCTGGAGGTCAGAACTGAACCCAGGTCAGTGGAGCTGTGAGGGAGGAACTCTACTAAAAACACCACTGTGCTGCCCTAAGATCAAGAAATGTACAGCATTGGCATTCACATGAATAACACATGTCATTCCATTTCTGTGGCTCTGTAAATGAATTTCAAGCCAAGTTTTTATCTCAAGGGAGGCATGCAACTGTAGAATCCTACATATGGATTATCACACCTCCAACTCAGTAGCACTGTTAATCCTACCTATGTTTGGGTGATGGAGAAACCTTTGGACAGACATAGTGACACACAAAATGCTGCAGAAACTGAGCGGATGAGACAGCATCTATGGAAGGAAATAGACAATCTACATTTTCTTCACAACCCATCTTTGGGGCTGGAAAGGATGAGAGGAGATAGTTACCAGATGTTAGAGAAATAGATGTTTATGTCATCAGATTGGAGACTACCAAGGTGGAATATGATATGTTATTCCTCTAGCATGCATCTGGCCTCAACTTGGCAGCAGAGGAGGCCCTGGACAAATACATCAGTGTGGGATTGGAAACTGGGTGATCTTGACTATTATGGCAGAGGAGTGAAAGTGCCTATACATTCCTCTCTCTGGTTCCCCTCCCCATTTCTTTCCCTTTATTCCATGGTCCACTGTCCTTTCCTACTGGATTCCATTTTCAGCTCTTCACCACTTCCACCTATCACCTCCCCCTCCTGCCTATCTTTCCCAATCGCCTAGATTCACCCATCACCCACTAGCTCTTGCTCCAATCCCCAGCCACTCTTTTGCACTATCTCCCCTTGTTCTTTCCAGTCCTGAAGAAGGGTCATGACCCAAAACTTCTACTGTCCATTTCCCTTCACATTGATGTGGCTTGGCTCATTTGAGTTCCTCTAGCATTTTGTGTGTTGCTGCAGATTCTCAGCATCTACATTCTCTTGGGTCTCCATCTGGGCAAAGATTCTCTGCAAGCCCTTTTTAATCAAACCTGAGCACCATGAGAACAACTTGCTGTTCTATAGAAGATGTAAATCATACAACGGAAACTAATGCATTTACACTGCAGTTGCAAAGCCTTCCTATTCAACGCATTGACTGCAATTTAAGCATTAACCTTTGTCTTTGAACACTGCATAATGTGAGGTTTGATAACTGAAATTGACAAGCCTTTCTACAATGGAAAAGCTAAGTTCTAGTCTCTGCATTAAACTATAAATCGAAGTCAAAAAGACTTGCTCCATCCCACTAGGCACAACCTGTAAATTTTCAGGTAGCCTTTCCATTTCACCAAGCATTGCATCATCTGCAGCAAGTGATGGCTGCTCAAGGAACTCAGGCTCAGGGGAGAGTTACCTGAACACTGTTTCAGAAAGCAGTCATACCCATTAGATTAACTACTTCAAATTTGGTCTGTGGCCAGTGTCAAGACTGTGTGACTGCAAGTGAGGCAGACAGGGGGGTCCAAGATATAGTACTGGAGGAGACTCAGCCCTTTAACCTGTCCAAAAGGTTTGAGATTGTTGCTCCCTGTGAGGATGAGAGTGGGAGCTGAAGGAACGATGAGCAACAGAACCCTGGCACTGTAGTTCAGAAAGTCATTCAAGAGTGGGGACAGAAGAGAAATGCAGTTGTAATTGGAATAGCATAGTCACGGAAAAAGACACAATTCTCTGTCACAAGAATCAAAAAGTCCCAATGGCTGCGTGGTCTACATGATGTCCGAATTCAGACATCTCATCTGACCTGCAGAGGAATTAGAATGGGAGGGGAAAAATCCAATTGTCATGATCCACAAAGTTAGGTAGAGGGACAGGCAGTGTTGAGGAAGCAGGGAGTCTGCAGAAGAATGAGCAAAGAAATAGCAAATGGAAAATAGTGTAGGGAATAGTATGCTATTGCATTTTGGTAGAAGGAATAAAGGTATAAATTATTTTCTAAACAGGAAGCAAATTCAGAAATCAGAATCCAAAGGGACTTGGGATTCCTAATGCAAGATTTCCTAAAGGTTAACTTGCGGGTTGATTTAGTAATATGGAAAGCAAGTGCAGTGTTAGCATTCATTTCAAGAGGACCAAAATGTAAAATCAAAGATGTAATGCTGAAACTTTATAAGGCATTGGTCAGACTGCATCTGGAGCATCGTGAGCAGTTTTGGGCCAAACTATCATTCCTATAAACTCCTTCTTGGAGATGGTACAGAGAAGGTTCATGAGAATGATCCAAGGAATAAAAGGGTTAACGTATGAGGAGCATTTAATGGCTCTGGTTCTGTGCTCACTAGAGTTTAGAAAAATGAGGTAGGGCTGATCTCGTTGAAACCTATCGAATATTGAAAGGCCTGGAGTGGGGAAGTCTAGGACCTGAGGGCAGAGCCTCGGAATATAAGGACATCACTTTAGAACAGAGATGAGGAGGAATATCTTTAGTCAGAGGGTGGTGAATCTTTGGAATTCATTGCCACAGGTGACTGTGGAGGCCAAGTCATTGGGTATATTTAAAGCGGAGGTTAATAGGCTCTTGATTAGTGAGGGTGTTAAAGCTTATGGGGAGAAGGCAGGAGAAGAGAGGGACAGAGATTTTCAGAGAGAAATTTATAAATTAGGAATCAGGCAACTGAAGGCAGGGTCCTTGGATTGTCAAACGGTAAAATACAGGGCATGCAAAAAGCCGGGTCAGTGGCATGAGCACATGGTTCTGGTTTTCTAGCTATTAGGAAGGATGTCATTAAGTTGAAAAGAGTGCAGAAAATAGCTAAAGGATACTGGGACTGGAAGGCTTGAGTTATAAGAAGAGGCTGGATGGGTTGGGGCTTTTTTCCATGGAGTGCAGGAGGCTGAGAGTAACCTTATAAAGGTTTATAAAATCATGAAGGATGGAAGGGAGGGAGGTTCTAAAGCTAAAGAGCATAGCTTAAAGGTGAGTGGGAAAGATTTAAGAGAGATCTAAGGGGAAACTTTATTACGCTGAAGATGCTTTTTTATGGAATGCGCTGCCAGAGAAAGCTGTACAAAGGGTGAAATTACAATAATTGAAAACCACAGGTCACATGGATAGGAAAATTTTAGAGGACGTGGGCCAAAACTGGCAAATGGGACCATGAAGAGTACATCTTGGTCAAAAGATACAGGTTGGGCCAAAGGGTCTGCTTCTCTGCTGTATCACTATGAATGCAGTTGAGAAGGATAAGAAATCAGTCATGATCAAATGGTGGAACAGATACGATGGGCCGAATGGCCTCCCTGTCCCCCCCCCCCCCCATGTCTTAAGTTCTGATGAGTACCATAACCTTTGAAATTATCATGTAAGTCAACCTGTGTGGGAAAATAGACTTTTATGTCTGCTATCATTTATCTTATTTCATCCACACCCCCCCCCACACACACACCCTATTCACTGTCCAAAGACTAATACTTCACTAACCTTGCAGTACTGTTTGCTGAGGAATTAATTCATCTTCAAGGTTAACTCTTTCGGTTCCATTTGAGCTCATCATCACAGTCACAAACTGTCTAAACTGTAAGAGGTGCTTAAGAAGCCCTATGGTAATATGAAAAACAGATTTTATTAAGGGTTTTAGTTTTGATTTTAATTATGAATTCTGGTCCAATCACTGATTTTAAATATTATCTTAACACTTATTTATTTCTATCACACCATTTCAAAAACTTCAACCTCTCTTATTACCCCTCCCTATCATCATAATTGGGCGAGATATCAGCCACACTGAACCAAAGTGCAGTCCACAGTTTCAATCTAGATGCTGTCAGAAAGGGATCTGCAAAAGCAGGTGAAAGAAAAGCACAAACTACATCTAGTGGCCACTTTATTAGATAAACCTGTACACCTGCTTGTTTATGCAAGTATCTAATCAGCCAATCTTGTGGCAACAACTTAATCCATAAAAGCATGCAGACATGGTCAAAAGGTTCAGTTGTTGTTCAGACCAAACATCAGAATGGGGAAGAAATGTGATCTAAGTGACTTTGACTGTAGAATGGTTGGTGCAGTTAGACAGGTATCATGGAGACTGGAACAATGAGCGCAGAGACATGTTCATGATGGCTATGTAATGAGTAATTAAGGTAAAGAGGAAGGATCAGAGAATTAAGAGAAAGATCAAGGAGACATATTCTTTAAGACAGCGGTCCCCAACTACCGGGCTGCAGAGCATGCGCCACCGGGCCGCGAGGAAGCGATATGATTTGGTCAGCTGCACCTTTCCTCATTCCCTGTCACAGCCACTGATCAGCCATTACACATGCGAGGTCATGACCCGCGTGTCATCCGTGTCAGGGCGGGAAGGCGATCAACTCCTCGAGCTTGCAAATGACAGTGGGCTGAAAAGTATGTTTGACATAACATCTCTGTCAGCATTCTGGATCAAAGTCAAGGCTAAATATCCTGAGATAGCCACGAAAGCACTGAAAACGTTGCTTTCATTTCCAACATTTTTCTGCGAAGCGGAGTTTTCTGCAATAAATGCAACGAAAACTAAATTGCGGAATAGACTGGACATCAGGAACCCCCTTCAAGTATCGCTGTCTCCCATCACCCCTCGATAGGACGTTGTTGTTGCAGGGAAACAAGCCCAGGGCTCCCACTGATTCAGCGATATTGGTGTGTTGCAATGATTTTATATATTCATACGGGGAAAATATATGCTGTGTGTTTAATATCCAAATATTACTTAAAATGTTATTATGCTATTGACTTATAAGTGACTTATATAACCATATAACAATTACAGCACGGAAACAGGCGACCTCGGCCCTTCTAGTCCGTGCCGAACGCTAATGTCACCTAGTCCCGCCGACCTGCACTCAGCCCATAACCCTCCATTCTTTTCCTGTCCATATACCTATCCAATTTTTCTTTAAATGATCATATCGAACCTGCTTCTGCCACTTCTACTGGAAGTTCGTTCAACTCTTCAAGCTCCCCTGATAATTGATTTCTCATTATATCCATGCGAGGAAAATATGCGGTGTGTTTAATATTAAATTCGTTAGATAAACCCTTTTAGAAACAAAATTGAGTGTATTACCCACTTATCACCTATATTCCGGTAGTGATTAACACCCACCCCCACGAACAGAATCGCCAAAAAAGATTTGCTTTGGGGGGGGGAGGAGGAGGAGGAGGCAGGTAACGACGCGCATGCGCATTGGTGCCCGCGCAATGCTTCATGGTCATTTTAAACGTAAACAACAGGAATTCTGCAGATGCTGGAAATTCAAGCAACATACATCAAAGTTGCTGGTGAACGCAGCAGGCCAGGCAGCATCTATAGGAAGAGGTACAGTCGACGTTTCAGGCCGAGACCCTTCGTCAGGACTGACGAAGGGTCTCGGCCTGAAACGTCGACTGTACCTCTTCCTATAGATGCTGCCTGGCCTGCTGCGTTCACCAGCAACTTTGATGTATGTTGCTTCATGGTCATTGTAGTCTTTTGGGTAAACAACGCATTTGGCTGCTACTCTTGTTCGTTGGCAACCCTACCGCCCCCGGTCGGCCGGTCCGCAAGAATATTGTCAATATTAAACCGGTCCGCAGTGCAAAAAAGGTTGGGGACTCCTGCTTTAAGAGCTTCTACATAGAGACAGCATGGGCAAGGGTAAAAATGAAGAACGAAAGAAGGCCACAGGCCTTGAATGAAATAATTCTTCTACCCACAAACTATCTTGTAAAAGCACTTACTTTATGGATCCACTCTTTTTCACCTCCTTTTATCTTCCAAAAGTTAAAAAAAAAATAAGATGCCAAATAAAAACTTAATATGGAGGAATAGATGCTCATTAAAAGGTTGACTTGTGTCTGACATACAACCTGAGGAAGAGACATGAACACATCTCCAATAAAGCTTTGCAACTTCACCCCCTACCTCATTTACCCCTTTGCAATAAAGCTGAAGTGACCAAACTGGAGTTGGAATTTTTTTAAATCTTAGCCAAGGTCAGTTTGACAACACCCCAAAATCAACAACTTCTAGAATAGACCACCACTTCAAGTTATAGATCATTCTGACTTATATTATCAGACCCTCATTGTCACTAGGTCTAAATTTTGGAATTCCCTCCCTTAAAGCATTATAGTAATAGCTTTACCAGAGCACTGCAGTTGTTCAAGACAGCTGCTTACCACTATCTTCTCAAGAGTAATTAGAAATGAGTAATAAAATGCTGGATTTGAAAGTAACAACCAGACCAAAAAAAATTAGTAAAAAAATGATCATTTGACCCAATCCCAATAATTACTAGATACTTCACGGAAGCACATTCCTAAATTATGTGACCAGATACTAAATGAATGAGAAGTGTGCTACTAACAAACTATGACTATCTCAAGGAAGGTAAAAGAAAGGTAAATAAATTTACTCTAAAGAAACTAATTATTAGGTTAATATCACCATATTTCATTGTAATTTATTATATTTTAAAAGTGATTGAAAGAAACTTCTAACTGAAAATAATAACATTAATGGCATTAAAACTAATAATCAAAACAAATTTTAGAACTAAAATACCACACAGAAAATACACTTCAAACTTACCAAGAGAGTTTATTTGCAGTTCTTTGGTCTGTGCTGCCTCCATGACTGATATGATGAGTTTGCAAAGTCTCTCATTGAAGTACAAGGAGAGCTTCTCAACAATAGGAGGATAACTATACATTGCACAGAAAATATAGCACACTGATGCTCTCACTGCTTCATCGGGGTAAGCCAGTGCCGCTTCCATATGCTTCAGCAACATTGCTTATAAATGAAAAAAATTACAAAAATGTGCTTAAAATAAACTACTGCAACAATATTTCAATACAAGCAATTTTAGCTAAATCTTTCTTGCACTGAATTACAAAATTGCCTAACTACACCAGTATTTATGCTCTATAAGCCTCCTTCAAGCTTACTTCATTTCACCCTGTCAACGCATTTTCCTATTTGAAAATCTAAAAAAAAACTGCTCATGCTCGAAATCTAAATTAAAAACAAAATGCTGGAAATACTCTACAAGTCAGGCCTAAAATGTTGGAAGGAAACAATTATTGCTTCAGGTTGAAGACCCATCATCAGAATGTCAGACCCTTCAATATTAAACATTAACTTTGTTTCTCTTCCCGCAGATTTCCAGTGCTTTCTGATATTGTTTTCTCACTTTTGCAATTCTGATAAAGGGTTGGTGGTTCTGAAGCATTACTGTTTATCTCTGCACAGATGCTATCTGACCTGATGAGTGCTTCCAGCATTTTCTATTTTTCACTTCAGACTTCCAGCATCTGTATTTGTTTATTTTAATATAAGAGGAATGAATCAGATTTCAAAAATGCTTCACCATTTTGTTCCATTTAGAATGCTGAAAAAAAAACAATGTCAGAAGAGGGCATAAAAAAAATGTAGTAGATGCATTATACTAGGATATCCTAAATGCACTTCTGAAGTTACTACGCAGAGGACATGACTAAGGTCAGAACATGAAGTCAATGGGGAAAGTAGTGGAACAAAGAGCTAGAGATGAAGCAAGCTTTTCTGACAACAATGAAGCATTCAATATGAAGTCCGTGGGTATCAAGTTTTGATTCAAACCTTAAACAAAGTAAAATAGCTGTTGTGAATGAATCCAGCACCCAGAACCTTACTATGCAGCAGAGTTCTAGCTGAAACACTATCAGTTGCTTCATCATTGACAAGAGGATGTTGTCAGGAGAATGTTAATCAGCAAATTTTGGCTGTTTCAGAGATAGACTCGACTATTTGGAAAGAAGGTCCAGAGAATTCAGTAAGCAACAACATACATTAGTCTTCTGGAGCCTGAACGATTCTCTTGCCAACTACAAAATACTTGTAATTTTGGCCTTTTGTTAGCTCTTCAGCCGTACCGTAGATGAAGCTAAACAAAGCCTTCCAAGAGTAGCTCACTGTCTGTCAAATTTGAGTCAGAGTCATATGAGTCTTTATATACTGACTTGTGTGCTAAATACCTACTCTGTGAAAATGGTGGTCATCTTTCTAGCAGATATTTTGGAAAATTAAAATCTTCCCTACAGTGTTTCTATAATCAGATAAACTAAAAGTCTGTTCAGTTTTAACTTCATTCTAGGTTATTTTTGAGAATTTTTTTCGTAATTCATTTATTGGTTAAAAAGCCTAACTGGTATTAATGGATCAGACCACTCTAGGTGAATTGTGAGCATTTTTGGGTCCCTTATATAAGAAAAGATATGCTGACATTGGAGAGGGTCCAGAAGAGGTTCATGATTCTGGGAATGAATGGGTTAAGATACAAGAAGCATTTGATGGCTCTGGGCTTGTACTTGCTGGAGTTTAGAAGAATGGGGGGGATGTCATTGAAACTCATCGAATATTAAAAGACTGAGATAGAGTGGATGCGGAGAGGATATTTCCTATAGTCGGAGAGGCTAGCACCAGAGGGCACAACCTCAGAATAGAGGGACACCACTTTAGAACAGAGATGAGGAATTTCTTTAGCCAAAGGCTGGTGAATCTGTGAAATTCATTGCCAAGTCATTGGGTATATTTAAAGCAGAGGTTGATAAGTTCTTGATTAGTAAGGGTAGTGAAAGGTTTTGGGGAGAAGGCAGGAGAATTGGGTTGAGAGGGATAATAAATCAGCCATGATGAAATAGTGGAGCAAACTCAATGGACCAAGTGGTCTAATTCTGCTCTCATGTCTTATGGTCTGAAAGGGTCCAATTGTTCTAGTAAGCTCTGCTTTTTCATGTGAATATTAAATAAGATACAATAAGCGAAACTATAATATATGGTAGACTAGAAGAATGTTGCTTTTCCCATCCTATCATATCATCTTGATATTTTTATTTCTCCAAATACTTACAATATCTGTGGATCAATTTCTCTGCAAGGAATGGGATAATGAGCAACAATTTCCCCATCAGCGTAAATATTGGCAAGCTCTTCCTCATTCTGCTTTTTTCTGATAACTGCAAAAGAGATAAGTAAGATACCAACAAAATGATCCACACGATAAGTAGCAAGATAAATAGACAAGGAATACAACAATATGTTAATTGGGCCAGAAGTGTCTGAAGCTATCAATTTGTAGACCTGTTCTGACAATGACATAAGGATGGTTATAAACAGCAAATATCCAATAATCAGTTATCCATTGCTTAGAAATCCTAGTTATACAGCATCTGGCTCACTGAGTGCTGCTTCCTATGGTCCTCTTAAACTCACTGGGGCCCTTTTTCCCATATTGCCTTTTGAAACATCCGGTTTGCTGTAGCATTAACATAAAAATGTATTGAAGTGCAAGTATTAAAAGTGCATTAGTCCAGAAAACTAGCCAGTCCAGCACCAAACTCCAATAGATGCTGGAGTACTGCAGTCCTACTGCATTTCAGAGAGGAGATGTTTCTTAAATGATTGAGAGATAGCTGTCCCACAGTATGATGGGTACAAATATTTTGAACTGATAGAGCAAAGCAAATAAGCACCAAAGTTTAAGGTGAAGCAGGATCTCCCAGGTAGTAATTTCTAGATTGCTGCCTGTGCCACGCACCAGTGAGGGTAGAAACAGGATGATTTGGCAGATAAATGCGTAGCTGAGAAGCTGGTGTAGGGAGCAGGGCTTCAGGTTCTTGGATCATTGGGATCTCTTCTGGGGGAGGTATGACCAGTTCAAAAGTGACGGGTTGCACCTGAACCTGAGGGGGACCAATATTCTCTCAGGCAGGTTTGTTCAAGCTGTTGGGGAGAGTTTAAACTAATTTGGCAGGGGGGTGGGAACCAGTGTGAAGGAACTCAGAATAGGACAGATGATAAAAAAGTAAAGATAGCATGCAGTCAGACTGTCAGAAAAGGCAGGCATGTGATGGCAGTTAGTTGCAGCCAACAGGCTTTGTATCGAATCATTAGGGATACAGAATCAGAAAGGATAGCAAATACAGTATTCAAGGTGTTGTATCTAAATGCGCGTAGTATAAGAAATAAGGTGGATGATCTTGTTGCACTTTTACAGATTGCCAGGTATGATGTTGTGGCCATCACTGAATCGTGGCTGAAGGATGGTTGTCGTTGGGAGCTGAATGTCCAAGGTTACACGTAATATCGGAGGGATAGGAAGATAGGCAGAGGGGGTGGTGTGGCTCTACTGGTAAATAATGGCATCAAATCAGTAGAAAGATGTGACATAGGATTGGAAGATGTTGAATCCTTGTGGGTTGAGTTAAGGAACTACAAGGGTAAAAGGACGTTGATGGCAATTATATACAGGCCTCCCAACAGTGGAGGTGGACCACAGGTTACAACAGGAAATAGAAAAGGATAGTCATGGGAGATTTAGGCATGCAGGTCGATTGGGAAAATCAGGTTGGTAATAGATCTCAATACAGAGAGTTTGTTGAATGCCTAAGAGATAACTTTTTAGAGCAGTTTGTCATTAAGCCTACTAGGGGATCAGCTATACTGGATTGGGTGTTATGTAATGAACCAGAGGCAATCAGGGACCTTAAGGTAAAAGAACCCTTAGAACCAGTGATCACAATATGATTGAGTTCAACTTGAAATTTGATAGGGAGAAAGTAAAGTCTGATGTAGCAGTATTTCAATGGAGTAAGGAAAATTACAGCAGTATGAGAGGGGAGTTGGCCAAAGTAAATTGGAAGGAGCTGCTGGCAGGGATGTCAGCAGAGCAGTAATGGCACGCGTTTCTGAGAAAAATTAGGAAGGTTCAGGACATAAGTATTCCAAAAATGAAGTAGTACTCAAATGGTAAAATAGTTAACCATGGCAGACAAGGAAAGTAAAAGCTATTGTAAAAGCAAAAGAAAAGGCATACTAAAAAGCAAAAATTAGTGGGAAGACAGAGGATTGGGAAGATTTTAAAAACCTACAGAGAGCAACTAAAAAAATCATTAAAAGGGAAAAGATGAAATATGAAAGCAAGCTAGCAAATAATATGAAGTGGATAGCAAAAGGTTTTTCAAGTATGTTAAAAATAAAAGACAAATGAAAGTGGATATAGGATCACTAGAAAATGAGGCAGGAGAACTAATAATGGGGGACAAGGAGATGGCTGATGAACTAAATGAGTATTTTGCATCAATCTTCACTGTGGAAGACACTAGGTGTGATCCTGTATATTTGTCTCCATTCTGTTTCAGCTAAAAGAAAATAAAAATAGAAAAACCTACAAACATTTTGGGCTTTTCTGTGGTCCTATCATCTGCATTAGTGCAATTTCTAAAATTATAAACTCTTCAGCAAAGCAGATAGAAATTGCACTTACAACTAATTATTATCATCATTATGAAAATACTGCAATATCTATCCATGGAATTACTGACCTGTTTTTGACATTGATCCAACACACAGCATACAATCTCATCTGATTTAAATTCTCCCATAAGAGCTGCAAGGACTGAAAAAAAACATTTGGTTAGGACTGTTGGTTAGGACTGTTAAAGACCTGTTCCGTCAATCATTCACATATTCTAACGTCAATGGCTGTTTTTGTATGGCAACTCAAGAATACAAGTGTATTCAAAAGCAATATAATTAGGGGAAGAATAAAATTTATATTTATTGTTCAAAGACATGATGGTTTGGCAACTGGTTCACTGGATGCTGACTCCTACACTCCCTTTAACACACTTGGACCTTAGTTTCTGCCTTTAAACTCATTGGGACTCTGGTTTCCCACACTCCCTTTAAAATAATCTGGTTCTGTTTCTATGTTTCCTTAAAAATTACTGGGTTCACTGGAAAATATTTTATACTACTGCTGTGTAACATTTGAAAAAAGAAGTGAATTAAAAGAAAGAATAATGTCAAATAATCCAGAAATTCTGCCAGTTCAACCCTATCGTTGTCATGAATTAAGTTTTATTGTATAAACTTTATTTTAATAAATGAAAATAGTTTGATAAATAACTAATATAGAACCTGACCTAGAAATTCTCTGCATTCTGCAATGTTTATTTTGAACATTATGCAAATAAATTTGAGCTTTTTCATGCACACAAAGCACAACTCTGCAAATTCAATCCAGAGACCATGCTTGATACCACTTTTGAAAAATTCTCATGCACACATACAGTATACAAGATCCACCAACAATGCAGCTCATTCATACTGACACACTTTGACATTAGACCCAAAGTTTCTGTAGCATTAATTTTACTACAATTGAAAGTAAACTTTGCATGAAAAGTATCTAATTCTTACCTAATTGTATTTTCCTGTTAAAAAAATGTATAATTTATGTTTATGTTTTTCTTGTGAACGCTGCTCACATGATGCTATGTGCTTTAGATGCCGCTATAAGTAAGATTCTTATTGCAGCTATGCATACTACATGTACTTCAGTATATAACAATAAAAGAGATCAAAGTAGTTTTCCTAGTCTTCACAGTTGGATAAAACTTTGGTTAGGCCACACTGAGTACTGTATGCCATTCTGGCTACCTGTTTGTGGGAAGGATGTGGAAGCTTTGGAGACAGTACACAAGAGGTCTATCAGGATGTTTATGATATTATGAGAGGCATGGATGGGGTGAATAAAATCTCTTTCCCAGAATAGAAGATCTAGAGTGCATAGGTTGAAGCTGAGAATGGGAACATTTACAAGAGGTATGCAGGGTAAGTTTCACTTACACAGAGAATGGTAGGTGCCTGGAACACGCTGCTAGTAGTGGTTTGAGAAGCAGATACAACATTTCAGAGGCTTTTAGATAGGCACATGATTATGCAGAGCTTGATAAGGATCATAAGCAGCCAGAATGTATTAGTTTAATTTTGCATCATGTTCAACGCAGACCTCATGGGCTGAAGGGCTGTACTGTGCTATGTCCACACATACAGTCACAACAGACATTTCCAACCATGCTCCTGTATTTCCACTACTAATAATCTCTCCACCTACTCCCAAGATCTGTAGCCTTCTCGATATCTTTCTTCTGCTAGTTCCACAACAAAAATAAAGAATTCCACTGATAGACGGTATTGAACCAAACTAGCCTGAGTCCAATCACAAGCAAGAGAAAACCTTCAGATGCTGGAAATCCAAATAACACACACAAAATGCTGGAGAAACTCACCAGGCCAGGCAGTATCTATGGAAAAGATTACAGTCGATGTTTAGGGCCAAGACCCTTCATTAAGACTGGGTAAAAAGATGAGGAGTCAGAGTAAGGTTGAATTCCCCTCCCCCACTTTCTTACTGACTCCTCATCTGTTTTTTCCAGTCTTGATGAAGGGTCTCAGCCTGAAACATCAACTATACTCTTTTCCATAGATGCTGCCTGGCCTGCTAAGTTCCTCCAGCATTTTGTGTGTGTAGCCTGAGTCCCGGGCTTTAATATGTCTTTTTGAGTGCCACAGAATTTATAGATCTCTTTCCTTAAATTACAGAGGGTCATGAAGCAAGCTATCAGGGAAAATCCAGAGAGAATCTCCTATCTAATTGTGTATTAATGCACAATTGAGCATTCATACACAATTAGAGTCAGGACAACATGGTAAGCTTCATTCTTCAGTGGCTCTCAGTGCAGTATTTACCAAATATTCTTTAGAGGCACAAGGGAATGCAGATGTCTCTGGTCAAGAGGCCACCAAGCAGTGATGTCCATTGATGATGTGGCTCAGACTTGGCTGTTTTTTGTTGGTATTTGTTGGAAACAGGGCAGAGACATAGGGTTTAGGGTCAGGAATGAGGGGTAGTTAAAGGTCAGGGACAGTAAATTAAGAGCCTGGGCAGGAAAATAAGTCCAGATTGAAGCACTCTGTGGTCGAACCTTAGCGATCCCGAAATTTCTGTTGCAGGACTGAGGAGAATGATCCCAGTTTGGAATTTCTGTTGCAGGACTGAGGAGAATGATCCCAGTTTGGAGACCCATACTGTTGGCGAGAGTACCAAGTACAGGGGGGTGGTGGGGGGGGGGTCATGAATACCAGTGGACCCCCCCAGATCACCTACATTGGAGCTCCGTGAAAGTCCTATAGTCAAGGCCCATGTGAGTCTAGAAAAAGAGGCCCAAAGATCAAACTTGGCAAAGTCCGTAGGGCAATGCCAAAAGTCAAAGTCATGGGCACTATGGGGAGATAGAAGCCTGAAGGATGAAGTCCAAAGATAGAAGCCTGAAGGAGTCACGAGGCCCCAAGCTGCCATGGTTGGTAATCCGTGCAATTCGGAAGTCGAGGCCAAAGGCCAACTCGTGATCAGTGTCCTGGGGTGAACTTAAAAATTGAAGGCCTGATGTCTGCAAGTCAGAGAATCTAGGATAAGGACTGCAGGTCTGGAGGTGTTGAAGGCCTGTATGGGTGTGTGAGAGGGTGGGAGGTTTTGGGAAAGGATTTTGTTTTGCTGTTGGCATTGTTTTGCTTTGTTGCTGTTGCGCTTGTATTGTTCTGCGGAACATAGTGGGCATGTTATGTTGGCGCCAGAATGTGTGGCGACAATTGCGGGCTGTCGCCAGCACATCCTTGGGTATGCTGGTTATTAATGCAAATGATGCATTTCACTGTATGTTTTGTTGTACATGTGATAAATAATTCTGAATCTGAATCAGCTAGAATCTGAAGCAACACACAATCTGCTGGTAGAACACAGCGAGTCAAGCAGCATCAGTGGGAGGAAAGAAACTGTGGACATTTCAGGCCAAAACCCTGCATCAGGACTGAGAATAGAGAGGCAAAGTGGTTAACATTGAGAAGAGAAGGGCAAGAAGGGACTTCAAGGCATCTGGTAGACTGAAGGAGGAGGACAAGATGACAGGCAGGTTCTGTCATGTAGGAGAGGTGAGGTTGGGGTGTGCATGGGGAAACCGTAGTCAGTAAACAATAAACAGAAGCAGACAGAGAGAGGAAAAAGAAGAAAATTTACAGACAGTGCAAGGTAGGGGAGAAGCATGTGAAGATGAACGATAAGCAGGAATACTATTGCTGGATTCTGATAAGCAAAGTAGTTGAGAATAGGAACCATTAGGAGAGAGCAGAACCTATTAGGAGGTTGGGGTGGGGGAGGGAAAATACATGTGTGCTGAGTTAGTAGATGGACGAGAAAGGGGACAACAATAGGTGAGGGGGGCTGGGGAGGGTGAAAGAGAAGTCAAAAATGGGAAGGCTGGAGGATCAGAAGAAGGGAGTGATAAATGTGGAGAGAGAAATTATAAAAAAGGGGAGAAGGTATTACCTAAAATTGGAAAACTCAACATTCATGTCACTGGGCTGTAGTCCTTGCACCCGATTAATATTTCTCCATTTAGTGGATCAACTAAATGGAGCATATAGGCTCCAGAACTGTGAAATTGGCCTGTGTAAATTTTTTGGCAAAAGATTTACTAATTTCTTGCTAATATTATTTGACAGTATGAGTAACATGACCAGCTCTGCTCAACAGATTAGTTTTACAGTTGCACGTGCACAATTTGTGCCCACTGTATTAATGAAGTCAATCTTTGAACAACTTTGATATGACAGCTGCTCTACAAAATTGCACAATATTTCAGTTTATACTGATACATCAACAACACCTGCTCTTCTGTTATTGATACAAATAACATCCAGAATCCACACATGGCCTTCTTAATCTAAGATACTTTGCTCTTTAAAAACAGCAAAACCAGCCATGGTATTCCTGGAACACAACGTATCAAAAACCTCATCATGCTGGTGAATCCACAGCTGCTTGAATGAATGGTACATGTCTGACACATGGCTATGGCTAATTGTTTCTCTGACCAATCCACATCTCATACACATGCCTCACAACATAGCAATTTACCATATGAAATTTACCAATTTCCCCTACCAACCATCAACTGTTATTTAAAGAGATACTCTTCTTCATCTCTGCAATCAGATTTCTGAACAGTTCATGAACCCAAGAACACTACTTCATTATTCCTTTGTTTGTTCTAATTATAATGCTTGGGGAAATGGTCAAGGATATCTATTATTTATTTAGGGATACAGTGCGGAACAGGCCTTTCCAGCCCTACGAGCCAGACCACATAGCCACCCACTTACTGTATATACCACTAGACAATTTACAATGACCAATTAACCTACTAACTGGTATGTTTTTGAACAATGGGAAGAACCTGGAGCACCCAGAGGAAACCCATACGTTCATGGAGAGAACATACGAACTTTTTACAGGCAGCACCAGAAATGAACTCCAAACATCCTGAACTGTGATAGCATCAAGCTAACCACTATGCACCATGGCACCCAAAGCATTGAGAAAGTTAAACTCCTGCACTGAGGGGAGGTAAATATGATATGGTCTAAGGAATCATGGTCATATAAGGAGGAGACAAACCTGCCGGCCCACTCAGTCTACACTGATTATTGATCATCTGCTTAATACAACCCTACACTAATTCTCCCCTTATCACCATCAACTTCCCCCCAGATTCTAACACTCACCTATAAACTAGGGACAGTTAACCTATCAACCCACATGTAAGAGGAAACCAGAGCACCTGTTACTTGTTATATTTTATAACTTTAAAACATTAATTCAAAGGAAGACACGGGAGTCTAAAATGTGGATCTAATTTTGTGTTTACTTCAAGAGAGCTGTACAGATGTCACATGCCGACATGATGATCTATGCAGTTGTTTGTGAACCCTTTGTAATAACCTGTTTTTCGGCGTTAATTACTCATAAAATGTGGTCTGATCTTCATCCAAGACACAATAATAGACAAACACAATCTGCCTAAACTAATAACACACAAATTGTACTTTTCATTTCTTTATTGAATACATTGTTTAATCATTCTCAGTCCAGGCTGGAAGAAGTATGTGAACCCTTGTATTTAATAACTGGTAGAACCTCCTTTAGTAGAAATAACCTCCACCAAACATTTCCTGTAATTGCAGAGCAGACTTTCACAATGGCAAGGAGGAATTTTAGACCATTCCTCCAAACAAAACTGTTTCAGTTCATCAATATTTCTGGGATACCTTACTTGAACAGCCCTCTTCAGGTCATACTAAAGCATCTCAATTGGGCTAAGGTCTGGATTCTGACTTGGTCATTCCAAAACATGATTTTGCTTCTTTTTAAACCATTCTCTTGTTGATTTACTCTTGTTGTTCAGATCATTGTCTTGTTGCGTCATCCAACTTCTATTAAGCTTCAGGTGACAGACAACTACCCTGACATCCTCCTGTAAAATGTCTTGATACAATTTTGAATTCATGGTTCCCTCCACAATTGCAAGCTGTCCAGGCCCTGAGGCAGCAAAGCAACCCCAACTAATGATGCTCCTTACACCATGCTTCGCAGTTGGGATGAGGTTTTGGTGTTAATATGCAGTGCCCTTTTCCCTCCAAACATCGCTGTATGCATTTCTGCCAAAAAGTTCAACTTTTGTCTCATCTGTCCACAAATCATTTTCCTAGAAGCATTGTGGAACATACAGCTAGTCTTTTGCAAACTTGAGACATGCAGCAATGTTTTTTTTTAGGTTCAGTGGTTTCTTCTGTGATGCCATTCCATGACCACCATTCTTGCTCAGCATTTTTTTTCATATAGTGAACACATGAACAAAGACTTTAGCAACTTCTAGAAATTTCTTTGGGTCTTTTGCTGTTACCTTTGGGTTCTTTTTCACCTCCTTCAGCATTGCACGTTTTACTCTTAGTGTGAACTTTGCAAGGTGCCCACTACTAGGAAGAGTACTGAATTTCCTCCATTTGTAGACAATTTCTTCTACCGTGGACTGACGAACACTCGGGTCCTTAGAAAAGCTTTTGTAGCATTTTCCAGCTTCATGTCTCTCTACAATTCTTCTTCTAAGGTCCTCTGCAAGTTGTTTTGATCAAGGCATAATGCACATAAACAGATGTTCCTTGAGAAGAACTTTGCGTGTGTAAATCCAGCCATTGCTATTCTGCCTTATTTCTGCTAGTGTCCTCTTCCAATCAGCTTTGGCCATCTCCTCTCCAATGCTATTGACTCTGTGTCTTTTTTTATAGGGCAGGGCCCCTCTATACTCCACACCTCTAATTTCATTTTATTGATTGGAATACCTGACTCCAGATAGCTTTTGTAGAAGGAAAAGTTCACTGAAGTTTCACATACTTTTTTGAACCTACACTGTGATTGTTTAAATGGTGTACTCAGTATTGACGAGTAGTAGTACAATCTACTGTGTTACTCATTTAGGCAGATGACACTCCTCTCTGCTTAGCTATAAACTTCAACTCAATAGAGAATGTATCTCAAGTATATACACAGTATATCATATAATACAACTACTACATACAGACATCCACAGCATAGTAAGTTTTAAATTCTCCCACTTAGGCCTAAAGATTTAATCACTGCGGAAGATTTATTATTCTTGTGGAATAACATCTTTCCTGACAAGGGAGGTCACTTTGCTTGGCAAGTGAGACTTGTGGCTGTGAAAATAATCTCAGGTTCTGGGGCCTCCTCCGTGGTGGTTGTAGGAGTTGACTCAGACTGCAGGAAATTATTCTGATAGTGGTAGCCACCTTTGTTCTCCTTCCTTTTCTCCTTCTAATTTCTGCATCTTGATCTTGGGAAGATGCATTTAATTCACTAGAGTATTTTCTTATTAATCCTTCTATTGTTCTCTTTACAATCTGATCTCTCCTCTTGGTTTTCTCACCCCCAACATCATCTGACAAATCTTGTTTTCGTATCTCCATTGACTCCTTTTTTTTAGGCCATTCATCTGTCTGGGCTTTGGTCTTTGCATTTACTTTTACAAGCAGCCTTTCACTCCCACTTGAAGTTCATGTACCCAGAAAAGATTCTCATTCTTTATACTCAAAAAAGGCCAATGCTTGCATTTTTCCTGAATCTCCTTGAACTCTCTTCCAGCTTAAAACCAAGCCACATTTCACAAGTAACTGCCTGATTAACATATCAGAAGTTTTCTCAGATATGCTGCCAACAAAAACAGTTGTAGTCGGACCACTACTTTTGTCACCTTCATGATTCCTCTGAGCAGCATGGTCCTTCCTTGGTCCAATATTCTTTCCAACCAGAGGCACAGAGGTTGGCACCAACACCCGTTCATCCTCTGTTGGGCCAAAATTCATGGTGTATAACATGGAGACAGTAGTGGCATCATCCAGCACCTTCCTTAATTTGCTTTCAGTTCGCTTCTTTGCAGGAGATGTGGCATGCAATTGGTGGATGGATTTCTAATCATGTTGTTGTTGACTCAGCCTATCACATCCCCACAAAGCTGGCCGATCTGATTTTACCACATACAAGCTCAATGTGGCTTTTTGGTTACTGTATTTCACTGTCACGTCATTCCCACTGGAGTTATCTTTTCTCCAGTACAAGTTCTTACATGGATACCTACAGGCTTCAGTCTGATATCTTTGAAATGCTGTTCAAATTTATTTTGTGGAATGATAAACAGCTGAACCAGTGTCTAATTCCATTTTAACTAATTTACTATTCACTTCTGGTGTAAGCCATATTGCTTGTCTACTGTTAGTTTTCACACTGCAAGTCTCAAGGCTACAATCCTGTGTCACTCTCATCATTGTAGTTTTTAATCAACAGCACGCAGGTCAATGCTCTCTTTGAAACTACAACTTGACTTTATCTTTTTCTCTTCCCTGTGCAGTCTCTTCATTTTTGTCTGCCTGACATACTCTTTGTATGTGTCCTACTTTGTTGCACTTTCTGCAAGTTCGACCTTTAAATCTGCACTTGTTTGATGTATGTGAGCCCCTCCCACAGCAGTAACACAATTTGTTCAGCCAGGCTGGTTTCTGTTTAGATGCTGCAATTTTGCTCATGCTCACTTTTATTCCTGACTGTAACTCAATTGCATTTCTGTCTGCCATTTCCATTGAAAGAATAATTTCAACTGCTCTTTTAAATGTAAGTTGTGCTTTAGTTAGGAGCCATTTTTGAATGCTTTCTTGAAAGATTCCACAAACTAAACGATCTCTCAGTGCATCATCATGCCCATTACTGAACTGACAACGCTCAGACAATCAACAGGAATTCTGCAGATGCTGGAAATTCAAGCAACATACATCAAAGTTGCTGGTGAACGCAGCAGGCCAGGCAGCATCTGTAGGAATGCTCAGACAATCTCTTGTATTCAACCATGTATGCTGAAATAGACTCCCCTTCTTTTTGATTCCACTTATGAAACCTAAGGTGTCCTGTAGTCAACAATAACTTTGATTCTAAATGTTCATGCATTACTTTGACAATATCAGCAAAGCTCATTTCTGCTGGTTTGGTTGGAGCAGTTAAACCTTAAAGCAAACTGTATGCCTTTAAACTCAATGCATTTAGCAAAATTGGTACCCATTTCTCATTGGCTCTTTCATTTGCTTCGAAATATTGTTGAATTAGCTCTGTATACATGAACCTGCTATTTAATCAAACTCATCTATCTTTGCAACACATGACCATACACTTCCCCACACAGTATTTGTTCTGTCATTTCTTTGCCCATTCTCTTAATGTGTCTACTTTCCTCTGCAGACTCCCTGCTTCTTCAACATCACTTACCCCTCCACCTATCATTACATCAACCACAAACAAACCTGGCCACAAAGACAATAATTCATCATCAAAATAATTCACATAATAGTGAAAAGAAGCAACTTCAACACCGACACCTGTGAAACACCACTAGTCACCAGCAGCCAACCAGAAAGGGACCCTTTACTCTTTGCCTCCTGCTAGTCAGCCAATTCTATCCATGCTAGTATCTTTCCTCAAATACCATCGGCTCTTAGCTTGTTTAGCAGCCTCATTGTCAAAGGCCTTCTGAAAATCCAAGTAAACAACAACCGCTGATTCTCCTTTGTCTAACCTGCCTGTTTTATTCCCTCAAAGAACTCCAACAGATCTGTCATGCAAGATTTCCCCTTATAAGGAAACCATCCTGACTTCATCCTACTTTACCATATGCCCCTAAGTAACAGAAAACTTCATTCTTATTAATAGACTCCAACATCTTACCAACTACTGGTCAGGCTAATTTGCCTATAATTTCCTCTTTTTGCCTCTCTCTATTCTTAAAGAGCAGAGTGACATTTGCGATTTTCTAGTCCGCTGGAACTATTCCAGAATATAGTGATTTTTGAAAGATCACTGCTTTTGCATCCGCAATCTCTTCAGCCACCTTTTTCAGATCCTAGGTATCTTCAGACATTTCAACTACACACATATCACTTTATACAATCCCAGATTCATTTTCTCGCAGGCATGCTCAACAAATCCATAATAGAATAATAACCATAAAAGAATCAATGGAAGACCGCACCAACTTGGGTGTTCAACCAGTGTACAAAAGACAACACACTGTGCAACGTCAAATAGAAAGAGATAATAATAATAATAATAATGAGCAATAAATACCAAGAACTTGAGATGAACTGAGTCCAAAGGATGTGGAAGCTTTTCAATGATGGGGCAAGTAAAGTTGAGTGAAATTATCCACTTTGGTTCAAGAGTCTGATGGTTGAAGGATAATAACTGTTCCTGAACCTGGTGGTGAGAGTCCTGTATCTTCTTCCTGATGATAGCAGCGAGAAGAGAACATGTCCTGGGTGGTGGGGGTCTTTCGTGATGGATGCTGCTTTCCTGTGATGGACTGGGCAATATCCACTACTTTTTGTAGGATTTTCCAATCAACGGCTGTTAGGCTGTGATGCAGCCAGTCAATATACTCTCCAATACTTATTTATAGAAGCTTGTCGGTTTTAATGTCACACCAAATCTTCGCAGATACCTAAGAAAGCAGAGGCACGGGTCCTGCAAAATAATAACACCGAGGAATTTAAAATTGTTGACCCTCTCCACCTCTGATCCTCCAGTGAGGACTGGCTCATGGACCTCTGGTTTTCTCAAGTCATAATCAGCTCCTTGATGTTGCCACCATTGAGTAAAATGCTGCTACGGCACCACTCAGCCAGATTTTCAATTGCCCTCCTCTATGCCGATTCATCACCACCTTTGATTCAGCCCACAACAGACAGAATATTGACTGGCTGCATCACAGCCTAATACGGAAACACCATCAACAAACTTGAGTATGGCATTGGAGCTGTGCTTAGCCACTCAGTCATATGTGTAAAGTGAGCAGAGTGGGGACTAAGCATACAGACTTGTGGTGCACCTGTGCTGATGGAGACTGTGGAAGAGATGTTGTTGCCAATCCAAAGTGACTGGGGTCTGCAGGTGAGGAATTCGAGTATGCAATTGCACAAGGAGGTATTGAGGTCAAGGTATTGAAGCTTATTGATTAGTTTTGAGGGGATGATGGTATTGATGCTGAGCTGTAGTCAATAAAGAACATTCTGATGTATGTATCTTTGCTGTCCTGATGTCCTCAAGTTGAGTGAAGAGCCAATGAGATGGCATCTGCTATGGACCTGTTGCTCCGGTACGAAAATTAGAACAGATCCAAATTGCTTCTCAGGCAGGAATTGACATGTTTCATCATCAAACTCTCAAAACACTTCATCACTGTGGATACAAGTGCTACTGGATGATAGTCACTGAGGCAGGTTACCCCGTTCTTCTTAGGCACTGGCATAATTGAAGCCAGCTTGAAGCAGGTGGGTACCTCAGATTGCCAAAGCAAGAGATTAAAGATTTCAGTGAACACTCCAACCAGTTGATGAGCACAGGTCTTTATTACTTGGCCAGGTACCCCAACTGGACCAGATGCTTTTCATGGGTTTACCCTCTTGAAGGTTGCTTGCACATTTGCCTCAGAGACTGAAATCATAAGATCATCAGGGGCTGTTGGAGTTTGTGATGGTTCCTCCATGTTTTGACAGTCAAAGCAAGCATTGAAGGCATTGAGCTTATCTGAGTGAATCCTTGTTGTCATCCATGTCACTTGATTCAACTTTATAAGAGGTATTCAAGACCTGCCACAACTGTCAAGCATCCTTCATTGATTCAAGTTTAGTCCAAAATTATCACTTTGCACATGAGATGGCTTTCCAGAGATCATACCTGGTCTTCTTGTAACTTTTTTGGTCACTAGACATGAAGGCCTCTGATCTGGCCCTCAGCAGATGGTTCATTCATGATCTCATGGTTCATTCAGGGAATCTGATTAGGGAAGACACTGAATGATTTTGTAGAGGCACACTCATCTACAACTATTTTAATAAAGTCCGTGACAACCATGGTGTATTTATTCGGATCCAAAGATGAGTCATTGAACGGCCCAGTTTACCACTCAAAGCAATCCCGTAGCTGCTCCTCTGCTTCTTGCGACCACCTCTTTGTTGTCCTAATCTCTGAAGCTTAGCTCTTTACTTTCACCTGAGTGTGGTGCAATGTGTTTGAAAATCCGACTTTAAGTGGATTGTGTTGGAAATTTACTACAGATCATAGTCAACACTGAGGCAACATATCCAGTTTGTTATAATTGCTGTATTACATATGTGTCATTCTCTAAGGAGAGACAAATTTATCTTCTCCTTGAGCAAGAAAATGCAGTCAATGGTTTAGTAGCTCATCAATTTTTGGGACTCTGATTGCAGTCAGGGTGAAACTAACTGCAGCCACAGAACCTTTGGGGATCTGTCACAAAGTGCAAGAACATACAGTATAGCAATTGCAAGAAATTTTACTCATTCAACAGCTTTCTTATCATAGGCTCTTGTAACTAAATGGTCACTGTCTGTATATATCATGACATGGTCTGTACTCTGATTTTGGGTGATGGTGGCAAATAACTTCCATACCATTGTTTATTATTTGGATGGTATCTCCAACTGGACAACCTAACTAATTCAAATCATCCACACTTCCCATCATCCCTACAGCTGATGTTCCTCTTTTCCCACCCTCATTGCAGCTTTTGTTTACTTCCCAATTCTGAAGCGTCTGCAACAAAAAAAACGTAAGCTGTTATTCTTCCCACAGTTGTGACCTGACATCTGATTATTTGCAGCATTTTTGTTTTTATTTTTGAAAGTCTAACCACTTCCTTTAGCATAAAATATCATTATGATCACCAAATTCACTACCATCAACATTGTGGATCTCACATTTGACCAGAAATGCAAATAAAGCAGTCACATAATTACTGTGGCTCCAAGATCACATGGGTTTTCTACAATATGGGATTCCTGACTTTTCAAGCACTAGCCAATATCTACATGCCTACTTGAATGCTATTTCAATACCACTCCATCACCATCCCAAATTTCTCCTCCCTCTCTCCCAATGCTAGCTACAAAATGTTATAGTTTCTTTGGTACCACCTGCCAAATGCAAAATATGTAATACCAAAAGTATAAGGACAGCAACTTAATATGCCAGTCATTATCTGTAAGTTTTCTTTCCTAAGAACCCTATAACTTGGAAATAAATTTATCAGACCATACACCATAAGACATAGGAGCAAACTCAGCAATTCGGCTATCAAGTGTGCTCTGCCATTCCATCATGGCTGATTTATTATCCCTCTCAACCCCACTCTTCTGCCTTCTGTCCATAGCTGTTGAAACCCTGATTAATCAAGAGCATGTCAACCTCTGCCTTAAATACACTCAATTACTTGGCCTCCACAGCTGTCTATGGCAATGAATTCCAGAGACTCACTATCGTCTGGCTAAATAAATTCCTCCTCATCTCTGTTCTAAATGGGTGACCCTCTGTTCTGAGGCCGTGTCCACTGGTCCTAGACTCTCTCACTATGGGAAATATCCTCTCCACATCTACTCTGTCCAGGCCTTTCAATATTTGATAGGTTTCAATGAGATCCTTTTCCATTCTTCTAACTCCAGCAAGTACAGGCCAGAGCCATCAAACACACATTAACCCTTTCATTCCAGGAATTATTCTCATGAACCTTCTCTGGACCTTCCCTAATGCCAGCAACATCTTTTCTTAGATAAGTGGCTTAAAACTGTTCACAATGCTCCAAGCATGGTCTGATCAATGCCTTATAAAGCAAGTAATAGTAAACTGCTGCCAAAGTTTCTAACTAGTGTCAGTCACGTGCACTTCTGACACTACACTGTACTTAGAGTGAACAGTTTTTAAATAGTATTTTAAATTGTGTTTGTGTTAAAAAAAATGATTTTTCTCACTGATAGCTGCAGAGAAAAAGGTAGTAAGACAATTCAGAACTGTTTTGCTCACTGTGGTTTCAAGCATTCAGGCTAGAAGATGCCAGAAAAAGCCAGAAGTGAAAATGAAACAATTTCACTACTTCAATGAGTTAGGAACCAAGAAGAATTTGAAGGTATTTACAATCATCTTGAATATTACAATGAAAATAAAGATTTGGAGAATGCAATCATCGAAAGCATTGTATGAAGACAGTCAATTATCTACACCGGGTGCCTGTGTACTGCAGTGGTATTGATTTGTTCTAATGTGTTCTACATTTCATTTAAATACATAATTTGTTACTCAGTTAAATGGTAGTTGGCGCATGGCCAAGTGGTTAAGGCATCGGTCTAGTGATCAGCTAAGGCAGCGTGTTGTGTCCTTGCGCAAGGCACTTAACCACACATTGCTGTGCGACAACACCGGTGCCAAGCTATATCAGCCCTAGTGCCCTTCCCTTGAACAACATCGGTGGCGTGGAGAGGGGAGGACTTGCAGCATAGGCAACTGCCAGTCTTCCATACAACCTTGCCCAGGCCCGCGCCCTGGAAACCTTCCAAGGTGCAAATCCATGGTCTCATGAGACTAACAGATGCCTGTTGAAATGGTAGTTTGTCTTTTTTATTCCTTTTTAACCATTTCCATGAAACTTCGGCTAATTGGGGCCACTGCTTAATTGGGCCAAAATTAACTGGTCCTGATGGATCCCAATTAACCAGAATACACTGCACTTGCAAAATTGCATGCAAATTTTGTTTTGTACTTCATGAATGAGAACAGTCAGATCCCTCTGCACAGCAGCATTGTTCTTTCTCTCCATATAAACAACATTGTTCTTTTCTATTCTTCCTATAGATCATTTCACATTTCCTTACATTATACTCCATCTGTCAACTTTTTTTATCCATTTGTTAAACCTATCTATTTCCCTTTTAGGCTCTATTGTTCTCACTTTGCATTATCAGCAAACCTGTCTGCAATACACTCATCACCTTCATCTACATCATTAATGTAAATTGCATGTGGTTGAGGGTCAAGCACTGATTCCTGTGGCACTCCTCAAGTTACAGCATGCCAACCTGAAAATGACCCATTAATCCCAGCTATTTTTTTTGCTACTTAAGTAGTCCATTACCCTTACTGTTACCAGTGTCACGAGCAGTAACTTTTAATATGGTATTTCAGTGAATATCTTTGGGAAATACAAATACACTATGTTTCTCCAATTGTTCCATTATTCACCCTACTCTTTACACTCTCAAATAAACCTAAGAATATTAACAGTTTCATAAGACTATGCTAATCCCACAAAACCTTCGTGATTTTCTAGATATCTTCCTACTGCGTTCTCATTAACGAATTCCAGCATTTTCCCAATGATAGATGTTAGGCTAACAGGCCTATAATTACCTGTTCTTTAACTCCCTCCTTTTCAGTGGTTACACTTGCACCTATTAATGATAAGCACCCTCTTCGTGGCAAAGAGCTGTTTCTAATGCTGCTTATATGGTTTTCTTCTTCAAAACAAATAAATTCTATTAATGAATGAACTGGAAGACTGAGTGATATGTCTGTCATGACTGAATAGCTAGAGTGCGATGTAGGTTGTGTTAAGTGAGTGAGGATTTGTTGGGCCAGAGAAGTATTAGGTGTATACAGCCTGTGCCCCTCAGCTATGTGGAGTACTTCGCCATGTATTCAACCTGAGCCTGAGGCTCCGGAGGGTTCCTGTGCTGTGGAAGACATCCTGCCTCGTCCCTGTGCCGAAGACGCCGTGCCCCAGTGGCCTCAATGACTACAGACCGGTGGCTTTGACCTCCCACATCAGGAAGACCCTGGAGAGACTTGTTCTGGAGCTGCTCCGACCTATGGTCAGAACACACTTAGATCCCCTCCAGTTCGCCTACCAGCCCCGACTAGGAGTTGAGGATGCCATCGTCCACCTGCTGAACCGTGTTTACGCCCACCTGGACAAGCCAGCGAGCACTGTGAGGGTCATGTTTTTTGACTTCTCCAGTGCGTTCAACACCACCCGCCCTGCTCTGCTGGGGGAGAAGCTGACAGCGATGCAGGTGGATGCTTTCCTGGTGTCATGGATTCTTGACTACCTGACTGGCAGACCACAGTACGTGTGCTTGCAACACTGTGTGTCCAACAGAGTGACCAGCAGCACTGGGGCTCCACAGGGGACTGTCTTGTCTCCCTTTCTCTTCACCATTTACACCTCGGACTTCAACTACTGCACAGAGTCTTGTCCTCTTCAAAAGTTTTCGGATGACTCTGCCATAGTTGGATGCATCAGCAAGGGAGATGAGGCTGAGTACAGGGCTACGGCAGGAAACTTTGTCACATGATGTGAGCAGAATTATCTGCAGCTTAATGTGAAAAAGACTAAGGAGCTGGTGGTAGACCTGAGGAGAGCTAAGGTACCGATGACCCCTGTTTCCATCCAGGGGGTCAGGGTGGACATGGTGGAGGATTACAAATATCTGGGGATACGAATTGACAATAAACTGGACTGGTCAAAGAACACTGAGGCTGTCCACAAGAAGGGTCAGAGCCATCTCTATTTCCTGAGGAGACCGAGGTCCTTTAACATCTGCCGGACGATGCTGAGGATGTTCTACGAGTCTGTGGTGGCCAGTGCTATCATGTTTGCTGTTGTGTGCTGGTGCAGCAGACTGAGGGTAGCAGACACCAACAGAATCAACAAACTCATTCAGAAGGCCAGTGATGTTGTGGGGATGGAACTGGACTCTCTGACGGTGGTGTCTGAAAAGAGGATGCTGTCCAAGTTGCATGCCATCTTGGACAATGTCTCCCATCCACTACATAATGTACTGGTTGGGCACAGGAATACATTCAGCCAGAGACTCATTCCACCGAGATGCAACACAGAGCGTCATAGGAAGTCATTCCTGCCTGTGGCCATCAAACTTTACAACTCTTCCCTTGGAGAGCCAGACACCCTGAGCCAATAGGCTGGTCCTGGACTTATTTCCTGGCATAATTTACATATTACTATTTAACTATTTATGGTTTTATTACTATTATTTATGGAGCAACTGTAACGAAAATCCAATTTCCCCCGGGATCAATAACGTATGACTATGACTATTGTTTGGCAAGTGATGGAGCAGTTTATGAATTTAGTATTGTGGTTGTTAGCAGGTACAATTTAGTATGTCTTCACTGATCTCCATCAAAAACAACATTGTTAAGTTTATTGCAGACAGTAATTCATGTACTTGGAGATTTTGCTCCTGGCATAGGTTGTCTGCAAGTGTCAAGTAGCAAAAGTGTTTACCAAAAATTTGCTAGTTCCTCGGAAAAGGCAGTGAAACAAATCTGCTAGCACAAAACATGAATCATTTGGCACTATAGCATGGTAGCATGAATCATAGCAATGACAGTACCTTCAATCACCAGGTTCAATGTGACACTGTCTTCAATA
The DNA here is from genome assembly GCF_963921235.1 of Mobula hypostoma. Taxonomy (NCBI): domain Eukaryota; kingdom Metazoa; phylum Chordata; class Chondrichthyes; order Myliobatiformes; family Myliobatidae; genus Mobula; species Mobula hypostoma. The sequence goes on from NC_086107.1 coordinate 101,777,616, forward strand.
GATTGCAGCAAATCTACAATTAACACAAAACATAAAACAGGATATCTACATAAACATGCTGGATTAGAGATTGCCTTACCACCTTTTAACAACACTAAACCATAAAATATGGGTCATTTTAAAGCTGCTTTGAAAAAAGTCACAGAGCAAGATCTTCAATTGCAGGGTTTGCAGAATATCATGCTGTGCTGAAATGACAGTGTTAGATTTAATGCAATGTTCTCTACTGAGCCATTATAAGTCCTCTCCAGTATTAGCTTCAGAGAAGTGACCTCTATAACCTGCTCTTAAGAGGACATAGCATAACACCAGTGTGGTTATTGATTCTATGGATGCCAAATGATTGGAGGAAATTGGTAGAGTAAAATGACCAGTAAACACAGAGACAGGCTGGTTAATGATAATTCTCACAGAAAGCATGTTATTTGTGAAATGGGACCATGGAGACTCTCTGGTGCTAGTCAGGTGTTGCTAAATGAAGGTTTCCAGTATGCTCTCTGTAAGAACATGAGTGCCATCTTTGATTGCTTGTACTTTTGAAAAATCAGATATACAGGCAAATAATTGAACAGTTCTGTCTACTCCTGGAAGATAAATGAATAGTGGATGAAGTTTTCTCTCCTTCAATATGGAAATTAAAATGACAAGAATGTAATTTGATTACAAGAAGGTTTCTGGGGGAAATGGGGCTAGTAAAACCATGTGGTCTGTGAGTAACTAACAGCTGTTGTTTTTGAGACCCATTGAGGTCAAAAACCTCAGTACATGCAAATTTTGCATGTGGCACAACAGCCTACATCACATTGTCAGAAAATGGATACCTGCACAAATGAAAATTCCACATAAAAGTCAGGACTCAGATTTCTCAACAGGCACACAGATACACAAAATATTGCTTTTTTCTGGGTTAAGCAACAATCTCGACTACACAGTAAAATACATACATCAGAATGACCGCAAAAATTACCAGATCAGAACAATAAATCAAAAAATGTACGTATCAATTGAATGAATCTCATAAAATAGCTGTGTAGAAAATGCTTATGATTTTCAAATGATAAATCTCACCATCTGTAGTCCAACCATGCTCTTTTCAGAATGAAAAGAAACATTTATTGGGCAGTAGAGCATACTCTATATCTAAATCTGCTACACTGACACAGTAGCCCTTGCTGATCCTTAAATACTCGCAAGTTCAATTCCTACGCAATAAGCATTCCTCATATTATATAATTAAGAAAAATATTACAAGAATTACCCTTAGCTTTGGACACACAAGACTTACCCATCAAAGTAATTATGAAGTGAATGCATACTCGACCATCCATTGAGAGCAGTTCTACCACCTTGCCTGGGTATCTAACTAGGACATCCCGAAAGCAAGACAGTAAATACTTTTTGCGAACAATCTGAAAAGCAACCAATAGTGAAATCAGTACAAAACAATTGATGTAAAATTCATCTATGCTGAAAATGAGTACTCATTCATGAATCACAGGAAGCCAGTATGCAACTTCAGATAGTAAATAAGCAAACTGGAAGGCCTTTATAAAAAGGGTTTGAATTACACAAATCTTTCATTTAGAAAAACCTGGATTAATTTATTAAAGTCAATGCAAATTAGTTTCAGGCAAATCATGCCTAATTTAGCTGGCTATGCTTTTCAGAAAGAAAGAGTCGGAGGTCTGACAGAAGACTAAAACCAGAAATGTTAACTGTTTTTCCCTTCACATGTGCTTCCTGATCTACTGAATATTTCCAGCATTTCAGTTTTCATTTTTATTCCAGTGAAAATATTGTACAGCAACAAAAACTGGGATACAAGGTACAGCAGATTTATGTATTAATCTGTGTGACTCAGTCAACTTCTGACTTTTTGTTTGAATTTTTGTTTTTCCATGCATTTTATATTCAAACATGAAGCTCCCAAAATGACAGCAACAGTAATGAAACACGTAAAATTTATCTGCAGTGATATCTGAAAATGATAGTTCTTACTTAATCACAGACAAATTAAATTTTCTTACTCAGTTTCCCTGAAATTGTGAAATTGTAAAGAGGAAAGAGGCAATACTCTAAGTGCATTTGTTTCATCAGTGACATCCTGTGACTTCAACTATAATTTGACATAGCTCATGAAGGCCAAGGTCACAATCAGTCTCAGTTTCTGAGTTTCTACATCATCTCTGGAATATTTAAGTTTATTTGCTGCTGCATTAAAGAAGTCACCCAAACTATGTATATACCCCAAAAGGTAACTGTATCTATCCCTTACTCAGCTTGCAGGAGCAAGCAGAGCAGGAGCTTGGGAAGCTGAAAGGTCTAAATATAGATGTCCCCGGACCAAAGGACTGCACTCCAGGATTCTGAAAGAGGTAGCTGAAGAGATTAGAGAGACATTATTAGTGATCTTCAAAAACTCACTAGATTTTGGAATAGTTCTAGAGGACTAGCAAATTGCAAATGTCACTCCACTCTTTAAGAAGGCAGGGAGGGAGGCAAAAGAAAGGAAATTATAGGCCAATTAGCCTGACTTCAGTGGTTGGGAAGATGTTGGAGTCAATTGTTAATAAGGATGTGATTACAGTGTACTTGGAGACACATGATTAAAAAAAAAGGCCATAGTCAGCATGGTTTCATTAAGGGGAAATATTGCCTGACAAATCTGTTAGAATTCTTTGAGGAAACAGTAGGCATGCTAGACAAAGGAGAGTCAATGGATGTTATTTACTTGGATTTTCAGATGGCCTTTAACAAGGTGCCATACATGAGGGGGCTTAACAAGACAAGAACCCATGGTGTTACAGGAAAGATACTAGCATGGATAAAAAATTAGCTGAATGGCAAGAAGCAAAGGATCAGAATAAAGGGGGGCCTACACTAGTTGGCTGCTGGTGACAAGTGGTGTTTCTCTGGGATTAGTACTGGGACTGTTTCTTTTCACATTATATGTCAACAACTTGGATGACAAAATTGATGGCTTTGTGACCAAGTTTGCAGATGATCCATATAGGTGGAGGGGCAGGTAGTGTTGAGAAAGCAAGAAATCTACAGGTGGAGGTCAGGTTAGGAAATGGGCAAAGAAGTGGCAGATGGAATACAGTGTAGTGAAGTATATGGGAATGAACTTTAGTAAAAGGAATAAGAGCATAGACTGTTTTCTAAACAGGGAGCAAATTCAGAAATCAGAGATGCAAAGGGACTTGGAAGACCTCATGCAGGATTCCCTAAAGGTAACTTGCAGGTTGAGTCAGTAGTAAGGAAAGCAAATGCAATGTTAACATTTGTTTCTACAGTAGAATATAAAAGCAAGATTGTAAAGCTGATGCTTTATAAAGCATTGGTCAAACTGCATTTACAGTATTGTGAGCAGCTTGGGGCCCCTTATCTAAGAAAAGACGTGCTGGCTTTGGAAGGGTCCAGTAGAAGTTCATGAGAATGATTCCAGGAATGAAAGGGTTAAGATATGAGGAGTGTTCGATGGCTCTAGGCCTGTACTCGCTAGAGTTTAGAAGAATGAGGGGGATCGCACTGAAACCTATCGAATATTTAAAAACCTAGATAGCGTGGATGTGGTGAAGATGTTTCTTATAGTGGGAGAATCTAGGATCAGAAGGCACAGCCTCAGAATAGAGGGGCATCCCTTCAGAACAGAGATGAGAAAGAATTCCTTTAGCCAGGGGGTGATGAATCTGTGAGATTCATTGCCAGACAGGTATGGAGGGCAAGTCTTTGAATATATTTAAAATGGAGGGTGATAAGTTCTTGATTAGTAAGGGAGTGAAGGGCTATGGGGAAAAGGCAGGTGAATGGGGTTGAAAGGGATAATAAATCAGATATGATGGAATGGTGGAGCAGACTTGATGGGCTGAATGCCCTAATTCTGCTCCTATGCCTTATGGTCTAATAGGCATGGCCTTCTGCCTGTTTAAGCATTCTCCAAAATGCGGCTATTCATACACTGTTCTCATATCTTTAGAAAGCCCCCCTCTGTGGTCCAGAAAACTTCCCCCAGCCCCCTTTTAAATGACGCCTATCCCAATAATACTGCTCCCTCTTTCTCCAATATTGGTATCAGTGCCCCATAAATTTTCTGGCCATTGATCAGTTGCATAATTGTCTGATCTTATTTGCATTTTAATTTAACTAAAGCTGCTTATCCCTTCAGCAGAACATTTCTTATAGTTCTTTACAACATTTTCACATGAATTTAGCAACTGGATCTTTCTCCTCCCATACCCATGTTGTTCTCTAGCTACAGCTAGAGTATACTTGGAATAGAGGGAACACTGTTAAGCTTTACTCATTTGATTTCTGATATGACAGATTTGCTGTATGAGAAGAGTTTAAACAGACTGGGCTTATAACAATAGAATTTAGAAAAGTGAGAAATGATCTCATTGAAATGTGCAATATTATTCAAGCACATGACAAGATAGATTAGTCCTGATGAAAGGTCTTGGCCAAAACATCGTTGCTCATTTCCCTCTATCAATGCTGCCTGACGTGCTGAGTTTCTCTAGTATTTTGTGTGTGTTGCTCAAGATTTCCAGCATCTGCAGAATCTCTTGTAGGGTTGTAAGGCAGGGTAATGTCTCCTGTGGCTGAAGTATCTAAAAGCAGAGTCAGCATCTCAAAATAGGTATCAAACGTTCAAGACCAGTGAAGAGAAACTCCTTCATATTGAAGGTGGTGAATCTTTACTCAATCACCAGTATGTTCAAGACATTTCAGTGGATTGTTCGTAATTAAAGGAATAAAGAAATATGGAGACACAAGACACTGCCAGTGCTGGAATCTAGAGCAATAACCCCTGATGTAGGAATACAACCCAAAGAATCAACAATTCCTTTCCCTCCACAAAGTCCCAGGATTTAGACCCAGTGATAATAAGGGACCAGCTCCACATTGCCAGATACCTAGTGGGAGGAGAAGCTAGAAATATATGTATGCCTTGCTTCCCTGGTCCTTCTCAGTGGTAAAGATCATGGGTTTGAGAAAATGAAGGTTGTTCAGAACAAGTCCAAATGATAGGACCTCTAACTGTGCATGTGAGTTTGATGCATTATCTATGTCACAGAAATCTACTGACCTGGCTTTTACCCTGCATGACTTCTAAATTCAGATATACATTTATCTATCATGTGTCAGCACTTCTATCCAGCCCTAAGCACCCTGCAGGCTGTCCCCAGGTAATGAATGCTCAACTCATAGACACTCCGAGATAACACAAGTTGAGCATTTGAATGAGCTCCCATAACATTATTAAATTCAAATTTCTTATGTATGTACTACTAATGGCAGAACTAGTTTTGTATCTCTCTCTCCATTTCCCTTCCCTTATATCCTTTGCCTTTCTCTACCTCTTACACATCAACGGGTTTACTATTTTTTGTATTACACTGAAGAAATCCACATGGCCCATCAAGTCTCTGGTGGCTCACAAAGCAATGGTATTCCCTGTAACCTATTCTCCCACAATCCTATCAATTCTACCATCTACACACTAGGAACAATCTCATTGCCCAATTAACCTACAAATCAGCATATTTGTGGGATGTCACAGAGAGAATGTTTAAAATCCACAGACACTACTGGAGGTTTGGGTAGAACCTGGGTCACTGGAGCCAGGAGACAATAGCACTCCACGCTGTGACATTTGTTCTACCACTAACATTGACCAAAATATTTTTTATTCTTTGCCCCACAGATGCTGTTTCTAGCAATTTCAGTTTATACTCATTTTCAAATCTATCCATGAATTCTCTCCTCCCTATCAGTACAATCTTCCACAGGAACTACAGCCCTCTTAGATCTCTACTCTCCTTCACTTACAGCACAGAAAAAAAAAGGACATGGTGAAAATACTCAGCAGGTTAAGTGGCATCTGTGAAGAGAAAGAGTTCATATCTCAATTTGAAAACAATTTTTCCAGGTCTGAACCCTGCCTTTACTGATTTTAATTTCTCCAATCCACAGTAATAAAAGGGCTAACCTCTCCCTCAGTTTTAGTTTCAAAGGAAAGATGACAGCAGATAGAAGACACCGTACAACACGTTGATAAGGCTGCATCCAGGGTGTTAGGTACCGCTTTGGTTACTCTGTTCCAGAAAAATATTTAGTGCAAAGACTTACAAGAATGTTGTCAAGTCTCAAGGGCCTGAGTTACAGGAAGAGGTTATGCAGGCTGAAAAATAGGACATCTTATGAGGGGTCATCTTATAGAAGTGCATGGAATCGCAAGGTGCAGCGGAGTAAATGCAGAGTCTTTTTCAGGGTGTAGGAAGCAAAAAAAGCTTGAGTCTCAGATGGCGGAGAGAAATTTAGAGAATACCAAGGGGATAATTTTGTCAAGCGGGGGGGGCGGAAGAAGAGTATATATGGAGTGAGCTGCCATGGGAATTGACTGAGGAAATAAACAACATTGGAAAGACTTTTGGACAGGTATATGGATAGGAAAAGTTTGGATATGGGCCAAATGCAGGTAAATTGGACCAGTTTAGCTGGACATCTTAGTCAGCATGGTCCAGTTAGTCCATAGGGCCTGCTTCTGTGTATATATTCTATTGCTATATGATATTCTCTTAGATCTACTGAACTCCTCCAGCACATTATTGCTAAAGGAATATGATATTAGTGCAGGAAGTGGCACTGAAATAAAAGATCAACCATAATATAACTGAATGGCAGCACAGGATACAAGGGGCCTAATGGTCTATTCCAGTTTTTATTCTTAAATTAAACCTTCACATTATAGAAGACAATGAACATGCAGTGTGATAACCTGCAGAGCTAATGACCAAGAACTGGAAAGTGGGATTATACTAATTTTACGCAATTTTAACCAGCATGGTAAGTAATTTCCTGTACTGAAGATTTTAGATGATTCAATAAAAACAATCTAACATTAGCATTGAAAGAAAAATGAATTTTACACAATATACTTTCTCCCTCCTTACTGAAATGCTGTTTTCTTCCACAATCTCTATTACACAAGCAACGCAGATCAGCTGTTCCCTTTCCTCCATATTGTCCCTGAACCGCATTGTCCAATGCCCATCATGGCGGGAATGGTTCCATTCGCAAACCACATTATAGTTGTCAGGATTCACGTCCTCCATTTAGCACAATGGCTCTCCACACTAAAAATGTAATGATTTAATTTAAAAATTGACATTTAAAGTATCACTAAACATTAGAAAGTTTCAAATGTTTGTAAACATTTGTAATCAAATACAAATGGGTACCAACTGTTATCTTGCACTGCAGTCATAAAAGGTAATAGATCCCAATAATATTTTCAAGTCATTCCCAAATTGGGGAACACAACCTCAAAGAGAGGCTTTGAATAGTTAGAGCATTTACAGGAAATACGATAAATAAAAACATACTCTGCACTAGCTCATAAATAAGCCACTCATAAGGCTGCTTGGGATTCCCCAGGATCAGCCTTTTAACAACAGCTGTTGGTGTCGGCATCGGCATATAGGGCTGGAGCATGTTTTACCAAGGGTGAAAAAGTGGGGTTTTCATTCATGAATGATTGCCAATCACTGTGTTCATCTCACAGAAACTGGAATAGCACAAATTCCTCAATCAACTTTGCAATATCTCCCCAGAAAACCTGCGCTCACGTCCGTGATCCACATAGCTCTCCATTCCCAATCGTCCTCTTAATACACCTGCTGGACCGTGCTCCCAGTCCCAATAATCCTGTTCTCCCTTCACCGCCCCAGTTTCCCAATATCTTTCACTTCATGCAACAACTCCACAGCTCTCCACATATGATCTAAGGTTCTTTATTTTTCATATTCCTCTTCTCACAAAACCACTCTATACCCTGCCCTCCGGCTCCTGATCCATATTCATTATTCTAAGCAATCCTTCCCTCGCCAAACGTTTGCATAGCCGTCTCAACCTGCTCTCAATGATCGAATAGCCTTGGAATAACCCAATGACTGTCCTCCCCTCCCCTTCTGACGCCGATCTCGCTCGTCCGCCGCCGGGCTTCCACGGCTCTCACAGTGTGTTGAATGCTCCCCTCAGAAAGGCCAGACGGCTTCCCCCTCCCCACTCCGGGAAAGAAGGCCGGCGCCACCCTCGCGCTGTATGCTCGGCGGGCTCAGGGCTCCTCGCGCCTCCCTCCACCGCCGAACAAACGACCAGCGCTCGCGCTCCGGCCGAGGCCGAGGCCGCCGGCTAACCGCGCGAGGCCACCACATGCTCCGGGCTCCAAGGAGAGGTAATGGAAAGCGCATGCGCAGAGGTGGGACGAGCAAGAACTTGCCGCTCAAATCCGTCAATTGGGATTCGTCATTCAGCTCCCCGTGTCCGGGGCTGATCGCGAAAACCGGTGGGTCACGGAGGGGCGCGATGTAGTTGAGCCGATATTGCCTTGGAAAATTCGCACAACCGCCTCTGACTCCAGGTAAACATTAACTGGAATTATGGAAATTGAAGAAATTACAGCAGTAAGATTATTGTTCCGTTTGGCATAATTGACTGTGCACTACATCAATACGTTTGTATGTTTAACCAAAATAATCGAATGTGGTGGCATTGATATTATTGTACTCGTATAAAAATTAGTAATCATTAACATTTAGAGTTTGAGAATCATGGCATTAAGATATGCTGGAAAAGTACAGAAAACAGCAGATTGAAGCAGTTCTGTTTGTGAAATTTTCACAGTTAAATATAATCACCAATTTGTTCCAAAAACATTTCCAAAGGTACCCTTCAGATTAATTTAATGTATTTTATTAATATATTCTGGGGTATTCTAGATCACCTGCACATGCATTGCGGTTTCTTTTATTAGCCAATGAATAAAGCATAGTGAAGAGATAGATAACTGTTTCTAGTCTTTAAAATAGCAGAATCAGGCAACATTTGTGAAGAAACAAGTTAATGTTTTAGGTCAGTCTCTGTCTTTGAGCAGATACTTCTTGACCTGCTGCTGAGTATTTTCAACATTTTCTGTTTGTATTGACATTCTTTTGCTTTTTTTATGGATAATCTGTAAACTTTTTGAGCATCTAACCCTTAAATGTTTTATTTTTATTTTAATTGGGTATTTGATACTGCCTGGAAAAGCTTGAAGCAGTAACACACACAAAATGCTAGAGGAACTGATGCAATCAATCTTGATGAAGGGTTTCAGCCCAAAGCATTGACTCTCCATTGCTGGTGCCTGATCTACTGAGTTCCTCCATAATCGTGTGTGTGTTTACTCTGGATTTCCAGCATCTGCAGAATTGCTTGTGTTCAAAATTTAAAACAGTGGGATGATTGAGTTTCTACAAGCACATCCAACATTTCTTACTGTTTTATAGCTCCACCTGTTAGAAATAAACTGATTCTAAGTGAAGAACAGGAATTCTGCAGATGCTGGAAATTCAAGCAACACACATCAAAGTTGCAGGTGAACGCAGCAGGCCAGGCAGCATCTCTAGGAAGAGGTGCAGTCGACGTTTCAGGCCGAGACCCTTCGTCAGGACTAACTGAAGGAAGAGTGAGTAAGAGATTTGAAAGTTAGAGGGGCAACTGATTCTAAGTGACTTCAGTTTTACTGGGCCCTTTCAGACCACACGCTATCAATTGTTGTCTCAATTTCAGTAATGATGTTCTTATCTCAGGAATTCAATTCTTTTGTCCATCTATGAATAAAGCCAACGTGGAGACTCAAAGATAAGTGATCCAAATTAAGTGTAATTTCCTGGAGTCTTATTTATTCATTCAGTTTAGGAAGCACGCTATGTTCCCATTGGCCATGAAGAAGGTGCAAAGCCAGATTTACAACAATGATATCAGACTAAAGGGGTTAGGTTGTGAGAATAATTTGCAAGCTAAGCTTGTACTTCCTTGAGCATGGTAATATTAAGGGATGATTCAATCCAGGTGTTACAAATGATTAGAAGTATTGATAGAGCAGGTTAAACATTGATCAATACAGCACAGGAACAGGCTTTTCGGTCCACTATGCCAACCTAAACTAACTCTGACTGCTTATACCTGGTCTGTATCCCTCAATTCCCTGCCAGTTCATGTGCCTGTCTAAATCCCTCCCGAATGTTATTGTACCTGCTTCCACTGCCACCCCTGGCAGCAGGTTTCAGGCACCTACCGTTGTCTGTTTTCTTTTTAAGGCCTTGTAACTCTCCTTAAACGTTTCCCCTCTTACATTAAACTTACATATTTCCACCCTGGGGAAAAAAAGACGCTGACTATCTACCCTGTCTAGACTTCTCTTAATTTATGTCAAGTTGTCCCTCAGGCTTTGATACTCCAGAGAAAACAATCCAAATTTGCCCTACCTTCTCTTATAGCTAATACACTCTAATCAAGGCAAGGTCCTCATAAATCTCTTCTGTACCTTATTGCAAACTTCCACATCCTTTTGTAATTTGCTGATTAAAATTGCACACAATACTCTAAGTGTGGCTTTACCAAAGTTTTTTAAGCTGCAGCATGACTTACCAACTTTTATACTCAACACTTCAACTAATGAATGTATGCTGCACATCTTCTTTACCACCTATCTATGTTGTTGCCATTATACTATCTGGAAGTATTTCCTTTACAAAAGGGTAGTGGAAATCTGGAGACCATTTCCTAAAATTCTACTGAGGCCAAGGGTTCAATTGGAAAGTTGTAAACTGAGATTCATTGAAATTTCTTGAGTAAAGACACTTGTGAAGTTGTTTAAAAAGATTCATTTTGGACACAGCTGCATTCATAGGGATGGAGATTTCTCTTCAAATTATTCAGCTTCTAAAGTGGCAGAAGTCAAAGCTGCACCATTGCTCCAGATCTATTCTATATATGTGTAGACTGGGTATGCTGGAAGCTACATTATGCAATGCTTCACTAGCTTAGGCACAAACAATGTTGCTGTCCTAACTCTGACATGCTTTGAGTGCCCTTACAAGCTTTCTGAGCAAAATGAATCCCTCTCTTTTATCCTGAAAATAATACTGTTGAGAACTAAAATGCAGACTATCAGAGAGCAGCCTTGTGAACTCAGCAATAAACATACCGTGGCAAACAATGTTAGAATGGTAAAATCATTCATCTACCTGTTCACAGATCAGCTGTGGTTTGTGACATACAGGTAACAGCAAGGCAGAAATGAAAACTAATATCAGTCTCCTCTATTGATCCAGCGTTACAATGGCAGAAATTCTTCCTTCCAAATCTTTTGAAAGGCATAGAACTTTCCCCTTAAAGATGTAATGGCAATGCTATTACCTCCTCACCTCCTGTTGCCTAGGGACCAAACATTTTTTCAGCAATTTGAGCAATTTTTTTCAGCATAGTCTATTACATTTACTGTTAATGATGTGGTATCCTCTATTGGAGAGACCAAATGAACATTGACTAGCAGCTTTCAAGATCATCTCCATTTGATCCACGTGCATGACCTGGAGTTACCTGTCACTTCAATTATTCGTCTTGTTCCCATTACTTCGCTGTCTGTTTCTGCATTGCTCTGATAAAGCAGAATGTAAGCACAAGAAACAGCACCACCTTCCAGCTGGACACAGTAAATCCTTCAAGCTTCATTGAGTTCAATAATTTAGGATAATAAGCATTTCTACTCCCACTCCATATTTGCAGCATCTCTTTGAAATGCATTTGGTAATTTTATATAATTGTTCTACACTTTCACTTGCTGTAGTTTTGTTACCTAGCACTATTATCAATGTTCTTATTTAGGTATAACCTGCTCTCCTTGCCAGTACAAATCTTTCCTTTCATTCTCTCCTTCCACTCCAGTGCCAACCCCAGTACCTACCTATTAAAACTAGTGTATTTCTAACTATGCCTTGTTGTGACTGAAGTTCATCAACCTTAAACAATAATTCTTTATCGCTCCAAAGACGCTGCCTGGCTTGCTGGATATTGCCAGTATTGTTTGTTTTTACGTCTCTTGGTCTTCAGTTTTCCTCCCTTTGATTACACGTCCATGCATTGCTTTATCTACAGATTTCGAAATTTTATCCTGTGCCTTCATATCTAATCAGTGATTTGTATTTGAAGTCAGTGTTTTTATACTGCCTCCAATCATTGTCAATATCGATTTCCCTCCAAACTGAAAAGCAGCCTTTCAGCACAGTTCTGCCTCTGTGGCAACATAGTGTATATGTTACTACTGTTCCTTTCATTCCATAGGCTTCAATTTTTCAATTTTGCTTACCAGTTTTTTCTCTTAAGCAGTGACTTGCTTCTACCACAGCTCTGTGAATTCTGAAGTTCCTAATGGGTCCTTGTGGCATCTACACAAATGAAGCAGCTGTTGTTTGAAAGAATGGGTGTATAGTTTGTTCAGATTGTTGGTCTCCACATCTTGCTGGTGAAGAGAATCAAAAGACACAAGAGATACTGCAGATGCTAGAAATCTTGAGCAACACACACAAAATGTTAGAAGAACTCAGATTAGGTAGCATCTATGGAAGGAAATATTTTAGTCTGAGACCCTTCAACAGGACTGAGACTGTTTATTTCTCTCCAAAGATGCTACCTGATCTGCTGAGTTTCTCCATAATTTTGTATAAAGAGAATCAAAATACCTGTTATAATCCTGGATGTTCCTCCACCAAAAGAAGTTCAAAGAATGCTGGAGTGGTCTTGACTCAAGTGTTAGCACTTCAGTTAAGTGAACCATTGAGTATGTTCCATTTCTTCAATAATATCCTGAAATTCTCTGTGAAGTAATATCTCTGTGCTGGAAGCAACACGCACAAAATGCTGGAAGAACTTAGGCCAGGCAGCATCTATGGAAAAGAGTAAACGGTTGACATTTCGGGCTAAGACCCTTCAACAAGACTGTGCTGGAAGTTGGTTTGCCTCATTGAAGTTCAGATTAGATTACCTGTTTTAGAAATTTAATGTTCACAGTGTGGCCTAGCCATTGTAGTTGATGGACATGATCAGAGCCTTAGTGCTTGGGTTGATGATATATAAGAGAACAGTAATAATAAATTACGGATCCTAGCTAGTGTCATTGAAGGATTTTTACTAGAGGCAGATTTGTTAAGGCTGCGACAGTGCTTTGAGGTACTTATGGTAAATTGTCTATGATCTAAGTGTACAGAACAATGGGATCACTGCTTTTTGGTAGATCAAAAAACATTTTATCTCCGATGGCTGATGGCTTCACCTGCTCATTAAGGAGGCTGTCAATTACATCATTGAAGTTGTTCTTCAGATATGGGAAGTGATCTACATCCTCCAGGACCTTGTTATAGATCTTTATTACTGGGGAATGGCTATGTTGTGCAATGCAGACAGAATGATGAAGGATTTTTGTGTATGCCTGTGATTCAATTGCTCATTTAGACACTTAAATGCTCTCAGCAACACAGCATTAACCACTCTTTCAGGCGATGGCATTCCAGATACTTTCTACTCTCTGGGTGAAGAAAATCCTCCTCAGATGCCTTCTAAATCTTTCCCATTACCCTAACCTAGGTCCTCTAGTTTTATCTACTTTTGATACTGTGAGTTTTTTTTTGAGAATTTTATCAAGCACTCCATAAGAAATCTACAGCAGCACCATCATCAGCTTTCTGCTGTGGTAACATATGATGAGTCATATATAATTTTGGGTTTGTGCACAATAGTTGTTTCTTTAATTCCTATGCTCCTTCAAGCATTTTAATTCTATCAGTTCCTCCGAAAAACAGATGCCCCAAAGCTCTAGTGATCCATGTTTGATTCTGAGGGAGAATTAGCTGTAGGGAAATAAGTAAGAGAATGGAATTTGATGAGATTGCTCTGAGAGCCAGCATTGACTCAGTGGCTGAATGTGTTCCTTTTTTTGTCATAAGATAAAATGAGAAAGATCAGCATTGTTTTATATGCAAAGTGGCCTAGTATTGAAGCAGATTATGAGGACAGAACATTCCAGAACAAGGTGGTTGAAATGCCGAATGATTCTGCAAGTTATTTAATGAATACGTTACATCTGTTGATAGTTTAAATTAACAGCCATTTTCTGTATCTTAGAGATACTGAGACGTCTTCTTATCTGTGACCTTTCCAGTGAATATCATTTCTGAAAACTTCTCTACCACCTAGGTTAAACTGGCCAGCCTACCTCATATTTGAATGGTGTGCACTTGGCATTCTCTGGTCCTCTAGTGCTACTTCTGTGGTACATCTTCCTTAAGCCCATGTAATCTCCTCTGATATCACCCTGCATTCTCTTACTTGGTTTTTAAAAAAATGTATTTGCCATATCCTGTCTCAATGCACAGATCCTTTGTTGGCTACACCCATCCTCTTATTGCCCGTGTCTAACTATATGCTCACAGGAAAATTCTGCCTTCATTTTATAAATCATTTGAGTGAGATACAAAAAGTACTTAGTATTCCAGAAAGATAATATTTAATACATTTTAAGTCTTTTTGTGTTTTTCTGCACCACTTTAACATTGAAGGAGCAGAGAATGATTTTGCCTTTCACTCCTTAACAAAATTACTCTCCCTCTTTTGTTCCTTTCCTTATTTTTTTTTGTATGCAGGCATATTTAACAGTTCGACCTGTCTTTACTAGCTGTGTTTAAAACAAGTGCCAGTTGAATCTCTGGTCTTCCTAATTACTTTTCAACAAAAAAATCATTGCTTTATGGAAAAAACATGGAGTTTATTGTAGAAAATGGATCATCTGACCACAATGCTACTGATAGCTTTTCAAATTAGCAATCCCTACTCACTCATCTATACTTTTAAATACTTTTCTAATAATCAGATATGATCTTACTGAGTGGTAGAAGAGATTTTAAAGCCTCAATATTGTTGTGAACTATACTACTTTATAGAATTAATGCAACATCCGTATAGCTCTAAGCCACTCACTTAGTGCCAACATCATTCTCATGAATTCATTATGTCCCAAGGCAACAGCAGAGAACTTCTTCACCAGCTGAAAATAATAGGTGAGCTCCATAATATTAGATCTTTAGATTATGAGGACACGCAGTCCTCTTTTGCATGCATTAAGAAATGATACAATATTCCTCCGGTGTGATATCACAGAAACACAGGACAGACCAAGACAGAAAAACTAACAAAAAACACATAATTATAACATATAGTTACAACAGTGCAACAATACCATAACTTGATGAAGAACAGGCCATAAGCACAGTAAAAAAAAGTTCAAAGTCTCTCGAAAGTCCCACATCTCCCGCAGACGGGAAAAGGAAGAAAACTCTCCCTGCCATGCCCGACCACAGTCCAACTCTGAGTCGTCTGAAACTTCGAGCTCCAACCAGCCCTCCGACACCAAGTACCGAGCACCATCTCTGCCGAACGCTTCGGCCCCAGCCTCGGTCGCCAGCAGCAGGCAAAGCCGGGGATTTTGGGGCCTTCCCTCCGGAGATTCTCGATCGCACAGTAGCAGCAGCAGCAAAGCAGGCATTTCAGAAACTTCTCCAGATGTTCCTCTGTGCTTCTCACATCTGTCTCCATCAAATCAGAATTGTGCATGGCATCCTACTTACAAATACGATATCATTTCACTGGAGAGCTGCGCTTAGGGATATATCTTCTGATCTCCTGCAAAAATCTGACAAGGATGCAGATTTTAAATTAACCAATGCATGTAACTAGATATGAAATATGTAAAACATGTTCAAAAGGAAATAAACTATGTAAGAGTTCTGCTTCTCTCTGTTCCTAATGGCAATGAAAATAGTCTTACCAAATGCAGTACCAAACAGGCCTTTCAGACCACTGTGTCTATACTGTCATGTGGTTACCAACAAATTCATGAGATGCCTTAGCAGTTTCTCTCTGTTCAATTTTATGAAAGATCACCTTTTTTTTCATCTTTACTATGGTCAAGTATTTGCATCATCATTAACTTGCTGAGCCTTGTTGCTGTGCAATTAACTTCCTTATAAATAAACTTGATTATTAGCGTTAGGCTGAGCATAACAATTTGGCAGGATGGTATTTATTGCTTTTGAAATAGAGGTTGAGATGGGCATCTTAAGTGGTCTCTAAAGTGTTATACTGTAATTAAAGAATAATTGTTAGTTCAGTAGCATATTGTTCCATTCATGGTGCATGTAAGGGCACAGGTTTCAATTCACCATGCCCTGTTGGTAAAGCAGCCTGTTGATGGAAGCCACTTTAATGTTGGGATCAATGATTGAAGTGTGAGCAGAAAACTCAGGCTTTAACATCAGTAAATACACTGTAATACTTCTTTATCACTTTGTTTCAATGAGTTTAAATAAAGCAACATAAAACAGCATTAAACAAATTTAAGCAATTTCATTATACCATGTAACTACTTCCTTTGTAACTAAGTGCTAAAACTTCTCCAAGGGCACCACTAACTTCACATTCAGTGGCAACGTCTGATCTGAAATTATTTTGGCAACATTAGTGCTGAAACCATGTTAGTGAATAAACCATGTTATTAAAAAGCACATTTTCACATGTTCCTCAATTCTTAATGTCTGTAGTGGCTTTTCTCTGCAAGGTGGTACCAGAAATGAAGGATATATATAGAGCCCTAAAGTAGCTGAAATAATTCAAAAATTCAAAGGTCAAAGTAAATTTATTACCAAAGTACATGTATGTCACCATATATTACCATGAGATTTGTTTTCTCGCAGATATAAACTGTACATTTAGACTCCTCATCCTAAGGAACACAATATCATGATCAACACATATAACATACAAGCTGAAAGAAATACATCATTACTTTGTTAGCAATAATATTGTGTGTTATGCTGGGAATGTAAGGATGTAAGATGACAATTCTGCCTAAAGAGTACAGATATTGATACAGGAATTAATCTGAGCATTCGGTGAATGAGACCAAAAGATGTGTTTGGTGCCAGCTTGAAGGTAGAGGTGCCAGAAACGTTTCTAAATTCTGTGGAGGCGAGTGGAATGGAAAATGAGGACAAAAAAAACTGGGAAGGAGTAGAGGGGGCAAAATGAAATTGTTGAAAATGGAATGGACATAGTCAAAGATCCTAGAAAATGTGGGAATGAATTCCCTGATGAGGAAAAATGAAATCATCTCAGGAACATTGGAAAGGAAGATGGCATTATAAGAACAAATGTGACAAAGGGAAAGAAACTAGAAGAATGAACTTCCCTTACAGGAAGCAGGGTGGTATAAGACATACCCAAAGCAGCTACCAATATAGGAATTGTAGTATGAGAGGCTTGTTCCCTGAAATGTCAACAGGATAGTTGAGGGAGAAGGAAGTTAAGAATCTGAAATTGACCAAATCGGTGAGTGGCAGCAAAGCTTTTACTTCAGGGTTTGATTAAGAAGTAGGATACATGAAGAAGGCTGATGATGTTGTGGATAGTGTAGAAGGTTGTTGTAGGTTACAACAGGACATTGACAGGATGCAGAGCTGGGCTAAGAAGTGGCAGATGGAGTTCAATCCAGAAGTGTGATATGGTGCACTTTGGAAGGTGGAACTTAATGGCAGAGTAGAAATTTAATAACAGGATTCTTAGCTGTGTGGAGAAACAGAGGGATCTTGGGTATGTCCAAAGATCCCTCAAAGTTGCCATAAATTGAAAGAGTGGTTTAGAAGGTCTATTGTGTGTTGGCCTTCATTAGTCGGGGTTTCAATTCAAGAGCCACATGGTAAAGTTGCAACTCTATAAAATTCTCAATAGATCACACATAGAGTATTGTGTTCAATTCTAGTCACTTCATTATAGGAAGGATGTGGAAGCTGCAGAGGATGCAAAGGAGATTTACCAGGATGCTGCCTGAATTAGAGAATATGTCTTAAAGACAAAAAGTTGAGTGAGCTAGGGCTTTTCTCATTGGAGCGAAGGAGGTTGAGAAGAGACTTGATAGAGGTGTATAAGATGCTAAGAGGCACTGATGGAGTGGGCAGCCATAACCTTTTTCTACAAAGCTTCTACAAAGTAGCAATGGCTGATACAACATTACATACTTCTAAGGTGATTCTTCTGCTTATGCTTGTTACTGCGCAAGCACTGTCGGACGGCTGTTATAACACGCAGTCGGTGTGAACGGCGTGGGAGTTAAATTGTGAAATAAGTTTTGGAGGAAAGTATAGGGTGGAAATCAAAGGTGAGTGTTTTACACAGAGAGTGGTATTTGAAAGAAACACACTGCCGGGGTGGTGGTAGAGTCAGATATAATAGGGATATTAAAGAGACTCTTAGATAGGTTGAAAGAAAAATGGAGGGTTATGTGAGAGGGAAGGGTTAGATTGATCTTGGAGGAGCTTAAAAGGTTGGGCTGAAGGGCATGTACTGTGCTGTGGTTCTATGTTAAGTAGCCTCAATTCATTTATAAAAGTATATTTTCTACAAAGAAACCAGCCTAGTTTGAATCCATTTTCTTTAAACCACTTGTTATTTGGAGGAAGTAGAAAGAGACCTCTCCAAAAAGTTAGCACAGCCACACTGAATCAAATGCCCTTAACTCAATGTTTTTTTTGTGGTTCCAGATTAACACTGACAATTTGCTGGGTAAGTAAAAGTGTCTGGCTCAAAATGCTACTTCATTGTCAGTTCTTACTTATTGGAGTTAGGGCCTTGGTAGACTGTTGAATCAAAAAAACAATACAGTATAAAATTTTCATATCTTCATCTGACAACTAGCTACCACTTGGGATTGAATATTTTGTAGTACCCAGTTTTGGATATGAACACAGGGCTTTATCTAAAGTACACAGCCAGTAGGCCCTGGTGTGGTCTGAATTTAGACAATGAGTGTCGAATAACCAACATGGAAGGCTGTTTTCTTGGCAATTCATTCCACAGATTTCCTCAAGTGAATTTTTTAATTTTCTGTAATATTTCTAAAATTGGGCATGGAAATAGATAAAACAGGGCTGTATCTAGATGTGGCAAGTAACAGCGTTATCTTTCAGTATTTTAATCAAAAGCAGGGCACATGTGATGGAATCTGGTTTAGCAAGATACACATAAAGTAGATACATCAGCATTTTGACAGCCAGAAAGAGAAACACGATGAAATTGGGAATGGGTAAACTTCAAGGGTCACTGCTGTGGATCTGTATGGGTGAATAGAGGACCATACCCACATTTAAATTTTACTTATTGTGAAGGTTCACAGGCACAGAATGTTTAGTAGGCAACATGCCTTGCAGGCGTGGAATTTCAAAACATGTCCGTATCTTAAGAAAAAAATAGGGGAAAGGGGAATAAAAGGCAAAGGGCATTCTTCTCTTCGTATCTATAGTTGTAAAAGGTAATCTCTTTCCTGTAGTCTCTTGCAGTGCTAGGCCTCTCCGAATTCTCCATGCTCTGCTGAATCTAACCTGTTGCACAGACTTGATATTTAAGTATTGTGACTGCACTAGCTGGTTGTGGTTGTAAATTCTGAAATTTCCTCCATCTCTGTTGCTTCCTAAGTCACTCCATAAAATCAGCATATTTAGTAATGCTATCACTGACTTGTCCTAATATTTTCAATAGTCTGTTTAATTTTGTTTGAGAATGCTCCTGGTAAATGCCATGTTAATGTTGACATAGCATTGAAAATTGTTGTTTTCAAGTTTCTGCATTTTTTCCATAAAAATGTATAAGGATGACAGTACACTTTACACTGCACGCTGTCGGAGCAGTGCTGCCAGGAAAATCAAGGACACGACCCACCCAGCCAACACACTTTTCGTCCCTCTTCCCTCTGGGAGAAGGCTCAGGAGCTTGAAGACTCGTATGGCCAGATTTGGGAACAGCTTCTTTCCAACTGTGGTAAGACTGCTGAACGGATCCTGACCCGGATCTGGGCTGTACCCTCCAAATATCCGGACCTGCCTCTCGGTTTTTTTGCACTACCTTACTTTCCATTTTTCTATTTTCTATTTATGATTTATAATTTAATTTTTTAATATTTACTAATTTTTACTATTTTTAATATTTGTAATCCATGGAGTGGGAAGCACAGAATCAAATATCGCTGTGATGATTGTACATTCCAGTACCAATTGTTTGGCGACAATAAAGTATAAAGTATTAAAATCAATGTGTTCACCTATAAATTTGAATAAACCAAATGGAAATTGCTTCTCCCAGATAATTGAACTATTAGCTTGAATTATTGTTTGGAAAGAAGCCACCAGCAGTGATACAGATTTCTTACAAACAGTAGAATTACTTTGATACTGGTGCCATACAAGGCTGCATCCTTAGTCCCCCACTCTACTCCCTATGCACTTAGGACTTCATCGCCGGATTCTGCTCCAACTCCATCAACATATTTGCATATATTACCACTATGGTAGACCGTATCTCAAATAACAATGAGGTGGAGTACAAGAAAGAGGTAGAGAACCTGGTTGCAGCTTGTTACAACAAGCCAAGAAAGCTCACTAGCACGTTTACTTCCTCAGGAGACTAAAGAAATTTGCATGTTTCCTTTGACCTGTACCAATATTATCGATGCACCATAGAAAGCATCCTATCCAAATACATTATAACTTGGTACAGCAACTGCTCTACCCGTGCCAACAAGAAACTGCAGAAAGTTGTGGACACAGTTAAACACCGCATGGAAACTAGCCTTCCCTCCATGATCTTTGTCTACACTTCTCACTGCTTCAGCAAAACAGCCAGCATAATCAAAAACCCCATCCACTTCAGACATTTAAGCAGAATCTGAGAGGAACTACTTCTATCAGAGGGTGGTGTGAATTTGAAACAAGCTGCCAGCAGAAGTGGTAGATGCTGGTTCCATTGTAACATTTAAGAGAAGTTTGGGTAGGTACATGGATGAAAAGGTTATGGAGGGCTCTGGTCTGAGCGCAAGTAGATGGGACTAGGCAGAAGAACAGGTCAGCATGAAAAGGGCTTGCTTTTGCATTGTGGTACTCTCTTCTCATCAGGCAGAAGATATAAGATCCTGAAAGTACATTTCACCAGGCTCATGGTAAGCTTCCGTCCCAATATTAAAGACTATTCAACAGAACCTTAATATGATAAGATTTATTTTATTTATTTAGAGATACAGCGCAAAACAGGTCATTCTAGACCAATAATTTGTGCCACCCAGCAACCACCTATTTAATCATAGGACAATTTACAATGACTAATTAACCTACTAAACGGTACAGCTTTGGACTGTGGGAGGAAACTGGAGCACCCAAAGGAAACCTATGCAGTAAAAACATAAGAAATAGGAGCAGGAGTAGGCCATCCAGCCCATTGAGCCTGCCCCACCATTCAATAGGATCATGGCTGATCTATCCATAAACTCAGCTCCATCTGCCTGCCATTTCCCCATAACCCTTAATTCCCTTACTATGTAAAAACCTATCTAACTGTTTCTTAAATATATTTAGTGAAGAAGCCTCAACTGCTTCTCTGGGTAGAGAATTCCACAGATTCACCACTCTCTGGGGGAAAAACAGTTTCTCCTCATCTCCGTCCTAAATCTTCTCCCCTGAATCTTGAAGCAACGTCCCCTAGTTCTAGTCTCACCTATCAATGGAAACAACTTTCCTACTTCTATCTTATCTATCCCATTCAAAATTTTGTATGTTTCTATAAGATTCCTTCTCATTCTTCTGAAGTCCAGAGAGTATAGTCCCAGGCAACTCAATCTCTCCTCATAGGTTAACCCCTTCCTCCCTGGAATCAACCTGGTGAACCTCCTCTGCACTGCCTCCAAAGCCAGTATATCCTTCCTCAAGTATAGAGACCAGAACTGCACACAGTACTCCAGGTGCAGCCTCATCAGTACCCTGCATAGTTGCAGCATGACCTTCCTGCTCTTGAATTCAATCCCTCTAGCAATGAAGGCCAACATTCTGTTTGCCTTCTTAATAACCTGTTGTACCTGCAAGCCAACTTTTTATGATTCATGAACAAGCACTCCCAAGTCCCTCTGCACAACAGCATGCTGCAATCTTTCACCTTTTAAATAATAATCTTCTCTTCTATTATTCCTTCCAAAGTGAGTGAGCTTGCATTTACCAACGTTGTATTCCATCTGCCAGACCTTAGCCCACTCACTTAACCTATCTATATCCCTCTGTAGATGCTCCACATCCTCTGTACAATTTGCTTTTCCACTCAGTTTAGTGTCGTCAGTAATGGGGAGAACAGATGAACTCTGTAGACCATGCTGGAATTGAACTCCGAGTCTGACGCCCCGAGCTGTAATAGCATCACACTAACTGCTACACTACCTTCAGTGCCCTGATAGACGCTTGACCTCTGAATCTAACTCGTTATGACTTTGCACCTTCACTCTCTGTGTAATACCCTGTGTACCTGTACTTCACTCTCTCTGTAACACCTTAGTCTATACTCTTATTGTTTTACTTTGTACTACTTCTATGCACTGTTCTAATGAAATAATCACTAAGAGCGGAATGCAAGACAGGTTGTTCACTGTATCTTGGAATATGATAATATTGAACTAATTTACCAGTTTATGAATGCAAGTTGCTACCTCTGTCATTTCATCCAGAAATATTGTTTAATTTGGTGGGAGGGTGGTGGGGGTGGGTGAGAAGGGAGCAGTGGAACAGGATTTTCAGTTCCCAATTGCTCATTTCTAAATTAGAAAATGTAGACCGGATTAATGAAGAGCGGATTATGTAGGATAGGAAGGTGGGATCCAGATAACTAAGTGTCCCACTGATGCCCAAGTATCAGCCTAATATCATGTACGTAAATTGACAACTAGTGAACCCACCTGAAGGGCAAAAGTGCTTTTAAAGACTGTCCAGCATCCCCCAAATCCTTCTTGGATTAGCTATATACAACTCCAGTGCCTGTCATAGGAAGATTGAAAAATTCCAGGGAAGTTTGATGTTTGGCATGTTTGTGTGAAAAGATGCAATATGCTAGATGTATGTATGATTCTTGTTTATTGCAGGCTTGCCAAAAGCTACTATAAAATTTCCTGTGCTATATGAATCAAGTGATTTGAGATCCAATCACAAACAAAAGAAAACCTGCAGATTCTGGAAATGCAAGCACATACACAAAGTGCTGGAGGAACTCAGCAGGCCAGGCAGCATCTATGGGAAAGAGTACAGTCGACGTTTCAGGCTGAAACCCTTCAGCAGGACTGGACCCAAAACGTTGTCTGTATTCTGGCCTGGCCTGATGCGTCTCTCCAGCATTTTGTGTGTATAATTTGAGATCCAGTCATTTTTCAGTGGTATTATTTGAAAGAGTAATTGATCTACTGAAAACAAAACAGAATAATTGCATTTATTGTTTGGCATCAATCAACCAGACTTGGGTAATTTTCATTATGCTACAATGGCCAGAAGTAGCATATTACAAAGAAACATATGTGAATGGATTCTGGTTAATTTGTCCGTAAGTTAATCAGGGCAGCTGCTTATTTAACACAACTCTTAAAGAACAAAAGTTAATCAGGAAAAATCGCCAGGATTTCCCTCATTTATTTAGGACACTATGCCACTTAATTGGGACAGGAGACTGTTACCAAACAGTTTCTAACTGGTGCCAGTTACATGATCTGGTGTGACTGTTGGATGCTACACTGTGCTTAGAGCGAACAGTTTTTAAATAGTGTCAGTTGCATATGTTTGTGTTCAAAAGCAATGATTTTTGTCACTGATAGTTGGTAAGAAATAAGCAGTAATGCTATTTAGAATTGTTTTGTTCACTGCAGTTTCAAGCTTTCAGGCTTGGAGATGCCAGAAATGACCAAGAGTGAAAATGAAACTATTTCACTACTTCAATAAATTAGGAACTACGAAGAATTTGAAGGTATCGACAACAATCTTGAATGTTACAATGAAAATGAAGAGTTGGAGGGTGCAATCGTCAAAAGCATTGTATGAAGGCTGTCCATAATCTGCACGATATGTCTGCACTGATTTTACTCATTTACGGTCAATCAAAAGAACGCGGCAGCATGTTGGTTGTCTGTTGTATCCAATGATGACAGTGAAACCTGCATGGGACAGTTTTTAAAGTGGAAAAACCATTGCATAGGAACAGTTTCACTCTCTTGACCTTGGATGTCTGGGTCCAGTGGGTTATGGTCCATCTACACACATATGTCTAAATAAGAATTGTGATGTAGGCTTGAGATTATTCCTCAGAATTTTATTAAGTATTCTCCTGTAGTCAAGGCCATAGAGGCCTCTAATGATTTCTGTGCATCTGGCACATTGCAATCTGTTTTATTAAATGGTCTTAAATTTACATTAGGAAGAGGTTAGACTAAAACAATAAAATAATCCAGGGTCATACATTGGTTTGATTTGGGGTCAGTTATCTTTCAATCATCCTTGAAATGCAGGATGCTGATTCCTGAAACTAATTCTGATTACTCCTGCTTTAGGCTTGTTAAATAAGGACTAATTTTTATCTTGTAATGCCTGACACAGAAATGCTAATGACTATTGCCTGTCAAAATATCTAAAATGAATTTACTTAAGCTTGCATAATGCTGACAAGTCAAGTAATTGCATTCAAAAAAATTCTATTCCATCTTACAGTATATGTATTTAATTTTTTATACCCTCTGCCCTCAAGAAAAGCAGAATATGGTAATTGGTGATGTGGTTGTCACAGAATCTTTCATTGTTGTATTAATGACACGTTCATGATGAGCTGATTAACTAAAATGCCTGTGCAGATTGTTTAGATAAACTGCCAGCAAACTGGAATCAGATCTGCATAGAACCCAAGCAAAGACATTTGGGTGACTTTTCTTAAATGTTAGTCCTATTAGAGTTCTATTTTGGGAAAGGTTGAATTGATGAACTCATGCAGTGCCCTCTGGGCTAAGAAAGGGAACAATCAACAAAAGCTCCTACTAGTCATTATCAGGAAATGATTCCTGCTGCAAAGTGCATGTCACCTATGCCTCAGTCAGTAGCTGAGTAAGAAAGGTGCTCTGTCCCATTTCAGAATCTTGAGCATGGAATCCAGGCTGGCATTCCAGTACATATTTGAAGGGGTGCTGCGCTATTATAGAATATAGAACAGTATAGTACAGGAACAGGCTCTTTTGGCCCACAATGTCTCTGCTGAACACAACACCAAATTGAACTAAACTTCCTCTGCCTGTACATGATCCATATCTTTCTATTTCTTGCATGTTCATATGTTTATCCAAAAGCCTCTTAAATGCCCTGATCATATCTGAACATAGAACAGTACATCACAGGAATAGGGCATTTGGCCCACAATGTTGTGCCAAACCAGCAAAAAGTAAATCAAAAACACACACTAATCCTTCCTACCTACACCATGTCCATATCCCTCCATCTTCCTTATTTCCATGTGCCTATTCAAATGTCTCCTAAAAGCCTCTGATATATTTGCCTCTACCATCATAACAGACAGCACATTCCATCTCTTTGAGGTATGCCTACCCTGAAGAAGTTTAAATCCTCTCTTCGACGGGAGTTCAGTGAGACCCTCTCTCACTGCTCCCCCTCTGTGATCTCCGCCTCTCTCCGCAACTCCTTCCCCATCTTTCATCCTTCAGTCCTGACGAAGGGTTCCAGCCCGAAACGTCGACTCATCGTTTCTAACTGATGCTGCACGACCTGCTGAGTTCATCCAGCGTACTGAAAGTGTTTCCACATTCCACGCATCCTCTACTCTCTGAGTAGAAAACTTTCCTCTCACCTCCCTCTTGAACTTACTTCCTCTCACCTTCAATGCATGCCTTCTGGTATTAGACATTTCAACCCAGGGAAACAGATACTCCCTGCCCAGTCTATGCCTCTCATAATCTTGTAAACCTCTATCAGTTCTCCCTCAGCCTTCAATAGTCCAGAGAAAATAACTCAAGTTTACCCAGCCTCTCATGATAGCACATGCCTTCTAAATCAGGCAACGTCCTGCTAAACCTCTTCTGCACCCTCTCCAAAGCCTCAACATCCTCCCTGTAGTAGGACAACCAGAAATGTACACAATACTCCAGATGTGGCCTAACCAGAGTTTTAGAAGTTGCAACATAACCTCTTGACTTTTGAACTTAATGCTTTGACTAATAAAAGCAAGCATTCCATAAGTCTTCTCAACCACCTTATCCACCTGTGTACCCACTTTCAAGAAGCTATGTTCTTGGATCCCAAGATCTTTCTGCTCAGCAACGCTGTTAAGGACCTAGCCTTTAACAGTGTACTGTCTCCTTGCATTTGCCCAACAAAGATGCAATACCTCACATTTATTTGGGATAAACTCCATCTGTCTTTTCTCAGGCCCTATCTGCATCAGATCTATATGATACTGTATTCTTTGCCAGTCTTCTACACTATCTACAACTCCACCAATCTTGGTATCATCTACAAATTTACTAACCCACCCATCTACATTTTCATCCAGGTCATTTATACACATCACAAACAGCAGAGGTCCCAGCATAGATCTCTGCGGAACTCCACTAATTACAGACCTCCAGCTCAAATAAGTTCCTTCAACCACTACCCTCTGTCTTCTATCAACAAGCCAGCTCTGAATCCAAACAGCCAATTTGCCACAGACCCCATGCATCTTAATCTTCTGGATTAGCCTCATGAGAGACTTTGCCAAATGTCTTACTAAAATCCATGTAGACAACATCCACTGCCCTACCCTCATCAATCTCTCTAATCATCATGTGAAAAAACTCAGTCCAAATCAGGTTTGATTATCACTGGCATATATCTTGAAATTTAGTAATTTTACAGCAGCAGCTCAATGCAATATATGATAATATAGAAAGAAAAAGATAAATTGATTAGTGTGTGTATATAGAATAGTTTTAAATAGTGCAAAAACAGAAATAATATATTTTTAAGTGAGATAGTGTTCATGAGTTCAATGTCCATTTAGGAATCACATGGCAGAAGGGAAGAAGCTGTTTCTGAATAGCTGAGTGTGTGCCTTCAGGCATCTGTGCCTCCTTCCTGATGGTAACAATGAAAAGAGGGCATGCCCTGGGTGATGGATATTGCCTTTCTGAGGCACCACTCATTGAAGATATCTTGGGTACTACAAAGGCTAGTGTCCAAGATGGAGCTGTCTAATTTTTGACTTTTTGTAGCTTCTTTTGGTCCTGTGCAGTAGCAACCGCACCGCACCCCCCCCCCCGCCAATCCGGTAAAACAGTGATGCAGCCTATCAGAATGCTCTCCACAGTACATCAATAGAAGTTTTTGAGTGTTTTCAAACTCCAAATGAAATATAGCAGCTGTCTTGATTTCTTTATAACTGCTTTAATAGGTTGGGACTAGGTTAGATCCTCAGAGATCTTGACACCCAGGAACTTGAAATTGCTCCCTTTCTCTACTTCTAATCCCTCTTTGAGGATTGGTTCACGTAACCTCGTCTTACCCTTCCTGATGTCCACAATCAACTCTTTTGTTTTACTGACACTGAGTGCAAGGTTGTTGCTGCGACACCAATCAACTAGCTGGTATATCTTGCCCCTGTATACCCTCTCATCTCAATCTGAGATTCTTCCAATGGTTGTGTCATCAGCAAATTTATAGATGGTAAGGAATGACTGCTATGCACAATGAAATGCTGGCTCTCCCTAATTAGGCCATGGGTTTCCAAATACTCATATATATATATATATATATATATATATCCTCCCTCTAAGAATTTTCTCCAGCAATTTCCCTACAACTGATGTGAGACTCACTGTTCTATAGTTTACAGGATTTTCCCTTGTTCCCTTCTTAAATAGAGGTACAACATTAGCCACTCGCCAGTCCTCCGGGACCGTGTCTGTGGCTAGAGAGAACACAAATGATAATGGTCAAGGGGCCCACAGTCTCATCTCTTGTCTTCCTTCAATAACCTGGCGTAAATTCCATCAGTCCCTGGGGACTTATCCACCTTAATACTCATTAAGAGGCCCAACACTTCTTCCTGTTTGTTCTCTAAACACCCTAATGTATTTATACACTCAGTACTTATTTCCTGGTCCTCCATACCCTATTCCTTGGTAAATACTGAAGCAAAGTACTCATTGGGTATCTCATTCACATTCTCTGTATCCAAGCAAATGTTCCACCCTTTTATCCTTGAATGACCCTATCCTCTCCCTAGTTTTCCTCTTACTCCTCATGTATGTATACAGTACCTTGGGATTTACTTTAATCCTATTTGCCAAGGACTTTTCATGGCCTCTCCTGGCTTTCCTAATTCCTTTCTTTAGTTCTTTTCTGGCTTCATTATACTTGTATTCTTTGTTTGTTCCTAACTTCTGAAGCTTCATATACTTTTCCTTTTTCTTCTTGACTAAATTCATCACCTCTCTGGATATCAAAGGTTCTCTTATCTGTCCATCCCTGTCCTTGCTTCCAACAGGAACATACCTTTCCTGTACTCTGTGCAATTGATCTTTAAACATCCTCCATGTGTCTGATGAGGATTTGCCAGAGAAAAGGTGTTCCCAATTAACTCTTCTTAGTTCCTGCCTAATGCCTTTGTAATTTGCCCACAAAGACCATAGCTATCCTGAACATCAAGAAGTTGTGGTGACTGTTCTCTATCTGTTCACCCACTGAAAGGTCAATCACCTAGCTAGGCTTATTATCCAACACCAGGTCCAGAATGGCTCCTCCTCTCATTGGACTGTTCAGATTTAAGAAACCTTCCTGGATACACTTAAATTCTGCCAGTCTAAACCTTTTACACTAAGGAGGTCCCATTTTATATTAGGGAAGTTGAAATCCCCCATGACAACAACTCTATTCCTTTTACACATATCCTCCTTCTGATTACATATCTGTTCCTCAATGTCCCAGTAGGTATTAGGGGGTCTATAGTACAATCCCATTCCAGGCACCTACCATCCTACCACTCTCTGTTTTAAAAAAAAACTTGTTTTGCATATCTCCTTTAAACTTTCTCCCTCTCATGTTAATTATATATCACCTTGTATTTAATATTTGCTTCCCAGTGTTTGCCAAGATCGTGCTGGAATATAACAATTCTTTGCAAGCTGTTCTTAGCAGATCCAATTTTAACCTCAGAGACAGACTCTGACTGTCTGCCCCATCTATGCCTCACATAATTTTCTATCAGGTCTCCTCTAATCTAGGCAAGGAACCTCTTCTGTGGTTTCAGTGGCTCCAGGTCCTTGCTGTAATGGGGCAACCTGAACTGCATACAATTATGTAAGTGCAGCCTAACTGAAGTTTTATATATACTTTTGTATTCATTGCCTCAACCAATAAAGGCAAGCATACTGTATGCCTTCTTGACCAACCTATCTACTTGTGTGGCCACTTTCAGTGAATTATGGACTTGGACCCAGGATCCCTCTGCACATCAAAGCTGTTAAGGGTTCTGCCATTAACTATATAATTTTCCCTTCCAAAGTGAACCAGCTCACACTTGCTCAGATTAAGTTCCATCTGCTGTTTATATGCCTATAACTGATGTATAATCCTGCTGTACCCTTTGAAATCCCTTTACTCTGTCCACAATTCCGCCAATCTATGTGTCAACCCATGCATCTACATTTTCATCCAAATAATTTATATACATCACAAACAAGAGGCCTTAAGACCAATCCCTATGGAACACCACTGGTCACAGCCATCCAACTAGAACATTGCAGGGCACTGCTGTAGCACAGCATTAGCACAATGCTATTACAGCTTTGTGGGGGGGTAGGGGGTAGAGTTCAATTCTGGCATAGTCGGTAAGGAGTTTGTGCATTCTCTCCATCACCGTGTTGGTCTCTTCTGGGTGCTTCAGTTTCCTCCTGTAGTCTAAAGTACAGGTTAGCCCGAAAGAACCTGTTCCACACCGTATCTGTAAATAAAATAAATAAACAATACCCTTCCACCCTCAGCATCTATGGGCAAGCAAATTCTGAATCCAAACTAGCAATTTACTGCCAATCCAATGCATGATACTCATATGGTTCTGCCTACCATAAGGGACCTTGTCAAGTGTCTTACTGAGGTCCATGTTGGCGTTATCTACTGCCCTACGCATTCATCGCCTCCTCAAAAACTGAATCAGATGTGTAAGACCTGACCTGCCATGCACAAAGCTATGCTCACTGGTACAATTCCCAAATCCTGTTTTCCAAATGCTTTTAAGTCCTTTCTCAAGAAATTGTCTCCAATGGCTTCCCTATGATGGAAGTAGGGCTCACAGGCCTATAATTTCTTAGATTATCCCTATTTTCCTTCCTGAACAAAGGAACAACAACATTGGCTACTCTCCAGTTGTCCAGTACCTCACTTGGTTCTAACAAGGATACAAAAGTCTTTGTCAACATTCCAGCAATTTACTCTCTTGCCTCTTTCAATAACCTGTGATTTATCTAGTTGGGGTCTGAGGGTTTATCCACCTTAATGCTCTTCAAAAGATGAAGCAGCACTTCCTTCTCGATCTTACAATTCCCCACACTGCTCTCACTATCCTCTATGTACTTTTTTTTAAGGAATACTAACTCAAAGTACTCATTTAGTACCTCACCCACATCTCCTGACTCTATCCTTTGTCCTACAGTTTCTTTGGTTATCCTCTTGTTTTAAATGTAAGTATAAAATGCCTTGGGATTCTCTCTAATACTACATGCCAAGGACATTTCATGGCCCCTTTTGGCCACCTTAATTCCCTGCTGGAGCACTTTCCTGCTATCTTTATATCCCTCAAGGGACCTGTCCAATTTTAGCTTCCTCAACCTTACAAATGCTTCCTTTTTCTTTTTAACTAAATTCATTACTTTTCTCATCATCCAGTTTCAGTTACCTTGCCATCGTTGTCCTCCCTCCTACTGGAGCATACTTGTCAAGAGCACTGATCAGCTGGTCTTTGAATAACTCCCACTTTCGGATGGAAACTCAAAGCAACATATCTTAAGCTCCTCCAGTTAAATGCTGTAACATTGTTGTGAAGCACTTTCCTTTAAGAGAACTGGAATTCTTTCTGGTGTCTTAGTTAACATTTATCTTTCAACAAATGTCACCAAAACTGGTGACCTGATGATTGCTATTTGTGGGATATAGATAGTACAAATGGCTACACAGAATGATTGTAATAATGCTTCATTGGTTAATAATCTGTGCCAGGATGTGTTCAGGTTGTAAAAAAAGTGCTATGTAAATGGTGACTCTCCATGTTTTGCCAGGTTTTTTTGTTAGTGCATCTGGAGCGAGCCAGTGAAACAGCTTTTGGAGTTAATTATTGGTGTGCAATTGTTGGGTGATGGGGCTGTTGTTGGTCGCTGACTGCTGCTGATAGTGGGGCTTTTGTGAAATATTAAATCAATATATATTTATTTTCAATTTTCTTGAATTTTTTTTAGTTGATAGGTAGGTGTAAAAATGCATTTTAACCACATGAAGCAGATCATATGATGAAACCTCAAGGAATGTGTTCAATACGATTTTTGGTGGGGAAAGGCTGAGATAGCTGCCAAACACCAATATTCAGTCATTCTGGAAAAACAGTTTTCTACAATTAATGTTCTTCAGTCTGGAAAGGCCTCTAGTCCATTACCGATTACAAAAAGAATGCATCCCTACCCCAATGATCACTTCCTTCCAAACGAATAAATGAGAGGTCTTTGATTCACAGATTACCATTAAACCCCCCCCCCCCCGCAGTGCCCATTCAGCCAGACCATCACTAATGCCTCACACTCTTCATCAAAGAAGATGAGGTGAGAAAGCTGTTCAGGAAGCAAAATATCCCAAGGATGCGCTTGGAAGACGAGTGCGCCTTCATGGTTGTGGGATTTCGTAGCTCTGGTGCCCCTGACTGAAGTGTCGCGGGAGAACATGGAACATTGGGAGTTGCGCCTTATTGGTGCCAACTCTCTGGGCACAGTGCTTAGAAAAAGCAATGCAACTGATTTACAATGTTATGTCTCCCCTCTCACTGTGAAACAGGGACACCTCTTTTTCCCTTATTAGGGAGACAGGGAGCTTGTGGTATGTCGAATTACCGGATGAATGAGTAGTTTTTGGGGTACTGCAAGTCTGTGTCTTTATTGATGCTTTGCTGCACGCTTGAGTGCTCAGTGGAGGGTGCTGATGCCTTTTTTGCTGGTGGGGGTGGTGGAGGGGTTTTGGGATTCTAACTTTTTAACTGTCATTCATTCTTTGGGGCACTCCTAGATGTCTGCAAAGAAAAAGAACTTCGGGATCTATATTGTATACATTTTTCTGACATTAAATATACCTGTTGAAATATCAAGAAGGCTGCAGCACCTGTTTGTCTCTCTCCTTTGCCACCTTTAAAAATTGTGCAGTGTTCCAGCATGTTTCAAGAAATCTGTTATTATCCCAGTTCCCAGAAAAATCAAAGATCCATGCACTCAATGACTACAGGCCAGTTGCACTCACATCAGTCACAATGAAGGCTTTTGAAAGGTTGGTTAAGTTATTTCTCAAATCCATAACTCAAAATTTTCTTGAGTCATTGCAATCTGCTTACAGAGCCAATAGATCTGTTGATGATGTAATTAACATCAGTTTGGACTTCATGCCACAGCATCTCGAGTCTGCTGGTACATTTGTTAGGATTTTCTTTGTTGATTTCAGTTCGGCCTACAATATCATCATCCCTGAGCTTCTGCAAGAAAAACTACCATAACTTAACATACCAGCTCCCATGTGCAGATGGATCACAAAGTTTCTCTCTGACAGGAGGCAGTATGTGAGACCAGGTAAGCACGTCCCACATTCTGCTCAGTTAGGGGTGTGTTCTCTCTCCTCTCCATTTTTCTCTATACACCACTGACTGCATCACCAGATCACCGCCATACTAGTGCTCCCTTCTGTAAAGTGCTATAGCACTACTAAAATATAAACTTCATGCCATCTTAAAAGTTTCTTCCACCAGGCAGTTAATCTGATCATTCTAGTTAGCCCCTCCCCCATCACCCCAACCCCTCTCTATTACTTCAATCACTGAAAAGCTGTGTAAGCATTTTTTATAAGGTTGTAAGTACATGCTGGTATTTATGCATAGTTTATTCTACAGTACTGTGCAGAAGTCTTGGGCACATACTGTATATACTGCTAGGGTACCTAAGGCTTTTACACAGTAGTGTAGTAATTTTGTGTATTGCATTGCACTGCTGCCACAAAAACAAACAAATTTCAGGACATATGTGAGTGATGATGAACTTGATTCTGATTGAGTCTCTATTGTGAACTGACAGAGGCATGAGTCAGGGAGAGCTTCACACCATTTTTCTCTGATTTGGACAATCCACGTCGGGGTGCATTTATATATTTTTTTAAAAAGTTACCTTTTAATTAGGACGGCGATCAAGATTTTAAAGTCAGAGTTTTGTGGCAGTTTCTCTGAGTTGAGCGACTAATCAGCAAGAGGGATTCATTAGATAGGCCAATAAAAATAATTCAAATGCAAGTGGAGCTACCATTGTTTTGGAGTGTATCAGTGTTTGAAGTGGTGTTGGCTCATCAGGTTTAGGTGAGATCAGGTTTGGAGGTAAATTGTTTTGCAAGTTACTCTCTCTCTCTTCTTATCTGATCATTCCTTATTTGTTGGGGCATGGTCTCCAGTCTCCCAGATAAACAGATCTACACCAGGTGCACAGAGTTGCAGCTCCTAAGAGATCGTATTAAGGAACTGGAGCTGCAGCTTGATGACCTTCAACTCATATGGGAGAATGAGGAGGTAATAGACAGGAGCTACAGAGAGTTAATCACCCCTAAGTTGCAGGAGACAGGTAGCTGGGTGACTGTCAGGAGGAGGAGAGGAAATACACAATCGGAACAAATATACCTGTAGCCATTCCCCTCGATAATAAGTATAATGCCTATAAAAAGTATTCACCCCCCTGCTTTGGAAGCTTTCATGTTTTATTGTTTTGCAACATTGAATCACAGTGAATTTAATTTGGCTTTTTTGACACTGATCAACAGAAAAAGACTTTTGTGTCAAAGTGAAAACAGATCTCTATAAAGTGATCTAAATTAATTACAAATTAAATTCAAAATAATTGATTGCCTAAGTATTCACCCTGCCCCCTTTAATATGGCACACCAAATCATCACTGGCGTAGCCAATTGGTTTTAAAAGTCACATTATTAGTTAATTGGAGATCTGTTTTTTGGAGACCTGTATGCAATCAAGGTGTTTCAATTGATTATAATGAAAATACACCTGTATCTGGAAGGTCCAACAGCTGGTGAGTCAGTATCCTGGTAAAAGCTACACCATGAAGACAAAGGAACACTCCAAGCAACTCCACAAAAGGGTTATTGAAAAACACAAGTCAGGAGATAGATACAAGAAAATTTCCAAGTCACTGAATATCCCTTGGAGTACAGTTAAGTCAATCATCAAGAAATGAAAAAAAAAATGGATGGACCCTGTGCAATCAGAACAATGCTGCGTTAGACTGTTATTTAAAGCAGACCATGGTGGTGGAAGAGACTACGCTTGACCAGAGCTGATAGTTAACGGGACTTCAGTTTTGTGCTTGAATGAGCTTAGGCAGTAGGAATTCAAAACAGATTTTCCTGAATGCAGTCAGGAGGAACAATATGGTTTGTCACAATACAGCATAGTCTGCTTACCAGAAAGAGGATATTTGTGTAAATGTTGAGATTTCATGTCTCCTGTGTCTTGGTAGCATGTAGTTGTAATTATTGTGGTATAATAATTAGAGGGCTGGAATATAGGAGCCATGCATCTGTTCTTTATCTGCATTATATTCTGTGTTGCATGTTTATTATGGTAACTAGTCACATGAGTGGGGGACGTGGTAAATGCAAAGGGAATAAGTTACGTACTCGTGCTTTGTTTGTGGCAGTCTGGGGATGGGACTGACGTATCTTTTCCCAACTGCTCATATATGCTTAACTTACACTTGGGTACACTTGTTTCATCGCTTCAAAGATGTATGTGTGTGATAATAAAGGATCAAATACATATCTTCGACTTTGGAACAGTCATTATTCAGGCTGAAGGTGCATCATGCAAGTATAACAAATCTGTGGGGTTGCCAACAGCAGCAATTGTTTTGGTTAGAATTTGCTGCAACAAACGGATTCCACTGTATGTTTTGATGTTTCGATGTACATGTGACGAATAAAGCTAATCTTTAATCTTTTTTAAAAAAAAGAATATGGCACAGCTGTAAATCTGTCTAGAGCAGGCCATCCTCGAAAACCGAGTAACCATGCAAGAAGGGGACTAGTGTGGGTGGCCACCAAGAGACCTATGACAGCTCTGAAGGAGTTACAAGTTTCCTTGACTGAAATGGGAGAGATTGCATACGAGAACTGTTGCCTGGTGCTTTACCAGTCGCAGCATTATGCAAGAGTGGCAAAGAGAAAGCCACTGTTGAAAAGAACTCACTTGAAGACTCAGCTAGAGTTTGCGGAAGGCATGTGGGAGACTCTGAAGTTAGCTGGAAGAAGGTTCAACGTTCTGATGAAACCAAAATTGAGCTTTTTGGCCATCAGACTAAATGCTATGTTTGGCATCAACCAAACACTGCATTTCATCAAAAACACACCATCCCTACCATGAAGCATGGTGTTGGCTACATCATGCTGTGGGGATGCTTCACTGCAGCAGGCCCTGGAAGG
Source organism: Mobula hypostoma (assembly GCF_963921235.1). NCBI lineage: Eukaryota > Metazoa > Chordata > Chondrichthyes > Myliobatiformes > Myliobatidae > Mobula > Mobula hypostoma. Next base: position 101,813,147 of record NC_086107.1, read on the forward strand.
CTTATGAAGGTAGAGAGTAAAATGAATGCAGCAAAATACAGGGAAATCCTGGAGGAAAACTTGATGCAATCTGCAAGAGTACTGTGACTTGGGAGAAGGTTTATTTTCCAGCAAGACAAGGACACCAAGCACAATGCCAAAGCTACCCAGGAATGGCTTCAAAACAACAAAGTTAATGTCCTAAAGTGGTCAAGTGAGAGTCTAGGTCTCAATCCAATTGAGAATTTTTGGCTGGACTTGAGTAAACAGCCCTTTTCATGATTCCCATGCAATCTGACAGAGCTTTTGTAAAGAAGAATTAGGAAAAATTGCAGTGTCTAGAAGTGCAAAGCTGATAGAGGCCTGTACACACAGACTTGAGGCTGTAATTGCTGCCAAAGGTGCATCTACTAAATACTGACTTGAAGGGAATGAATACTTGTGCAATTAATGTGTTTTATATTTGTAATTAATTTAGATCACTTTGTAGAGATCTGTTTTCACTTTGACGCGCAAGAGTCTTTTTTTTTCTGTTGATCAGTGTCAAAAAATTGAAGTTAAATCCACTGTTTCAATGTTGTAAAACAATAAAAAAAAGAAAACTTCCAAAGTGGGTAAGTACTTTTTATAGGCACAATATATAACTTTATTGAGGGGGACAACCTACCGGGGAGAGCCACATTGACCGGGTCTCTGGCACTAAGCCTGGTGCTGTGGCACAGAAGAGCAGGGCTAAAGAGAACTCCAGTGTTGATAGGAGATTCCCTAGTCAGAGGAACAAAGATGAGATTCTGTGGGTGTGCTAGGGACACCCAGATGGTATGTTTCTCCCCCAGATGCCAGGATCAGGGATATCTTGGATTGGATTCATGGCATTCTCAAGGGAGAGGGTTAGCAGCCAGAAGTCTTGGTATATATTGGCACCAATGACATAGGTAGACAAGGTGAGGAGGTCTTCAAGAGAGATTTTAGAGAGCTAGGTAGAAAGCTGAGAAACAGGACCTCCAGGATGGTAACCTCTGGATTGCTGCCTGTGCCACATGCCAGTGAGGGTAAGAATAAGATAAATTGGCACTTGAATGAGTGGTTGAGGAGCTGGTGCAGGGGGCAGGGGTTCAGATTTATGGATCATTGGGTCTCTTCTGGGGAAGGTATGGCCTGTACAAAAGGGATGGATTAGATCTGACCTAAGGGGGTCCAATAATCTTGCAGGCAGGTTGGCTAGAATTGTTTGGGTAGGTTTAAACTAATTTGGCCAGGGGATCAGAACCAGAGTGATGGTGCTGAAGATGAGGTAGTTGATTTACAAATAGAGGCAATGTGTAGTGAGACTCCGAGCAAGGAGAGGCTGATAAGGGAAAATTTCAGGTAACAGGATGAATTGCAACATAAAAGGTGGCCAGAATTGAAAAGGTTGAATATAGGACTAAAAGTGTTATATTTGAATGCGCACAGTATACAGAATAAGGTAGATGAATTTGAAGCACATTTATAGATTGCCATGTATGATGATGTAGGCATCACTGAATTGTGGCTGAAAGAAGATTATGGCTAGGAGCCTAATATCCAAGGATACACATTATGTCAAAAGGACAGGCAGGAAGGCAGGGGGTAGCATTGCTCTGTTGGTAAGAAATGAAATCAAATCATTAGAAAAACGTGACATAGGTCCGGATGGTGTGGAATCATTGTGGATAAAGGACTCCAAGGGTAAAAAGACCCTGATGGGAGTTATATACAGACCCCCAAACAGTAATAATTTGTAGATCACATCCTTGCAATGGGGGATAGAAAATGCATGCCAAAAGGGCAAAGTTACAATAGTCATGGGAGATTTCAATATGCAGGTAGATTGGGGAAATAAGGTTGGTGCTGGATTCCAAGAGGGGAAATTTCTGAAATGCCTACGAGATGGCTTTCTAGAGCAGCTCATAGTTGAGCCCATTAGGGGATCAGCTATTCTGCATTGGGTGTTATGCAATGAACCGGAATTGATTAGAGAGCTTAAGGAAAAAGAACCCTAAGGAGTAAATGATCATAATATGATCAAATTCACCCTGAAATTTGAGAAGGAGAAGCTAAAGTCAGATGTATCAATATTACAGTGGAGTGAAGAGAATTACTGAGGCATGAGAAAGGAGTTGGCCAGACTGATTGGAAAAGAACACTGGCAGGAATGACGGCAGAGCAACAATAGCAGGAATTTCTGGAAGCAATTCGGAAGGCACAGGATATATACATTGCAAAGAGGAAGAAGTATTCCAAAAGCAAGGTGACACAACCATGGCTAACAAGGGAAGTCAAAGTCAACATAAAAGCCAAATAGAGGACATGTAATAGAACAAAAATTAGTGGGAAGTTAGAGGATTGGGAAGCTTTTGAATACCAGCAGAAGGCAACAAAAAAAACATTAAGAAGGTAAGGATAGAATACAAAAGTAAGCTGGCCGGTAATATTAGAGGATACCAAAAGTTTCTTCAGATACATGAAGTGTAAAAGAGAGGCAAGAATGCATATTGGACCACTGGAAAACTATGCTGGACAGGTAGTAATGGGGGAAACGAGGAAATAGCAGATGAACTGAGTAAGTATTTTGCATCAGTTTTCTCTGTAGAAGACATTAGCAGTATATTGGAAGTTCCAGGTGTCAGGGATCATGAAGTGTGTGAAGTTACCATTACTAGGGAGAAGTTCCATGGGAAACTGAAAAATCTGAAGGTAGATAAGTCACCTGGACCAGGTGGTATATACCCCTGAGTTCTGAAAGAGGTGGCTGCAGAGACTGTGGAGGCATTAGTAACGGAAGACTGGAAAATTGCAAATATCAGTCCACTTTTCAAGAAGGGAGAAGGAAATTATAGGCCAGTTAGTCTAACCTCAGTGGTTGAAAAGATGGAGTTGATTGTTAAATATATGCTTTCAGGGTACTTGGAGGCACATGATAGAATAGGCTGAAGTCAGCAGGTTTCCTCAAGGGAAAATCTTGCTTCGGTTGATGTTGTGTACTTAGATTTTCAGAAGGCCTTTGACAAGGCCACACATATCTGCTTAACATGCTACGAGCCCATGGTATTACAGGAAAGATTCTAGTATGGATAAAGCAGTGGCTGATTGGCAGGAGGCAAAGAGTGGGAATAAAGGGAGCCTTTTTTGATTGGCTGCTGGTGACCAGGGGTCTGTGTTGGGACCAACTCTTTTTACATTATATGCCACTGATTTTGTTGATGGAATTGATGGCATTGTTGCAAAGTTTGCAGATGATACAAAGAGAGGTGGAGGGACAAGTAGTTTTGAGGAAGTGGAGAGGGCTTGGTAGAGTGGATATGGAGAGTATGTTTCCTATGGTGGGAGAGTCCAAGACCAGAGGACACAGCCTCAGAATAGAGGGGCGTTCTTTTAGAATGGGGATGAGGAGGAATTTCTTTAACCAGAGATTGGTGAATCTCTGGAATTCGTTTTCATTGGGAGCTGTGGAGGCCAAGTCTTTGTGTATATTTAAGGCAGAGGTTGATGGATTCTTGATGGATCGGGCATGAAGGGATGCAGGGAGAAGGCAAATTCCTAATACATAAATGTTGATATTTGATATGCATGCACTCAGGAGGTTGCTTCAGAAAATATACGATTGAAATAGCAGCTTTTCTGATAGGCAGATCCAGTTAAATTTGGGCTTTTCGTGACTTAGTTCCACCAATAAAGGAAGACCGTCTGGCATGATCAGTGCAAGTCAATACGTTCCTGGGGAATTGGAAGAAATATTTTTATGAAGTGAGCACAAACAGTATCGAAGTTAAAAATCAGCTAGCTCAGTGAATGCTACTGAAAGGGACAACTGAGAGATTAGAATGGATTTTACCATTAAATTATATTCAAGGGAGCTCAGTGCCAGCATATTTTCAAATATCATGGATACCAAAATACCCCTGAGGATTGACTCTAACAAGTGTCATTTCATAACAGTTCTAATAACCCCAGAGATCAGTTTGCAGATCATGTCTTAGATGATAATCTCAAACAGCAGTTTCCAGAAAAACACCAATTAAGTAGCAATCTATGTCTTGTATTTGGAAAAGCAGGCAAGCAAATAGAAACACTGGTAATAACTCTAAGTGGAAGTTAGTTTTTAAACCTTTGTAATTGGCAACATAAAATAGCTTTGCCCAAATTAGTTCATTCATATCAGAGGCCTCTCTGTTGGTCAGGATCGACCACGGATGTAGCATCCCAGCTGTCTCTGTGATGCACAAGCCAGGGCAAGCTGCTGTCCATGTAGCAGGCTTCCCTTCTGCACGCAGCTGATGAATCTAAAGGAACAGCAGAGACCAATACAGTTTGGCACCAGTGGCATCGCATGAATTGCCAGTCAGCTTTGAACTCAATGTAGAACTACTTTGGGGGACTCCAAGTCCAGATATTTCCTCAGGGTTTACTGAAGCTTCCTCTATAAGTAGGTATTGCTGAAATGCAGCAGAGGTTTGCGATTGAGTACTGCCTATAGGATGGAGGCATGCTCGGACGCAGTAGCTTCTATGGGGTCAACCAGAAGTGTTATTGTCTTTTCGTAAACATTTTTTTTTAAGACAGTGCTGAACGTTAAGAACTCAAAGTGCTGCAAGTCTACCTCTCTGCTAGTTGCACATTGGCAGAGAAACTGAAGGAGCTGGATTTGGTGCAGACCAGGATGCTGGTGTGCAAGGGAGGCATGTAGTCTAACCGTGAGTGATCGTCTTAATTGCTTTGCTTCTGATCACAAGACCCTTTCGGACATTGGTGGTGTGGAATGTTGCAAGTCCAATTCATTGGTCTATTGGCAAACACCAGGGGAGCAGCGTGACCTCCATTGTAGTAAGGACTAGGCCTCAATGCATGGTGTCGCCTATTTGCAGCCACCCAGGGGGAGGCGTCGGAATTGAGCGCTCCACTGAAGGTGTTGTGGCACAGCATGTATGCCGATGGTGGTGCTGCCCCGCAGCACTCACTTGGCTGAAGACTAGCTGTATTGTGTTCGACTGCAGACTGCTGTAACATTCATGGACTCGGGGACTTGGACTATTTTTTTAAGTGACTGTATTTTATTGCTATCTTGTATGTGCTTGCTATTTTGTATGTGCCTGCTATCTTGTGTGTACCTTGTGCTTTGTGTGACTGTTGGAACTATGTTTGTACCTTGGCTCCAGAGTGATACTGCTTCATTTGCCTGTATTCATGTATTGTTGAATGACAATTAAACTTGAATTTGAACTAGATTAGCTACCAATTACAGCGGATGAGGCCCATTTGTCCAAAGCAACTCGTTTTAAGGCACCAGTAACCCACCTTTGCCCCTTTTCCTGTCAGTAGAAACAGTTCTGCCAGGGTTAGCAGCTAAACCCCACTTGAAGGCCAGGAGCTGGACTTGGTTGTCAGAGACTATTAGAGATACATGCCATTGGGAGCATTTAATAGCTAGTGGTAGCTCATCCCCACTACCACTCCTAGCTATAACAACCTTAAGGAACCCCATTCATATCAAGACCATCAGAAACTTACCAGTTCAAGAAGTAATAGGATTTTTAAAATGGTGAGAATATGTACATCAAAGAGACTGAGATACAAACAACTGAAAATGATGGTAAATGATTGATTTTTTTTTGAACCAGAATGAAGAATGCAAGGGTGTCTCTCCATCAGGATCTGATGTTGAGATTACTTCTCTCATATATATTAAGCACCAAACTCTGGTACATGCACCATAATTTCAATGTTTGCAATATTTTTACAACATTTTTGAAAAATATATAAAACAGGATGGGAAGAACAGAGGTCTTCAGGAGTATATAGACTGGTAAAATGGGAAGAAAAATGGAAGATCAGTTTTAATACAGAGATGTTGAAATGATGCATTAAGGTAAAGAAAAGCTAGAGAATGAGAAAATGTAGCTATAGGAATGAGAGAATTTCCTGCAACTGCAAGCTCCATTATCTCCCCATTCAATGCCATATTTATTGCTATATGCACAAGTACATGTATGCATAGGTGCAATTAAAAAAACTTGCAACAGCACTCACGAGCAATAATGAATTAATTTTTATAAGAAAGAAGATAATTGAACAAAATAAAATCCATTTTAGTGAAAAGTGTTGTTAAACTCTAGTGATTAGAGTTGTGCCAAATGGTTGAAGGGAAGGAGCTAATCTTGAGGCTGGTAGTGAGGGTCTTCAGACTTCTGTACCTTCTACCTAATTGTAACAATGAAAAGATGGCATGGCCCACATGGTAGAGATCTTTGATAAATGTTATCTTCTTGAGGCAGTTCAACCTATTTTGTGGTGATACAGTCAAAGAGTACTACAGCACTGAAACAGATCCTTCAGTCCATCTGGTCAATGTGTACATAATCATTCTGCCTATTCCCGTTAACCTGCACTTGGACCATAGCCCTCTCACACCCCTCCCATTCATGTACTTATCTAAACTTCACTTCAATGTTGAAATCAAACTCGCATCCACCATTTTCATGGGCAGCTCACCACCCTCTGAGTGAAGAAGTTCCCCCTCATGTTCTCCCTAAATATTTTACCATTCACCCTTAACCTATGACTTTTAGTTCTAATCTCACCCCAATCTCCATGGAAAAGGCCTGCTCATTTACCCTATCTATACCACTCATAATTTTGTACACCTATATCAAATCTCCCCTCATTCTCTAACACTCCAGGGAATAAAGTCCTAAGCTATTCCACATCAACCTATAACTTGGGTCCTCAAGCCCCAGCAACATCCTTATAAATTTTCTCTATACTCTTTCAATCTTGTATCTTTCCTGCAGGTAGGTGACCAGAACACAACACTCCAAATTAGGCATCACCAACATTTTATACAACTTTAACATCCCAACTCTTGTATTCAGTACCTTGATTAAGGAAGGCCAATATGCTAAAAGCTCCCTTTATGACCATATCTACCTGGATGCTACTTTCAATAAATTATTGACTGTACTCCTAGGTCCCTCTGTTCTACAGCACTCCTCAGTGCCCTACCATTTACTGTTAAAACTTACCTTGGTTTGCCTTCACAAAGTACAACACCTCACACTTATCTGCACTGAAGTCCATCTACCATTTTTAGCCCATTTTTCCAGCTGGTCCAGATCCCAAAGTAAAATTTGATAGGCTTTCTTGCTGTCCACTACACTCCCAGTCTTGGTGTCAACTGCAAGTTTGCTGATCCAATTTACTACATTAACATCCACATCGTTGATATAGATGACAAACAACAGAAGATCCAGCACTAATCCCCGTGGCACATCATTTGTCACAGGCTTCCAGTCAGAGATGCAACCATCCACCACTCCTTGCTAGCTTCTCCCATGTTGCCAATATCGAATCCAATTTACTACTTCATCCTGAATGCCAAGTGACTGAACCTTCTTGACCAACCTCCCATGTCAAATGCCTTGATGAAGTTCATGTAGACAACACCCACTGCCTAGCCTTCATCAACTTTCCTGGTAACTTCCTTGAGAAACTCGACAAGATTGGTTAGGCATGATCTTCCATGCACAAAGACGTTTTGATTGTTCTTAATCAGACACTGTCTTTCCAAATACTTATATATCCAGTCCCTTAGAATACCTTCCAGTGAGAGTTGTCTATAGGCCACCAAATAATAACATTACAGTGGCACAGGCAATAAACGGAGAAATATCTGAGGCATGTAAAAATGGAACAGTAGTTATTGTGGAGGACTTTAACTTGCACATAGATTGGGTGAGTCAAGTTGGTTGAGGCACTCTTGAGGAGGACTTCATAAAATGCATACATAATAACTTTCTTCAACAGCATGTTACTGAACCTACAAGGGAATGTGCTATCTTGGATCTGGTCCTGTGCAATGAGACAGGTAAAATTAGCAATCTTGTAGCTGGGGATCCTCTTGGAAACAGTAATCACAGTATGATTGAGTGTCTCATATAAATGGAGGGTGCAATAGTTTGATCTAAAAACAAGGGAGACTACAATGGGATGAGGAAGGATTTGGATAAGGTAGACTGGGAACACGGGCTGTCTGGTAGGATGGTTGAGAGACAGTGGAGGACTTTCAAAGAGATTTTTCACAGTGCTCAACAAAAGTATATTCCAGTTAAAAGCAAGAACAGTATGAATGGGGAGAGCAGGCCATGGATAACTAAGGAAATGAAAGCATCAAATTAAAATCTCATGCGTCACCAAGAATAGTGGGAAACTGGAAGATTGGGAAAGCTTTAAAAGGCAACAAAGAACCACTAAACAAGCAATAAAGCAAGGGAAGATAGATTATGAAAATAAATCAGTGCAAAATATAAAAACGGATAGTAAAAGTTTTTATAATTATATAAAGCGGAAAAGGGTGCCAAAGTGAGCGTAGGTCCCTTGGAGGACAAGGGGGAGTTGATATTGGGTAATGAGGAAATGGCTGAGGCTTTGAATATCTATTTTGTGTTGGTCGTCACGATGGAGAACACATCTGACATGCCATAGAGAGATGATATGGATGCAGTTGGAGGTGAGGATCTCGATACAGTAGCTATCACTAAAGAGGCAGTGCTGAGCAAACTTGTGGGCCTAAAGGTAGATAAGTACCCTCGTCCTGATGGAATATATCCCAGGGTACTAAAAGAAATAGCAGAGGTTATAGTTGAGGCTTTGGTGATAATTTACCAAAATTCTCTGAACTCTGGGCAGGTCTCGGCAGATTGGAAGAAGGTGAATGTCACGCCACTATTCAAAAAAGGATGTAGGCAAAAGGCAGGTAACTATAGGCCAGTTAATTTAACATCTGTAGTTGCTTGGGGCTATCATCAAAGAAGAGATAGTGAGGCATCTGGAAAGAAATGGATCCATCATACAGACACAGCATGGATTTAGCAAAGGCAGATCCTGTCTGACAAACTTACTGGAGTTGTTTGAGGATATAACAAGCGCAGTGGATAGAGGGGAACAGACATTATATACTTATATTTCCAGAGGCGTTTGATAAGGTGCCACATAGAAGACTTATCCATAAGATAAGCATATATAGAGTTGGGGTTGGTGTATTGGCATAGATAGAGGATTGATTAAACAATAGAAAGCAGAGAGTTGGGATACATGGGTGTTTCTCTGGTTGGTAATTAGTGGTGAGCAGTATGCCACAGGGGTCGATGCTGGGCCCACAACTGTGCACGATATAAGTTTATGATCTGGAAGAGGGTACTGAGTGTAGTGTATGTAAGTTTGTTGGTAACACTAAATTGAGTGGAAAAGCAAATTGTGCAGAGGATACAGAGAGTCTGCAGAGAGATATAGATAGGTTAAATGAGTAGGCAAGGGGCTGGCAGATGGAGTACAATGTTGGTAAAGTGAGATCATGCACTTTGGAAGGAAAAATGGAAAAGCAGTTTATTATTTAAATGGTAAAATATTGCAGTATGCTGCTGTACATAGACTTGAGAGGGCTTGTGCATGAATTGAAAAAGGTGCAGCAGGCTATCAAGAAGGCAAATAGAATGTTGGCCTTCATTGTTAGAGGGACTGAATTTAAGACCAGGGAGGGTATGCTGCAACTGTATAGGGTAATGGTGAGGCTGCATCTGGAATACTATGTGCAGTTCTGGTCTCCTTATTTGAGGGGGATATATTGGTTTTGGGGGCAATGCAGAGGAGGTTCACCAGGTTGATTCCAGAGATGAGGGGGATAGATTATGAGGAGAGATTGAGTCACCAGGGCCAGTACTCGCTGGAGTTCAGAAGAATGAGAGGAGATCTTATAGAAACATATAAAATTATGAAAGGGATAGATAAGATAGAGGTAGGAAAGTTGTTTCTGCAGGTAGGTAAGACTAGAACTAGGGTACATCACCTCAAGATTCAGGGGAGTAGATTTAGGATGGAGATGAGGAGGAACTGCTTTTCCGAGAGAGTGGTGAATCTGTGGAATTCTCTGCCCAATGAAACAGTGGAGGCTACCTCAGTAAATATATTTAAGACAAGGTTGGATAGATTTTTGCATAGTACGGGAATTAAGGGTTATGGGAGAAAGGCAGGTAGGTGGAGATGAGTCCATGGTCACATCAGCCATGATCTATTGAAAGGCGGAGTAGGCTTAATGGGCCAGATGGCCTACTCCTGTTCCTATTTCTTATGTTACCTACTACTGATAACCAGCTCACTGGCTTATAATTTCCAGGCCTATTCTTCAAATCTTTCTTTAAAAATGTAACAACATTGGCTATCCGGCACCTCATCCATGGCTAAGGACATTTTCGATATTTGTACTAGGGTCCCTGCAGTTTCTGCACCAGCCTCCCACCATGTCTGAGGGAACACTTTGTCAGGCCCTGGGGATTTATGCATCCTAATTTGTCTCAGGATAGCAAGCATCTTCTCCTCTGTAATCCAGTTATGGTCCACGCCCTCACTGCTGTTTTGCTTCCATTCTGTAGACTCTTGTGTCCATCTCCCGAGTAAATACAGATCCATAGATGACCACATTGATCTTCAAGAGGACAAATTTGGTCCCTTACTATCCTTTTGCTCAACATATCTGTAGAAGCCCTTGGGGTTCTCCTTCACCTTGTCTGCCAGAGCAACCTTCTTTTAGCCCTTCTGTCTTCTCTCTTAAGTATTCTCTTGTATCCCTTATACTCGTCAAATACCACATTTCTTCTTTGCTGTCTATACTTGCTATGCACCTCCTTCTTCTTAACAAGACTTCAATAGTTCTCAAAAACCATTGTTCCCTGATCCTGTTCTGACAGAAACATATAAACTCGGTACTCTCAAAATTTCACTTTGCCAGAAAACAATCTATACCAGTCTATACTTGCCAGATCCTTTCTGATGCCACCAAAATTGGCCTTTCTCCAATTTAGAATCTCAACCCAGTAACCAGACCTAGTCTTCTCCATAATTATCTTGAACTAAGGAATGTGATCATTAGATCCAATGTGTTCCTCTACTCATCTGCCATACCTTGTTCCCTAATAGGAGATCCTGTATTGCACTATCTTTATTTAGGACCTCTATGTATTGATGATTTTACTTCTTGTGTCACACATATCCAATATCTTGTTAGTGACCCATGGTTTAGACTTGCGGCGGCTTTTCCCCAGAATCTTGCTTGCTGTTTCCTTCATCACTGTGTTAAAGTTATTTGTGGTGGTCTCCAGGTCTTCATCAAGGAGGAGTATTGGTGCAAACTCCTCCCCCCCCCCCAATTACTGCCTGAAATTCTTCAAAGATGGCGGGGTCTTTCAGTTTTTCAAGGTAGAATCTCAGCCAGCTGTTTTTCGGCTTGTTGATTTTTCTCAAGCGCACTCTGATGTTCATCATGACAAGGTCATGGTCACTGCCCACGTCTGCTCCTGGGAATGTTCTGGTCTTCAGTCTGTTCACACCAGATTTGTGCCATCTTTGCACCAGGATGTAGTCAATCTCATGATGTTGACCATTGGGGGCATGCCAGGCCCATCTTCGGGATGCTTTGTGCTCTCCAAGAGTGTTTGACAGCACTATGTTGTTATAACTGGCAAATTCCAGCAGGCGTAGTCCCCTCTCATTGGAGGTGTCATTGCATGAGGTGCCGATCAGATCTCCCCAATCATCTTGTGCGTCTCTGCCCACCTTGGCATTCCAGTCACCCTGAATGATCAAAATATCTTTTTTGTCCACCTTGTCGATGGCGTCTTGTAGTTTCTTATAGAATTCTTCAATGTGTTCATTGTTGTAGTCTGTTGTTGGGGCGTAGACTTGTGCCACTGTGATGTTGAATGGCTTTACTCATAGGCGGATGGTATTGAGCCTGCTTGACACTGGTTGACATTCTAGGACAGCGTTCTTGATGGATTTGTTGACTAGGAACCCTACGTCATTTTCATGTCTGTTCTTTTCTCCACTGTAATAGAGTACATGTCCTTCCTCAGTATGCACTTCTCCAGCGTTCTTCCATCTGGCCTCACAGAGCCCGAGGAAGTGCCAGTTGTATCTTTCCATCTCATGCGTGAGTTCCTTAAGTTTCCCTGCTTAGTTCAGCGTTCTTACATTCCATGTGGCAATTGTGATGTTCTCTCTGCCATGGATCTTCTGTGTCGAATCACCACTAGCACATTTATCACGTCCACCCTGGTGTGAGACAGATAGCGTTGTCATTGGTAACCCGGGCTGTGACTGATCCTGTATGAAGTTGCTTTTTGGTGTGCTCATCATGCTGCGTGTCTTGGGCATCTGAAATCTGAAGCCCATTCCTCTCCAGGTTAAACCACAGCCGATTTCCTCCAACTAGGTGGCTTGCCTTGGTCATGAACATGTGGCCGTTATACTTCATCTATGGAAGTCATTCACCCAGTGGTGCCATGTTAACACCACCCCCTCACGTGGTTTAGCCTGCCAGCTGAAGCGGTTTACCAGGGTATGGCACTTGCAGCCAACACCTGAGAGATTTAGGAGATGGATGAGTACCGGTGATGCCCGTCCACCCTGTCTGGTAAGGAGCAGCATGCCAGACATCAAAGGTATTACCTCTATCCAGAGCCCCCTATACCCCAGCAGAGGGAAGAACAGAATCCAGGAAAACCAACAAGGATATCAGGAGGGAAATGAAGGAAACAAAGCAAAGATGGATAGCGGAACAATGTGCAGACATTGAAGACAGCCTCTCCAACAACACAAAGAAGACATTCCAACTGTTGAAAGATCTTACCAAAGAAAAATAAGCCAAAGTAAACACCATCCAAGACAAAAATGACAAAAGTCTCACAGAAGAAAAGGAAATAATGGAAAGATGGACAGAGTACCGTTCAGAACTGTGCAACTACCAGAGCAAAGGGGATCCAAGCGTACTGAATGTACAGGAATCTTCCAGTGAGGATGACTATCTAATCATGTGTGAAGAAGTTGAAGCCGCAATACGATCACTGAAGTGCAGGAAGTCAGCAGGAGTTGACAACATCCCTGCTGAACTGCTGAAGCATGGAGGACAGGCCACGATAGACATGCTTACCACCATCTGCAATAAGATCTGGCAGACAGATGAATGGCTGACACCTTGGACTCAGAGTCGCTGATCATTGTGCTTCCCAAGAATGGCAATCTCCAACTTTGCCAGAATTACCTTACCATCAGTTTGATCAGCCATGTAAGCAAGGTAATGCTCAGAATCATCTTGAACAGACTGAGATCTCAGGCAGAAGACATCATTGCTGAGGAACAAGCAGGCTTCTATAAGGGCAGAAGCACCACTGAGCAGATTTTCAACCTCCGCGCCCTCTGTGAGAAACACCTTCAGCACCAGAGAGAGTTCTACCATGTCTTCATAGACTTCAAGAAGGCGTTTGACAGAGTCTGGCATGATGCCTTATGGGCCACCATGAAGAAATTCAACATGGGGCAGAAGCTGATTCATACAATCCATTGGCTTTATGCCAAGGCAACCAGTGCAGTACTCACTCAGAGCACAATTGGGGAGTGGTTCCATACCTCTGTAGGAGTTCATCAGGGCTGCCTCCTCTCCCCCACTCTCTTCAATGTCTTCCTGGAACGAATCATGAGTGTTACCCTTGAAGATCATGTGGGCACAGTCAGCATCGGAGGGAGGAACATCACAAACCTAAGATTTTGCTGACGACATTGATGGACTTGCAGGAAAAGACAAACTGGCCAACTTGGTCAGCCATCTTGACAGAGCTTCCACAAAGTCTGGAATGGAAATAAGTGCCGAGAAAACCAAGCTCATGGCAAATGCCAATGGTGCCATCACAACAGACATTTCAGTCCATGGTCAGAAACTTGAGAAAGTGCAGCAGTTCAAATACCTGGGGGCAATCATCAGTGATGAAGGATCAAGACCAGGATTCCTGGCAAGAATCGCACAGACAATGACTGCACTATCCAAACTCAAGACAATATGGAGGGACAGCAACATCACCATGAAGTACAAGATCAGACTCCTGCGTGCATTGGTATTCTCCATCTTCCTGTACGCATGCGAGACATGGCCCATCATAGCAGAGCTACAGAGGAAGAGACAGGCATGGGAAATGAGATGCTATTGCATCATCTTGGGCATCTCATACTTGGACCACATCACAAACGAGCAGGTCCGCAAGACCATCCAACACCACATTGGCCCTCATGAAGACCTTCTCACAACAGTGAAGAAAAGAAAACTGAGATGGTACGGCCATGTAACAAGATCCAGTGGCCTTGCAAAGACCGTTCTACAAGGAACTGTGGAGGGGAAAAGAAGGAGAGGTAGACAGAGGAAAAGATAGACGGACAACATTAAAAAATGGACAGGGAAAACATTTGTGGTGACCCATGCTCTGGCACACAACCGCGACAGATGGAACAGACTGGTGAAAATCTTGTCATGACGCCGCCCCGACGACTCCACCAGGAGTTAAGGGTGCAAGGCAAGGCTTATTAATGAAGGAAACTTTGTTGAACACGTCGGACAAACTCTATCGCATCTTGCCCTTCTATAATATGGGAGTCCCAGTCAATATGTAGAAATTTAAAATCGCCTACTATCGCAGCCTTATGTTTCTTGCAACTGTCTGTGATCCCTCTACAAATTTGTTACTTGAAATCCTGCTGACTATTGGGTGGTCTGTAATATATAATTCATGATGCTTACTTCCCAAAAATATGTCTCACTGCAAAAGTAATTGCAAGTGGAGCTGAAGTTGAAAGTTTGAGTCAGGTGAAAGAGAAGGGGAATTATTCCTACTATCTCATAAAATTTGCAATGTGATGCACGACAGAATTCAAGTAATCAAAGAAGCACCTGCAGTTAACCATCAGCGATTAATTTAGCTATTTGTTTACCACATCCATAGCTACAAGTTATGATCCTAATAACTTCAGCACATTAAAACCAGAGGAAAACCTGCTCCTTCTGTGCTTCTGCAAGCCAGAATGAGCTAAATTGAATTCCTTGTTAGGTAGTGGAGGAAGGACTAGATAAGACATGGAGTTCCTGAGAGTGGTCTATATATACCTATCTTGCCAATTCTATAAACTCACATTTCTGAAGCAGCAGCACATCTGTCCTGTAGGACATTTGAGAACAGACTAGTTGAGATTAATTCTGCCTTGAGAGCACCGGTCCATTCTGTACATCTTCTTATTTATGTAAGTTAGATTGCAAATCATAGTCAGAGTTGCAAAACAGCACTGCAAATTTGAAGAGAGCGTTTCTGACAGCAATGCTTCTGCCTGGCCACAATTTCAATGGAGGTGTCTACATTGTAGATTACAGAACTGAGCATTTCAGCACTTCCTACCTCTGCTTCACTGCCTTTAGTATTTTTTTTGCTGCCCCCTGGGATTTTGTATTTCAGGTTTGCTGAGCTTCTGATTTATATTCTCCAAAAACTGGCCTTGCACCTCGATTTGCTTCTTCTCACTGTTGTGAAACTCACTCTCAGCATACATCCAACTGAATGACTTTCCACTTAGTGTATTGCTGTGTGCACTGACACCTACAATAGATGAGTGTAATGTGGTACTCCCAGGAAAATTCCTCTCTAACCTAGAGCTCTGTCTACTTTCTGTGAGTGTCCAAGAGGAAAGAAGAAAAGATGAATATTTAGAACTTAGAAAGTATCAATGTGTCCAAGAGGGAAATAACAAATTGGTTGATGTTAAAATTGTCTGAAGGTGACTGCTTTGTGGTACTGAAAAACTGCTTTAGTCAGTCTACTTTGCTGTGGTTGAGAGTGTTGGAGGTACAGTATGTCCAATCTCCAAGGTTCCCCCTCTTTTGGAGTCATCTGTAGCATCAGTTCATAGAACCATAAGAGTTATGTATTACAGAAACAACCCATTCTGCCCACCCCGTCTAAACTGACCTTTTTGCTTATCTACACTAATCCTATTTGCCCACATTTGGTTTGTATATCCTTTCATGCCTTAAGTGTTTCTTAAGCGTAATTACTGCATCTAACTCCATCATCCCCTGTGGCAGAAACTGTGAACACAACTTTCCACTCAAATTCTCTTTTAAAACTCCTTCCTCACAATTTAAACCAATGTTCGCAATACAAGACTGCTCAAGCCCTGTCAGATTTTATGGGGATCATGAGGGGACAGTCTTTTTCAAGTCCAGCCAGAAATTCTCAATTGTATTGAAGCCTGGACTCTGACTTGGCCACTCCAGGACATTAACTTTGTTGTTTCGAAGCCATCCCCGTGTAGTTTTGGCTTTATGCTTGGGGTCATTGTCTAGCTGGCAAACAAATTTTCTCCCAAGAGACTGCATCAGGTTTTCCTCCATGATTTCCCTGTATTTTGCTGCATTCATTTTACCCTCTACCTTCACAAACCTTCCAGAGCCTGCTGCAGTGAAGCATCCCCACAGCATGATGCAGCGTGTCCTTTTATCACTACCCTCTGCTTCCTGTCAACAATTCAATATTGAATCCAATTATCTAGTGCGCTTAGGATCCCTTGTTCCTTAACCTTTTGGACCAGTCTACCATGAGGGACTTTGTCAAATGCCTTACTGAAATCCACATAGAACACATCTACCTCCCTGCCTTTATTGTTCTTCTTAGTTACCACTCAAAAAACTAAATTAAGTTATTCAGGCAGGATTTCTATGCTGACAATTACTAATCAGCCTCAGCCTTTTCAAATGTACATAAATCCTGTCTCTTAGAGTTACTTGCCTCGAGTTACCTAGCTTATCCCTGCAGCTTTTCTTAAATATAGGAAAAACACTTGCTATCTTCCAATGTTTTGGAACCTCACCTATGGCTAACAAAGATGCAGAAACCTCCACCTGGGTCTTCCTTGCTTCTTAGCAATCTGGGTTAGATCTCATTGGATTCTGAGGATTTATCAACACTTTTGAGTCCCATGATATCCAACACCATCCTCCTTAATACTGACCTGTTCCAGATTAATATTGTAGAACATAGAACATGAACAATACAGCACAGGAACAGGCACTTAGGCCCACAATGTTGTACCAAACCATTTTAAATTTGTATTCAATTAGCTAGCTAAACTAATCTGCTCTGCTTACACAACGTCTGTATCCTTCCATTTTCCTCACATTCATGTGCCTATCTAAGCATCTCCTAAAATTCCCTAATGTATATGCCTCTACCACCACACCAGCTAATGCATTCCAGGTACCCACCACTCTCTGTGTATTTAAAAAAAAAACATACTCCTCACATCTCATTTGGAATTACTCCCCTCTCACCTTAAATGCCCTCTGGTATTAGACATTTCAACCCTGGGAGAAAAGATGGTATCTGTCTACTCTGTGCTTCTTCTCGTAATCTTATAAACCTCTATCAGATCTCCCCTCATTCTCCGCCAAACCAGAGAAAACAACCCAAGTTTATTCAACCTCTTGTTACAGCACATGCCCACTAATACAGACATCTTGGTGAACCTTTTTTGCACCCTCTCCAAAGCCTCAACATCCTTCCTATAATGGGGCAACACCAGAACTGTATGTAATACTCCAGATGCAGCCTCACTAGAGTTTTATTAAGCTGCAACAACTTCCTGACTTCTGAACTTAAATGTCTCAACTGATACAGGCAAGCATGCCATATGGCCTCTTAACCATATTTTCAATCTGTGAACTTGGACCCCAAGATCCCTCTGCTCATCAACACTTTAAGGGTCTTGCCCTTAACAGTGTACTGTCTCTTTATATTTGACCTACCAAGGTACAGTTCTTGGCTGGGTTTTACTCCGTATGCCATTTCTCTGCATATATCTGCAACTGGTCTATATCCTGTTGTTTTTTTGCCAGTCTTCTTCACTGTCCACAACATCCCCAATCTTCAATCTTCATATCATCTACAAACTTACTATCCCACCTATCTACATTTTAATACAGGCCTTAGGATTCTCTTTAATCTATTTGGCAATGCCTTTTCATGGCCCCCCTGGCTTTCTTAATCCCCTTTTCTGGCTTCTTTATAATCATCAAGAGCTCTGTTTTAATCTAACTTTCTAAGGTTTTTTTCTTTTCATTTTTCTTCTTGACTAAATTCTTCACCTCTCGACATCAAAAGTTCTCTCAACTTGCTATCCTTGTCCGTCCTTCTGACAGGAACATACCTGTCCTGTTCTCTGTGCAGTTGGCCTTTAAATACCGTCCACATGTCAGATGTGGAGTTGCCCAAAAACAGATGTTGCCAATTAACTTTCCCTAGTTCCTGCCTAATGCTCTTGTAGTTTTCCCTGCTCCAATTTCATACTCTCACATAAGGTCCTTACTTGTCTTTATCTGTAGCTATCTTTAAGTTTAAGGAATTTTAGTCACTGTTCCCTAACTGCTTACCCATTGAAAGGTCAGACACCTGGCCAGGCTCATTACCCAACACCAGGTCAAGTTCAGCCCCATCCCTTGTTCACTGTCTACATACTGATTTAATAAACCCTCCTGGATGCACAAAACAAATTCTGCCCCATCTAAACTTCTTGCACTAAAAAGGTCTCACTTTATATTAGGGAAGTTGAAGTCCCCCATGATAAATAACCCCATTGTTTTTTTCACCCTTCCTTAATCTGCCTGCATATCTATTTTTTTAATATTCTGCTGGCTATGGGGGGCGGGGTGGTCTGCAGTACAATCCCATCAGAGTGATTGTATTTTAGAGTTCTACCCATGTAGATTCAGTAGACGAGTCTCCATTATGTCCCTTCTGAGTGCAGCTATGATACTGTCCCTGATTAATAGTGCAATTTCCCCACTTCTTTTACCTCATTCTCTATCTTTTCTAAAACTTCGAAACCTTGGGATATAAAACACCTATTCCCATCCCTCTCTCAATCAAGTATTCCGAGCTCACTATTTTCCATGTCATTCTCCTAGATGAATATAGGTAAGCAATTATTTAGAACCTTCTCCACATCACCTGGGTCCACACATATAATACCCCTTTGGCCCCTAAGGGGACCCATTCTTTTTTGACTACCATGTTGCTCTGGATATACTAATGGAATATTTTGGTGATCAGGATTGCACACAGTACTCCAAGTGCTGCCTAATCAAAGATATATGCAGCTACAAAATTACTTCCTACTTGTGCTGACATTCTCAAGGAGCTGTGAACTTGGTCCCCAAGATCCCACTACACATCAGTGTTGTTAGGAGTCTTGTAGTTAACTATTTATTTTCCTCTGACATTTAACCTCCCTAAGTGCAGCTCTTCATATTACTCAGATTAAACATCTACCATTTCTCCACGCTTAACAGCAAATGATCTGTATTCTGCTGGATCCTTTAACAACTTTCTTCATTGTCTGCAACTCCACCAGTTTTGTGTTATCTACAAATGTATTAGCCAATCCATCTACATTTTCATCTGAGTTATTTAGATTTGTTATAAACAACAGAGGTCCCAGCACCATTACCTGTGGGACAGTACTGGTCACAGACCTCCAGCTAGAAAAACACTCTTGTGCTACAGCTCTCTCCTATGAGCAATCCAATTCTGAATCCAAGCTATTAAGTCACTGAGCATTCCATGCATCTTGTACATCTTGGATCAGCTTACCGTGAAGAATCTTGTCAAATGTCTTGGTAAGGATGCCAATATAATCAATGACCCCCATCCACCCAGACATTCTCTTTTCTCTGCCATCCCCCTATTGAGCAGATGATACAAAAACCTGAAAGCATGTAACAACAGGCTCAGGGGCAGCTTCTTTCCCACTTTTATAAGACTATTGAACAGTTCCCTTGTATGATAAGGTGAACTCTTGACCTCACAATCTACATTATGACCTTCTACCTTAGTGTCTGCCTGCACTGCAAGTTTACTGTAACTGCAACACTTTTTCTGTATTCTGTTATTGTTTTTCTTTATACTACCTTGTACACTGCTGTGATGAAATGATCTGTATGGATGGCATGCAAAACAGTTCTTCACTGTACCTCAGTGTATGTGACAATAAAAAACCAATTTACGGAAGTCCATGGAAACAACATCCACTGCCTTATCCTCATCAGTCACTTTCATCAGCTCCTCAAAAATCTCAAGTTTGTTAGACATGGTCTGCCCTGCGCAATGCTGTGCTGACTGTCACTTATTGGCCCATTATTTTCCCAATGTGAGAAAAATGCTTTCCTTAAGAATCCTCTCAAGTATCTTCTGATGTGGAATTCTCTAGCCTGTAATTTTCTGGATTAAACTTATTTCCTTTCATAAACAAATGAACAACCTTGTTTCAGTCCTCCAGGCTCTTACTTGTGGCTAGAAACAATACAAAAATCTTCAACCAGGTCCCAGCAATCTACTTTCTTGCCTCTCTTAATAACTTGATTCCTGATGGGATCTATTCCAGGGACTTAACTGCCCTAATGCTCTTCAAGAGACCAAACACCATCTCCTTCTTTATCTAAAAATGCCCTAATATAGTGGAATACTAGGCCTACAGCGGATGCAATCTCAATGGCTTGCCACTTAGCCTTGGATCACCTGGGCATAGCAATACCTACATCAGGCTACTGTTAACTAATTACAGCTTAGTGTCAAACACAAACATACTCTCAATTCTAAGAAACAAGCTCCAAAACTTCAGCCTCTGTACCTTCCTTCGCAACTGGATCCTTGACTTACTCATCAGGAGACCAAAGTCAGTGCTTAGCCCACTGCTTTTCTCTCTCTACACCCATAGCTGTGTGGCTTGGCACAGCTCAAACACCATCTGACACAACTATTGCAGGCAGAATTTCAGATGGTGATGATAGATCGGTTGATTGAGTGGTGTCGCTTCCCTAGCATCAAGGACACTTTCAAAAGCCAATGCCTCAAAAAGGTAGCATCTATCATTAAGAAGCCCCATCACCCAGAACGTACCGTCTTCTCATTGCTACCATCAAGAAGGCAGTACAGGAGCTTGAAGATACACACTTAAAGTTTCAGAAACCGCTTCATCCCCTGATTCCAAACATAGTCCCAACTTTATCCTTGAGTTATCCTACCCTTTCCCTAATTATCCTTTTGTTTTTAATGTAAGTATAACATGACTTGGGATTCTTTTTAATCCTACTTGCCCAGGGCATTTCTTATCTCCTTTTGGCCCTCCTAACTCCCAGTTTGAGTTGTTTTGTGCTTTCTTTATTCCTCAAAGACTGGCTGATTTCAGCTTCTTAAACCTTACATATGCCTTGTTTTGATTTTGACTAAATTTAGAACATTTTGTCATCTAGATTCTTACCTTGCCAGTTTTGTCTTTCTTCCTTACTGGAACA
Source organism: Mobula hypostoma (assembly GCF_963921235.1). Classification (NCBI taxonomy): domain Eukaryota; kingdom Metazoa; phylum Chordata; class Chondrichthyes; order Myliobatiformes; family Myliobatidae; genus Mobula; species Mobula hypostoma. The sequence goes on from NC_086107.1 coordinate 101,834,352, forward strand.
ATATAAACAGAAATATAAATGTATAGTTCTTCTTGTCTGGAAATGCTCAGAAGATCAGGCAATATCTTTGGAGACAGAAACAGTGTTAACGTTTCAAGTCAATAACTCTTTAACTTAATAACATTGTTCCTCCCTCCACAAATGCTGCCTTATCTGCATTCTTTGTTTTTGCGATTGAGGGACATGTTGCTTGAGCAAGGCAGGGGAAGGAAACGTTGGGGTTGTTTACAGCAATAAGAAGGGCATGTGGGAAGTGACCTTGTGCAAAGAGAGAGGTTGTGTTGAATTGAGGGAATGGAAGGAAGGAATTTGTAAGAGATTAAATAAAGCAGAACATATTCTGACGTTTCATACCTAGTAGTGAAATTTGCACTATTTTCTGCTCCAGGTACTGAGCATTATGCTCCTGTCACTAATATACTCAACCATCTCAATACAGATCCTTTTGATAGCTGCAGCAGATTCTTCTTCCCTTTCTTTTGAGGGGTGATACATTCATTCTGACCTCACTGCACCCAGCATTACTTATCATGGCAGAAGATTGAACCTGTGTATCAGTTTCCTTCCTTAGCTCAGCTATCCTAACAATTACCAATGATTATTTCACTCTTTAAAAATCCTCTTCTTCATCCTCCACTATAGAGCTGAAATATGCCAGATACAGCATTCCAATAAGAAATCAGGAAACTTTATTTAACAGCCTGTTGCTAAAATGGACTGTGCTTGACTTGAAGATGCATATTCATCAGGCATTTGGACTTCAGACACTATTTTCCTACATCAGTCACTACTGGCCTTCACACTGATACCAGTGAGTTATTTCAAACATAATTTGAGGAAATTATTTTTAGGTAGCTTGTGCCTTTTTTCTCCACTTAGATTACAATCTTAGGGCAAGCAGCCAACCTATTATCCCTGGCAAAGCTGCAGTAAAAATCGTCTTGGAAGCAATGAAAGAACACTGCTATTTGGCACTCTTTCCAACCTTTCTCCTGTTAATTCTGTCCATTGAGAGAACTGTCAAGATTGGGATCTTTGTAAGTGAAGAACGCCCTGCAAGTTCACAACCTAATCTCTTTGAGTGACAACATGCAGAGCCAGAATATTCCCTTCTACACTTGAATCCTTGATAGCATCTCCCAAGAGGCAGAAATGCGTGACTGTTTTGTAGTGACATAAGATTAGCATGGAAGTGTGTGTGACAGGCAAACTGCAATTAATTTTAATTGCACCAGAAGAGATTAGGAGAGGTTCAATAACTGTATATTATTCTTAGGATCTGAGAACTGGGCGAGTTATATGTAATCACTTTCTTGTACTTAAGCTCTTTCAAGTACTGATGTTATTGCATTTATTGTCAGATTTGTTACATTTTCAAAAAAATTTATTGAAATATTAAGCTCAGTTTGCATATATCTATTGAACAGTAATAGTTGCCATTTATGTGGACAGTGATGTGTTGCTGTTCTATCAAGCCTAATCACACTCAATTCCAATAATAATAGGACAAGTAGGTTACCCATTTCACAACCTTCTGCTGCTATTAAATCTGAACAATTACTTGTCTGCCTGTTAAGCTGATGTAGGTCATGACTTTGTGCAGTTGTGTAAAATTTAAGATAGCAACTGGGCATATATCAATGGAAATAAAAATCACCAACTATGTTAAGTGGACTACTGACTAGATATCATTTATTTTAAATGATCACATACAGTTGTAATCTACTACAATGACCGAAGGTGTTTCTCTTCCAGATGACTTAATATACCAAGAAACTGGATTGTATTTTGTTCCCTTTTCCAGCACTACACAACTAACAATCAATGTCTGTTGCCCCAGATCAAGAAAACAGCTTCTCCTTCTCAAACTGCAGAATAAATTCTATCAAATCATGATCATTTCCCCTAAGGGTTCCTTTATCTTAAACTCTCTAATCAATTCTGGTTCATTGCACAACACCTATTCTAGAATAGCTGATCCCCTCATGGGCTCTACCACGAGCTTTCTAAAAAGCCATCTCATAGGCATTTTACAAATTCCCCCTCTTGGGATCCAGCACCAGCCTGATTTTTCCAATCTACCTACGTATTGAAACTTCTGTAACATTGCCCTTTTGACATGCATTTTCTATCTTCCCATTGTAATTTGCGGACTATATCTTTGTTACTGCTTGGAGGTCTCTATATAACTATCATCAGGGTCTTTTTACCTTTGCAGATTCTTGGCTCTAACCACAACGATTCTACACCTTCTGATCCCATGTCACCTCTTTCTAATGATTTGATTTCGTTTTTTACCAGTCGAGCCACCCACCTCCTTTGCCTGCCCTTTTGATACAATTTGTATCCTTGAACATTAAGCTCCCAGCTATAATCTTCTTTCAGCTGCAATTCAGTGATGCCCACAATGTCATACATGCCAATCTGTAACTGTGCTACAAGTACATCTACCTTATTCCATGTATTTAAATAAAGCACTTTCAGCCCTTTATTCATCAACCTTTTCAACTTTGCCCCCTATTAACATTGCAACTCATCCCATTGACTGCAATTTTGCCCTATCATCAGACTCCCCTTGCTAGCAGTCTAACTACATATTGCCTCTGCTTATAAACCAACCACTCCATCCACAGCCCTATCACTCCAGTTCCCATCCCCATGCCAAATTAGTTTAAACCCTCCTGAACAGCTGTAGCAAAAGTGTCTGTAAGAATATGGGCCCCTCGGGTTCAGGTGTAACCCATCCCTTTTGTACAGGTCATACCTTCCCCAGAAGAGATCTCAATGATCCAGAGATCTGAACTCCTGCCTCTTGTAGCAGTTCTTCAGCTAAATCATCCTATTCTTGCCCTCACTGGCACGTGGCACAGGCAGCAATCCAGGGATTATATTCTGGAGGTCTTGCTATTTGGCTTCCTACCTAGCTCCCTAAAATCTCTCTTCAGAACCTATGTCATTGGTGCCAATATGTACCAAGACTTCTGGCTGCTCACCTTCTCCCTTTAGAATGCTGTGGACCTGAGCCAAGAAATCTTTGACCTGGCACCTGGGAGGCAACATACCACCTGGGTGTCTTTATCGCATCCTCAGAACCTTGACTCTGTTCCTCTAACTATGTAATCTCCTATCTACACTGCAATCCTCTTCTGAGCCATAACACCAGACTCAGTGCCAGAGACCTGGTCACTGCAGCTCTCCTCTGATAGATTGACCCCTCAACAGTATCCAAAGGTAGGTAGACCATCTGTACTAGTCCTTCCCAAAACATGCCTTTACCTATTTTCAGGCTATCCTTGGGCAATATGAGGAGGAGCTGGTAACAACAACCCCAAGAGTAATGATGACACACCTCTTAGCAGTGCAGAGGCTCTGCAGAGACAAGAGACTGTGATCGAGTCCAGGACTGATGAAAGACCATAGAGCTCAGGCTCTCAAATCCCAGATGCCTGTTCCCAGGCCCCTTTCCAAGAAGAGGAGTGAATGGAGGGGGGAATGACAGAGAGACAAGAAGGGGAATAGAGTGGTGAAAACAAAGAAGTCTCAGCTGACAGCATGCAAAAGATAATAGGCTTCTGAGAAAAGTATGAGAAGGAAAGAGCAATGCAACAGACAGGAGCCAGCAACTTTTCCTCATCAGAAGATGAAGCATGACACAGGCAGAGGAAGTGTCAAAATGGAGGGCACAAAGAGAAAGGGAGCCTATGGCCAAATACAATGAGGGAGAAATGAAGCCTGCCACCTATTAGCTACAGGAGACAGGTATTAGCACAGAGCCTATCAACCCCTGAGAGTGGTACAAAGGCCATTAGCCCCCAGTGCCATGCAACTGGAAGTGGCACAAAGCTGCCAGCACCTATCTTTGGGAGACTGGGAGCAGCACATCATCCAATGCACCCCAGCTCTAAGAGATGAAGGGTATGAAACAATCAGAGCTACAAGTTAGAACAAGAGCACAGACTGATCTCTCTCCGTTGACACCTCCAGCATTGCCACACTTGAGAAGGACCATTCCCAGTACCTGAGCTCACAGTGTGGCAGTTCACCAAGGCTCTGGGTATGAGGGCTCAGGCTGATTGACAACAGACTGTGATCCCTGAACTCAAACTGTGGAAATAAAACTGGCATCTCTAAATTTGTGCAGTGTGAAGTGTACCTTGAGATGTGTTCACATCTTGCAGTAGCATATCAAGGTCAAGGCAGATGTAATTCTTTTACAAAATTATGGGCTGCCACATCACCACACCTTGCAACTATTGGAGGTGATTATGGTGGTGATCCCAGAGGCTGTCTATATGATTAGGTTGGTGGTGTGGGATGGGACCCTGAAGGAGATAATTAGCTTCATCCAAGGAGTAGTTGACTGGTTCTATCCATTCCCTTTGCATGAATAAAGCTCCAAGAAGCAATGACTTACCAACAGAGTGGTACTCGGCTCTGTGGGACTGGATGGCGCAGACCTGCTGGAACTCTACAGTATTATACTTCGTGCTGGCAGCATGTCAGACTCCATGAGAAAGGGAATCATTGTGCTTATCAACAAGGCCAAGGAGGAGAGGGAAGACATCAAGAATTGGAAACCCATTTCACTTTTGAATATGAACTATAAGATCCTGTCCAAGGTCATTTCCAACTAAATCACGTATGCTGTGGAAAAGGTGGTACACCCAGTCCAAACTTGTTCTGTACCTGGCCAGAAAATCTCTGCTAGCCTTATGCTGCTCAGGGCTACCATTGTCTATGTGCAGGACAGAGGGCTAGGATCCTGAGAAGGCTTTTGACAGATGCATACATGATCGACATGTTCTCCAAAATGGGTTTTAGAGAGAGAGTCAGAAATTGGATAAATCTGTGCTGTACAGATATCCATAGTGTAGTTCAAGTCAATAGATGGGAAACAAGCAGCTTAACAGACCATCAAGTCTGGAGTCAGATAGTGTTGTACATTGTCTTGTTCGTGTGTTGTGCAGAACCCATCAGAAAGGACAAAAGCATAAAAGAGATGACATTGCCAGGTAATGGAGACACACGAGTCAAACATCCCTGTACACAGATGATGTTGCCATCTTCTGCTCAGATCCATAATCAGCATCTGCAACCAGTTTGAGTTTGCAGACTCAGTCACAAGAAGAGCAAAGCCATACTCTTCAGTAACTGGCCCAATTGATCCAACATCCCCTTCACTGGCAGGTCTGACTAAATAGACAATGAACCCATGAACAGTTCCTCAGTTGTTTTTCTCTCTCTTTTTACACAACTTATTTAAGTCTTTTTATATACTTATTGTAATTTATAGTTTTTATTACCATGTATCGTAATGTACTACTGCAAAACAAATTTCACAAAAATGCCAGTGATATTAAACCTGATTCTGGTTCTGAAGTGTCACTACGTGCTAAGGTGCTGCCTGTCCCCGGAGTTGTGGAAAATGGGCTTTGCTCCGTTACTGCACAATGTCCCAGTCAGCTGGACATTGCTGGACTAGCTGTCCTTTGTGGAAGACTTCTTCCAAGCAAACACCTTTGGCCACAAGACTATTAGACAATGGTCAGCACAGAAAGTACTGCATACACTATGGGACAAGCACACTATGGATTCTATAAGTTTCTTCCCTGAGCAAATATCCAAACCATCTGAGAGAATGCTTTATTGCACAAATCTGACCAGGAAGTACCAAGACCTCACTTGGCTGGTGGTGAGAGAGGCCCTCCCAGTCAGTGCCTTCCCTTACAGATGACATATCACCCCCCAACATACATTCCCTTTGGGACAGCTGCAATGAAGAAAAGATGGCCACCCACATTTTTGGAGACTGTGGATTAACATATAGGGTGTAGGAAAGAATGCAAGTTCCATTTCATCCCTAGCAGCTGCTTATCAGAGATCTCTGATCTACAGACTGTTCCCAGGGACACACACCAGAACAGACATCAAGTGCTGCTGTAAGATCACCAGCCTGATGAAGGATGCCTTTTGGTCTGCCCAAAATGTATTAGTCTTCTAACACAGTGAGATGTCTGCAAGGGAATACTGCAGACGGGCACATTTCAGGATGCAAGAGTAGGTACTGAGGGATGATTTGAAGCTCTGTCAATCAATGCTAAGGCTCTGTGGGAAAAGACCCATAGTCTCTTTCTGTTACCACACATGAAAGGGCAGAGTTTGTAAATGTAATGACCATGACTGTAAGACTTCTTTTTTACACTGTTTCTTCCTTTGTACATATATTTGAAATATAAAGTCAATTTTAATAAGTCTATTGTACAAGTCTTTTGATGTACATGAAGTTTATTTTTGAAATAATAAAAGGCATACTGTAGATTGGGTAGATTGAATCTTTTACCCAGCATAGGAATGTCATATACTGGAGGATATGCCTTTGAGGAGGGACAGGAAATGTTAAAAGAGATGTACATGACAAGTTTTTTTTTGCACAAGAAGAGGTAGGTGCCTGAAATGGGCTGCCAGGAATGCTGGTGGAAGCAAATATAATAGTGGCATATAAGAAGCTTTTACAGGGGCATAAGAATATGCAGGGAATGTAGAAATATGGATCATACTGTATATGGACAGAAGGGATTTAGTTTAATTCATCTTCAAATTTGACACAGGCATTGTGGGTTGATGTGCCTGTTCCTGAATTCTCCCAGCTTTAGATACATTTAATGACCAAGCCTCCACAACATTTCATAGTGCTTGTCCCACATGTCCTTAGCCTGGAAGATAAAAGGGGAAAATTACTGGCTTGATTTTTTTTTTCTCCCATTTCCTTGCTATAAACTACCCACAGGTTGCAGGTCATTTCCAAAAGTGAAATATGGTCTATCATGACATGGAGACACATGAGATTGCAGATGCTGGAATCTAGAGCAAAAGACAAACTACTGGAAGATTTCAAAGATCAAACAGAAGTTCCTTCAGTTCTTTTGCTCAAGTAACACATGCTTACTTTAATGTAATTTGTGTCATCTACCAAATTGGTAATAAGAAGGCAATAGCATATACTGGAAAGGTTAGCAGATTGTGACACTAATCCTTGTACATTATTAACAGCACTGATAAATTGGATCAAGATACCCAAAGAGAAATAATTTCAACTGTTTGTGTAAAGAAAATTAGCCAAAGAGAATATAGGGATTTATGAAGATAGTGGACTTCCCATTGTTGCCCGCACCAGTGGTTGTGCTGCTAGCTAAACAAGGGTAATAAAGATCTGTCCGATAGAAGTGAAATAGAGAATTAAAGTGATAAGGAACTGGAAATTCAAGGTCCCTCTTGCAGACCGAAAGGAGGTATTCTGCAGAACTATTACCCAAACTGTTTTTGGTTTCCCCAGTGTAGAGAATAGTGCATCACAAGCACTGAATGCAAAACACTAAATTAGTAAAGGTACTGATTTTCTCCTGTGGTCACTTCATTATCTCCTTAAGAGGTTTTCCTGGCTCACTGTCCATGTTCTCTGGACTTGCATCAGAATTCCAGGACTCTTGCCTGTGATTTTAAAAAAAACCCAGCTTCCAACAAGTGTCAGAGAATTACCTTCGCACCCAGTTATAGCTGTAAACTACCCCCACAGAAGTGCAGACAGGGTTTTATTCAGGAGGGGATAGATTTAAATGTTGTTAACTACATGCAAAATTGAAACACACTGATTAATCAGACACTGAAAACACATAGTGTAATTTTGTGTGCGGTGCTTATTAAAGATAAAACAAAAGTGGGTTAACATCCGCAAAAAAATCACCCCATTTTCTATCACAATTTAGAATAATTATCCAAACTTTTAAAAAAATATATTAAATATAGGTCATCCAAATCGTATTGCTTCTTACAATTCACCTGTTTTAAAATAGTGACAAAGATGAGTTTCCACTTAAATAATTTGGATCAGAGTAATGGAGAATATTGTCCAGTGAAAAGGCACGAATAAAGTTGCATTTATATGGCCTATTTCATAACCTTGGCTTGAAAATTTGTATTTTGATTTTAAAATAAGGAATGGAAGTGATAAGCTACAGATTATAGTAAAAACGACCACAGACTGTCAAAAAGTTCAATGGTTCATCTTCAGTGAAGAAAATTTCAGTCCCATCTGACTGGTGTATGCATGACTACATAATTTTACTCAACTCTTCATTTGCTTTTTGAAATAAACTCAGCTAAGTTTTACAAGGGCCCAGAGTAGCTGTGAAAGACATTGACCCTTCCACTGACTCTTACTTCCTGATATTCAGAATGAGGTTTAATATCAAAGTTCCAAGTAAAATTTTTACTATTAGAGTACATACGTGTCACCACATACAACCCTGAGATTCTTTTTTCTGCTAGCATACTTAACAAATCTATAGAACAGTAATACTAAACAAGATCAATGAACAACAAGCTGTGCAAATGCAAATATAAATAAATAGCAATAAATAACAAGTATGAAAGAGCATGAGATAACAGGAGTCCTTAAAGTGAGACCAACTATTGTGGGAACACCAGAAAGAGAATGTGTAGTTATTCCATTTTGTTCAAGAGCCTAATGGTTGAGGGGTAGTAACTGTTCTTGAACCTGGAGGTGTGAGTCCTGAGGTACTTGTACCTTCTACCTGATGACAGCAGCGAGGAAAGACCATGGCCTGGGTGGTGAGGATCTTTGATGATGCATGTTGCTTTTCTACAACAACATTTCATGTAAATGTGCTCAATGGCTGGGGGGGGGTTTACCCATGATGTACTGGGCCGAATCCACTACCTTTTGTAGGATTTTCCACTCAAAAACTTTGGTGTTTCTGTACCAGGCTGTAATGCAGCCAGTAAGCACACTTTCCATCCCACATCTATAGCAGTTACCCAAAGTTTTTGATGACATGATGAATCTCCACAGACTCCAGAAGAAGTAGGACCGCTGTCGTGCTTTCTTTGCGATTATATTTATATGATGGGTCCAGGACAGATCCTCTGAGATAGTGACACCCAGGAATTTAAAGTTACTGACCCTCTCCACCTCTGATCCTCCAATGAGTACTGGCTCATGAACCTCTAGTTTACCTCTCCTGAAGTCTACAATCAGTTCCTTGGTCTTATCGACATTGAGTGAGAGGTTGTTGTTATTAAACCACTCAGCCAAATTTTCAGTCTCTGTCCTGTATGCTGATTCATCGCCACCTTTGATACAGCCCACAATGGTGGTGTCATCAGCAAACCTGTATATGGTGCGTTGGAGCTCTACTTAGCCACACAGTCAAGCGAGTAGAGCAGCGGGGTAAACACACATTCCTGTAGTGCTCCTGAGATGTTTTCACCAATCTGAACTGACTGGGGTCTGCAAGTGAAGAAATCTAGGATTCAATTGCATATGGGGGTATTGAGGCCCAGGTCTTGGAGTTTACTGACTAGCTTTGAGGGGATGATGATGTTAAATGCTGAGTTGTAATCAATAAAGAGCATCCTAATGTATGCATCTTTGCTATCCAGAAGTTCCAGGGTTGTGAGACAAGCCAATGAGATGGCATCTGCTGTAGACCTGTGTAATATCACTGGCATATGTCATGAAATTTATTAACTTTGCAGCACCAGTACAATGCAATACGTAATAGAAGAAAAACTATATAGATAGAATAGTTATATTAAATAAGTAGTGCAAAAATAGATCTAACAGAGTAGTGAGGTACTGATCGTGGGTTCAATGTCCATTCAGAAATCAATGGCAGAGGCAAACAAGATGTTCCAGAATTGTTGAATGTGTGCTTTCAGGCTTCTATATCTCCCTCCTGATGGCAGCAATGAGAACAAGGCATGATCTGGGTGATGAGGGTTTTTGTGATGGACGTTGCCTTTTTGAGGCATTGCTCCTTAAAAATGTCTTGTGCCTTTTTTGTAGCTGCGTTAAAATGTAGGGTCCAGCTTAGATGCTCAGAGATATTGACACCTAGGAACTTCAAACTGCTCACCCTTTCCACTTCTAATCCCTTTGAGGACTGGTGTGTGTTCCCTCGTCATACCCTTTCTGAAGTCCACAATCGGTTCTTCGGTCTTACTGGCGATGAGTGCAAGATTGTTGCTGTGACATCACTTCACTAGCTGATATATCTCACTTGTGTACACCTCTTGTCACCATCCGTATTTCTGCCAATAGTTGTATTGTTAACAATTTGTATATTGCATTTGAGCTGTGCCTAGCCACACAGTCATGGGTGTAAAGAGAGTAGAGCAGTTGGTTAAGCGTATATCCCTGAGGTGTGTCAGCAAGGTGGAGGTGTTATTTCCGATCTGCACAGGTTGTGGTCGTCTTGTTAAGAAGTCAAGTTCCAGTTGCAGAGGGAGATATAGAGGTCCAAGTTCTGGAGCTTGTCAATCAGAACTGTAGGAATTATTGTGTTAAATGCTGAGCTGTAGTCAATAAACAGCCTCCTGACATGGGTATTTCTATTGTCCAGGTGATCCAAGACTGCCAATGAGATTGCATCCACCATAGACCTATTGTGCTGATAAGCAAATTGCAGTGGGACCAGGTCCTTGCTGAGACAGGAGTTAATTCTAGCCATAACCAACCTATCAAAGCACTTTATCACCATAGATGTGAGTGCAACTGGACGGTTGTCATTAAGGCAGCTCACCCTGCTCCTCTTAGGCACTGGTATAATTGTTGCCCTTTTGAAGCAAGTGAAAACTTATAACTGGCATAATGAGAGATTTGAAAATGTCTATGAACACACCTGCCAGTTGTCGGTGTGGGTTTTCAGAGCCCTACCAGGTACTTTGTCGGGGCCTGTCACCTTGCAAAGGTTCACCCTTTTGAACGACAGCCTGATGTTGGCCTCCAAGACAGGGATCACATGGTTACTGGGTGCTGCAGGGCTCCTCATAGCTGTAGTTTTACTCTCCCTTTCAAAGTGAGCATAAAAGGCATTGAGCTCGTCTGGGAGTGAAGGATCACTGCCATTCATGGTGTTGAGGTTTGTTCTGAGGGAACTAATGGCTTGCAGACCTTACCAATGTTCATATGCATCTGATTCCACCTCCAACCTTGTTTGGAATTGTTCTTTTACTCTTGAGATGGCCCTCCACAAGCCATACCTGGTTTTCTTGTACAGACCTGGGTTGCCAGACTTGAATGCCATTGATCTAGTCCTCAGCAGACTACAAACCTCCTGGTTCATCCACAGCTTTTGACTTGGGTATGTGCAGTAAGTTCTCGTAGGCACGCACTCATCCACACAAGTTTTAATGAAGTCAGTGACAGTGCACTCATTCAGACTCTGAGATGAATCCCTGAATACAGTCCAGGTCAACAGATTCAAAATAGTCCTGTAGGTGCTCCTGCACCTCCCTTGTCCATACCTTGGTCCTCACTGGTGCTGTAGTCTTCAGTCCCTGCCTATACTCAGGGAGTAGAAATATAACCAGGTGATCAGACTTTCCAAAGTGTGGGCATGGGATAGTACAGTAAGCACTTGGTGGTGTAACAGTAGTCCAGTGTGTTGATTCCTCTGGCACTACATGTGATTTGTTGGTAATAATTATTTAGAGACTTTTTAAGCTGGCCTGATTAAAATCCCCCAAAATGATAGGGAAGATATCAGGATGTGCTGATTGATTACATTGCTCAGTTTGTCTAGAGTCTGTTTTACACTGGCCTGAGGTGGGATGTACACTGCTACCAAGATGATCGCTGAAATCTTCTGCGGCAGGTAAAATAAATGACACTTGATTGCAAGTTATTGCAGCTTGGGTGAGCAGGCCTGAAACAGCACCACAAGGAGTTGATCATAAACTATACTCTGCCTCCTCTGCCTTTGAAAGACTCAGCAGTCCTCTCTTAGCGGCTTCAAAGAGACAATCAAGAAAATGAGTACCATAGAAAATAATATAGGAAATGAAACAGTTAAATTGTGCACGGTCAGGTCCCACAGCCATATTATAGTAATTAAGTAGTCTCTTTTTTTTAAAGTGTAGAATAATTATTTAACAAGTCTTGGAGGAAATCTCCCTACCCTCCCTTCCAAATGGACCTATAATAGTCCAGAATTTCCAGAAGTACCAAGCCACTTATTCTACAATTGACCTGCTCCCTCACCTTTGCCCCTCTGAATCTAAATACCGTTGCCTGTCAGGGCTGTGTCCTAAACCTCCTCCTTTACTCTCTGTATACCCATGACTGTGTCGCCACCCACAGCTCCAATCTGCTAATTAAATTTGCTGACGACACTACACTGATTGGCCTAATCTCAAATAATAATGAGGCAGCCTACAGAGAGGAAGTCATCACCCTGACACAGTGGTGGCAAGAAAACAACATCTCCCTCAATGTTGCCAAAACGAAGGAGCTGGTTGTGGACTACAGGAGGAATGGAGACAGACTAGCCCCCGTTGATATCAGTAGATCTGGGGTTGAAAGGGTGAACAGCTTTAAGTTCATAGAAACATAGAAAACCTACAGCACAATACAGGCCCTTCAGCCCACAAAGTTGTGCGGAACATGTCCCTACCTTAGAAATTACTAGGGTTACCCATAGCCCTATGGGCACGTGGCAAAGTGGTTAAGGCGTTCGTCTAGTGACCTGAAGGTCGCTAGTTCAAGCCTCAGCTGTGGCAGAGTATTTGTGTCCTTGAGCAAGGCACTTAACCACACATTGCTCTAGTGTCTGTGCGAGGAGTGGTGCCCTACACAGACTTCCAATCTGTGCCTTATTAGGCACGAAGACGCCAGTCGCAGGCATCTCATGGTCTGAGTCGACGTTCCCTCCCCTTCCCTCCCCCTCCCTCCTACTCATAGCCTTCTATTTTTCTAAATTCCTCGGCATACACATCACAGAGGATCTCACGTAGTCTCTACAGACTGGCTGTGCGGTGAAAAAGGCACAACAGCGTCTCCTTCACCTCAGACTGTTGAAGAGGTTTGGTATGGGCCCCTAAATCGTAAGAACTTTTTACAGGGGCACAACTGAGAGCATCCTGATTGGCTGCATTCACTGCTTGGTATGGGAACTATACTTCCCTCAATTGCAGGACTCTGCAGAGAGTGGTGCAGACAGCCCAGGGCACCGGTAGATGTGAACTTCCCACTCTTCAGGACATTTACAAAGACAGGTGTGTATAAAGGGCCCCGAAGGATCGTTGGGGTCCTGAGTCACCCCAACCACAAACTGTTCCAGCTGCAACCATCCAGGAAACAGTACCGAAGCATAAAAGCCAGGACCAACAGGCTCCAGGACAGCATCTTCACAATTGTATTTCTATGTTATATTGACTGTCCTGTTGTACATACTATTTATTATAAATTGCACATTTAGACAGAGACGCAACATAAATATTTTTACTTCTTATGTATATGAAGGATGTAAGTAATAAAGTCAATTCAATTCACAACTTGATACATTCTGTTTTAGGGAGATTTATTAGGGAAGACGCTAAAAATGTTTCTAGTGAGTCCCAGCAAGGGAGAGGGAACATTCTGCCACATGAATGACTTTCTGTATATGGGAGGGCAGGCTTGGGGCTAGAAGTCCCACCAACAACATCACTCAAACAAATTTTGCCAGTAAGTCATAACCCCACCTTAGGCAACTGATAAAACTGTCAAAATCTATACCTCTGAATATTTCATGAAAAACTAATAACATTTTTTAAATTACTAATGAATTTTTAAACTTTCATTACCTTTGGAAAAACCAAAAAAATTGAAAATATACAAAATATTTGAACATTTTAAAATCCTAAAACATTAATACTTTAGTTGGTTAGCTTACTGAAATCGGTTTAGCAAAGATCTCCAAACCAAATCAAGGCTGGCACAGTTTGTTAACGAAGATTCTCCCTCATGAGGAATCTCTGCAGCTTTGTTCTCTGGACTAGAGGCAATGGGGGAGTCCAGCATCAGAATATCTTCAATGAAAGGATGGTTAACAGATGTCAACAAGCTTAAGAACTCTTCATTCATATACATGTACAAATAATTCCAAACTTTTTGGTACTAATATGGGCAGATTCTGGAATTACATATAAAATGTCATCACTTAACTCCAACACAATATCTCAAATGTTTACCTGAGAGAATAAGTAAAGCCTTTGTTTAACATCCCAGCTAAAAGATAAAGCTATCTTACCTGAAAATGTCTGATTAAATAGGGTCACATTTTGAAGCAGCACCCATTTCTTATGTGGCCTTGAAAATCCCCTTTCTCTAGAACGTGACATGTAAGTGTCATGTGATGCCTGGAATGTTTTGGTGGTTGTACATAATCACTTTTTCCATTGGCAAGAGCTCTTAATGGAACCTCCAAGCAGTGAACATGAGATGGTGCACCTGAACCAGCAGGAGAGGCAGAATTCAAACCAGGCTGAAGTGCAGAAGGATGAGGCTCCTCTGCCTACCATCTTGTTAGTGAACGTATAGTCACTTGAAAATAAGATTGACGATAAAGGCAAGGCTGCTGTATCAGAAGCAGATGAGGCAGATCTCAGTTGTTTGTTTTATTGAGACTTGCTTAACAGCGAACATGCCAGATGCAGCTATCCAACCAGAAGCTTTTACGATTTTCGGAATGAATCAAACCTCCACTTCTGGTAAGGAAAGAGGTGGCAGTGTGTGTTTTTTATTCAATTCTCGTTGGTGCACAGACGTTGGGGTTATATTGACTTCTTGTTCCCCTGATTTAGAACGATTAAATGTAGACCATTCTGTTTGCCTCGAGAGTTTACATACTGCTAGCAGCCGATCATAAGCAAGCACTCACAAAACTGTGCGATGCTGTGTGTAAACAAGAAACAGTTCATCCTGACGCATTTCAAACTATAGTTGGCAACCTTTACCAGGCCTGTTTGAAGAAAACCCTGCCCAGTTATGACTCAGTACGTAACCTGTTGCACCAGAGGTCCCAACACGGTAGACCACTGCTACACTATGATAAGGAATGCCTGTCGTTCCTTCTTCAGACCACATTTTGGAAAGTCTGATCATTTGGCTGTATTTCTGTGACCTGCATATAGACAGAGAGTAAAGAGCAAGGCTCCAGAGATAAAGACAACTTAGAGGTGGTCACAGGGGCCATGTTCAAGAACTCATCTGAGGATCTGAGTGACTACACCAGGGTCGTTAAAGACTTTATTAAAATAGCTATGGATGAATGTGTTCGCACAAAATCATTTTCCCCAATCAGAAACCCTGGATGAACAATGAAATCCAGAACCTGATGACAGCCAGATCAGAGGCATTCAAGTCTGGAGTTCAAGAATGCTACAAGAGGTACAGGTATGATCTCCGGAAAACCATCTCTCAGGCGAACTGGAGATTCTGGACTAGACTGGAATCAACAAGGGATGCTCAACAGCTGTGGCAGGATTTGAATGCTGTAACCTCCTACAAAGCTAAATCTTGCAACATAGGGGACAGCAGAGCTTCGCTTCTAGATGAGCTCAATGCCTTCTATTACCGCTTTGACCATTGGAACGGGGGAAACCATAGCGCACCCCCATGTCTCCCGATGATCCTTTGGTCTCAGTATCTGAAGATGATTTGCGGGCTGCTTTCAAGAGCGTGAATCCAAAGAACTCATCCAGTCCAGATGAGTACCTGGAAGAGTACTGAAGATGTGTGCCGACTAGCTGACTTGTGTATTCATGAATATCTTCAACCTCCCACTCTGGCAGTATATGGTACCCCACCTGATTCAGCCAGGCTTCAATCCTACCGGTGCCCAAGAAGAGCATGATAACCTGTCTAAATAACTTATTGCCCAGTGGCACTTGCATTCACAGTAATGAAGTGTTTTGAGAGGCTGGTGTTGAAGCACATCAACTCCTGTCTGAATGGTGACTTGAATCTGCTCCAATTCACCTACTGAAGCAACAGGTCTACAGCAGATGCTGTCTTGTTGGCTCTTCACACAACTCTGGAACTTCTGGATAGCAAAGGTGCATACATCAGGATGCTCTTTATCAATTACAGCTTGGCATTTAACACCATCATCCCTCAAAACTAATCAGTAAACTCCAAGGCCTGAGCCTCAATACCACCTTATGCAATTGGATCCTAGATTTCCTCACTTGTAGATGCCAGTAAGCTCGCATTAGCAAAAACATCTCCTCCACAATCACCATCAGCTCAGGAGTACTGCAGAGATGTGTACTTAGCCCTCTGTTCTACTCGCTTTACACCTATAACTGTATGGCTAAGTGCAGTTCCAACACCATATGCAAGTTTGTTGACAATATCACTGTTGTGGGCTGTATCAAAGGGATGATGAATTAGCATACAGGAGGAGGGAGATTGAAATCTCTCACTCAACGTCGACAAGACCAAGGAACTGATTGTAGACTTCAGGAAAGGGAAACCAGAGGTTCATGAGCCAGTACTCATCGGAGGATCAAAGGTGGAGAGGGTCAGTAACTTTAAATTCCTGGGTGTCGCTATGTCAGAGGACCCGTCCTCGACCCATCATAAATATTATTGTGAAGAAAGCATGACAGCACCTCCACTTCCTCAGGAGTCTGCGGAGGTTCAGCATGTCATCAAAAACCTTGGCAAATTTCTGTAGATGGGTGGTGGAAAGTGTGCTTACTGACTGCATTACAGCCCGGTATGGGAACACCAATGCCTTTGAGAGAAAAATCCTACGAAAGGTAGCGGATTCGGCCCAGTACATCACGGGTAAAAACCCTCCCAACTATTGAGCACATCTACATGAAACATTGCTGTAGAAAAGCAGCATCCATCATCAAAGATTGTCACCACCCAGGCCATGCTCTTTTCTCGCTGCTGCCAGCAGGTAGAAAGTACAGGTGACTCAAGACTCATACCACCAGGTTCAAGAACAGTTACTACCCCTAAACCATCAGGCTTTTGAACAAAATGGGATAGCTACACTCATTTAAGGATTCTGTTATATTGTTATTACATACTCATTATTTATTGCTATGTATTTATATCTACATTTGCAGTTTACAGTTAATTCCTGATGTTTACAGTTACTGCTGTATAGATTTGCTATGTATGCCCATAGAAAAAGAAACTCAGTGTTGTATGTGGTAACATATATGTACTCTAAATTTCACTTTGAAGACAGGGTAATGTAAGCTAGTGGCAAAAGATAACAAAAGTAATTTGATGGAACTTTATGAAAGAAAATAAGGAGCAGTAGATTAGAGAGATTAGAAGTAGTCAATCCTCAGAAGTCAACATGGACTAAATGGGCTAAATAGTCATCTCTGTTTTTATCATTGTAAGAAATGGGAATAGACATTCGTATTACTGACACTAGCCTACCTGCCATCAATGATTTGTATACAGAAAGGTGCCTGAAAAGGGTGAGTAACGCACTGCTCATGGACTGTGTCCCACTCCCATCATGAAGGAGGCTACATAGTATCCACGCCAGGACACCAGATTTTTTAAAAAAGTTACTTTCCCCCAAGAACCAAGACTGATCAACACCTCAACCCACTTACTCCTCCACAACTTTTATTTCCCATCAGTTATCTTATATACATAGACTGATTTAATGTTCATAAAGTGATGCTAGGCTATACATCAGTTAGTTATTTTATTCTTATTATTGTTGTGTTCTTTATCTTTTCTGTCTTTTTTGTGTTGCATCAGATCCAGAGTAACAATTATTTTGTTCTCCTTACACTTGTGTACTTGAAATAATGTTAAACAATCTTGAATCTTGTGCCTCCAATGAATATTTGGCCTGTTAATGATGGAAATGCACACTTGTGAAAAGCATCACATATAGCACTCACATATGAAAGAAAAAAGGGCAGAATCTTGAAATTGGTGATTCCTGATCCAGCAATGAAGGCTACTTTTAAAATAGCATTTTGTGAAAATCACATGAAGAATGAGAACTTCAACTTACTGGCACTATGGGGTGCAGTCCTGCATTCAGCATTGAAATGTTGCAAGTTCTATCAGTTGTTACAATGTAATGAAATAGGACACCTCTTAAAAGGGACAAGCCATTAAATTGCAACACTTCTGCTCTGAGGAGCATTTCGGAGGAGCTCGATGACTTGGGTAAGAACAGGTCCTTTAGTTTACACTCATGTTGAGCAACATTTTTGCCATTAAAGCCTGACCCCCCCCCCCCCCACCACCACCACTGCTTGAGCCCTACATTTCTCTCATCTCACATTTCAAAGTCAAAGACAGTTTATTGCCTTATGTACAAATACATGTGTACATAGTTGCAGCTAAAAACTTAATAGCAGTATATCACAGACACAGTGAGATTTAAGCAGCATTCACAATAAAAACACAACACATTTCTTTACAAGAACACAATTAGAACAAAAAAAAGTTATTTTAGTTCAAAGTGATCAAAGGGTCATGATTAGGGTTGTAACTATTGGTTCAAGAACCAAATGGTTGAAGGGAAGTAGTTATTCTTGAACCTGGTGGCATGGGATTTCAGGCTTCTGTACTTGCTACCCAATAGTAGCTGCGAGCATGGTGGAGATCTTTTGAGAATGGATGTTGCTTTATTGAGGCAGTGCCTCCTGTAGATACTACCAATGGTGAGAATTAAGCATACATACTGGTTGATAACACTGCTGTGTGACAAGCAACACTCCTGTATAAACTATATTTATACAAAGGTAATTTATGTGGAAGTGTCTAATATTTAGTTTGTTTGGTTTTGCTACAATTAATCACATAGCTTATAAAAATGAGATTTTTCAGTCAGCTGTTCTGATGATGCAGCACTCCCTCAGCAGTGCATTATCAAGATGTGGGATACAGATTACTAAGGCAGATAGAAAAAGCATGTAAAAAGGGCAATGTTACAGTAGTCATGGGGAATTTAAATAGGCATGTACATTGGGAAAATCCAAGTAGGTGCTGGATCCCAGGAGAAGGATTTTGTCGAATGCCTACAAGATGAACTCTCAGTAGTGTATTCAGATTTTTGGCGCACAAGTTGAAAAAGGCTGCTTCACAAGTTTTTGTATGCTTGGCTCTAGGAACACTATTGAATCCAGTATTCATGGATCTAAGATTACGATTAGGATTGTAAGGGGATAGACACTCCAAAATATATGGAAGAGCTAGATTATTCAAAACCTTATGTAGTGTCAATAAATCTAATGTCCTTCAAGAAAGGAACTCTATTATCCTTACCTGGTCACTGGATTCTGAAATGGTTCCAGAGGACTGGAAAATTGCACATCTCACCCCACTCTTTAAGAAGGGAGGGAAGCATTAAAAATGAAATTATAGGCCAGTTAGACTGGCTTCTGACTTCAGTGGTTGGAAAAATGTTGGAGTCCATTTTTAAGGATGAGGTTTTGAAGTACTTGGAAGCACCTGATAAAATAGGCTAAAATGGTTAGCTCAAGAGGAAATCTGATCAGACAAATCTGTTGGAATCGTTTAAGGAAAAGCAGGGTAGACAAAGGAGAACCAGTGGATATTGTTTACTTGGATTTTCAGAAATCTTTTGACAAGATGCTGCACACGAGACTGCTTAACAAGATAAAAGCCCAAGATAGTACAAGAAAGATATGAGCATGGATAGGAGTTTGGCTGACTGGCAGGAGGTAAAGAGTGGGAATAAAGGGAGCCTTTTCTAGTTGGCTGCTGGTGACTAGTGGTGTTCCACAGGGTCATGTGGGACCGATTCTTTATTTGTTATATGCTAATGACTTGGATGATGGAATTGATGGCTTTGTGGCCACATTGTGGACGATATGAAGAAAGGTGGAGGAGCAAGTAGTATTGAAGAAGCAGAGAGTCTGCTGAAGGAATTAGACAGATTGGGAGAGTAGGCAAAGAAGTGGCAGATGGAATATAATGTAGGGCAGTGTATAGTCATGCACTTTGGTAGGAATAAAGACATAAACTATTTTCTAAACGGGGAGAAAATTAAAAACTCAGAGGTACCAAGGGAATTGGGAGCCCTCATGCAGGATTCTCTAAAGGTTAACTTGCAGGTTGAGTCACCAGTAAGGAAGGCAAATGCAATGTTAGCATTTATTTCAAGAATATAAAAGCAAAGATGTAATGCTGACTTATTGGTCCAACCACAATTGTATTGTATTGACGAGTATTGTGAGCAGTTTTGAGCCAGTTATCGAAGAAAATATGTTCTAGTATTGGACAGGGTCCAGTGAAGATCCATAAGAATGATTCTGGAAATGAAATGGTTAATGTATGAGGAATGTTTGATGGCTCTGGGCAGTACTCACTGGAGTTTAGAAGAATGAGGGAGAATCTCATTGAAACCTGGTTAAGGAGAGAAGGCTGAAGAATGGAGTTGAGAGGGATAATAAACTAACCATGATGGAATGGTGGAACAGACTTGATGGGCTGAATAGCCTAGTTCTGCTCCTCTGTCTTATGGTCTTATGTACAATTAAGGGTGTTTTAAAATTGATCCTAAAGGACACAGGCAGCCAGTGTAATGATGCCAAAACCTGTGAAATGTGCTCAGATTTTGTTTTTTTTTGGTTAAGATTCTTGCTGCTGAATTTTGAACAGTCCTGAAAAGAGTGCATTACACTAGTCTAATCGGCTAAAACAAAAGCATTTGTAAGAATTTTTCAGTATCTTGAGCTGTTATAAGAAATTGAACTCTTGTAATGTTCCTTAAATGAAAACACAGTCTTAATACGGTAATATGGTTAATATATGATTTGAAATTTAGCTCAGTCATTAATAATGCCTAAATTCTTTACTTCTGGCTTGATTTGTAAGGCCAGGTGATCAAACTTATCTTTAAAATTCACACTTTTTTTAATGCTACCAATAACCAATATTTTTGTTTTTTCCTTACTTAGTTTAAGGAAATTTGAATTCATCCATTCTGTAATGCTAGAAGTCACCTGACCAGATAGTTTAGAGCCTCAGGGTTATGTGGCGTAATAGTCAAATATAGTTATGTGCCATCTGCATAGCTGTGATAATTCACTGTGTATTTTGAAATAATCTGACCTAATGGGAGCATGTAGAACATTAGTTAGACCACACTTGGAGTACTGCGAGCAATTATGGGCCGCTTATTTAAGATAGGGTGTACTAGCATTGGAGAGGGTCCAGAGAAGATTCATAAGAATTATCCCAGGAATTAAACAGTTAATGTAAGAGAGGCATTTAATAGTTCTGGACCTGTACTCACTGGAGTTTTGAAGAATGAGAGAGGATCTCATTGAAACCTATTGAGTATTAAAAGGCCTTGATGAAGGAACATAGAGAGAATGTTACCTATAGTGGGAGAGTTTAGGACCAGAGGGCACGGCCTCAGAACAGAAGAATGCCCCTTTGGAACAGCGATGAGGAGGAATTTCTTTAGTCAGAGGGGAGTGAATCTGTGGAATTCATTGCCACAGATGGCTGTGGAAGCAAAGTCATTGGGTATATTTAAAGCGAAGGTTGATAGTTTCTTAATTAGTAAGGGTGTCAAAGGTTATGAGGTGAAGACAGGAGAATGGGGTTGAGACAGATAATAAATCAGCCATGATTGAATGGTGGAGCAGACTTGATGAGCCGCATTGCCTAATTCTGCTCCTATGTCTTATGGTCTAGTCTGGATAATGTGTTTGAGTCTCTGTAGTAAGGTTTTTCTTGTCCTACAGGCTCTGAGACTAGTGTGTTACCCACTGAACCACAACTAATACTTTATTAATACTAATAAAATTAATGTCTACTCAGTGATTTTAATCAACGTATATATTATTATGAAACCAAAATGGAGAATGCAATTCAGTTAGATTCGAATTAATGAAAAACATTTGAGGTCTGGAAAAAAAAAGCATTTGTCAGAACTGGAAAAGAGGAAAAGCAAGTTACTTTTGCATGACAGAGATAAGAGGGTGGCAGGGATGTGATTATAACAAAAGGTTTATCTCTGACAGGGTGAGACCAGATTACCAAATGTGGTAGTGAAGTAGCATATGAAGTTCCTTTATTTTATAATCTGTCACTAATGATAAATTTTGAAGCATGCACAACAGACCAGAATATACAAAGAAAAGAAAGAAAAAACTGAGCTAAAGTAATGGTAGACACAAATGGTCAGTTTTGATACATTAATCTGATTTCCCTTTCAACCTTACACTGACATCAATTGACCGGTTACCACTCTATATCCTTACACAAAAGTTATATTTCACATTAAAAAAAATGAAATGAGCACAATTTCAAAGTGGCCTTAAAGTTACGTAGATTACTGCCTCCATCTCCTGTCAAGGGAACAAGCATAACGGGTCAATAGTGAGAGAGTCCAGGACCAGAGGGCACAATCTCAGAACAGAAGAATGTCCCTTTGGAACAGAGACGAGGAGGAATTCACCAGAAGGGTGGTGATTCTGTGGAATTCGTTGCCGCAGATGGCTATGGAAGCAAAGACTGAGTTCACTAACAACCTTCAAGGAAACAAATCAAGATTGTCATTTAGAAGGTTCACGTCCCTGAGGGAAGTAGCCGGTTGGTTATTTTATCACACTTTTATCCAGGAAAATGAATTATTATACAGTTAATGATGCTGTCTCTGGGAGTTACTTTGAAAAGTCATTTACCCAAAGCTTTTAACTTCATTTCTCTCTCAACAGATATTGATATTTCTAGCAACTTCTGTTGTTATTTTAGACTCAAGTATTTGCTTTATGAATTTGTTTTAGTAATGTTGGTTGATGGGAATAATACTTGTTTGGGACACTGGGGAAATTCTCCTATCATTTGTAGTATGTTGGGATCAGTTTGAACAGTTCCTATATTGCAATACAAGTATTGCAATACAATCACTTCTCCAGAGCAAGGGTTTGGCCCTCAACCTTTTAAGCAGAATGCAGCTCCTGAGTCAGCGGTTTGCTGAACAAAACAAGAAAGCTACAAGATCTCAGCCAGTCAATCAGCATCTATAGAGACAAAAGATACAAGTCAATGTTTCAGGTCAACAGTGCATCTGGACTTTGAGAGAAGGTAAAAGGTTGCCAATAATGTAGTAGTACTAGGGAGAGGGAAGGGCAAGAGTAGTGAGATGGAGACAGGTATGTGATAAGTGGAGCCAGATGGAGAGACAATAGTAAAAGATGGGTGGAGGGGGAACAGAAAAGGTGAAGAAAGCTAGGTGGACAGGTGAATTTGTTTGGCAGAGGGTTTGGTTTACCTGAAAATGGAAAATTAATTGTTCAATTGAGTTGTCAACTATCTAAGGGAATATGAGAAGTTGTTCTTCCAATATGTGTTTGCCCTCTCTGCTTCCCACTCCCACAGTGACTTGTCTGCCTTTGGCCTTCTCTGTTGCTGCAGAGTTAAATGACAAACAGCCAGAAGCTTGAGATGGCCATGTGGTTATCTAGTCTATGATTATTTCACAGCTGCATTGTGTTCTGAAGGAACAGAAGACTACCTCATACATTGATCCTTCATTTTTATCCTTTGAATTCCCAGTACTCTCTGTAATCATTAATTCCCATTATGGTGTAGAATTACCAATGCTGGAATGTTGCTGGCTTGCATTAAAGCAAATCTGAAAGTGTACATAACTCTAAGCTGGTATTCTTTTCACCATCTGAATGAGAAATTAAGACTGCAAGAGATTAAGCACAAAGTAATAACGAATAGTAGTCTAAGGCTTGGACTGATAATCAAAGTGAGGTGAGTCAAATTGTAATATAACCGTTGAAAAATTTAAAATAATCCTTTTCAAGAAAATACAAATCCAGTGTAATAAATAACTGTGAAGTTACAGAATTCACTTAGATTCCTCTAGGAAACAAGCTATTCTTACCAAGTCTGATCTACTTGTTATACTCCAGTATTCATGATTCTTACTGTTTAATAGGTGCTTGGTTAATATCTGCATTTATACATTCTACCACTACCAGGAGGACTGAGTACAACTCTTCATGCAATTTTGGATCGTTTTCTGGTTTTAATTCCAAGCATGAGCTGTCAAGTGACTTCTTACCTCTTGTTATAGTCTGTTATCAGTAAAGCAATTTGATCCTTAATAGCAGAGGTTGTCCCCATCCCCCACCCACTCTCAGTTCAGTTCCTAGTTATGTCTTAGTAATAACTTTAATAACATATCCTCTACATAGAAATGCAGCTCAGTCTGTTTCTTGTTCCCTTGTTAAGAACGCTTATGTGTTTTGATTCTGAATCCTGCTCTCATCATTTTTATTTTAAACTTCTGGTTTAAGTACTTTATATCTTTTAGTTTTTCACATCCAATACACATTGAAAAATTCTCACCAATGTTCTGTTTGCTTCTTTGTTTTTTTTTTATTCGCTTATGGTTTCCCTGAGCTCTTCCTTCACTCATTTACCAAAGTCCCCAAAGTCAATAGACAATAGGTGCAGGATTAGGCCATTCGGCCCTTCGAGCCAGCACCGCCATTCACTGTGATCATGCTTGATCATCCACAATCAGTATCCAGTTCCTGCCTTATCCCCATAACCTTTGATTCCGCTATCTTTAAGAGCTCTATCCTTCTCTTTTTTGAAAGCATCCAGAGACTTGGCCTCCACAGCCTTCTGGGGCAGAGCATTCCATACATCCACCACTCTCTGGGTGAAAAAGTTTTTGCTCAACTCTGTTCTAAATGGCCTGCCCCTAATTCTTAAACTGTGGTCTCTGGTTCTGGACTCACCCATCAGCGGGGGGAATATGCTTTCTGCCTCCAGCATGTCCAATCCCTTAATAATCTTATATGTTTCAATAAGATCCCTTCTCAGCCTTCTAAATTCCAGAGTATTCAAGCCCAGTCGCTCCAATCTTTCGACATATGACAGTCCCGCCATTTCGGGAATTAACCTTGTAAACCTTCGCTGCACTCCCTCAATAGCAAGAATGTCCCTTCTCAAATTTGGAGACTTTATTAATTAATTTCACAAGAATGTCTGTCTAAGACCAGTTCAGGTAGACTCTGTGTCATCGCTACAGTTCTATTACTGATCCCAGTGTCCTATTAAATGTTGACATCCATGCAAATTCCATGACATTTTGGCCAGAAAAGAATATTTTCTCCAAAATGTCCAATGGAAATTTTATGGAAATATCAAAGCAAAAATGAGCTTTGTCTGAAAGCTTGGGGATTTTATATTATGGTTATGTTGTGAAAACTAGTGGTAATTAGATAGGTGTGGCTCAATAAAGCAGCTGATACTCTGTACTTGGCTCAGAGCTGATTGCATTTCTCTTCCCTAGGAAACACCACAATTGTGTCAGCAACATAGTTGACACTTAAGGAAGTTCACAATGGTTGTTGTATAATGATTCTGTCACATGATTGTTGCCAGTGGCGACCAAAATGACAGGAGATGCTAAAGAATGCTAAAGAAGGAACTGTAAAGGTGCCAAACTAGGGTTTGTAAGTGGAATGAGCTTTCACCCATTCAGTCTGTACAATAGTTCCCAAGTGATAAGGGCTGGAAACGAATAATAATTATAACAGGGTAAAAAGGATAAAATCTTTCTGATGCCATTATTCAACCATCTCAATGAAAAATGTGGGAGGTATGTAAAATCAGCTGAATTGATATTTTTCACTCTGTGATCACCCAAAATCACTCATCTAAGTTTTTGCAGTAATCTGATAGCTACCACAATTTTGAAATCTATGCTTTGATTCAATGGGAATTGATCCAGGAGTATCAGTGGCCCAAGAACTATAGGATGAGAACTACTGCTAAGCATTAATTGTGTGAGAAATGAGAAGCACCTTCATAACCAAGTGCAGTGTGCCAGATATGACAGTAGCAGGAATTACTCATTCTAGCCTTTGTGTTTTCCTATTCAGTTAGATCATCTGCCTACCACTGTTCCCATCTCAATCATTGCAATGTTGCTTTCATAGTCCTTAACACATTAACTTATTATACTTCACTGAAATTTGATACAGGAAGGGGTTTCAGAATATCCCCATGCAAAATAGTGCCACAATCTCAAAGATGCATGTGATTGAAAAAGATAAGGCAAAAGCATTTGTACACACCTAAAGATGTGGCCATCTCCTCAGATCTTCGCCATTACTGAACCCAGACTAACCACTTTATCCATTCCATGTATCATCAAGAAACTGAGAAATAGTTATTAGCCTTGACAACATGTTGACTGTGGTATCAAAGACATGGCGTGGAAATACCTATGCAGAAGGCATATTGATCCATTATAGCTACAACTCTGGCACTTACAGTATATGACTATATGAAAAATGATTCAGATATGTCCTGCCTATATATAGTAAGACAAATCCAAAACAACAAAATTCTATTAAGTTGTAAGCCCAATAATGATAGATGTTATCAACAATACTGATAAAGGGTCTCTTATTAACTGATAATTTCCCTATGATTGCTTAGTTTGGCTTTGCCACTCTGCTGTGGTCTTCATTAGAGACTAAGTTCAGAAGTGTATCTGAACTCTAGAGATCTGATGAAGTCAGGTCAGCATTTGACCAAGTATATCAATGCTAGTGAAATTGTTGTTAGGAATTGTGAAGTGGAAATTGGGAGTACCAGATCTGATTGCAGTCAAATTAAACACAAAGAAAGGGGAGTCCAGTCACTGTGGTCCCAGCACACTTCTGCAGGAGTTCCTTGGGAAAGTGTGCTACACCCAACCAGTTCCAGGTGCGTCAGCATTAACTTTCATTGACCGTAAATTCATATGCTTGTTCAACAATATGTACCGTTTACTTCCATGCAGGGTATTTACAATAATGAAGCAAACCATATTTACACTCAGTTTTTTGTTCACAAATCACATAAATAGAAGGCAATGGCCATTGTCACAAAGTGAGAGTGAGGGCCTAGGACCCTTCCTTAGATTTTAACAGCAATACTATTACCGGTTCCCCTCTCCATCAATTCTGGCCAGAAACCTAACAGATCAGCCACAAAGATACTGTCTCTGCATGACCAGGTAAGAAGCTGACTCCTCTATGATGAGTGCCTCACCACTTAACAAATTACTGCTTTTCTGTCATGTACAGTACATGAATGTGATGGAATTCTTCACCTGAATGCCTGCAACTCCAGTATACAAACTGTACATTGTCGTGGACAAAACAATCTTCTTGATCAGCATATCATTGCCATATTCAGAATCAGAATTAATAATTGTCAACCTGTCTAGTGATGCACACATTCCAGGAAATAATAAAAGGAATTTCAATTTTCAATAAACCACAATTCTCAACAGCTTTCTGCAGAAGGAGTTTCAGATTCCCAGTATCATCTTTGAAGAAATGTATACAAATATATCGCCATGCCAGCTCAAACAACATTGCCTACAGGATATCGTATCCATTCCAGCTCCTAGGAAAGCAATCCCATTAATTCCATTTGCATCTTATTTTCCTGAACTCCAACTTATTTTCTGTCATACATGCCCATAAACTTCCCTTTGAATCTATTGGCTATTAACCTATGTTAAAGGACAATTTACAATAGAAAATTGTCCACCAGTACATATTTAGAATGTGGAAGGGAACCAAAGCATCTGAGGAAAGTTATCCAGTCACAGTGAGATTTGCAAATTCCACACAGAAATCGGGTTTGGACTTGGGTCCATGGAGCTATGAGGTAGCAGTAGTTACTGCTGCAATCACATACTAAAGGTCAGTAAATTAACAATGCAAGCAGGTAAGTGGATATAATATTATTACATATTTCAGAAGTATGGCTGCAAAGTTCAAGTTCAGTTTATTGGCATTCAACCATACTCATGTATACCGCCGAATGAACAGCGTTCCTCCGGATCAAGATGCACACACAAAGAAATATAGCTGTAAATAAATTAATAAATAATAAGATGCATTTATGAAACAAAAAGTAAACAGTATAATGCTATTAGCTCTTCACACGTGAACTGGGGTGATGGCAAGCAGTTCAGTAGTTTTACATCCTGGGGGAAGAAGCTGGTTCCCATCTTAACAGTTTTCGCCCTATGGTACCTCCTGATGGTAAAGTGGGGTGGGTGGTCAAAGAGATCGTTGGACAGATGGGAGGGATCATTGACAATGTTAAGAGCCCTGTGTATGTAGTGCTTCTGATAAGTATCCCTGATGGGTGGAAGGGAGACTCGATAACCCTCTCAGCAGTCCTCGCAATCCTTTGTAGGGACTTGCGGTCAGATCTCTTGGAATTTCTGTACCAGATGGTGATGAAGCTATTCAGGACACTCTCGATGGTGCGCCTGTAAGAATTGGTTAGGGGGCGAAAGGTGCCTCAACTTCCTCAGGAAGTAGAGGCACTGTTGTGCTTTCTTGACCAAAGAGGTAGTGTTGGGGGACCATCTAAATTGGACTATAATGTACAATCCCAGAAACTTAATGCTCCAAACTTTCCCCATAAAGGAATCATGTATGTTCAGTGAGGAGTGGTCAGCTTGTACCTTTCTAAAGTCCACAATAATCTCTTGTCTACATTGAGACTCAAGTTGTTGTGCTTGCACCGTTCTACCAGGTGCTCTACATCTTCTCTGCATACTGTCTCGCTGTCATTGTTGATGAAGCTAACTACTGTCGTGTAATCAGTGAACTTGATGATTCACTTTGAACTGGATCTAGCAGTAAACCATAAAAACAAGAAAGTTTAAAACGTCGGACAACTCAGATAGCATCTATAGAAGTTAATAAACAGTCAACATTTCAGGCTGGCCCTGAAGAAGGGTCTCGGCTTGAAACATCAACTATTTGTTCATTTCCACAGATGGTGCCTGATCTACTGAGTTCCTCCAGCATTTTGTATGGATCTAGCAGTGCAGTCATGTGTCAGCAGTGTCCTGAGCACACAGTCCTGAGGAGTGCTGGTACTCAGCGTGATGGAGCTAGGGGTGTTTCTGCTGAAAGGGACTAACTGTGGTCTTTCTATCAAGACGACCAGGATCCAGTTACAAGGGGACTAAGGCTAGAACCTAAATATCTAGGATATTTGGTATTTAGGAAGGGCATACAAAAAGGTAAAGATGATGGTGTGATATTATTAATAAATGATTGAAGTCTATGCAATAGTGCAAAAGTGTATTTGTTCAGAAAATAAGACATTGATTCAATACAGATGAATCCCTGAAATACCAAGGAGTTGAAGACATTGGTGGAAGTTGCTTCTGAGCCTCCAAACAAGCATGGTGATGCAGAAGGCATCAAACAGAAATGAAAAGATGTACATGGCAAGGTACTAAAGTTAACATCGATATCATTAATCTACACACAGACTGATCAAACCAAAGTAGTAATACCATGGAGAAAGAATTCCAGCAGTATGGATTGGCTGGCATTTTTAGACCAGTTATGTTGAGCAGCCAAGTAGGATACAACTGATGGTGTGCAATAAGAGAGTGTTGTTTTATGTTTTAGTAGTGCAGTATTCATTATGGAAGAGTGATTATTACATGATAGAACTCTTCACTCAGATGAAAAGTTAAGTAGTTTTGAAACTCCTGAAGCTGGGCAAAGGAAACAGAATTATGAAGAGTGTGTTGGCTACGGGAGATTGGGGACCATCATTAAAAAGCATAATAGTAGACTGCCAATGGCTAACATTTAGGGGCAAATCAAGGAACTACAACAATATATGTTCCTAAAAAGAAAAAAAATGTTAGAAGTCTGAAATTAAAACACAAAATTCAGGAAACAGTCAGCAATACAGTCAACATCTGTGGTAAGAGAAACAGTTCTTAGATTTCAGACTGAAGACCCTTTATCAGAACTGGAAAAGAGAAGAATAAGTTTTAAATTCAGAGTAGGAAGGGTATGGGATGAATAAGACAAAGGGAGTATCTGTGATACGTTGAGACCTGAGTTGCTGTGGGACAGATTTGCTAAAGGGGCTGTTGGAGGGTAACACAGTAGCCTAGTGGTTAGCTCAATAATTTACAGTCCCAGTTACTCTGGTTCAATTCTGTAAGGAGTTTGTACTTACTCCCCATGACTGTGTGGGTTTCCTCCGGGTGCTCCTGTTTCCTCCCACAGTATAAAGACATACTGGTTGGTATGTTAATTTGTCATTGTAAATTGTTCCTTGATTTGACTAGGGTTAAATTGGGGGTTGCTGTGTGGCACGGCTCAAAGTGCTGGAATGGGCTGCTCCATGCTGTATCTCGTAAATCAATCAATAATTAAATAAATAAATTGATGGTTCGTGTGATATGTTGCAAATAATAGGTCAGGGTGTGCTAATGAGAGTGAAAAAGTCTTGAGGCAATATTGCAAACAGATAACTTATAAAAGAAAGGGCCATTGCTGATAAAGATGGAGAAAGTGAATTATTGGAAGTTGGTGAATTCAGTATTGAGACTAGAAGGCTACAACATGCCTAGATAAAAGATGAGGTACTGTTCCCCAAACTTGTATTGGGCTTCATTATAACAGTGCAGAAAGCCAGGGACAGATGGGTCACAGCACCCAGTCCAGGATAACTTTTGCCCTAAGTGGCTCCTCAATACATTGGTCCCTTGCAGTATTATTTCTGATTTATTTTGGTCAGCCTACACACAGATTATATTAACCGTGATATTCATAGTACCTCAATACATGCATTATTAATTTCCTGTATGGTGCAGACTGCTACATTAAAGCAAGTGAACCAACATATCTAACAAAAGAATAGTATTATCCAACAAACAGTGATAACATTGCCATACCAAAGTAGCAAATCTGAGAATTGGGAGTGGTTTAGGTTTCAGTAAAAAAGGACAAATAAATTAATTTAGGAAGCATATAGAATATGAGAGGAAACTTGCATTAAAATGAATTGTAAAAGTTTATATAGAAATGGGAAAAAAAGGAAAAGGTTGCTGTGCAGAATAGTCAGAAATAGGAGACTTCATAATGGGAAACAGGATAATGGCAGAGCAAATGGATTCTTTGGTTTAATCTTTACAGAGAAGGATGCAAGTAAATTTCCAGAAATGTTAGTGCTGAAAGAATGCAATAAAAGTAAGGAACTTAATACTAGTAAGAAAATAGTCCTGAAGAAATTAATGGCACTGAAAGGCAATAAATCCTCAGGGTTATCGTTGCAACCCAGACTATTACAGGAAGAAGCTACAATTGTGTAAATCATGAATGAACAGGTTATCGTTATGGAATAGTTCCTTCAGATTGGAAGATAGCAAGTGTAACTATTTTAAAAAGGGAGAAAAGGAAAACAGAAAGCTACCAACTGGTTAACCTAGCATCAGTAGGTATTTAAATATTAGAGCCCATTATAAAGGATGAGATAATATGACACTTGAAAATATAAATGGGATTAAACAAATTTGTTGTGCTTTTCTAAAAGGGAAATCACATTTGACAAATAAACTCGAAATTTTTGAGGATGTAATTGGTGTAATAGATAAAGGAAAACCAGAGGACATGATGTACTTGGAATTTCAGAAAGCCTTTGATAAAATCCATGGAACAAATTAGTGTGTAAAGTTAAAACACATGATATTGAGGATGATGTATTGGTTTACAGACTGGAAAGAGAGTGGCAATAAATGAGAGCAGAAATCTTTTCAGATGCGCAGTTGATAACTAGTGGGATTCTGCATGGATCAGTGTTTGGGACACAGCTATTCATGATATATTTCATTGATTTAGATAGGGGAACAGATTGCAGTTTTCACAGTCTGCCAGTGACTCCAAACAGAGTGGGATTGTAAGAGGTGAGGAGCATGCAAAGAGACTTCAAGATGACAGACAGATTGACCAAGTAGATAAATACATAACAGTTGCAGTATAAAGTGAAGAAATGTGAATTTATCTGCTTCAGTAAAGAAAAATAGAAAGGCAGCTTGTTATTTAAATTATGTTAGAATGGAATGCGTTGATAGACAAAATCTAGTTGAGTGGTGCCACAACAGCAACCTCTCACTCAATATCAGCAAGACCAAGGAACCAAGGAGCTGATTATTTACTTCAGGAGGAGGAAACCAGAGGTCCATGAGCCAGTCATCATCCAGTGGGGGGGGGGGGGGGGTTGGGAATCAAACATTGAAATGATACCACTAAGAAATTTAGAGTTGCTGACCCTCTTTCTGAGGGCCTGTCCAGAGCCTAGTATATGTGCAATTATGAAGAAAGCACAGCAGTGTCTCTACTTAAAAGTTTGCAAAGATCTGGCATAACATCCAGTACTTAGAGAAACTTCTAAAGATGTGTGGTGGGGAGTATATTGACTGGTTTCATCATAGTCTGCTATGGAAACACCAGTGCCCTTGAATGGAAAATTCTATTAAAAAATGTATTTAATACTGCCCAGGTCCATCACGGGTAAAGCCCTCCCCTCCATTGAGCACATCTGCACGGGGCACTGTTGCAAGAAAGCAGCATCAATCATCAAGGGCCTTCACCACCCAAGTCATGCTCTCGTCTCGCAGCTGCCATCAGGAAGAAGGTACGTGAGCCTCAGGACTCACATTACCAGATTCAGGAACAGTTATTAACCATCAGACTCTTGAACCAGTGGGGATAACTTCATTCAAATTCATTCGTCCGGTAACTGAACTGTTCCCAGAAACTATAGGCTCACTTTCAAAGACTCTTCATCTCATGTTCTTGATATTTATTGCTTATTTTTCCTCTCTTTTGTATTTGCTCAATTTGTTGTCTTTTGCACATTGGTTGTTTGTCCACCCTGTTAGGTGTGGTCTTTCATTGATTCTATTATGGTTCTTGGATTTACTGAGTATGCTTGCAAGAAAACAAATCTCAGGGTTGTATATGTGACATATGTATACTTTGGTAACAAATTTATGTTGAACTTTGAAATTTGACAAAGAAATCCAGATGTTTTTAAGTAACATTAACCTGAAAATGAACATAAAAGTACAAGTAATTATAAAATGATGAATGATATGGTGGCCTTCATAGTAAGCAGATTTGAGAACAGGAGCAAAGATATCTTGCTGTAGTTATAGGCAGCTTTTGTAATACATGCTTTGAGTATTGTATGAAGCTTTGATCCCCCTCTAAGAAAAAAAATACATTTTTCACAGAAAGAGTAGAACAGTGGTTCACCAGACTGATTCCTGAGATGACAACACTGCCAAGTGAGGAGAGATGAGGCAAATGTGGTTTGGAATCACTGTTTAGAAGCAATGGTGGGGGGGGGGGCAAAGGAATTTAAATGAAACTTAGAACATTCTGATTGGATGAGCCAGACTAGATTCAGGGAGGATATTTTACCTAGCTGGGATGTTTTATAAGATGTCAGAGTCTGACTCTTTAGAATTTGCTGCCACAGGAGGCTGCAGATGTCAAGTCATCAAATATAATTAAAAGGAGAGAGGTAAATTTTTAATGTAAAAGGCATCAAGGGTTACAGGGAAATGGAACTGAGAAAGACATTGATTGAAAAAAAAATGGAGGAGCAGGTGAGGGGGTTAATGGCCTCTTATGTTCAATGTTTCTAATTCAAACTTTAGGGTTATGATGCATTATTGAATATTGTGGACTTGCTGGGGACTCAGTGTGACCTAAAACTAACAAGTTGCTAGCCTCTATTGTCTCTAGAAGCTTTATGTTGCATCCTGAGCCACCACTGGCCATAGTTTATGCGGTGGTCCATAATCCTGCTGTGGACGTGCATTGCTTCATCTCAATTTGGAGGAGAATAGTGCAAGAGAAATTTTTAGGACTAATCTAGTTGGAACAATTTTGAAGGGCAATGGACAAACCTCTAGTGGTGGGATGTGGACAGATTCTGCAGATGATTCAGCATTTTATAAAGGTAGAAGTACAATATCATGGAGAATACAGTTATTATACTGCTACTCCTTAAAGCTATGAAGTATACTTATGTTTAATGAGCACAGAAAGTTTTCCCTGTGTTTTCTTGCTCAAATTGGAAATCAGTCCTTTTACCCTCTATCATGGTTACTTGAAAACAAACCCAAACTGATGAGAGACTAAGCCAAGGTTCTCTACACTGTATGACACACTTCCAAATTATGAATTCCCAAATGGAAATATGCACATTTGATCCTTTATTACAAAACCACCAAAGACGAGCGATCTTGTAGTGATCCTTTTTCAAAAAAACAAAAAGTAAATTAGCATTTTAATGGTTTAAATTGCAGTCTAATAGCAATATTAGAAATAGTGTAACTAACCATTATAATAGTGTTCCAATTAGTGATCTAGTTAGTGAAATCATGAAGTTAGTGTAACTAATTAGCGTATTTAAGCAAAGTTGGCGATTGCGTCCCAATTAGAGGTTAAGTTTAAAAAAAATAGCATTCCTGGCTGCCTCTAACTCTCAACTAGACTAGACTAAACTAATAACAAAACAAGAACATGTAACTATACTTACTTGCTTCTACCATGCCCCAAACCCCATGACAGATTACTGTAATAAACATGCCAGAAACTACAATACAGACAGAAAATAGATATATGGCTCCTACGCCCTGTATGGAAGTAACTTGTGAACCTGCAGTTATTAGAGTCAAAGACATCCCAGCCCCTTAATTATTACAGTATTATACAACTTAATTATTACAACTGCATACTACTAAAACAAGAGACATGAAAACTTCAAAAGCAAACATCATTACATTTACATTATACAGATGTCCTTTTTCTTCTCTTTTCTTCCAGTCAAGTCATGTCAGTCATCCAGACCTACCAGCATTTAGCCCAGTACAGGAGGATCTTTACCGCCTCTCTCTGTCAATTCAGTAAGTCAAGTCAACGTCACGAAGCTTCGAGTTGTAGCACCTTAAAATTCTGCCTTCTGTAGAAGACAGATCTTGGTTATGGGCCTGTCATAACAGCTTGACTTGGTCTATATGTACACTTGCCACATAAATACTCAATTGTCTGAAAAGATTTGAATGACTGGTCCCACGACCCATGAGTTTCAAGGTGTTGTGTCATCAACTGTGTCTCCTGAGAGGAAATTGCATTTTATACCTGATCATTTCTGGAGTTCCTGTAGCTGTGGTAAAAATTCCTTGATGCACCATTTCCAAAGCAAATTTGACATGTATTGGACCTGCTTCCTTCAACCTTCTAGAGGTTACATCTGCTGGGTTGCTTGAAGTGTTTACACACCCCCATTGGGATGCTTGTGAGATCTAGAAATTTCTGAAACTCTGTTTGCAATGAAGGTTCGGAACCTGGAAGTTTCAATGTTGATATACTTCAGCACAGAAGTACTATCAATCCAAAACACTGAGTCATGAAGCTGTGCGTGCAACTCCTTCCTCAATATGGCAGTGGTAAGCTCCATATGAGTGATGGAAACTGACTTCAACAAAGCTACCCTAGATTTTCCCATGATAAAAGCACTGCACACATGAAAGCATGTGTTGTGCAATAATATGTATAGTAGGTCACTGCTCCATAGCCATCTTCGCTTGCATCTGTTAAGTGCTATAACTGCGCAGCAGCAACATCTCCAAAATCCAGGGATTTAAAACATCTAACAACCCTGAAGTCTTCCAACTGGCAGAGTTCTCCCAGCCAGCTTGTCCACTCGTGAACCGCTGAGGTTGGTATAGTGTCATCCCAGCCAAGCCCTTTCTTGCATAGATCTTGTAGGATCTTCTTAGCAGATAACACCACTGGACTCAAGATTCCTAAGGGATCACAGATGGAACTAAATGTGGAGAGGATTCCCCCTTCTGGTGAGTGGCCTATCTTGGATCGTAATATTGAAAGTGTCAGACTATATGCACCATTGCACATCCAGTGTATTCTCCACCAAAGGAATATCTTGATCCATATCCAAATCCTTCACTTCTTTCTGGTATCACAGCTAACACACTATGTCTATTCCTTATCCACTTTGTGACTCAAAAGCCACCTCAAGCACAAATGGATACAAGGTCATGATAGAGAGACACATTTCTTCCTCAGAGGACACAGACAAGGCAGTAATCAACATAGAAGCAATGCAAAACCTTATCTACCAACTCACAGATGAACTGTTCTTCATTGCCTTCTGCACATTTCCCAAGAGTAAAGTTAGCACAGGTCAGTGATGAAATCGCTCCGAAGAGATGTACCACCATTTTAAAGTCCATAAAATCTTGGCTGAGTTCACCATCAGGCCACCAGAGAAACCTCAGCAGATCTGCATCTTCTGCTGGTACTTTAACCTGATGAAACATTGATTCAATATCTACTATGATCACCATTTATTCTTTACTAAATCTGGTTATGACTCCAGTCAGTGAACTAGTAAGATCTGGTCCTTGTAAAATCTAAGCATTAAGCGATATTCTCTGAAAAGTCACTCCACAGTCAAACACAACATAAAATTTCCCTTTTCTTGGGTGACAAACACCATGATGTGGAGTATACCAGACTTGGCCATCACTACATACCCGATCCTCTGCTGGCACTGTTTTGGCATAACCTTTGGAGATGACGTCTTTCATGAAAGCTGTGTAATCAGTGTGAAATGACAAATCCTTCCTAAACCTCTTCCTTAGATTTAGAGCACGCTGTTCAGCAATTTTCCTATTATTTGACATGTTAACCTCCTTGCTTCTCAAAAGGTAAACTAATCTAAGGTGGCCATCCACCTGTTTTGCAAAATTTGTAATCAGCTGCATGAACTTGTGATCCTCTCTTGACGAACCAGGTTGTTCATCTTGACTGCATTCAGGGACATCTGCCTTGAAGTGCAGCTGCCAAAGCTCATCTAAGTTCAAAACTCAGATCCTCTGGCTATGGCTGTGCACAATCCATTCACAGTCCAACCCAACATTGTTCTAATTGCACAAGGTACATCATTAGCATTGCAAATCACTTGCAATGGCTCCAATACTTTAGGCACATTTGGCCCTATCAGTAGCTCAATTTCTGAAATCAATCTCTGGCAAATGGACATGTTTCAGGTCAGGCCATCCTGGAAACCATTTGTCATGGAAAGTTCCATTTGTGGACAGGCATACTTTCCTGTGTATAGATGTTAGGTAGTTCACAATAGTTTTCACCATCTAAGCCAGCCACTTTCAATCCTGAGATAATGTAGCCACTCACAATCTTCTCTTGGTCCATGATGTACCCTTTTACTGTGTGTTCGAGCTTGTTCATGAAGTTCACTGTGCAGAACACTGCTGTGCTTCCTTGACCTAGGAAAGCATAAGTAACCACAGTCTTGTTACCCTTCTTAGACTTCATTTGTCTGGAACTATGGGAAGTTTACATAGAACGTAGAATAGTACAGCACAGTACAGGCCCTTTGGCCCACAATGTTGTGCCGGCACTCAAACCCTGCCTCCCATATAAGCCCCCACCTTAAATTCCTCCATATACCTGTCCAGTAGTCTCTTAAACTTCACTAGTGTATCTGCCTCCACCACTGATTCAGGCAGTGCATTCCACGCACCAACCACTCTCTGAGTAAAAAGCCTTCCTCTAATATCTCCCTCGAACTTCCCACCCCTTACCTTAAAGCCATGTCCTCTTGTATTGAGCAGTGGTGCCCTGGGGAAGAGGCGCTGGCTATCCACTCTATCTATTCCTCTTATTATCTTGTACACCTCTATCATGTCTCCTCTCATTCTCCTTCTCTCCAAAGAGTAAAGCCCTAGCTCCCTTAATCTCTGATCATAATGCATACTCTCTAAACCAGGCAGCATCCTGGTAAATCTCCTCTGTACCCTTTCCAATGCTTCCACATCCTTCCTATAGTGAGGCAACCAGAACTGGACACAGTACTCCAACTGTGGCCTAACCAGAGTTTAATAGAGCTGCATCATTACCTCGCAACTCTTAAACTCTATCCCTCGACTTATGAAAGCTAACACCCCATAAGCTTTCTTAACTACCCTATCCACCTGTGAGGCAACTTTCAGGGATCTGTGGACATATACCCCCAGATCCCTCTGCTCCTCCACACTACCAAATATCCTGCCATTTACTTTGTACTCTGCCTTGGAGTTTGTCCTTCCAAAGTGTACCACCTCACACTTCTCCGGGTTGAACTCCATCTGCCACTCCTCAGCCCACTTCTGCATCCTATCAATGTCTCTCTGCAATCTTTGACAATCCTCTACACTATCTACAACACCACCAACCTTTGTGTTGTCTGCAAACTTGCCAACCCACCCTTCTACCCCCACATCCAGGTCGTTAATAAAAATCACAAAAAGTAGAGGTCCCAGAACAGATCCTTGTAAGACATCACTAGTCACAGTCCTCCAATCTGAATGTACTCCCTCCACCATGACCCTCTGCCTTCTGCAGGCAAGCCAATTCTGAATCCACCTGGCCAAACTTCCCTGGATCCCATGCCTTCTGACTTTCTGAATAAGCCTACCGTGTGGAACTTTGTCAAATGCCTTACTAAAATCCATATAGATCACATCCACTGCACTACCCTCATCTATATGCCTGGTCACCTCCTCAAAGAACTCTATCAGGCTTGTTAGACAAGATCTGCCCTTCACAAAGCCATGCTGACTGTCCCTGATCAGACCATGATTTTCTAAATGCCCAAAGATCTTATCTCTAAAAATCTTTTCCAACAGCTTTCCCACCACAGACGTAAGGCTCACTGGTCTATAATTACCTGGACTATCCCTACTACCTTTTTTGAACAAGGGGACAACATTCGCCTCCCTCCAATCCTCTGGTACCATTCCCGTGGACAACGAGGACATAAAGATCCTAGCCAGAGGCTCAGCAATCTCTTCCCTCGCCTTGTGGAGCAGCCTGGGGAATATTCCATCAGGTCCCAAGGACTTACCCGTCCTAATGTAGTTTAACAACTCCAACACCTCCTCTCCCTTAATATCAACATGCTCCAGAACATCAACCTCACTCATATTGTCCTCACCATCATCAAGTTCTCTCTCATTGGTGAATACCGAAGTGAAGTATTCATTGAGGACCTTGCTCACTTCCACAGCCTCCAGGCACATCTTCCCACCTTTATCTCTAATCGGTCCTACCTTCACTCCTGTCATCCTTTTTTTCTTCACATAATTGAAGAATGCCTTGGGGTTTTCCTTTACCCTACTCGCCAAGGCCTTCTCATGCCCCCTTCTTGCTCTTCTCAGCCCCTTCTTAAGCTCCTTTCTTGCTTCCCTATATTCCTCAATGGACCCATCTAATCCTTGCTTCCTAAACCTCATGTATGCTGCCTTCTTCCACCTGACTAGATTTTCCACCTCACTTGTCACCCATGGTTCCTTCACCCTACCATTCTTTATCTTCCTCACGGGGACAAATTTATCCCTAACATCCTGCAAGAGAT
This sequence comes from Mobula hypostoma, assembly GCF_963921235.1. NCBI lineage: Eukaryota > Metazoa > Chordata > Chondrichthyes > Myliobatiformes > Myliobatidae > Mobula > Mobula hypostoma. The sequence goes on from NC_086107.1 coordinate 101,873,485, forward strand.
CTCTAAACCTGTCCATAGTACATTTCCCTGCAAATACATCATCCCAATTCACACCCGCAAGTTCTAGCCTTATAGCCTCATAATTTGCCCTTCCCTAATTAAAAATTTTCCTGTCCTCTCTGATTCTAGCCTTTTCCATGATAATGCTGAAGGCCAGGGAGCAGTGGTCACTGTCCCCAAGATGCTCACCCACTGAGAGATCTATGACCTGACCCGGTTCATTACCTAGTACTATATCTAGTATGGCATTCCCCCTAGTCGGCCTGTCCACATACTGTGACAGGAATCCATCCTGGACACACTCAAACTCTGCCCCATCTAAACCCTTGGAACTAATCAGGTGCCAATCAATATTAGCGAAGTTAAAGTCACCCATGATAACAACCCTGTTATTTTTGCACCTTTCCAAAATCTGCCTCCCAATCTGTATCTCTGCTTCTACCAGGGGGCCTATAGAATACCCCCAATAGAGTAACTGCTCCCTTCCTGTTCCTGACTTCCACCCATACTGATTCAAAAGAGGATCCTGCTACATTACCCACCGTTTCTGTAACTGTAATAGTACATCATGATCAACAGCCCCTGTAAGGCCATTAAATACCAGGGCACTACTTGCTGCTGTGTCTGATTCTTTGATGGCTTGTTTTGATTCTGTACCCTGTTTGTTAGAGTGAATATGAAGCATGCTGAGATGCTTGCCACTGTGTGCATTACATGAAAGACATTTCCTACGATCCTTGCTGATGTGCCCTGTACAGAAACAGCCAAAGCAAACACCATTTTCTTTTAGGAAGGCAGTCTTCTCAATGAGAGTTCTTTTCTCCAGCTGAGGGCATGAATCCAAAGTATGCTCACCCTCACAGAACAGACAACCCCTTTTGGTTTCCCTTCCTTTAGTTCCAGGTTCAGTTTTGGCTTTACTTCTCACAGTGGCCACAGTAATGGCAAAGTTACTTCCTTTACCCTTAGAATGAAAGTTTGACTTAATTTTATTTACACCTTTGCTTATTGCTGGTAATGTAGCATCATGTATATTCCAAGACACCAGTGTATAGCAATCTTTAATGCCCTTCTATAAAATCCACAACATCAGTGAAAGTAATCTTAAGGTTGTGACTTTCTTGCAGTGTATAGACCACCGTTCTCCATTTATTCCTAAGCATACAGGGCAATTTCTTTATGATAATCGACATAGTAGCAGGCATGTTTAGCCAATGCAGGGACTGCACTTCGCCCATGGCAGCCTCTAAGAAAAAGTCTGTAGTCTTGAAGAGCTTTCACATCTTCAGATTTCATAGGTACCCAAGAAAGAGCCTTTTGCATGTAAGCAAATGCAATTTTCTGTTCATTACCAATGTGTTCCTGTAGTAAAGCCTTGGCTTTTATTTATCATTTCTTAGGGTCAACATTCTGGCAACTTCTGACAAGTTCTCTAGGGCAACTTTTAGTGTACTGTTCAAGGAAGATAGAGGCAGTCAATAGAGCTATCAGTCTTGCCTTCAAAATTTTTTCATAAGCCTTCATGAATGCATGATACAGCAATAGATCACCATCAAAGATTTGAATCTCCCTTTTAGGCAAAGATGAAAAACATTGTATCAAGAAGGTTGTTATTTCATTTTGTTTCTTCATAATATCAACAGGACTATTTTGACCTCTATCAACTAAAAGTGTTTCCATGCTGTAAGTTAATGTCCCTACGAGCACTTTGAGTTGTTGGATACAAGTTCAGAGTGCCTTATTAGTGCAGGCTGAGAGTAAGCACCCTGAACTACCTGTTGGAGGTCTTGCTCATGTTTCACAGACACTTGAGGAACAAATGAATCAGCATTGACATTGGGTGTTCTCGTTTTTCTTTGTGCCTTTTTAAGATAGGAATTCATACCGTAGGAGCACTTTTAGCACTCGCCACGCAGGAAGCCCTTAGCACATTTACTTAAGTCATATGTGCGGCAATTTCTTCCTCTGACTTAAACTGCTCATTCCTTATTTATAGATGCTCCTCTTGCTCTTCCAGTGCACATTTGTCCTTCAATAATCATCGATGTGCAATTAATGCAGCTAAATCATCCTCTGTTTTAATGCATGCAGAGGAGGTAGTAGATACAGAAGATTTTCCTCCTGCAGCAAAGCTTGGAGCGCTGACATTAGACACATGTCATCCTGTTGGGTCACCTGTTCTATGCGTGGTCAAAACATGCCTTGGAATTTGAGAAACATTGGCTGATGGAGAGTGAGACGTATATTCACTTGTTGCAGCAACGTGACCTACAATGGAACATGTTTGGTTACACCGTTGCTGTGTATCCTCTCTGCCTGCACTGCCATAGCAATCAGTGTTTGAAAAGCATTGGTTCTGTTTTACATGTTCAGCCATGGGAAGTAATGAGATTAGCATGTGATTTTGCTTAGCACCAGCTTCATAGAGATTAGTCAAGTCTTCAAATTGAGTTCGCATTTGTAAGGCATTTTCTTTAATTTTCATAAGATCATTAATTGATGGTTTAAACCTTTAATTTTGTTCACAATTGTTTCATACTCTTTGATTGGATTAGCCTCAGCTTTAGCTTTAATTTCTCTTTTGCAAGCCCTGACTGCTGAGTCGGTGGTGCCAATTCCATCCTTCAATATATTCATGTTACTTTCTCTAGTTGCACAGCTTGGAATTAACTCTTTGTTTGCCCACAGCACCAGCAATATTCGATTTACTAAGTGTAGTCAACGAACAAACTGACTACACATCCGCAGTGCTTAAACCAGACAGAATAAATAGCCTTCAATTCAAACATCAGCAACCAGAATAGCAACAAACCCTTCGGCAAACAGCACATGATCGGGCAACAGTCCCCAATGGACAGACAGCACTGACCATTCAAAAATGTGTTCAAACTACAAACACACAGCATGAGTCAAAAAAGGTTGCAGATAATCCTACCATAAGCTGCTCCTGTTTCTGATGTGTTGTTCTCGGTATTGTGATTCCAATTTCACCAAAGGTTCTGAGGCAATCCTTTGGAGTTCATTTGGTATATCTTTTTTTATTGACAAAATGTAGCAGTTACTTGAAAACAAAACCACTGAGAGACTAAGCCAGGGTACTCGACACTGTATGATGTATTTCCAAATTAATAAAAGGTATATTTAATCCTTTATTATGAAACCAGCAAAGATGAATGATCTTGTAGCAATAAAAAAATCTTATGAAACTAAATTAGCGATTCAACGGTCTAACCTGCGGTCTAATAGCAGTATTAGCATATGCCCAGTGTTCTAATAGTATTCCAATTAACAATCTAGTTAATGAAATAAAATTTCTGTAACTAATTAGTGTATTTAAGCAAAGAAGGTGATCTAGTTAGCATTCCAATAACATCCCAATTAGCAGTCAACAAAAAACAAATTCCTGGCTGCCTCTAACTCTCAACTAGACAACTAACAAAATGAGAATACGTAACTATACTCATTTGCTTCTACCACACCCCAAACCATCTGACAAATTACCATAATAAAGCGTCACAAACTACAATACAAACAGAAAATAGATGTATGGCTCCAATAGACAGAAAATACTGTGCCTATAAAAACTCACTCCCCCCGCAAAGTTTTCATGTTTTATTGTTCTACAACATTGAATCACACAAGTAGCTTTAATTTCGCAAACAACAGGAATTCTGCAGATGCTGGAAATTCAAGCAACACACATCAAAGTTGCTGGTGAACGCAGCAGGCCAGGCAGCATCTCTAGGAAGAGGTACAGTCGACGTTTCAGGCCGAGACCCTTCGTCAGGACTAACTGAAGGAAGAGATAGTAAGAGATTTGAAAGTGGGAGGGGGAAGGGGAGATCCAAAATGATAGGAGAAGACAGGAGGGGGAGGGATAGAGCCAAGAGCTGGACAGGTAATTGGCAAAGGGGATACGAGAGGATCATGGGACAGGAGATCCGGGAAGAAAGACGGTGGGGGGGGGATAATTTATTTTTATTTTTTTTTAATTTTTATACACACATTCTTTCTCTCACTCTCCTTTTTCTCCCTCTGTCCCTCTGACTATACCCCTTGCCCATCCTTTGGGTTCCCCCCCCCCTTGTCTTTCTTCCCGGACCTCCTGTCCCATGATCCTCTCGTATCCCCTTTGCCAATCACCTGTCCAGCTCTTGGCTCCATCCCTCCCCCTCCTGTCTTCTCCTATCATTTTGGATCTCCCCCTCCCCCTCCCACTTTCAAATCTCTTACTAGCTCTTCTTTCAGTTAGTCCTGACGACGGGTGTCGCCTGAAACTTCGACTGTACCTCTTCCTAGAGATGCTGCCTGGCCTGCTGCGTTCACCAGCAACTTTGATGTGTGTTGCAGTAGCTTTAATTTGTTTTTTTACACTGATCAACTGAAAAAGACTAATTTCAAAGTGAAAACAGATCTCTACAAAGTGATCTAAATTAATGACAAATATAAAACAAAATAATTTATTGCATAAGTATTCACCCCTTCAAGTCAGTATTTAGTAGATGCATCTTTGGCAGCAATTACAGGCTGGAGTCTATGTGGATAGGTCTCTATCAGCTTTGCACATCTGGACACTGCAATTTTTCCCCATTTTTCTTTACAAAACTGCTCAAACATTGCCACAGCATGATGCAACCACCACCATGCTTCACAGTAGGGATGGTATATGGTATGTTTTGATTATAGAAACATAGAAAATAGGTGCAGGAGTAGGCCATTCGGCCCTTTGAGCCTGCACCGCCATTCAGTATGATCATGGCTGATCATCCAACTCAGAACCCTGTACCAGCCTTCCCTCCATACCCCCTGATCCCTTTAGCCACAAGGGCCATATCTAACTCCCTCTTAAATATAGCCAATGAACTTTCCTCAACTGTTTCCTGAGGAGAGAATTCCACAGATTCACCACTCTCTGTGTGAAGAAGTTTTTCCTAATCTCAGTCCTAAAAGGCTTCCCCTTTATTCTCAAACTGTGAACCCTCGTTCTGGACTTCCCCAACATCGGGAACAATCTTCCTGCATCTAGCCTGTCCAATCCCTTTAGGATTTTATACGTTTCAATCAGATCCCCCTTCAATCTTCTAAATTCCAACGAGTATAAGCCTTTAGGATTTTATACGTTTCAATCAGATCCCCCTTCAATCTTCTAAATTCCAACGAGTATAAGCCTAGTTCATCCAGTCTTTCATCATATGAAAGTCCTGCCATCCCAGGAATCAATCTGGTGAACCTTCTTTGTACTCCCTCTATGGCAAGGATGTCTTTCCTCAGATTAGGGGACCAAAACTGCACACAATACTCCCAAGTGTGGTCTCACCAAGGCCTTGTAGAACTGCAGTAGTACCTCCCTGCTCCTGTACTCGAATCCTCTTGCTATAAATGCCAGCATACTATTCCCCTTTTTCACCGCCTGCTGTACCTGCATGCCCACTTTCAATGACTGGTGTATAATGACACCCAGGTCTCTTTGCACCTTCCCTTTTCCTAATCAGCCACCATTCAGATAATAATCTATTTTCCTGTTTTTGCCACCAAAGTGGATAACTTCACATTTATCCACATTAAATTGCATCTGCCATGAATTTGCCCACTCACCTAACCTATCCGTCACCCTGCATCCTCTTAGCATCCTCCTCACAGCTAACACTGCCACCCAGCTTCGTGTCATCCACAAACTTGGAGATGCTGCATTTAATTCCCTCATCCAAGTCATTAATATATATTGTAAACAACTGGGGTCCCAGCACTGAGCCTTGCGGTACCCCACTTGTCACTGCCTGCCATTCTGAAAAGGTCCCGTTTATTCCCACTCTTTGCTTCCTGTCTGCCAACCAATTCTCTATCCACATCAATACCTTACCCCCAATACCGTGTGCTTTAAGTTTGCACACTAATCTCCTGTGTGGGAACTTGTCAAAAGCCTTTTGAAAATCCAAATACACCACATCCACTGGTTCTCCCCATCCACTCTACTAGTTACATCCTCAAAAAATTCTATGAGATTCGTCAGACATGATTTTCCTTTCACAAATCCATGCTGACTTTGTCCAATGATTTCACCGCTTTCCAAATGTGCTGTTATCACATCTTTGATAACTGACTCTAGCAGTTTCCCCACCACCGATCGTAGGCTAATCGGTCTATAATTCCCCGGTTTCTCTCTCCCTCCTTTTTTAAAAAGTGGGGTTACATTAGCCACCCTCCAATCCTCAGGAACTAGTCCAGAATCTAAAGAGTTTTGAAAAATTATCACTAATGCATCCACTATTTCTTGGGCTACTTCCTTAAGCACTCTGGGATGCAGACCATCTGGCCCTGGGGATTTATCTGCCTTTAATCCCTTCAATTTACCTAACACCACTTCCCTACTAACATGTATTTCGCTCAGTTCCTCCATCTCACTGGACCCTCTGTCCCCTACTATTTCCGGAAGATTATTTATGTCCTCCTTAGTGAAGACAGAACCAAAGTAATTATTCAATTGGTCTGCCATGTCCTTGCTCCCCATAATCAATTCACCTGTTTCTGTCTGTAGGGGACCTACATTTGTCTTAACCAATCTTTTTCTTTTCACATACCTATAAAAGCTTTTACAGTCAGTTTTTATGTTCCCTGCCAGTTTTCTCTCATAATCTTTTCTCCCCTTCCTAATTAAGCCTTTTGTCCTCCTCTGCTAAACTCTGAATTTCTCCCAGTCCTCAGGTGAGCCACTTTTTCTGGCTAATTTGTATGCTTCTTCTTTGGAATTGATACTATCCCTAATTTCCCTTGTCAGCCACGGGTGCACTACCTTCCTTGATTTATTCTTTTGCCAAACTGGGATGAACAATTGTAGTTCATCCATGTGATCTTTAAATGCTTGCCTTTGCATATCCACCGTCAACCCTTTAAGTGTCATTTGCCAATTATCTTAGCTAATTTACATCTCATACCTTCAAAGTTACCCTTCTTTAAGTTCAGAACCTTTGTTTCTGAATTAACTATGTCACTCTCCATCTTAATGAAGAATTCCACCATATTATGGTCACTCTTACCCAAGGGGCCTCTCACGTCAAGATTGCTAATTAACCCTTCCTCATTGCTCAAAACCCAGTCCAGAATAGCCTGCTCTCTAGTTGGTTCCTCGACATGTTTGTTCAAAAAACCATCCCGCATACATTCCAAGAAATCCTCTTCCTCAGCACCCTTACCAATTTGGTTCACCCAATCTACATGTAGATTGAAGTCACCGATTATAACTGCTGTTCCTTTATTGTACACATTTCTAATTTCCTGTTTAATACCATCCCCAACCTCACTACTACTGTTAGATGGCCTGTACACAACTCCCACCAGCGTTTTCTGCCCCTTAGTGTTATGCAGCTCTACCCATATCGATTCCACATCCTCCCAGCTTATGTCCTTCCTTTCTATTGCGTTAATCTCCTCTCTAACCAGCAACGCCACCCCACCTCCTTTTCTTTCATGTCTATCCCTCCTGAATATTGAATATCCCTGAATGTTGAGCTCCCATCCTTGGTCACCCTGGAGCCATGTCTCTGTGATCCCAACTATATCATATTCATTAATAACAATCTGCACTTTTAATTCATCCACACTATGTGTGGTGTTTGGCTTAAGTCAAACATAGTGTTTTGTCTGACGGCAACACACTGGTTCTCCCAGGTGTCTTCTGGCAAACTTTAGCCAAGATTTCATGTGAGTTTTTTTTCAACAGTGACTTTCTCTTTGCCACTCCCATGGAGCTGTGACTGGTGAAGCATCCGGGCAACACTTGTTCTATGCGCAGTCTCTCCCTTCTCAGTCACTGAAACTTATAACTCTTCCAGAGTTATCATAGGGTTCTTGATGGCCTCCCTCACTATCCCTTTCTTGCACAGTCACTCAGTTTTTGAGGATGGCCTGCTCCAAGGCCGATTTACACCTGTGCTGCATTCTATCCATTTCTTGATGATTGACTTAACTATACTCCGGGATATTCAGTGACTTGGAAATGTTCTTGTATCTATCTCCTAACTTGTACTTTTCAATAGTCTTTTAGCAGAGTTGCTTGGAGTGTTCTTTGTCTTCATGATGTAGGTTTTGCAGGGATAGTGACTCACCAGCAGTTGGACCTTCCAGATACAGGTGTATTTTTACTACATCAGTTGAAACACAGGTCTCCAAAAACAGATTTCCATTTAACTGATAATGTGACTTCTAAAACCAACAGGCTGCACCAGTGACGATTTGGTGTGTCGTATTAAGGGGCGGGGGGGGTGCTGAATACTTATGCAATCAATCATTTTGTGTGTTATATTTGTGATTAATTTTGATCACTTTGTAGAGATCTGTTGTCACTTTGGCATGAAAGAGTCTTTTTCTGTTGATCAATGTCAAAAAAAAGCCAAGTTAAATCCAGTGTGATTCAAATGTAAAACAATAAAACATGAAAATTTCCTTTTTAAAGTCACTGTAGATACATGGCTCCTACACCCCGTATGGAAGTAACTTGTGAACATGTAGTTATTAGAGTTACAGTCATAGAACACTACAACACGGAAACATACCCTTTGGCCCATCTAATCCATGCCAACCATTAATCTATCTAGTCTCATTGACCTGCTCCCAGATTTTGGCCCTCCATACCTATCCCATCAAATTTACCCATCTAAATTTCTCTTAAATAGTGAAATCAAACCTGCATCAACCACTTGCACTGGCAGCTCATTCCACACTCACACCAACTCTCCATACTCTCTCGTGAGGCAGTATGGTAGCTTAGTGGTTAGCACAATGTTTTACGGTAGCAGTGACCCAGGTTCAATTCCTGTAGCTGCCCGTAAGGAGTTTATACATTCTTCCCATGAGTGTGTGGGTTTCTTCCAGGTGCTCCAGATTCCTCCCACAGTCCAAAGACATACCTCTTGGTAGGTTATTTGGTCATTGTAATGTATTGTGTGAGTATTCGTAGCGTCAGAGTGCGTATGACGTCAGGACATGGAAAAGGTTTAAAAAAATGGAAGTCTGGTGAATAAGCGAGGTTGTTCAATCTGCAGCAGTGTCTGAGTCACATCAATATTACATGGTGTCAGAAGAAGACACGTAAAATAAAAAGGAAGAGAAGACACGTAAAAGATGTCACAGTTGCAGCCACCGTCAAGTTTAAGCCTACAAGGTAATCTTGCTGAAAACTGGAAAATATGGATCCAGAAGTCTGAGCTGTTTTGCACTGCTCGCGGCCTAGCTGAAAAGACGGAGAAAGTGCAGTGTGCTACATTTCTGCATGTGGCGGGAGAAGAGGCAATAAAGGTTTGCAACATGTTTGTCTTCCAAGATGGTGAGCAAGATAAAACTGAAGTGTTGAAAAAAAGTTTCAAGATTACTGTGAACCGAGAAAAAACTTACCGTTCATCCGACACCGGTTTTTTATGAGGGCTCAAGGACCAACGGAGACCATAGACGCCTACGTAACAGATTTGAAGAGCAAGGCAAAAGAATGAGAGTTCGGACAACTGCATGATTATTTAATACGTGACAGGATTGTATGCGGCATACAAGTGAGATCAAGTGAGAGGCAGGCTATTGAGAGAGGCGGATCTTACATTAGAAAAGGCGATTGATGTTTGCCGTGTCAGCGAGATCACGTCAAGTCAGGTTAAAATGCTCAATGAAGAGATTGAAGTGCAAAAAATAAAAACTGTGAAAACTAACAAGAGTAGGACAAAGCCAGCTCCACAGAATGATCAAAAGGAAGTTAATTGCAGCAGATGTGGTTATAAACATGGATACGGAAAATGTCCAGCCTTTGGTCAGACATGCAAGTTATGCCAGAAAAGAAATCACTTTGCAAAGATGTGCAAATCGAAGGAGCACACAAGGAAAATGCATGCTATGGAACAGAGTGAGGGCAACAGTGACATGTTCATTGGCGCAGTTGAAGTGGAACAGGAGGTATGCATCAAGAATATTGACAATGCAGGGATGGAGGATGAAGATGATTGGACCCAAGATCTGATAATAAACAGGAGGAAAGAGACATTTAAGCTTGACACTGGGGCAAAGTGCAATGTAATGTCGGCAGAAACATTCAACTCACTGGACATCAGAGGAAGACTGGAAAAATCCACCTGCAAGTTTGTTGCATATTTCAGCCACGAGACGGCACCACTGGGCAAAAAAGCTCTCACCTGTGTATACAAAGGTCAAAAATACAAGATCGAGTTTGAAATAGTACAGCAACATGTTTCAGCAATACTGGGCCAAGCAACATGCACAAAGCTAGGCCTGGTGAAGTGAATCTATGGTGTTGAAAAAGAAAATGACATTCTCAAAGACTTTGATGACTTGTTTTCTGGATTAGGATGTTTACCAGGGAAACACCATATCAAGATTGATCCAACTATTGCGCCAGTCGTGCATGCCCCGAGAAAGATTCCAGTAGCTCTCAGGGATCAAGTAGTGGAGGAGCTACACAGAATGGAACAGATGGGTGTCATAACAAGACAAATAGAACCGACCAACTGGGTGAATAGTATGGTGACAGTGGTCACAGAAAAAAGACAAGGATTTGCATTGTGACGAGAATACACATAAAATTAAGAGGTTTGCTGGCCTGGGTTAGCATCAGTGACATCAGCAAGTGGTCTGCCACCTGCCCTCAGGGGAAGGAGAGATAAGGAACAATGGAGCAGCGTCTGGAGATGTGTAATGAAGGAACGGGGGAAAGAGAGCTGTCTGGAGCGGCTCCCCCCTTTGAACCTTGAACTGTTTGAAGTGATGGACAGGCGATGCCCCAGCAGGGGGATAAAAAGGGACAGGTTTGCTAAGGCAGGACACACGCCACCCGAGGTAACGAGACCCTGGAAGCGGTGCGCCTCTCACGAGTGGGTGAGAAGTACCAGACAACGGCCAGGGTGGAAAGGTACGATCAGCGGGAACCCGGTGTGTGTCCGCCCTTGCCTGGGTGCCGGGTTCACTGCAGAGGATCGACCGCATCTGGAGGAGGGGTCACAGTCGGTGACCTCAGGTGACATCACCAAGGACCCGCCCAAAAGTTGCTTGTGAGCCATCTCGCCGGTCTGTGAGTGAAGCCGTGTCTGAATGATCAGTTGTCCGTGTTCTATCTCTCTCTTCCCCCCACGTTGTCCATCGCCATGGCAACGATTACTGCGAACTGAACTACTAAACTGGACTGAACTTTGAGTCACTTTTAAATTTGGTCATTTACCCCTAGACAACGATAGAGCTTGATTGATGCTGTTATCTTAATTCTGTGCACATGTGTGTTTATCATCGCTGAACTGTTGCATTTATTATCCTTTCGATTACTGTGTTGCTTGTTTCTTTAATAAAACTTTCTTAGTTCTAATACTCCAGACTCCGACTGAGTGATCCATTTCTGCTGGTTTGGCAACCCAGTTACGGGGTACGTAACAGCATGGATCCACAAGATCTCAACCAAGCCATCAAAAGAGAGCACTATCCGCTGCTCACGGTTGAAGAGGTTTTTTTCCCGCATGCCTAATGCAAAATACTTTTCAGTGTTAGACGCAAATCAAGGCTTCTGGCAGGTCAAGCTGGATGAAGAAAGTTCCAAGTTATGCACTTTCAACACGCCCATAGGGAGATACCGTTTCCTGCGTCTACCCTTTGGGATTTCTTCTGCATCAGAGGTATTCCAGAGGTCCGTGGCACAAATGATTGAAGACCTGGACGGGGTGGTCAACATCATTGATGATTTGCTGATATGGGGTGATACAATTGAGGAACATGATCAGCGACTGAGGAAGCTCCTGGAGAGAGCATGTGAGTACAACCTAAAACTGAACAAAAGTAAATGTAAGATCAGAACTACAGAGATCAAATACATAGGTCATGCGCTCAGTGCTGATGGGCTAAAACCAGATGATGAAAAGGTGAGAGCTGTGGTACAGTTACCACTACCCAAAGACAAGCAAGAGCTATTGAGGTTCATGGGCATGATACAGTATCTTGCCAAATTCATTCCCAACTTATCAGAGGTCAGTGCTCCACTCCGAAAGCTACTAGAGAGCAACACTGAATGGCATTGGGAAGACAAACAAAAGAAAAGTTTTGACACATTGAAGCAGTTGGTTACCAATGCACCAGTACTCAAGTTCTATGTTGTCAATAAACCAGTGACGATGTCTGTGGGTGCCAGTTCAGAGGGAATAGAAGCTGTTGTACTGCAGGATGGGAGGCCTGTGGCATATGGATCATGAGCACTTACGGACTGCCAACGCCGATATGCTCAAATCGAGAAGGAGTTACTCACCATAGTTTATGGGTGTGAGAAGTTCCACCAATATGTATATGACAAAGAAATCCAGGTTGAGAGTGATCACAAACCACTTGAGAGCATCTTCAAAAAGCCACTCCACCAAGCTCCTATGAGGCTGCAAAGGATGCTTCTCAGGCTGCAGAGGTACACTCTCACAGTCACCTATAAGCCAGGAAAAGAACTGCACATCGCTGATGCTTTGAACCGTGCTTACCTCAAAGAGCAAAAGGAAGAGTTGCTGGAAAGAGAGCTGGAAGTCAACTGGGTTACACCTCAGCTACCCATCTCTGAGGAGAAGTTGAACATGTTCAGGAAAGTGACTGCAGATGATCCTGAAATGCAAATGCTAAGAGACATTACAATGAATGGATGGCCAGCAGAAAGAAAAGATGTTCCAAAGGAAATGCAGAAATACTGGACATTTAAAGAGGAAATCAGCTATGCATCAGGACTAATGTTCAAAACGGCAAAACTCATTGTACCAAACCAAATGAGACAGGAAATGCTCAACAGAATTCATGAGTCACACCTGGGGATAGTGAAATGTAAAGAAAGAGCAAGGGACATTATCTATTGGCCAGACATGTCAACTCAGATAGAAGACATTGTGTCTCAGTGTGCTGCCTGTAATGAAAACAAAAACAGCAATCCAAGAGAGCCTCTGCTTCCCCACCCACTACCAGGAAGACCATGGGAGAAAATTGGCACAGATCTCTTTCACTACAATGGTACAGAATATCTGCTTTGTGTGAACTACTATTCAAAATATCCGGAGATCACCAAGTTAAGTGACACGTCCAGTCGAGGTGTCATTACCGCAATGAAGTTAACATTCACAAGACATGGTATTCCAGATATTGTCGTTGGTAACAATGGTCCACAATATGCCAGTGGTGAGTTCAGAGGGTTCTCAGAAAGCTGGGAATTTCAACATGTTACTTCCAGTCCAGGGCACGCTCAGTCTAATGGACAAGCAGTGAGAACTGTACAAACTGTCAAGAACATGCTCAAGAAGGCACATAGCAGTAACGGTGACCCTTACATTGCTCTGCTTGAATACCGCAACACACCGATTGAGGGTGTGGGGTTCTCTCCTGCGCAGCTGTTGATGGGACGTCGTCTGAAGTCCAAACTGCCAACATCCACAACTCTACTGTCTCCTGAAGGTAATGCTGAAGTACATGACAAGCAAAAGTACAAGCAAATAAAGCAAAAGAGCTACTATGACAGATATACAAGATAGTTGCCAGATCTGTATACAGGTGAAAATGTCAGAATACAGAGAGGAGACACTTGGCAACCAGCTGTGGTTGTGAACAGACATCAGCAACCAAGATCCTTCATAGTTCGCACGTCGGATGAAAGAGTCTACAGGAGGAACAGGAAGCATCTGCTGAAGACAGGCGAGAGTGAGTTTCCACGTACAGATGCACAGGACATTTCCACATATACAGACGTGGAAACAAACGACACCAAGAATGATGCAGACCCCAAAGACACAGAGGTCACTCGAGAGACTGACACGGATGAAGGTCAAGCACAGTCACAGTTGTATCACACACGGTCTGGGAGACAAGTCAAACTTCCAGCTAGATACAGAGACTAGACATACAGTTTGAGGCAAAGTCACACATGTCATAAGTTCCAAGGTGTGAAATAAAAGGTTCATTAGTTTATGTTAGTAGAAGAAAATACACTGCTATTAGTATTGTAAAATACAATGCAGAATACAGTACAAGGTAAGATTTTTTTTAGTTTATGTCATGGTTGTTGCACTGTAAGAAGGGCATACCTAGAGACATTGTTTTAGTAATTTCCAGTGTTGTAAAAAAAATCTTGAGAAGGGGGATGTAATGTATTGTGTGAGTATTCATAGCATCAGAGTGCGTATGACATCAGGATGTGGAAAAGGTTTAAAAAAAATGGAAGGCTGCTGAATAAATGAGGTTGTTCAATCTACAGCGGTGTCCGAGTCACATCAATATTACAGTCATTGTAAAATGTCCCGTGATTAGGCTAGGAATAAAATTGGAGGGTTGCTGGGAGGTATGGTTTGAAGAGCTGGAAGGACCTATTCTGTGCTCTATGTCAATCAATCAAACCAACCTCTGAGTGAAGAAATTCCTCCTCATGTTCCCATTAAACATTTCACCTTTCACCCTTAACCCATGACCTCTAGTTGTAGTCTCACCTAACTTCAGTGGAAAAAGCCCGCTTGCATTTACCCCACCTTTATCCTTCATAGTTTTGTATACCTCTATCAAATCTCCCTTCAATCTTCCACATTCTAGGGAATAAAGTCCTAACCTAGTCAACCTTTAAGAATAAGGGGTAGGCCATTTAGAACGGAGTTGAGGAAAAACTTTTTCACCCAGAGAGTGGTGGATATATGGAATGCTCTGCCCCAGAAGCCAGTGGAGGCCAAGTCTCTGGATGCTTTAGAGAAAGAGATGGATAGAGCTCTTAAAGATAGTGGAATCAAAGGTTATGGGGATAAGGCAGGAACTGGATACTGATTGTGGATGATTAACCATGATCACAGTGAATGGCGGTGCTGGCTCGAAGGGCCGAATGGCCTACTCCTGCACCTATTGTCTATTGTCTATAATTCAGGTCCTCAAGTCCTGGCAACATCCTGGTAAAGTTTCTCTGCATTCTTTCAATTTTATTACATCTTTACTGTAGGTGGGTGACCAAAACTGCACACAATACTCCAAATTAGGTCTCACCAAATGTCTTTTACAATTTCAACATAACATCCCAACTCCTGTACTCAATACATGGATTTAAGAAGGCCCATGTGCCAAAAGCTTTCTTTATAATCCTATCTACTCAATATGCCACTTTCAAGGATATATGGACCTGTATTCCCAGACCCATCTGTTCTACCAGACTCCATGGTACCCTACTGCTCACCATGTAAGAGTTACTTTGATTGGTCCTCCCAAACTGCAACACCTCACGCTTGTCTGCATTAGATTCCATCAGCCATTTTTCATCCTATTTTTCCTGCTAGCCCACATCCCACTGTAAGCTTTGATAGTTTTCCTCATTGCCCCCAATCTTGGTGTCATGTGCAAATTTGCTGATCCAGTTTCCCACATTATCATCCAGATTATTGATATAGATGACAAACAACAGACCCAGCACTGATCCCTGTGGTACACCATTAGTCACAGGCTTCCAGTCAGAGAGGCAACCGTCTACTACCACTCTCTGGCTTCTCCTGCAAAACCAATGTCTAATCAAATTTAATTCCTCATCTTGAATGCCAAGCGAATAAACCTTCTTGACCAACCTCCTATGCGGGACCTTATCAAAGGCCTTGCTAAAATCCATGCAGACAACATCCATTGCCTTGCTTTTATCAATTTTCCTGGTAATTTCTTTGAAAAACTCTACAAGTTTGGTTAGACATCACCTGCCACGCACAGACCGACTATCGCTAATCAGTCCCCATCTAATAGGTCCTGACGAATGGTCTCGACCTGAAACAGTGACTGTACTTCTTCCTATAGATGCTGCCTGGCCTGCTGCATTCCACCAGCATTTTGTGTGTGTTGCTTGAATTTCCAGCATCTGCAGATTTTCTCGTGTCCCTGTCTATTGAAATACCTATATATCCAGTGCTTTAGAATACCTTCCAATAAATTTCCCAAATACTGATGTCAGGCTTGCCAGCCTATAATTTCCTGGCTTATTCTTAGAGCCTTTCTTCAACCATGGAACAATATTAGCTATTCTCCAATCCTCAACCATGGCTAAGGATGTTCTAAGTATCTCTTCTAGGGCCCTGCAATTTCTGCACTAGCCTCCCACAGGGTCCAAAGGAATACCTTATCAGGTCCTGGGGATTTATCCACCCTAATTTGCCTCAAGAAAGCAAAAGCCTCATCTTCTGTAAAATTTATAGGGTCCATGACCTCACTGCTGCTTCGCTTCACTTCTACAGATTCTATATCTGTTGCCTGAATAAATACAGATGCAAAAAAATCCATTTAAGTCTCTCCCATCTCCTTTCGATCCACGCATAGATTACCACTCTGATCTTCCAGAGAACCAATTTTGTCCCTTGCTATCCTTCTGCTCTGAAAATATCTGTAGAAGCCTTTAGGATTCTCCTTCACCTTGTCTGCTAAAACAACCTCATGTCTTCTTTTAGCCCTCCTGATTTCCTCCTTCAGTGTTCTCTTGCATTTCTTATACCCCTCTAGTACCTCATTTGCTCCTACCTGCCATGTACCTCCTTTTTCTTAACTAGAGCCTCAATATCTCTCGAAAACCAAGGTTCCCTAAACCTGTTATCCTTGCCTTTTATTCTGACAGAAACTTACCAACTTTATACTTTCAAAGTTTCACTTTTGAAGGCCTACCACCTACCAAGTATACCTTTGTAGAAAACAACCTCTCCTAACCCACACTTGCCAGACCCTTTCTGATGCCATCAAAATTGGCCTTTCTTCAATTAAGAATCTCAACCCAAGGACCATATCTATCCTTTTCCATAAATGCCTTGAAACTAATGGCATTATGATTATTAGTTGCAAAGTGTTCCCCTACACAAACTTCTGTCACCAGCCATGTCTCATTCCCTAATAGGAGATCTAGTATCGCACTCTCTGTAGTAGCTGGAACTTTTAGATGTACTGAAACTTTCCTGAGCATATTTCACAAACTCTTTCCCATCCAGTCCTTTTACAGTATGGGAGTCCCAGTCAATATGTGGAAAGTTAAAATCACCTGCTATCACAGCCTTCTGGTTCTTGCAACAGTCTGCGATCTCTACAAATTTGCTCTTCTAAACCCCATGGACTGTGGGTGGTTTATAATATAATCCCATTAATGTGGTCTTACCTTTCTTATTCCTCTGTTCTAACCATAAGGTCTCTCTAGGTGAACTCTCCAGTCTGTCCTGAGCACTGTCGTAATATTTCCCTGATTAGTAATGCCACCCTTTCCGCCTTTAATCCCTCCCACCCTACCACATCCAAAACAACTTATTCTCATGTTAAACGGATTAAAGTTTTTTCCCCCACAGCAGAGAAGAGCAGGGAGTAACCAAACAGAGGTTTTTTAAACTATAACTGGAATTGATAAAGTAGACTCAGAACCAGCACTTCAGTGAAGTTTCTCCTGAACAGTTATCAATATGAAATCTTAATTGTTTTGCCTTCCTCAGGTGCTGACTGACCTTCTGAGTATTTCTGCCATTTTTATTTCAGATTTCCAGTTTTTGCAATGTTTTGCATTTAGTCATAACAGTAATGAAATTACTAAATTATTCAGGAAATTCAGGAGAAACGTGTCTATCAGGAGAAAATATGAGCTCACTACCACATAGAGGAAGTGTGGAGAATAACATTTAGGCTCTTAAGTATCAGTTGTGTAAGTACATATAAGGTAAAAGAAAAGTAAAGTATGTTCATTCAGTTTAATGAAAACTGTACAGCCAAGAAATACCAGCATACACCAGCTGGATCAAATACTTTGTTTTAGTGTTTCAATTACTCTACTCATCCAGCTGCAGCAAGAACTCCTGCTCACAACTGATTCCGTAGTGCTAATAAAGTGAATCATCTCTCTCCCTCTCTCCTAAATGGCGATATCATCTAAGAAATGGTACATTTGCCCTGGAGACATTGCAGAACAAGTTCACTATACTGGTTGCAAGTATGAAGGAAGCTACCTTCTGGGGAAAAAAATTAAGCAGGTGAAGGCCTATACTCTAGAGCTTAGAAGAATGAGGAGTGACCTTGAGGGTTCTTGATATGGTAGGTGTGGAAAGGATTTTTTTTCGGGGTGGGGAGTTAAAATTAGGTGGCACTTCATCAGGATAATAAGTCACCCAATTTAATAGAGTTGAGGAGGAAATATCTGGAATTCTCTGCCCCAAAAGGATATGCAGTTTGAATTTAGTACATGCATTTAGTCCATTAAAAGCTGAGACAATTTTTTAGAAATTAGAGGACCACAAAGGAAAATGGATTTCAATCTATAATAGGGCCTATTCCAGCTCCTATTTCTTAGTTTTGCACAACACACAGAATATTTTCACTGGTGTGTGAGTGTTAGTGTTGTACAAAATAACAAGATTTTGCCTGGTATAAACAAAACATTTTTCCAGAACAATAATATTGAAATTTCCACTGCATCTCCAAACTAGCTATAACTAGTATACATACCCATTGACCTTTCAGACTACACATTGGCCAGTTTTCTTTGCATTAAACTCTAGAAGACTAATAACTTGATCTAAATAACTTCTTAGTCCCTAACAAAAGGATGGCTTCTCTTGAAACAGAGAGTTGTTGAGCTGTTTTAGGGTTCTAATTTCAACTTCAAAAGATTACAGCTCAGTTTATGCAAAATAAATCAAAAAGCTTTCAGTGTGTTCAGCACATACGTAGCTCACCAACAGTCTGAGAAGACTTGGAATGGCTCTACATTATCCCCAGTCTGAATATCATCATTAGTCATTCGATTAATCTAATCTATGATTACAATGTAGCTATAAAGCTTCATTTAAATACTTTCCAGTTTAGTTTATCCACCTAAAGTCTATTTATAGACTTGCTTTAGTATGCCATCTGACTGAATCAGGTGAATAATATCAGTGGCTGTTGCCAGGAGCCCCTCTTACACAAGTTGCAGTGTGAAAATCAAAGTTTCACTCCTAAAAATATTGGCACACAGTGCTGCTGCCTTATAACTCCATAGATCTGGGATTGATCCTGAACTCAGGTGTGTAGTTTGCACATTCTCTGTAGGACCTAATAGGGCACTCCATTCTCTTCTCTTAACCCTCATTTAAGTAAAGGAGGATAAAGGAATGCTGATAGAAAGTACTCAAAATTGTTAGAGGCATAGATAAAGTAGGAAGTGAGATGGTGGAGGAAGGTACTCGCACAACATTTAAGAAGAAACTGAATGAGCATTGACTGACCAAGGCTTAGTAGGCCACAGATCAAATGCTGGTAAATGGGGAAAGTAGTCAATATTCAGTATGGATATGGTGGGCCAAAAGCTTGTTTCAGTGCAGATGACTCTATAATCTCAAAGACAGGCTGGTAGTCTAAGTGCTTCTTGTTAGTGTACGTTGGTGGTTAAAGGAATCAATAGAAAATTGATTGGGATGTGTGAGAAGAAGTAAAGTTACAGGGATCTAGAGAAATAGGAAGGGGGAAATGGGTCTAATGAGCTGTTTTCTGGGAAACTAGCATTGATCCAGTGGTCGAATGGCTTCCTTCAGTGTGCTTATAAACTCAGTTACTTCACAGTGTAATCAGGATAGAGGATCAGTTTTATTAGGTAATTTCCACCCAATCAAAATCTCTGGTCCTCTTAATAGCCTGCTATGGTTGGACATCCATTGAAGTCCATTACAAACTGTGGATCGACATTGCATCTCCTAATCCTTTCAAAACCTAGCCTAAGATGATTCTACTCATTGATCATGTTCAGGGTGAAATAATAGAATTGCTTGTCATATGTGACTTCCTGCATAATTGGACAGTCTGCAGCTATATTGACCTGCACCTCCACTAACTTCCTGTCAATCACAACTGCAACCGTAAGGTCTTGTGGTTTCACACGGAAGTTGCCTGTAGGATAGTTGCCACACAATACAAGTTCTATGTCATCTGCAGTAGTGATAATATTGTGCAAATTTTATTTCTATGAGAAGCTTTTTCTCTGAATTTTGATGTGGACAGGGTGGTGATCCAAAGACCCAAATTTAAGTGCTTCCATAGCAGCTGCCGAAATTAAACTCATTAAAATCACGAAGTTCGACTTCATGACAATCTGGCAGTTGCCTAAACACTCATTGGCAACTACAAGATTATCATAAAAGCCCATATAGTTCTCTTATAGACAAAAGCATAGAACACTGCAGCACAGTACGGGCCTTTCAGCCCATGATATCATGCCGACCTTATAACCTATTCTAAAATCAATCTAATCCTTACCTTCCACATAGCTCTCCATTTTCTATCATCCTGTGTCTATCTAAGAGTTTATTTAATGTCCCTAATGTATCTGCCTCTACTACCACCTCAGCACCTGCATACACACCAATCTCTGTGTAAAGAATTTATCTGTGACATTCCCCTTATACTTTTGTCCATTCACCTTAAAATGATACCCCTTCATATTCACCATTTTCAACCCGAGAATAAGTCTCTGGCTATCCTCTCTGATCTATGTCTCTTATCATCTTGTACACCTCTATCAAGTCACCTCTCATCCTCCTTTGCTTCAAAGAGAAAAACCCAAACTCGCTCGTTAGATATGCTCTCTAATCCTATCTATATAAAAGGTGCTCCTAATCCAGGCAGCATCCTGGTAAATCTCTTCCGCACCCTCTCTAATGGTTTCACATCCTTCCTATAATGTGTCAACCAGGACTGAACACAATATTCCAAGTGTGCTCTAACCAGGGTTTTTATAGGGCTGTGACATTATTTCATGGCTCTTAAATTCAAACCCTTGACTATTGAATGCCAACACACCATAAGCCTTCTTAACTACCCTCTCAACTGGCACAGCTACTTTGAGTGACCTATGGACATGGAGCTCAAGATCCCACTATTCGTCCATACTGCTAAGAATCCTGCCATTAATCCTGTATTATGCCTTTAAATGTAACCTTCCAAAGTAAATCACTTCACACTTTTCCAGGTTGAACTCCATCTGCCACTTCTCTGCCCAACTCTGCATCCTGTCAATGTACTGTTTCAACCTACAATAACCTTCCACACGTTCTTCAACTCCACCAACCTTTGTGTCATCTGCAAACTTACCCACCCTTGTACTTCTTCATCCAAGTTATTCATAGAAATTACAAAGAATAAGGGTCCCAGAATAGATCCCTGCAGAACACCACTGATTACCAACATCCAGGCAAAAAATGCTCCATCTGCAACCACCCTCTGTGCTCTGTGGTGAGCGAATTCTGAATTCACATAGCCAAGTTTCCCTGGATCCTGTGCCTCCTCACCTTCTGAATGAGCCTACCATGGGGAACCTTCACAAGCACCTTACTAAAATCCATATATACCACATCCACTCTCTACCTTCGTCGATGTACTTTGTTGTGTCCTCAAAAGTATTCAATCAGGCTTGTGAGACATGACCTTCTCCTCACAAAGCCATGCTGACTATCCTTAATCAGACTAAGCTTTT
Source organism: Mobula hypostoma (assembly GCF_963921235.1). NCBI lineage: Eukaryota > Metazoa > Chordata > Chondrichthyes > Myliobatiformes > Myliobatidae > Mobula > Mobula hypostoma. Next base: position 101,894,951 of record NC_086107.1, read on the forward strand.
CCAAATGTTCACAAAGTAAGACTCACTGGTCTATATTTCCAAAGATTATCCCTAATCCCTTTCTTGAATAAAGATTTAATATTTGCCACCCTCCGAACATCTGGTACTATTCCTGTGGCCAGTAAGGACGCAAAGATCATCGCCAGTGGAACAGCAGTCTCTCCATCAGCAATCTGGGGTATATCCCGTCTGACTCCACAGACTTGTCTATGCTAAGGTGTTTCAAGTGTTCCAGCAAATCCTCTTTCTTAGCATCAACATGTTCTAGCATATTAGCCAGGTCCTGAAGAAGGGTCTCAGCCCAAAACATTAACTGTTTATTCATTTCCACTGAGCCTGCCTGACGTGCTGAGTTCCTCCAGCACTTTGTGTGTGTTGCTTTGGATTTCCAGCATCTGCAGAATTTCTTGTGTTTATATCAACCTGTTGCACTCCATCATTTCTAATATTTTATTTTCTGGTGTCTTCTCTATCTTCAGTGAATTCTGAATTAACAAGAATACTTTCAACCTTAATGTAAAATTGTATCATATTATGGTCACAATTCCTTGGCCCCCTTCACAAAAACGTTAATAATTAACACTAAAAGCATCAGAAAATCCTCTTTGGTCCTGGTAACCTGTTCAACTTGTACTAGTCCCATCTGCTTCAGAAAACAAAAAAAAGTCTCCCTCCTGCAGCATCTCTCTAGCTACAAATTCATTTGCTCCATCTGTATGATCTCTATTCATTTGCTGTTTCTGTACTTGCTTGATATGGCTCTTGGCATGAGATCCCCACTATCACAAAAGCCAATTTAATTCACTCCATTTGATATTAAGAAATAACTGAGAGCACTGGACTCAACAAAGGCTATGGGACCAGACAACATCTCAATGTAGTTCCTAAGAACTAACTACATGAAAGTTGCTGGTAACACTCACAACACGCTGGAGGAACTCAGCAGGTCAGGCAGCATCTGTGGAAACGATCAGTCAACGTTTCGGGCCGGAACCCTTCGTCAGGACCAAAACATTGACTGATCATTTCCACGGATGCGGCCCGACCTGCTGAGTTCCTCCGGTGTGTTATGAGTGTTGCTTTGACCCCAGCATCTGCAGAGTATTTTGTGTTGTGAAGGTTGCTGGTGTTGTGTAAAGTGTAGAAGATTGTAGTAGGTTACAAAAGAACATCGATAAAATGCAGAGCTGGGCTGAGAAGTAGCAAATAAAGTTCAATCTGGAAATATGTGAAGTGATTCACTTTGGAAGGTTGAACTGGAAGGAAGACGACAGAGGTTATTGGCAGAATTCTTAACAATGTGGAGGAATAGAGAAATTTTAGGGTCCACCTCCATTCATCCCTCAATGTTTCTGTGCCAGTTGATGGGGTGGTTAAGATGTATGGTGTGTTGGCCTTCATTAGTCGGGATTGAGTTCTAAAATACAAAGTAACGTTGCAGCTCTATAAACTCTGGTTAGACCACAGTTGGATTATTGTGTTTTATTCTGGTTGCTTCATTATAGGAAGGATGTGGAAGCTTTAGAGAGGGTGAAAAGATAAATTACCAAAATTACCATCATTAGAAAGCATGCTTTATGAGGACAGGTTGAGTGAACTAGGGCAATTCACTCTGGAGAGGAGGAGGATGAGAAGTGATTTGATAGAGGTATATAGGATGATAAGAGACATAGTTTGAGTGGATAGCCAGTGACTTTTTTCCCTGGGTGGACATGGCAAAATACAAGGGGGCATAACTTTAAGGTATTAGGGGGAAAGTAAAGGAGGGGAGGTGTCAGAGTTAGTTTATTTTACAGGGAGTAGAAGGTCCTTGGAATGCATTTCCAGGGATGGTTATAGAGGCAGATATATTAGGGACTCTTAGATGGGCATACGGACATGAGAATAATGGAGGGCTATGTGGGAGGGAAGGGTTAAATCTTGGACTATGTTAAAGGGTTGGCACATCATTGTGGGCCAAAGGGCCTGTACTGTGCTATATTGTTTTATGCTCCGAGTATACCTTCTTGTCAGACTGTTTCAGTACAGTTACAATATCTACCAGAGAATGCATAAAATTGAATACGTCTGTCATGTTCACAAAAAGAAGGAAGAATCCAACCTGACCAATTACTGACAATCAATCATTATCAAATTAATAGCATTGTCGACTGTGCACTCAAACTGCACTTACTCACTATTAACCTGCTCAGGAATGCCCAATTTAGGCTTTTTTTGGGACCATTTAGCTTCAGGTCCCATCACAGTCTTGAATCAAGCATAAACAAAAAGTTGAATTCTTGAGGCGAGGTGAATGACTATTGTTGCATTGGTACAGTATTTAACTAAGTGTGGTATCAGGAGCTTGATAAAACTGAAAGCAGGTGTCAAGATTTAAATACTCCAATGACTAGAGTCATAACTCATGCAAAGAAAGATGGTTGTGGTTGTTAGACTAATTATCCCAACCCCGTGACAACAATCAATGCAGGAGTTTCTCAGGACAATGTCATAGGCCCAACTATTTCCAGCTGCTTCATGAATACCTTAATTCATAAGGTCAGAAGTGGAAGTATTGCTAATGATTGCACACTATTCAATCTATTTGCATGCCTCAGCAAATGAAACAACCCAGGCCTACATGCAGCAATATCGAGTCAACATTTGGGCACAGTCAGTTGGTGGGAAGTAACATTAACATCATAAAGGTCCAGTCAGTCACATAAAGATCATCTTCTATCTTTGAATTCAGCGGCTGAAATGACCAGAAACTCAGTTGGAACAATCACATAAAAACTGTGGCCTTAAGAGTAAATCACAGATACCATGAAAAATAAATGAAAGAATACTCTCTGCTCGCCTGGATGTATGATGCTCTGACAGCATACAATAAACACAACATCATCCAACCTGCTTGAATGGTACCCCATCAACTGCTCTAACCATTTGCCTTCCCTAGCACTGGCATACAGAAGCTGCCAGGCTGGGCATATTGTGTTAATAGAGGAGATCAATTATGCACTTCCTAACAATGCAATTTATTGCTTAGATTTTTCCACTAGTACTTTTTTTTCCATGGTGTTATTTCTGTCATACTTAACATTCTTCTGATTAAGTTCACCTAGCTTCATTTCAAATCAAGCTTTGGATTATATGCTCCAAAAGATTACACACCCCCTGATAGCCAAAGAAAAACTATAAAGTAGCCATAGCTCTGTGTCTACGATATCAATGTATTGCTTATGTCTTCCTTGCTATTAGAAGTATCTTGAAAGTTTAAAGAAAGTGTATTCCAGGCTCGGAAGAATTAAGACATTGCAGAACATACTTTCTACACAACATAAATATTGTATAGTCTGTGGTGTGCTACAACCCCTCCAGTCATCTGTCAGGAAGAAGTCACTTTTGTTCATCATAAACGTATTGGGCAAGAAAGAGCTATTTAAGCTAATTATCCATCACAGCTCTTGCCTGTTCCCTTGTAAGTATAAAGAGTCTATGAAGTATTTAAACATGATGAGGGCTTCTGCCATCAATGCCCTTTCAAGAGCTATTCCAGTTAACTACTACTCCTTTGGTTCAAAAAAATTCCAATTTGTCCATAATGTTTCTGCCAATGAGAAGTTTGTGTCCCCTGGCTTTTGACTTCCCTGCTAAGGGAATTATTTCTTTCCTGTTTAGGAAATATTTATTTCCTGAGCCTCTGCGAGTTAAATCTTTTAACTGTTTTGTTCCAAAAAAACAACTCTAGCTGAGTGGGTCTTCACTTGTAACTCAAATTCTCCAGTGCTGTCAACATCTTCATGAATCTCCTCTGTGTCTTTTTACATCCTTCCAGTTGTGTGATGACCAGACTGTATTCATTGTGTTATAACAGTGGGGCAAGGAACAGGAAAATACAATTTGTGATCCATACATGGTTAGCTAGTTACCTTCAATATTTTGACTAAGAATGGGCTCCTGTATTGGAGTGGCATCCAGTAAAAATGAAAAGTATGTCTATATTCAGTATAGGACTGATGCCCTTCAGCACGTTGCTTAGATTAATACATTACAAATTATGAGACCATAACCAGTGTCCATGGAGGCAATATCCTAATCTGGGTAATTGACAGCAGGAAAATATAAAATACACACTTTTATTGTCAACAGTAAAATTGCTATTTTATCACAATGTAAGATTACCATTATTTTGCATTAATTATAAATATAATTTTAGTTTCAATTTTCCATCAAATATTCACTGCTGTTGCCAAAAGAAATGTCTAGTTTAATACACTGGTAGCCAGGTTATGAAAGAATGATTCTTTGTGGTTACAGGCAGTGTGAAGACAAGGGTAATTGTTTTCTTGGAACCCACCTTGCTTTCAAACACAACGTGCCAGTTTTCTGATTTTGTCAGGTTTTTTTTATATTTGGCCTCCCACGTAATTCTACAGTTTTTGCGATAAGCTTGCAGACTTCCTGCCTCAACCCCCTCTGTTTTACTGAAAGCAGGAAACTGTACTTTGCTGTGACGTTGCTGCCTCAGTTCAGGACTCTGCTGCTCACCTGTCAGGATCTGGATCCACATTTCAAACTGCTGTACTGGAAGTAACTCCGAATGGCAGAGTGAGGTAGGTTTCCTGTTGTTCAGATACTGCTTTTCCTTCTATTTTTCCTCTTAAAGTTAATGCTTGCTTTCACATCATGGCTGATAGCTGTTTAAGCAGAATGGCACAAATGCAATGCTAAATTCTAAATGTGAAGCTTTCATTATGATACTGTAATGATTCAGAGGCTCTGAACTGTTAACTCAGTAATCTATTCATAGTATGTGCATAGGCAGAGGACTTCCAAGAGTGTTTTTTTTTGTATCTGTAAAGCAGAAGTATGCTGATTGTTTAACCATTATTAGTATTTGTCAGAGTTATGATCAGAGGCATTTTCAAGTATTTTGTTAACATGTATTAACTGATAAATCATCTGTGCGTGTGTAAGTATTTGCTGTTCAAGTTGAACCACAGTAAGTATAAGACAAAATGATACAGATGTAAACTGCTCAGAATAAGCAGCTAGCATTAGACAATAACGGGGTGCTGTTAGAATTACTGTCGTATTTTACAAATGTTTGTTGAAGGTGGTATTTGTATATTTAAATGAGGGACAGTAATAAGGAAGAACACAATTTTCCTATTAATTTATTGCAATAAGATGATGGTAAAATAATTCCCTGAGAGGCTCAATTATTATTTTCAGTTCAAACAGTGTGGAAGGAGGCTATTCAGTATGTTTCATCTGTTCTAGTTCTTTGAGTTATCCAACTCATCCCATTCTCTATTCTTTTCCCAACCATTGCAATTTTGTCTTCTTTTATTATTCTTTATTCCCACTTAAAAGTTACAGATAATTTTACTCCATCCACCTCTTAGACAATTCAAGATCATAGCAGCTCATTGTGTTAAAAATGATCCTTTTCTGCCACCTGATTTTTCTCTATGTTGTCTGTATCCTCTGGCTACTGATTCTTATCCCACTGACAACTCCTCTATAAATGCTGGAATTCTTCATTATATTGGATACATCTGTTAAATCTCAGCTTAATGTTTTTTTTAAAGGAGAATGACCCTAGTTCAGATCTGAGAGAAAGGCTTCAATCCTAGCTGCTGCTGCTAGTGTTTCAGTAACTACAGGGAAAATTTATCAGTGAAATTAAGGTAGCATAGCTCCATCTCCTCTTAAGAACCTCTCAGAATCAAAGATGACTTATTTCTAATCTTGTTTTGTGGATTTTGTGGATTCTGAAGTAGTTAATGAAGCAGCTTGAGGATTACAGGGTCAGATTAGGCAGGTGATGACCAACTGAGTGTCTGTAGTTTGTGTTAACATCATGGTGACACCTCCAATTGTTCACTTCTTAGAATATCTTTAAAATTGAACTGACGTTGTTACAGATCACTTGCCACCCAAGCTTCTTCCATGCATGTTTGCCAGAGGCATTTTAAGAAAGTAGAGCTTGTTCCAAAACCCTCACCAGGTTGCTTTTGTTTGTCATTACAGTTTCAGATGTTATACCCTGGTATGAATTTCCCTTATTTCTATCTATAACTAGCTCCATCAGCTACTGAACATATGGTCTTTCAGCAGCCCATAGGCTCAATCAGTGTGCCACAGCAAAGTAGGTTATATGGTTTAGAGAGAATTTTCTTTCTGTGTACCACCATCTTTTTATTGGTAATGAATAAAGGAATATTGTTAAAGGAGAAATGTCAGTAGCAATTACTCTTATCAAACCAATCAATTGATTTGTTTAAGGCAACTCTCATATATATCAATAGAGAGAACAAATTTTCAATCAATATATTATGGCTTGGTCCTCCGAGGAACCAGTGCCATTTGGACTGTTTTAGGTTATTACAGGGATTTGTCCCATTCAACAAGGCTTGTTCTGACACATAATTATATAATCGAAGGGTAGAATGGATTTCCAGGGCTGAGTGAACAACTCTTGTTGCAGTTTATTGCTTTGTTATAAATATGATGCTACTGATCAAAAAAATGGATTTAAATCTGCTATCAAATTTATCTCCTCTCATTTTACACTGGAATATATATAGGAATTAATTTCTTATTGTGAAGCAACATTTTTGCAGCAGATATGACTCAGCCAGGAATAACAAATATCAAATCTGTGCCAACAATCCAGTGTAAAAACTAAGAAGACTTAAATTGTCCCCAGCTTGCTGGGTTAAGAACAATTCCTGGGAAAGGGAAGAGATTTTATCTCCCCTATTGCAATCTCCATGAAGAGGGCATCCAATTAGAGGAAAGAAAGAATAATTATTAATGCACGATATTATCTGTTATTCTTTCAGTGCTATTTATATTCCTAATGTAAGTTGACTTGCTCTCTCTCCTCCTCTTCCTCCTCCACTTCAGTGATAATGTCTGCCCTAATGTCACGCTTGCCTACATTCTGTCTGTCTTTCTGCTTCCAGTCCTGTGCACTCTTTTACAACAGTCATCATATGACTACTGTATATTCACATTTCTATGGCAAGTGCTCTGAAATACGGACAAATACTGATCTGTAATGGTCTGCCTAAAAGAGTAGTAGAAATGAATTCAGTAATAAAAATGCAAAGGGAGGGGGAAAGAATCATTGAAAACAAATCTATGGGTGCAGGGAAAGTCCAGGAGAGTGGAACGACTTAGAGCCAGCCCAGGAAAGGAGGCACAACTGACCATCTCTGGTGGATTTATTTTGGGAGTTATAACTATTTTCAGCCTGTGCTAAATCTTGTGCGTCTTAAATCTTATGAAGATTTATCCTGTCTTGAAAGCCATTGTGAGTGTGAAGATCTTTATTACCCATGAACTTTCAGGTAGTTATGTACTCATTCATGCAGCATTTGTTGAAGGGGAATCCTGTTGGGTTAAAACCTCTCACTATCAGGTATTCTCATCTCCACAAAAGCACCATGAGTTTACAAAGTCCTCATTCTACCCATACCGTTATCTTCATACTGTTTCAAAGAATAGATTCATGGTAATATAAACAGAGATAAACATTGTCTTTCTAATACAGGGGTTCCCAGCCTGGGATCCACAGATCCCTCAGTTAATGGTAGGAGTCCATAGCATAAAAAAGGTTGGGGATCCCTGTTCTAATTGCATCAAAACTAAAGCTACTTCAAGCTGCCAGTGGGAGTGAACTGATGATTCTACATTCCACACTTGCAGTTACCATGTGTCTGTGAATGAGCACTCAACTAGACCCAGAAATAATTGGGTAAATTATCAACTTGCTATGCTGTCCATATCTAGGATTGGCCATCCTGTTTAAACACCAGATAGTCTTTATTTTCATTATTTTGAAAGAAATCAGAAATTGAGAGGATTCTGAAAAGTTAGATCACACTTAAAATATTTAAACACAGAGAAAATGCTAATAGATGTTTGATAACAATTTATACAAGATTATTTTCACTTTAACTATTCATCTGTATATAATTCATGTCTGATCAGGTTTCATATTTGTCCATACTGTCTAGACTATTCTAACTTAACTCCTTGTAAAAAGTGGGACTGTACAATTAGATAGTTGGTCTCTTAAAATACAGATCAAAAAATTAAATTGTTTATACACAATGCTTTCAACAACAGTGCAGTGTGTAATTAATATCACAATAACACCCTTCATTTGGCTTATTTATTTACTTTCTGCAATATCACCAAATACATGCCACTGCTTTTTTTTCTAATACACCTGCCTTGGTGAGTTGGACAGTCAATGGTTTTGTAAATTGATTGTTATTCACATGCCACTAGTGGTGCTAATGGTAAAATTAAGCTTGTTACAGATGCCCAGCATGCAAAATTGTATTCTGTTGCATATGTTTTTAACACGTTGTTCAAGTGAGCTTCTATCATACATGGTTTGAAAGATTCATGTGTCATGATAGAATAACTAGCAGTGTTTAGAAGCAGTGAGATGTAGACATGCAGTTGGACCAGTGACAAATATAATGACATACTGGGGCTTATGAATATTACAAATGATGATCGTTAGAAAATATTGTCAGGAGCATGGCAAACATCTGTATGTGAGATTTAGTTGTGGAATTTAGGTTTGGTAAGGTTTTCATTAAATCACCCATGCCAAGTGTTTAATATCTTGTTGCACTGCATTCGTGTTCCTGGGCTTCATTCCTGGCATTGACCTCCAGTGTTGTATCCGAATCCTCTCACTGAAACTTAACTGTAAATCTCCAGGGTTTCAAGGGCCCATCCACTGGAGACTCTTTCTCCTCCTCAACCAAGTATTTAGAACAATACCTGATTCCTGCAAGTTTCCAAAATTGTGGAATAGCTTCACCTGCAGTTCTGAACAATAAGCATGTCTTCAAGAAATGCAGATAGCTTTTAATCAATTTTGAATTGAATTTCATGGACATGTGTTGAGGAAATTAATAGCTGAATTTATGATGATTAAGAACAGGGATTTTCTGTGTACCTTATAGCCGGGTTAGAAGGGCATAAGAAGCACGTTTTTTCTTGCTGTCTTATTTCTCCATCTCAAAGTTGGGGATATTTAATGAGAAACAGCTCTGATGTTGAGTTACCAGAGGAGATCACTCCTAAAATATTTTTATAAGGAACTCAGCTGAATATAATGGTAGTAGGGCTGAGTTTACAGCATAGGCACCTGGTTTAGAAAATGCTTTGCTATGATAATTAAACCTAGTCCTGTTCAGGAAACTCCTGTGAAGGTTGCAATCTTCACAGAGCGACATTGTCAGGTTTCATATGTAACAACAGTACATCAGTTCCAACACTGCAGTTTCTATTAATCTGTTACAAATCTTTGCACCTGCTAACATTTAGGTTCACAGGTATTATCTCTGCTGGCAGCTCTTACAAGCACAAGCAACACTCTTCCATTCCAGGGGAGTTTTGCTATTCAATGAATGAATGCTGTGTTGGTGTGAGGGGGATGAGAGAAGGATCTGGACATCCTACTGAAAATCAGTGCCCACAGAAGTTATTTCCACTGTGCTGGGGGCCATAGAGACACTCCCAGACTATAGCTAGATATGTGTGTCAGGTTCCCAGGGACAGCGTAATGTGATATGAGTGCATTTTATGGATGCTTGTGCTCTGGAGTAGCAAATCCTTGAGTGTAATCTGCCTGCCCCCACAGGCTGAAGGAAAAGCAGATTATGTCTCTTCCCTTTGAGTAGATTGGGTGACCTGCTTCATGCAGCAAAGAACTGTGGAATGGTAGAAATCTGGAATGATCCTCAGGCCAGGAAACTAAGAAAAACTTGGGCAGTAACTTTGACTTCCCCAAGCAAAGCAGTCAAGACACAAATGAGAGTCTCTCTTTGAAGTCATATCCCAATGATGACAGAAAATAAAAAAATTAGAGTGTTAGCCCTTTAACTAGCATTGCTTCGGGGGAACTAGAGTTAGAAAAAGTCAATTCTTGTACTATAAATAGAAACTGTGGGTTTTTTTTTCAAAGTAGGGATATTGAAAATAATACTGCAGATAAGTTTTGTCTACACACTAGTATTGATGTTATTTGGAGGAATTTTTACACTGGTAAAATAAAATTCCTGTCAAAAAATCTGGAGTCAAATTTACCAAAGGACATAAGGTATCCAAAAATGAATAAAATAAGAACGCAACAAATAGAAAAAAGAGTAGGCTATTCTGTCCCCTGTGATGCTAAGCCATTCAATATCTATCTCTTTCTTGAATATTCTCAATGACTGAGCCTCTGCAGGTTTTCAGTAGAGTGAATTATAAAGATTTATCACTCCCTCAGTGAAGAAATTATTTTACATCTCCACACTGATTGGCCGACCCCTTAATTTGAAACTGTGTTACTCTGGGTTAAGTAGAGTGCAGAGTTTACATGTTCCTGCCAGGATTAAAGGCAAAGTTAATAGGCATATAGAACCTTGGTTTTCAAGGGATATTGGCGATCTGGTTAAGAAAAAGAGAGAGGTGTATAGCAGGTATAGGCAACTAGGAACAAATGAGGTGCTTGAAGAGTATAGAAAATGTAAAAAAATACTAAAGAAGGAAATCAGGAAGGCAAAAAAAAGACATGAGGTTGCTTTGGCAGATAATGTGAAGGTAAACCCGAAGGGTTTCTACAATTATATTGAGAGTAAAAGGATAGTAAGGGACAAAATTGGTCCCCTAAAAGATCAGAGTGGTCGTCTATGTGTGGAGCCTCAGGAGATGGGGGAGATCTTAAACAGTTTTTTTGATCAATATTTACTCAGGAAACTGGCAGAGTATATACGGAAGGAAGGGAAACAAGCAGTAGTGTCATGGAACATATAGAGATTAAAGAGGAGGAGGTGCTTGCTGCCTTACAGCGAATAAAGGTAGATAAATCGCCCAGGCCCGACAGGATATTTCCTCGGACATTGAGAGAAACTAGTGTAGAAATTGCAGGGGCCCTGGCAGAAGTATTTAAAATGTCCTTAGCTACCGGTGCGGTGCCGGAGAACTGGAGGGTGGCTCATGTTGTTCTGTTTAAAAAAGGCTCTAAAAGTAAACCAGGCAATTACAGACCAGTGAGCCTAACATCAATAGTAGGTAAACTATTGGAAGGTGTTCTGAGAGATCAGATATACAAGAATTTGGACAGCCAAGGGCTGATTAAGGATAGTCAGCATGGCTTTGTGCATGGTAGATCGTGTTTAACAAATCTTGTAGAGATTTTTGAGGAGGTTACAAAGAAAGTAAATGAGGGAAAGGTTGTGGATGTTGTCTACATGGATTTTAGTAAGGCCTTTGACAGGGTCCCACATGGGAGGTTAGTTCAGAAGGTTCAGACACTAGGTATCCATGGAGAGGTTGTAAACTGGATTCGAAATTAGCTGTGTGGGAGAAGACAGAGAGTGGTAGTGGATAATTGCTTCTCAGACTGGAGGCCTGTGACTAGTGGTGTGCCTCAGGGATCTGTACTGGGACCATTGTTGTTTGTTGTCTATATCAATGATCTAGATGAAAATGTGGAAAATTGGATCAGCAAGTTTGCTGATGACACTAAGATTGGAGGCATTGTGGACAGCGAGGAAGGCTTTCAAAGCTTGCAGGGCAATCTTGACCAGCTGGAAAAATGGGCTAGAAAATGGCAGATGAAATTTAATGCAGACAAGTGTAAGGTGTTGCATTTTGGAAGAACAAATCAGGTAGGACATACACAGTAAATGGTAGGGCACTGAGGAGTGTGGAGGAACAAAGGAATCTGGGAGTTCAGATACATAATTCCCTGAAAGTGGCATCACAGGTCGACAAGGTGGTAAAGAAGGCTTCTGGCATCCTGGCATTCATAAATCAAAGTATTGAGTATAGGAGTTGGAATGTTATGGTGAGGTTGTATAAGACATTGGTGAGGCCCAAATTTGAAATTTTGTGTGCATTTCTGGTCCCCTGACTATAGGAAGGATATCAGTAAGATTGAAAGTGTGCAGAGAAGATTTACTAGGATGTTGCTGGGTCTTCAGGAGTTGAGTTACAGGGAAAGATTGAACAGGTTAGGACTTTATTCCTTGGAGTGTAGAAGAATGAGGAGAGATTTGATAGAGGTTTACAAAATAATGAAAGGTATAGACAGAGTAAATATGAGTAGGCTCTTTCCACTTAGATTAGGAGAGATAAACACGAGAGGACATGGCTTTAGGGTGAAAGGGGAAAGATTTAGGGGGAACATGAGGGGGAACTTCTTCACTCAGAGAGTGGTGGGAGTGTGGAACAAGCTGCCATCTGACGTGGTAAATGCGGACTCACGCTTAAGTTTTAAGAACAAATTGGATAGCTACATGGATGGGAGAGGTCTGGAGGGTTATGGACTGGGTGCGGGTCAATGGGACTAGCGGAATAATGTTTCGGCACAGACTAGAAGGGCTGAATGGCCTGTTTTCTGTGCTATTGTGTTCTATGGTTCTAAGTAGCTTTCCTTCTGTGTCCTACCACTTTATTTACAGTTATAATAAGGAATTCCTAGACACTAGCCTAGATATTCCTGTCTTACCTTTTACTTGCTCTAAAATTGTGTGACATAGAAAAATTGTTTTAAAAAGTCTATGGCAAGATTCATAGAACAACGTAATCAGGCTTCCCAATGCATTGACACTCTTTAAGTTCCAGTATGCACTGTTGTTTTGGTCCTTCGGAAGATTTTGCAGTTGCTCACACTTGAAGGAAGTATGCATAACCACTGGAGAGTGTTGCCGATTCAGTGGTGAGAGAGGGGACAGACAGTGCTGTTCTTTTTATTTATTTATTTATTTATTGGGATACAGTGTAGGGTAGGTCCTGCAACCCTTTGAGCCACGTCACCCAGCAACCCCTGATTTCACCTAGCCTAATCACAGGACAATTTACAATGACCTATTAACTTACTGACCAGTATGTCTTTGGAATGTGGAAGGAAACCCGTGCGGTCATGGTGAGAACATACAAACTTCATGCAGACAGTGGCAGGAATTGGGTCGCTCGTACTATAAAGCATTGTGCTAACCACTATGCTACTCTGCTGCCCCATCTGTCTGATCTAATGGGCTGAGAGCAAACTAAATTAAGTCTTACTTCCTTGAGCGTGGTGCATTAGGAACCACCTCCTCCCTAATGTAGCTATGAGCAGCCAAGTGTGATTTGTGGCATGGATCAGCAACAGTGGCCTGGAATGATTCTGTAGTTAGGAATTAGGGAGAGTTTGCAAATTGTGAAAACACTGTGAAAACATGAAATTGTGTGAGACTGTGTGAAGGTGCAAGAGGCTATAGGTCTCATTGGTAAAGCATTGTATGTATCAGCATTGCTGTTCTGTAAATTCTATTTAGAAAAGGTGTTAAGTAATGAGCCTTCCTGCCATCCTTCCTAATATGCTTCCTTCCACATGGTCTCCTTGCCTGCTTGTCATAAACTTGACTCGTCTTCCAAATGGAATCGGGAGTTCAGTGTTGGGTGTCAGGTCTAGACTTACTCTTTGTTCCAAATCAGAATCAGAATTATTATCACTTAGATAATATAGGATGTGAAATTCATTGTTTTGCAGCAGTACAGAGCAAAGACATAAAGTAACTATAAATTACAAAAACGAATATTGCAAAAAATAGCAATAATAAGGTAGTGTTTATGGACCATTCAGAAAGCTAATGGCAGAGGGAAAAGGGTGTTTCTGAATTATTGAGTGTTTGTCTTCAGGCTTCTGAACAAGAAGAGGGCACGTTCAGGACAGAGAGGGTCCTTAGTGATAGATACTGCCTTCTTGAAGCACTACCTCTTGAAGGTAACCTCAGTGGTGGGGAGGGTGGTGCCTATGTTGGAACTGACTGAGACTATAAACCTCTGCAGCCTCTTGTGATCCTGTACATTAGAGAATCCATACCAGACTATGATGCAATCAGTCAGAACGCTCTACACTGTACATCCATAGAGATTGTAAGAGAGTTTAGTAACATACCGAATCTCCAGAAACTCCTAACGAAGCAGAGCTTCTGGCATGCTTTGTTCCTGATTGCATTAATACGTTGGGCCCAGGATAGATCCTCTGAGATGTTGACACCCAGGAATATAAAGCTGCTCCCGCCTCCCACCACTGACTCCTCAATGAGAACAGGAGTGTGCTCTCAACTTCCCCTTCCTGATGTCCACGATCAATTCCTTGATCTTGCTGACATTGATTCAACATTGTTGTGACTCCATTCAACCAAGCAATTTGTCTTGCCCCTGAATCCCTCTTTTGCTTGAAAAATTTTTTGTAGATGTAAAGAAGATACAATCAACCGAGAGTACTATATGGTATAAGCAATAAGGCTGTGGCCTAACAAAGAATCGAGTTTGAGTGTTGTCCCTTTAAATAGAATCCTTTTGGAGGAACAGTGTCAGCAAGACCTAACTGCTCTGTGACCAATCAGGATGAAAATGACTCTGGAGTTATTGAGCTAGTGGAATAGGACGTTGCACACTATTGAAGCCATTTGGACAAGTATTATGCTGGAACCATTTTTCTAAACTTTTCGAAAATCCTGCAGAAAGGAAGGGTTCAGTTTATTGCTGGGCACCAAGAAGTCCAGAAATGGTTACTGTTTTGCTCAACTTTAGATTATGCCTACTTTTATGAACCTGTTACTATCATGCAGCATTCACTTAGCAACAACCTACACACAGAAGCTCAGTTTGGATTCTGCAAAAGTCATTCAGATCCTGGTATCATTGCAGATTTCATCCAAGCATGGACAAGAGAGCTGAACTTCAGAGGTGAATTGAGAGTAACTACCTTTGATATCAAGGCAGCAGTTGATCAAGTATGCATCAAAGATATCTGACAAAATTGGATAAGAGTTAGTCCTGACGAAGGGTCTCGGCCTGAAACGTCGACTGCGCCTCTTCCTATAGATGCTGCCTGGCCTGCTGCGTTCACCAGCAACTTTGATGTGTGTTGCCTGGATAAGAAGCTAAAGTCTTAGACCAAATTGTAGTAAAGAAATGGCTGGACATTTAGAAATCAGGATAGTGTATGTTTTAAGGAAGAACTGGTGGTGTTCATGTTGTTCTTCTTGATGGTGAAGCTACAAGTTTGAACCGTGCTGTTGAAGGAGACTAGGCAATTAACTGTAGTGCCTTTTGTAGGTAGTACACTGAGCCAATAGTATAGGAGAAGAATGTTTAGAATAGTGGATGGGAAACCAGTCTACAATACTGCTTTGAGACTTGATGAAGATACATTCATGAAGGCACATGGAGAGTACAAATACAAGAGATTCTGCAGATGCTGGAAATCCAGAGCAGCATACACAAAATTCTGTAGGAATTCAGCAGGTCAGGCAGCATCTACGGAAATGAAAAAAAAAACAGTTGAAGTTTTGGGCCAAGACCCTTCATCAGGACTAGAAAGGAAGGGGGAAGAATAAAAAAGGTGGGGGAAGGGAAGGAGGACAAGCTAAAAGATGATAGGTGAAGCCAGGTGAATGCGGGGTGGGTGGCAAAGTAAAAAGCTGGGAGGTGATAGGTTGGGAAGGCAAAGGGCTGGAGAGGAAGGATTCTAATAGGAGAGGAGAGTGGACCATGAAAGAAAGGGAAGAAGGGACACCAGGGGAAAGTGATAAGTAGTTGAGGAGAGGAGGTAGGAAGCTAGTGGGGAATGGAAGATGAGGGAAGGAGAGGAGAAAATTACCAGAGGGAGGAACCTCTGTTCATGATATCAGATTGGAGGATACCTAGATGGATTATGAGGTGTTACTTCTCCACTTTGAGAGTGGCCTCATTGTGGCAGAAGAGGAGGCTGTGGACCAATATGCCTGTATGGGATGGGGGTAGGAATTAAATTAGTTAGCCAATGGAAAATTCCGCTTTTTGCAGATGGAGCAGAGGTGCTCAACAAAGCAGTCCCCCGATTTATATTGGGTTTCACGCATTAGGTCATTATATTGGGTCAACGGACAACTGATTTGTAAATGAACTGATCCCTCACCTGGAAGGACTGTTTGGAGCCCTGAATGGAGTTGAGGGAGGAGGTGAATGGGCAGGTGGTGCTTGTAAGGATACATGCCAGGAGGGAGGTATCAATGGATTAGAAAATCATGGAGGGAGGAAAGTAGAGAGTGGGGAAAGGTAAAGATGGTGGAAGTTGAGGGGAGTGATGTGTTCAATGCATATAGAGGATATTCCATCACACATCTGGCTGTGCTTTGTAGATGGTGAAAAAGTTTTGGGTTGCCAAGAGGATCCTTATTGAAGATTATCCAGTCTCTGATCACTATTTATATGCCTGGTGAAGATGCTGATTGTGAAGGTGTTGATGGTGGAGTCCCAACAATGGTAATGTCATTGAATGTAAATGATGGAGAGCTAGACTGTCTTTTGTTGGAGATTGTCATTGCATTTATGTGTGAACCTTAGTTGCCATTTATTACCCTATCCTGAATGTGATCTAGGTCTTGTTGCATGCAGATATGAACTGATTTATTTGCTGCTGAGTTACAAATGGAGTTAAACTTTATGTAGTCATCCACTTTGACTTATAGTGGAAGGAAGATCATTGACAAGGCAGCAGAAGATGGTTGGACTAGGATAGTGCCTGAATAACTTCTGCACTGAATTATATGTTCCTATAATATAAGAACTTCCTTCAAGGCATTCTGAGATTAATTGAATCTTGATTTCAACATGAAATTATGAAATTTGTCCACTCATCCAACCAACCTCCCTCTTGCCTCCCTATTAATTGCAGCAGTTTAAGGAACATGATGCATCTTTTAGGTAGTGCTTAATACACTGAAGCTCAGGATGCTCCACTGTTTTCACTGTTTATCAACAATGATAATATATAAATCAATTTTATGTAGTAATAAAATCCAGCTATTTGCCTCAGTGTGCTCTAGATTACAAAAAGTGAAATATTAGGTAATAAATACCGATTTCTCGGAGAGATTTGAAATTGAGGAGGAGAATTTTGGCATCAAAGCATCACTGAACTGAGAGCTATTATAGGTCAATGAGTACAAGAACAGCAGGTATCCACAAAAGTGGCAAAAGATTGAACCAAGTACAAGAGTAACTCAGTTTTTCAGTTTAAGTTCTTCTTTACAAGTAAACCTGTGCACTGTTCCTGTGGGAGCTTCGCTGAAATTGGTGTATGAAGACCTGCTACTTTCAAGAGTGAGTTTCCATCAGCTGCTTTAGTTGCATGCATCCCAGAGCTGGAGGTTGAAGGCTGAAATGAGAGAGCTGTTTGTCGTGATGATGGTTAGCACTGAAATTGCAAGATCACATACACACAACCCATACCCATGAACAACAGGAACCTGCAGTCTTGGTTTTTATGTGGTTTGCACCTCACTGGTGCATATTAATTACTGTACTTAATGTGCAAAACTAATTCTGGCCAAATTCCTGCAGTTGAAATCTAGTTTTTTTGGGGGGGAAGGAATAGTAAATAGTTCTCTACTCTGCTGCTTTGTCAGATTCTTTTAATATGAGCATCAACCATCTTTGCTAATACTGCTGGCTAACACTAGGTTGATGAACAACAGCAACTTGAGCATTAAAGTTGTTCTTTTCTTTAAATTTTCTTCTGTGATGAGGAAGAGGCTACTTGATTGACAACCAGGAATCATCCAGTTGAAAAATAAAGGAATTATTTGTTTTGTTATTAGTCAAAGGAAGGCCATGTTAATTGACATGTCAGTGACCAATTATGGGAGTGCTTGGACAGAGATCATGTGACAGCACCCAAGGAATACATCCAAGTAGAGTTGCTGCACTTATTGTCAACAATCTATTCAAACATCACGAGAGAAGGCACAATCCTTACATAATGTTTACACAGATGCTCCCTCCAGCAGAAAATCGTAAGTTAAAGTCAGTAGCAGGAAATTTAGCTGGCTTCCCACTTCCCTTGTAATAGGAAACATACGGGACTAGGAGGCTCCTAGCACATCTTCAGTGAACCTAGTTCACCCATTACATCATCAAAATACATTTTAACAACAACCAACAATATACATCCTCAAATTAAAATTCCAGTACTGTTTAAAACTGTTATCTTCTGGTCTTGTTTAAGATATATCCTGATATTAAAATGATGATACAAAGATTTATGCAACTGATATGTTGCAGCATGCATTTTCTTGGCAGTGGATTCCTCTAAGCAGATTGAATGAGAAGCTGCCAGATTTATTGGCTGTGTATACCAGCACCCGCAGGTTTAGAGCAATGAATGTGCAAGATGCTTCACACATATGGTCTGGAATTAGAAAAAAAAGTTTCCACAAGAAGTATCAAAAGTACGTGGTACTTGCCCAGATATGTATTAGAAAAAATTAAAACAATTAGTTATTAAAAGATTAATTGTTTTTTATATAATGGCCTTCAGACCTTCCTTCCTTAAGTGTTTAATAACCACAGAAGTACTTTTTGAAGTGTAATCACAGATGTAATGTAGGAAACACAGCTCTCATTTGCACACAGCAAGCTTCCACAAGTTTGATAATGACCATTTCTTCTGTTTTTGTGATGTTGGTTGAGAGATAAACATTGGGCATGATACCAGAGGTAGTTCCCCTGCTCTTCTTTGGAAAAAACCACAGTGAAATCCACTAAATGGTTGAGTCTTTAATGTAGCATCTCATCCTGAAGACGGCACTTCCAACAGTACAACCCCTACCTCCTCTGCTTGAGAACATCAACTTACCTTTGAGAGGCCCACCACTCTCTCACCCAGAGTAAACAGTAGTACTCTGTGAGACACAGAAAGACACACTTAACAAATTAACACCAAGTAAATGCTGGTTTTAATGGAAAATCTAGTGACATTGCACACTATTGCTAGGGTCTCTCCATTTTAAAACTCTTTCTTGTTTTCTAATCCCCATCCGTACATGCCCCTCCCTTCCTCCATCCAACAAAGTCCTGCAAACCTTCAGAGTATTTTAATTCTGTTCCTTTCAACATAGTCGTTTATTTATTACCTCAGGTTATCTCTCACTGCTGCCTTGGTAATCTCAGGAATTCCATCCTCCAATTCTCTGCATCCCTACACATCCCAAGAGTTTCTTAAAATACACCTCTTAATATGCATTGTAATGTATCTTTATGAAGTATTCACATTGATTACATGCTTGTGAATCATAACAAGATATTTTACCACATTAACAGTACTGTCTGGCCAGGAATCCCATGGTTTGTGCAGGGGAAATGGTTGTATAGGTCCAATCTCAAACACATGTGGTATAAAGAGCACATTACTTTAATACAGGTTTCACCCATCCATCCAAAGTGTTATTCTGTGCTTATGTTCTCTTCATATTATGTTATAGTACTGGAAACAACTCACTAATTCACTATCTTCGGAGAGAAATAAACAGCCAACACTTCAGATTGAAATCCTTCAGCAGACATGATAAAGGATCTCAACCAGAAACATTGACTGTTCATCTCTTTTTGTACCTGCTGCCTGATCCATTGAGTTCCTCCAGCTCCTTTGTGGGTGGATCCAGATTTCCAGCATCTGCAGTCTCTTGTGTCTTCACTAATTCATCCTTGTTTCTGCCCTGACATACAGTGGCATGCAGAAGTTTGGGCACCCCTGGTCAAAATTTTTGTTACTGTGAATAGTTAAGTGAGTAGAAGATGAACTGATCTCCAAGAGTCATAAAGTTAAAGATGAAACATTCTTTTCAACATCTTAAGCAAGATTAGTGTATTATTTTTGTTTTGTACAATTTTAGAATGGAAAAAAAAGGAAAGGAGCACCATGCAAAAGTTTGGGCACCCCAAGAGATTTGAGCTCTCATAACTTTTACCAAGGTCTCAGACCTTAATTAGCTTGTTAGGGTTATGGCTTGTTCACAGTCATCATTAGGGAAGGCCAGGTGATGCAAATTTCAAAGCTTTATAAATACCCTGACTCCTCAAACCTTGTCCCAACAATCAGCAGCCATGGGCTCCTCTAAGCAGCTGCCTAGCACTCTGAAAATTAAAATAAATGATGCTCACAAAGCAGGAGAAGATAGCAAAGCGTTTTCAGGTAGCAGTTTCCTCAGTTTGTAATGTAATTAAAAAATGGCAGTTAACAGGAATGGTTGAGGTCTGGAAGACCAAGAAAACTGTCCGACAGAACTGCTCGTAGGATTGCTAGGAAGGCAAATCAAAACCCCCGTTTGACTGCAAAAGACCTTCAGGAAGATTTAGCAGACTGACATTCACTGAAGAGTCACCAGAAGAAAACCTTACCCATGCCCTCACCACAAAATTCAGCATCAGAAGTTTGCAAAGGAATATCTAAACAAGCCTGACGCATTTTGGAAACCAATCCTGTGGACTGATGAAGTTAAAAATAGAACTTTTTGGCTGCAATGAGCAAAGGTATGTTTGGAGAAAAAAGGGTGCAGAATTTCATGAAAAGAACATCTCTCCAACTGTTAAGTACAGGGGTGGATCGATCATACTTTGGGCTTGTGTTGCAGCCAGTGGCACGGGGAACATTTCACTGGTAGAGGGAAGAATGAATTCAATTAAATACCAGCATATTCTGGAAGCAAACATCACACCATCTGTAAAAAAGCTGAAGGTGAAAAGAGGATGGCTTCTACAACAGGATAATGATCCTAAACACACCTCAAAATCCACAAGAGGTGCAAGCTGAAGGTTTTGCCATGGCCCTCACAGTCCCCTGAACTAAACATCATCAAAAATCTGTGAATAGACCTCAAAAGAGCAGTGCATGCAAGACGGCCCAAGAATCTCACAGAATTAGAAGCCTTTTGCAAGGAAGAATGGACGAAAATCCCCCAAACAAGAATTGAAAGAGTCTTAGCTGGCTACAGAAAGTGTTTACAAGCTGTGATACTTGCCAAAGCGGGCGTTACTAAGTACTGACCATGCAGGATGCCCAAACTTTTGCTTCAGGCACTTTTCCTCTTTTGTTTTTTTTTTGAAACTGTAAAAGATGGAAATAAAAAAGTAATCTCGCTTAAAATATTAAAGAAATGTGTCATCTTTAACTTTATGTCTTTTGGAAATCAGGTCATCACTTACTTGCTGAGCTATTCACAGTAAGAGAAATTTTGACCAGGGGTGCACAAACTTTTGCATGCCACTGTCGCTGCAATAGCAATGGCTAGCAGTGCATACAATATTTCATCTCAGAAACAGAAGATCAGTAAGTTAGTTGTTGACAAAATGAGGTTGACAGCATTTCAGAACTGAAGTTCCAGTGCCTCCTGGAAAATAGGGGTGATTCTAACTAAGATCTTTATTAAATAAAAGAAAACCTAATTTGTCATGCAGCATTCTAATGATGCATTTCTTCTGCAGAGGCAGATAAAGATGGGAATGTTCCAAACAAAACTATGTTGCAACGCATAGGGTGTTTAGTTCTTAAATTGATACCAACCAATATTACCCAGGCTGCATACGCTACATTTTCCAGGACTCTGTTGCAAGCAACTTGGGTAAAAGATCACTAGCTGGAATTGGTTTAGGAAATTTGTGCAGATAGGCATGTTGACAGATATTGGCACCAGGACAGTTAAAGGCAGGAGATTGTGCAGTGACATTTTCAGAAATATTGGCAGCTGAATCGTACACTAAATGCTAGACAGTGTTAATACATTATTGCTGCAGGTTTCCATCAGATAATTTATGCTACGGAACTGTTACCAGCAGCTGTGGGGAAATTCGGCATTGTGGAGTTAGCATATGATTCTTGTTCCATAAGTCTATGAGTCCCTGGAGGTCAAAATTTAATCAAATCATTCCCGCTGTTCGAACAGAATCCCAGCAAGGAGATGTGTAGAATTACATACTGTAACTTATGCATCACAGAAAGACACCCAAACAGTCCCAATTTGCTTTTATCGTGCCTTCTGCTACCCCTCCATCTAATTCTTCAGCATAAACTCTCATTGTTTCCATCCTGAACCTAGCATCTATGTTATTTACAATGTTATTGATGTAACACTCTCTGTGGTAGAGTGTTACACATTCTACCCATTCTCTGGTAAATTAATTTATGCTGGATTTCCTAGTTGCTTTGAAACATTGGTTGCCTCTGGTTTTTACTCTGTTCAACAAGTGGACTTAGGAGATATAGAACAGTACAGCACAGTACAGGCCCTCAGACCTAGCATCAGATTAGTCAGAAAGGTGGATACTGAGGAAAGGTTCAGATCTGATTTTCTTGTGACAATGAGGACAATGGTGCCACTGCCTCACAGCTCTAATAACCCAGATATACTCCTGACATCCAGTATGGAGTTGGTGTGCTCTCTCCATGACTGTGTGAGCTTTCCTAGATGCTCTGGTTTCCTCCCGTTTCCCATTTGTTGGTATTTTCATTGTCTATTCTAAATGACCCCTTAATGTTCTAAGAAGTGAAAGAATCAAAGGGGATTTGAAAGGCATGTGAGAGCAACTAAGTTACAGGGGTACGGACGCCATAAAGAAAGAGGGATTGGGACAATTGAGATTGCTTTGCTGAGAGAATAGGCCAAAATCTTCCTTAGTTTCATAGTAAATATGTAAGGAAGAGAGTAAAGGAAGGAGACTTCTGGGGCTAGTACAAGTGTTAGGTGTGCTGGTGTTAGCTTCCTGTTGAGAAAAAGCAACAGAGGAGTTTGACTATAGAAGGATAGAGGTTAAAAAAAAAACACAAGGTAATTCATAAAGCCTTGAGTTTGTTGTGAGGATAAATTCCATTCCTGTCTCTTGTCTTGTTTTCTATTGCATTATGGGGAATAGTGAGTCAGATCCATAAAGCCTTTGTGTAGGAGAAAAGCACAATATTATCATCAGCATCTGCTGTGATCTCCTAGCGTTATTATGATCAAAGATTTGCTGAACATATTAATTTATTTTAATGATCAACTACAGAGAATAGGCTGTAACAAGCGCGTAGATGGAGGCCTAGTGGTAACCTGTCTCTCAGTTGAGATGTATGGCCAGCCATGGTCCAACATTTAGAATCAGAATCAGGTTTATTATCACTGGCATGTGATGTGAAATTTGTTAACTTAGTAGCAGCAGTTCAATGCAATACATAATATAGAAGGGGAAAAAATAATAATAAATAAATCTTAGTATATTTTATACAGTATACATATAAAGAATAGATTAAAAATCGTGCAAAAAAACAAATACTATATGTTTTAAAAAGTGAGGTAGTGTCC
The DNA here is from genome assembly GCF_963921235.1 of Mobula hypostoma. Taxonomy (NCBI): domain Eukaryota; kingdom Metazoa; phylum Chordata; class Chondrichthyes; order Myliobatiformes; family Myliobatidae; genus Mobula; species Mobula hypostoma. Next base: position 101,918,110 of record NC_086107.1, read on the forward strand.
AAGGGTTCAATGTCCATTTAGGGATTGGATGGCAGAGGGGAAGAAGCTGTTCCTGAATCGCTGAAAATGTGCCTTCAGGTTTCTCTACCTTCTTCCTGACGGTAACAGTGAGAAAAGGGCATGCACTAGGTACTGGAGGTCCTTAATAATGGATGCTGCCTTTCTGAGACACCGCACCTTGAAGATGTCCTGGGTACTTTGTAGGCTAGTACCCAAGATAGAGCTGATGAAATTTACAAGCCTCTGTAGCTTCTTTCGGTCCTGTGCAGTAAACCTTGCACCCCCCCACCACCATACCAGACAGTGATGCAGCCTGTCAGAATGCTCTCCACGGTACATCTATAGAAGTTTTTGAGTGTATTTATTGACATACCAAATCTCTTCAAACTCCTAATGAAGTATAGCTGCTGTCTTGCCTTCTTTATAACTTCATCAATATGTTGGGACCAGGTTAGAACCTCAGTGATCTTGACACCCAGGAACTTGAAACTGCCCACTCTCTTCACTTCTGATCCCTCTATGAGGATTGGTACGTGTTCCTTCATCTTACCCTTCTGGAAGTCCACAATCAGCTCTTTCGTCTTACTGACGTTGAGTGCCAAGTTGTTGCTGAGGTATCACTCCTCTAGTTGGCATATCTCACTCCTGTACGCCCTCTCGTTACCACCTGAGATTCTACCAACAATGGTTGTATCGTCAGCAAATTTATAGATGATATTTGAACTATGCCTAGTCACACAGTCATGGGTATATAGAGAGTAGAGCAGTGGGCTAAGCACACATCCCTGAGGTGTACCAGTGTTGATCGCCAGTGAGGAGGAGATATTATCACCAATTCGCACAGATTGTGGTCTTTCGGTTAGGAAGTAGAGGATCCAATTACAGAGGGAAGTACAGGGACCCAGGTTCTGCAACTTTTCAATCAGTATTGTGGGAATGATGGTATTAAATGCTGAGCTATAGTCGATGAACAGCATCCTGACATAGGTGTTTGTGTTATCCAGGTGGTCTAAAGCTGCGTGGAAGCCACTGAGATTGCATCTGCTGTTGACCTATTGTGGCGATAGGCAAATTGCAACAGGTCCAGGTCCTTGCTGAGGCAGGAGTTCAGTCTAGTCATGACCAAACTCTCAAAGCATTTCATCACTGTAGATGTGAGTGCTACCGGGCAATAGTCATTAAGGCAACTCACGTTATTCTTCTTAGACACTGGTATAATTGTTGCCTTTTTGAAGCAAGTGAGAACTTCTGCCCATAGCAGTGAGAGGTTGAAAATGTCCTTGAATACTCCCGCTAATTGATTGGCACAGGTTTTCAGAGCCTTACCAGGTACTCCATCAGGACCTTCTGCCTTGCAAGGATTCACTCTCTTTAAAGACAGCCTAACATTGGCCTCTGAGACAGAGATCACAGGGTAATCAGGTGCAGCAGGGATTTTCACAGCTGTAGTTGTATTCTCCCTTTCAAAGTGGGCATAAAAGGCGTTGAGTTGATCTGGTAGTGAAGCATCACAGCCATTCACACTATTGGGTTTCGCTTTGTTGGAAGTAATGTCTTACAAGCCCTGCCAGAGTTTTCGTGCATCCAATGTCGCCTCCAACCTCATTCGAAATTGCCTCTTCGCCCTTGAAATAGCCCTCCGCAGATCATACCTGGTTTTCTGGTACAGGCCTGGATCACCAGACTTGAATGCCACAGATCTAGCCTTCAGCAGACGATGTACCTCCTGGTTCATCCACGGCTTTTGGTTTGGGAACGTGCAGTAAGTCCTTGTAGGCACACACTCATCCACAAAGGTTTTAATGAAGTTGGTAACAACTGCAGCATACTCATCCAGGTTCGAAAATGAATCCCTGAATACAGTCCAGTCCACCGATTCAAAGCAGTCCTGTAGGTGCTCCTGTACTTCCCTTGTCCATACCTTCTTGGTCCTCACTACTGGTGCTGCAGTCTACAGTCTCTGCCTATACTCAGGGAGTAGAAGTACAGCCAGGTGATCAGACTTCCCAAAGTGAGGGTGTGCAATAGCATGGTAGATATTTTTGATGGTGGTGTAGCAATGGTCCAGTGTATTGTTTCCTCTGGTATTGCGAGTGATCTGTTGGTGGTAATTGCTTAGTGATTTTTTAAGACTGGCCTGGTTAAAATCTTCCAAAACAATAGTGAAAGAGGTAGGATGCGCTGTTTCGTGCATGTTGATCCTGTTGCTCAGATCATCTAAAGCCTGGCTGAGATTGGCCTAAGGTGGAATGTATACTGCTAGCAAAATGACCCTGGAGAACACCCACAGTAGGTAAAAAGGACGGCACTTAACTGCTAGATATTCCAGGTCTGGTGAGCACCAGACCTGGAATATCTAGCTCCACACAGGCCAGTTCCCACCCTTCTGCATCACATCCTGTCAGCACATTCTTCCATTCCTTCCTCTGTCAAGAACTTACCTGGAATCCTCCAAAATATATCTGATTTGCCTCACTTACTTCATGTGACAATGAGTTCAACATTCACATTAAGTTTCTCCTTATTTCACTGTTGGACTTATTAATGACGATCTTGTATTTGCCACTATCCTTGTTTCTTACTTTCTCAAATTCTTTTGTTACTTTAAGAAACCTTTATTTGGTAACGTCTTGGCCTTCTCTTAGCTGAAGATCGAAAGCAATCCCAGTGAATCAGTTTGATAGTCGTTGTTTTACAGATCCAGTTATGTCCTTGTGAATCTCTAAAACTTCAACATGCTTTATTAAGATCAAAACTATAAATAATATGCCATATCATGGCAACCATCAGTGTTGGGAGATCATGGCTATTATCGCTTTATTGCATTACTTGTGCTATCTAGGATTGTCAAGTGCCTAAACCATGTCCAAACAGCAAATGAAGACACAGGAGACTGCAGATGCTGAAATCTGGAACAAAACCAAAGTGCAGGAGGAACACAGCAGGACTGTGGAGGGAAAGGAATTGTTGCAATTTTAGGTCGAAACCCTGCATCATCCTCTTACCCCAGGGAACAAATTCTTTGGCAATTTGCACATTCAAACTTGCTAGTATTGTGCTATTGTGCAAGTACTATTTCACCTCTGACCTGTCTTTGACCTTCTCCATTTCACTGTGATGTAGACCCTGCTTCATGGTGGCTTTCCACTCATGGGGTTCCAAAGCAATTGATTCCCAGTCCCTTGAGAAATTTTCAAACTTCAAAGTAACTTTATTGTTAAAGTACATGTATGTCAACATATACTACCCTGAGATTTATTTTTTTGAGGGCATTCACAATAATTACATAGAAACACAATAGACTCAATGAAAACTGCACACAACAAAAATGGACAAACAACCAATGTGGAAAAGTCAACAAACTATGCAAATACAAAAAGAAAAACAATCATAATAAATAAGCAATAAATATCAAGAATGTGATGAGTCCTTGAAAGTGAGTCCAAAGATTATGGAAACATTTCAGTGATGAGTGCAAAGGTTGTGTGTTTAGTGTTGGGGTGAGTGAAGTTGAGTGAAGCTATCCCCTCTGGTTCAAGAGCCTGATTGCTAATGGGTAATAACTGTTCCTGAACCTGGTGGTATGGGACCTGAGGCTCCTGTATCTCTTTCCTGATGGTAGCAGCAAGAAGAGAGCATAGCCTGGATGGTGGGGGGTCTTGATGATGAATGCTGCTTTCCTGTGACAACACACTTTATAGATGTGCTCAATGGTCAGGAAAGTTTTACTTTTTTGTAGGTTTTTTTCCGATCAAGGGTATTTGTGTTTCCATACTGGGCCGTGATACAACCAGTCCATATACTCTCCTCTATTCATCTATAGAAGTTTGTCAAAGTTTTAGATGATACGCCAAATCTGCGTAAACTTCCAAGAAAGTAGAAGTGTTGCCATGTCTTCTTTATAATGCCTTTTACATGCTGGACCCAGGACAGATATCAACAAAGTTTGAGTCATCTAAATTAGTGTTTGTCAGTGACTGGCTAATGAACAAAATGTACTTGAAGATTCAGGAATCCTTCTATTATTCACTTATTCCAAACTAACAGGTATAAGAAGCACAAGTATAATGACTATCTTAGCTTGTTCAGGGCAGTGAAATTGGGATGTATTTCAAAGATAGTACACAAGCGTCAAATACGTAGACTTTTCTTCCTAAGCCTATCATTACTACTGGGGCATAGCAGTTTACCAGAAATCTCTGTCCTGTGCCAGTCTTTCAAGTTGACCCTAGTGTAGCCCATCTTCAAATTTCCTTCCTCTCTTACCCCAGGATGAGGTCTTTGGAGCTTCTGTTGGTGTTTCTGTAGCTCTTTATTTTATAGGATAGGGGTTGCAGCCAGGCTTGAGACCATCCATGGTGGAGTTTAGAGTTTTTTTTTTCCTTAAATATAAATGTTTTATCGTCCAGTAGATTTCAATACTCCAGATATGATTTGATCACCTCAGTCCTGAAGAGGAAAGTGATACCTTCTCACCGACCCAACTCTTCAATTCACTCTGGAAGGATCTCTCAGAACCAGGAGAATTGGTGATAAAGTAGGTTAAATGGCACAATGGATGTACATGATGACACAAAGTAACTGATTTTTTTTTGGAAATTATTGTAGTAATTATAAAAATTAACATAAAAATTGCTAATTTTCTGGATTTCCACAAGTTTGGTAGACTGAATTGGTAATGCATGAGAATGTGAGACTTCTATTAATAAGATAAACTACAGGCGTGTTTCAGGATGAATGTTTTAATAAGGCACCTGTTATAGTAGAACTACTTATGTTAATTTCCCTTAGTTTTGGACAAACCAAAACTGAAACAACTTCTCTATATCTATCAAATTTCTCATCAATTTTTTGCCACAGGACCGGAGTTCAAAAAATATCCAGCACTCACCTAAAATACAGGCTGGTAGTAGATGAATATTACGAAGGCTGGCTCTTCTTCCGCCTGCTGGATGCTCATTTTCTACTGATACGTTCAAGAGCCTTTAAACAAGACCTGTTTAACACCTTCTTTAGCAAGTTTCAAATTGAAGTAATAGAGGATATGTCATGTAGGCTCTTCCTGTCTTACCCAGGCACTTGTAGTCTTATCAAAGAGGCTCAGAGGGGGCATGGTTTCTCCCAGCTTCACAAATCACTATAACAACTGGGTACCCACCAAAGTCCTCATTCTACACTGTCCCTCCACCTAACATTCCTCTCCTGGCCACTCCTGCCTATGAATGGAAATTTAAAGGGGCACATTTTTCACAGAGAGGGTGCTGGGCATGTGGAGCAAGCCACTAGTGAAAGTGATAGAGATAAATACAGCTGTAATACTTAAAAAGCATTTAGGCAAAGACATGGATAGGAAAGGTTCAGAGAGATATCAGTCAAATGCAGACAAATGGGATTAGCTTGGTCAGCATGCTTGAGCTGGACATAAGAATCTGTTTCTGTGCTATATAGTACTATGACTGTTAATGAGCGGGAAAAATTGGTCCCAAAATTGGTTCTATGGCAGCAGGAAGTGAAGGGTAATGGTTGATTGGTATTTTTTGACTGGGAGGCTAATACCGAAGGATATCTATGAGGCTCAATGCTCAGCCCCTCACATTTTGAAAAATATGCATCTATGATATATATTTAAAGGCAGAGGTATGATGAAGAGCCTTGGAGATGTATCAAAATTGATCTAATGATTGAAAGTGAGGAAGAAATCCTTTAGACTGCAGGAAGATGACGCATCATATGATAGCGAATATATGGTTAGGTCAGTTGGCCAAAAAAGTGGCAAACAGAATTCAGTCCAGAGAAGTGCAAGGTAAAGTGTTTGGGGAGTGTCATCAAAGCAAGGTGGTAAGCAATAAGTGAGGCATACTGAGTAGTGTGGTTGGTCATCACACCTTGAGCATGAATGTCTACATATCCTTAAAGGTAGCACCGCATTACAGAAAAGATGTAAGAGTGGTGCAAAGATGATCTACAAGTATATTGCCAGAACTGAAAAACTTCCGCTAAAAGAAAAGGTTAGAGCAGTTAGGCTGTACAGTACTTAACAGCTGAACCAGAAGAAAGAATTTATTGAAGTATATAAAATACTGAAGGATCTTGGAAGAGAAAATAGATAAACATATTTTCCTTAGTAATGGGGTCAAGAAACAGATTTCATTTGTTATAAAGCTTAAGAAAGGAGTTAGTGGTGTTTTGAAACTCGCCATCTAAAAATCTTTATCATATTTCAAAATATTTGTACTTTTGCCTGATGCCGGTCTTTCTCTTTGCCATTCTTCCATAAAGCTGTGACTGGTGAAGCACCCAGGAAACAGCTATTGTATGCGCAGTCTCTCCCATCTCAGCCATTGAAGCTTGTAACACTTCCAGAGCTGTCATAGGTGTTTTGGTGGCCTTCCTCATTAGTCCCCTTCTTGCGCAGTCACTGAGTTTTTGAGGATGGCCTGTTCTAGGCAGATTTACAGCTCTGCCATATTCTTTCCATTTCTTGATGATTGACTTAACTGTACTCCAAGGGATACTCAGTGACTTGGAAATTTTCTTTTATCCATCTCCTGACTTGTGCTTTTCAATAACCTTTTCGTAGAGTTGCTTGGAGTATTCTTTTGTCTTCATGGTGTAGTTTTTGCTAGGATACTGACTCATCAGCAGTTGGACCTTCCAGATACAGGTGTATTTTTACTACAATCATTTGAAATACCTTGATTGCACACAGTTCTTCAAAAACAGATCTCCATTTAACTAATTATGTGACTTTTAAAAACAGCTGGCTGCACCAGTGATGATCTGGTGTGTCATATTAAGGGGGGGGGTGAATGCTTATGCAATCAATTATTTTGTTTTTTTTCCACTTTGGTACGAAAGAGCCTTTTTCTGTTGATCAGTGTCAAAAAGCCAAATTAAATCTGCTTTGATTCAATGTTGTAAAACAATAAAACATGAAAGCTTCCAAAGGGGTTGAATACTTTTCATAAGCACTGTATGTGCTTTTACATACCTGCCTGCTTGTATGCATGATGCATATACTCCTGCTTACATACTTGTGCATGTATACATATCATATATTCTTATGTGTATGCTTGTGTACTTATTTGTATTTCATTCTCTGTGTGTATATGTGTCTGTCTGTGTATATGTCTGACATAACAACACCATGCAACTGTAGTCTCCTCCACGGTGCTGGCTAGCTTTAATATACTGTTTGTGTCAGCACATTCCAGAGTTTGACATCTGCACAGTGTTGAGTAGTAGAATTGCTGGAGGTCATATAACCATATAACAATTACAGCACGGAAACAGGCCATCTCGGCACTTCTAGTCTGTGCCGAACTCCTACTCTCACCTAGGCCCACCGACCTGCACTTGGTCCATAACCCTCCATTCCCTTCCTGTCCATATACCTATCCAATTTAACTTTAAACGACAACATCGAACCTGCCTCAACCACATCTTCTGTCATATGCAGGTGCATTTGATCCCTTAGATTCACTATTGAGCCTTATGTTGTTCTGTAACTTTCTGAGCTGAGAGAATGGATATGCTTCGTATCTATCCCTTCAACTTTACACCAGCTACTTAAATAGAGTCACCAACCTTCATTAAAAAGATTAAAGAAGTTTATTTTAACTTTAATTAATATTAATGTTTTTGATTAATTCACATTAGCTAAATGTGTCTAATGAAAATTTATTTTAATTTTTTTCTGAGCTATTTACATTTCTTTCAACCATTTATAAATATCTTTGACTATGAGGCACAGTTGGAAATTGTGGCAGACATTCTGATGGACACAAGTCAAAAGTTGTCTGTGGGTGAGACCTTGCTTTCTAAATATCTTATTGCTGCTCACAGCCTGTTCTACAACATGAGTGACTGAGTACTGAGAACCAAGGAGTTATAGAGGTTAATGCAGCCACTGGGTCCATTTCATTTTAATACTGAACCTGTCTAGGTTTGGCCAGTTCTGTCTTGCTATGGGTCCCTGACATAACGCTGAATTGACTGGACATGTTCTGTTCTTTCTGTACCTTGTGCGTAGGAAACAATTGAAAGTTTGTCATAGAGAAATTTGAACTCATGACCTATAGATTAATCCATTACAAAATTACAGTGACTACTTTAAATCTGATGACATCTCTCTAAAACTCAAACCCTACTTCAAGCTTTTGATCAGCTGCCTACCAGTCTCTGTACATGGTTTAGCATTGTTCTATTGTATACCAATCCTGTGTAACTCCTAGAACATAAAACAGTACAGCACAATACAGGCCCTCTGTCCCACTATGTTGTGCAACATTTTAACCTAACTCTTTAGTCTAACTCTTCCCTTACAGATAACCCTCCATTTTTCTTTCATTCAAGGGCCTAACTAAGTCTCTTAAATATAGCTAACTTATCTGCCTCTACCACCCCCAGCAGTGTGTTCCATGCATTTCCCACTCTATGTAAAAAAAAACACAACTACTTCTGACATCCTCCTATACTTTCCTCCAATCACCTTAAAAGTATGACCTCTCATATTAGTCATTCCCACTCTGGGAAAAAGGTCCTGGCTGTCCACTCTATCTATGCTTCTCATGATCGTATACACCTCTGTCAAGTCACCTCTCATCCTTCACTCCAAAGAGAAAAGCCTCAGTTCACTCAACCTTCCCTTATAAGACATGCTCTCTAGTCCAGTCAGCATCCTGGTAAGTCTCCTCTGCCCCCTCTCGAAAGCTTCCACATCCTTCCTATAATGAGACCAGAACTGAACATGATATTCCAAATGTAGTTTTACCAGGGTTTTATAGAACTTCAATATTACCACATGGCTGTTAACTCAATTCTCCCATCTAATGGAAGCTAACACATAGTAAAACATCTCAGCAACGTACACTGAAGGCTTTTTACTGTTGTAAACAAGCTATGTAAATTTAAGAGGTATTGTTCATTCTGAGGTCTAAGAGATTATATAAGCAATGTCATGACCAGTACGTTTGTGGGATTTTATGTACATTGGCAGTTGCAATGAAACATTACAACAGTGAACACACTTTGAATTTACTTCATTGGCTGCAAAGCTCCTTCAAATGTTTGAAATCATGAAAATTGCAATTTTTTCCTTCTTTTGTTCATTCTGTTATAACTGCAGCAGAGCAGAATTCTGTTCCATCTGTGAGCATTGTTCACTACAGCATATTATCCTTGCAAATCACATTTCTGTTTGCAGATACTGTGTGATCAGTAATCACAGCTATACAGCACAGTAAGAGGCCATCTGGCCTTTGCATCAATGTTGGCTCTTTGAAAGAGCAATCCATTTCTCTGCTCTTTTCCCATAAACAACTGAAGGGGAATTTTGTTAAGGTTAATTTCTTTTCAGAAACTGCATTCATAGCCCTTTTGGTCATTGCAGTCCAGATCATAGCAACTTGCTACATAAAGCTAGTTCTTCCACTAATTGACTTCTTCAAGGTGGCACCATTAAGTGGTGACAGTTTGCATGCAGCTCCAATGGGAATCATCAAATATTCCTATTTAGGACTCAGACAGCTGAAATCTATAGTCACAGCTATGAGTACTTCAGTAAGTCGCATCATTTTAAGACATTTAAAAAATCTATTTGTGCAAAATTTACAAACCTCAGACAGTAGACTCGAGTCGCAAGTGCGGTTCCCCTTTAGGAAAGCAGGAACGCTGCACCGGTCTACAAGCTCAATTGAAACAAAGAGGCTTTAGACTTGCACTCCCAACTATCCTGCTGGCAAATGTACAGTGCTTGAAAAATAAAATTGAATAACTCGGAGCAAAATTGCTATACCAGAGGGACATCATGGGCTGCTGTATACCTTGCTTCACGGAAATATGGCTCATATCTACCATTTCAGACACAGTGCTGCAGCTTGATGGTTTTACCATTCTCTGCAAAGAGAAGAAAGTACAGTCTTTTAAAGGCCGAGGAGGTGGAGTATGCATTATGATTAACTCATCGTGGTGCAAAAATGTGGCAGTTCTGTCTCAGTCCTGCTCACCCGACCTGAAACATCGAGTGGTCAAATGTTGTCTGTTTTATCTACTGATGGAGTTTTCCATCATCATCCTGGGAGTGGTGTACATTCCACCTCAGGTCAACATCAGGAGGAACTGAGCAATATTAAAAGCAGGCATAAAACAGCACACCCTGATACCTTCCGTATCATTATGGGACATTTCAACCAGGTCAGCTGAAGTCTCTGAACAACTACCACCAGTATATCACCTGTGGAACCAGAGGAGCTACTTCTACTCCCAGATTAAAGACCACACCACCAGTGGTGAGGATCAAGAAGGTATGGTCAAAGGAAGTGGAGGAGTGATTACAAGACTGCTTTGAGTTGGTGGATTGGACAATATCCAGGGACTCATCTTCAAGTCTGAATGAATACACCACAGTTGTCACTGACTTCATCAAAACCTGTGTGGATGAGTGTGTGCTTTGAGTACATATGCTGACACACCCAAATTAAAAGATGTGGATGAACTAGAATATTCATAGTCTACTGAAGGCTAGATCTGTGCCAATCAAGACCATGATCCAGAACTATACAAGATGTCCAGGCATGACCTATGGAAGGCTATTTTAAGGGTGAACAACAATTCTGATTGAGGTTAGAGATGGAATCGGATGCACATCAGCTCTGGGAGGGTTTGCAGGCCATTACTTCCTACAAAGGGAAACCTAACATGGCAGAATGGCAGAAATGCTTCACTCTCAGATGAGCTGAATGCCTTTTATTCATGCTTTGAAAGGGAGAATAAAGCTCCGTGTATGAGAATCCTTGCAGCATCTGGTCACCCTGTGATCTCTGTCTTGGAGGGTGACATCAGAGCATCTTTCAAGAGGGTGAACCCTCGCAAGGCACCAGGCCCTAATGATGTGCTTGTTAGGGCTATGAAAACCTGTGCCAACCAATTGGCAGGAGTCTTCAAGGACATCCTTAATCTCTCACTGCTGCAGTTGGAGGTTTGCATCTGTTTCAAAAGGGTGACAATCATACCAGTCCCCAGGAAGAGCACAGTGAGCTGCCTCATTGGCTATCACCCACTGGCACTCATATCTACTGTGATGAAGTGCTTTGAGAGGTTGGTCATGGCTAGAATCAGGGACCTAAGCAAAGACCTGGACCTACTGAATTTGCCTCTCGCCACAATAGATCTACTGTGGATGCGATCTCACTGGCTCTCTACAGCCTTGGATCACCTGGATAATAGTAATGCCCATGTCAAGCTTCTGTTTATTGACTACAGATCATTGTTCAACACTATCGTACCCTCAGGTATAATCAACAATCTCCAAAACCTGGGCCTCTGTAACTCCCTCTGCAACTGGATCCTTGACTTCCTCACCAAGAGACCACAGTCTGAACGGATCAGAAATAACATATTCTTCTCACTGACAATCAACACTGGCACATCTCAAGGATGCATGCTTAGCCCACTGCTCTACTCTGTCTACACCCACAACTGTGTGGTTAGGCACAGCTCAAACAGCATCTATAAATTAGTCAGTGATACAACTATTGTTGGCAGAATTTCAGATGGTGATGAGGAGGCGTACAGGAGCGAGATAGATCAGTTGGCTGAGGTGTGTCACAGCAACAACCTTGCACTTAATGTCAGTAAGACCAAGGAATTAGTTGTGGATTTCAGGAAGAGTAAGTCGAGGGAAAACACACCTGTCCTCATCAAGGGATCAGAAGTGGAAAGGGTGAGAAGTTTCAAGTTCCTGGATGTCAACATCTCTGATGGTTTATCTTGGCCCCAACATATTGATGCAATTATAATGGAGGCATGACAGAGGCTATATTTCATTAGGGGTTTGAGGAGAATTGGGATGTCACCAAAGACACTCGTAAATTTCTACAAATAGACGGTAGAGAGCATTCTAACTAGTTGCAACGCCATATGGAGAGGGGCCACTACACAGGATCAGAAAAAGCTGCAGAAAGTTGTAAACTTTCCATTATGGGCAGTAACCTCCCCAGCATCCAGAACACCTCAAAGGTGATGCCTCAAAAAGGCAGCATCCATTAATAAGGACCCTATCACTCAGGACATGCCCTCTTCCCATGGCTACCATCAAGGAGGCAGTACAGGAGCTTGAAGACATACACTCGATGTTTCATAAACTGCTTCTTCTCGTCTTATTTCTGAATGAACCCATGAACACTTCTTCAGTATTTTTCCCTCTCTTTTTGTACTATTTACTATATATATCCACACTTATTGTAATTTATAATTTTTATTACTATGTATTATAGTATATTGCTGCTACAAAACAACAAATTTCACAACATTAACTTGGTGATATTAAACCTGATTCTATTAATTGTCTAAATCTGAGTCCTCATGTTACTGACCACCACCCTGATTGTTCACCTCCTTTCGATCTCCAACTCGCATCGCAGTCACATACCAAGAACGGTCTTTAATGCAATGCAGGTGGAACACACTCAGTTCTATTTGGGTTCTTGTTGGTTTTCAATTACTGTCTCAAGGACATTCTATGTTTCTAGACTGTGGGAAGTTGCACTGCTGAGATGGGCAGCTGCTGATCCCTGCAGTTTCTGTACCTCAAGCAGCTGTAACAACGCTGAATAAAGCATAAGGCACAAGCCAAGTCAGACAGGACTCGATATGAGACATTGCACATGAAAGTTTCCATCCTCCCCATCATTCTACAGATATTTACATATAGTAAAAATAGAAAATGCAGGAATTACTCAGCAGGTCAGGCACCATCTGTGACAAGGGAAACAGAGATCACATTTGAGGGCATTGATTTTCATTAGAACTGGAAAAGGTTAGAAATTTAACAGGGTTTTCAAAGAGCAGTGAAAAAAGAAAATGATTAAATGACAATATTGAAAATATGTGAGATAAAAGAAGAAATCAAGGGTGGGTGATGAACAAATGCAAATAGCATCACAGAAATCACTGTTTGGAGTAATTGGAACAGTGGAATCAGAATTTGCTGGTCTCCGTATTAAATGCAAAAGGATGTAATGTCTAATCAAAAAATTAGGCTTTGTTCCTTCAGCTTACGATGAACTTTATTGGTACAGCGCCAGTCACAGGGATGTCAGTGTAGGAGTTTGGGCAGAGAAATAAAGTAACAGACAGCTGTTAGCTCAAGGTCACATGTGCACCCTAAATGCAAGTGGTCTGCAAAGCAAGCCATCAAGTGGTGCATCTGTTTCACAGCTCCAGTGCTACCTGTGCAGAGTTGGCACGTTCTCCCTGTAGCTGCATGGGTTTCCTTCAGGTGCCCTGTTTGCCCCTCATTTTCTCAAAGTTGTGCTGGTTGATGGGTTATTTAGCTACTATTAGTTACTTATATTTCACAGAATTGGAGAAGGGGAATAATAATAATGTGAGATAATGGTCTACAAGGAAATGCATAGTGCAGTGGAATTGATGGGAATACTTTAATAGCTGGCATAAACTCAGTAATCTCAAGAATGTTCATCTCATGGCCCAACCAGAAGTCCTGGATGAATGCAGAGGTGCACACCCTATGAAAAGCCCAGCACCCTGCTTTCAGGTCCAGTAATAGAACAACTCTCCAAGCAGCCAGGAGAAGCCTCATCTTATGCATCAAGAAGGCAAAGACGACTAACATATTAAAAAGTTCAGGAACACCTGTCTGATAACGATCCTTGGCATATGTGGATGGCCATCAAGGCCATTACTGACTATGCAAGGAAAAGCAGCATCGACTGTACCAGTGACCCTGATGCTCTAAAAAATTTTTGTGCACGCTTCAAGGCATGCAACACAACGCCAGCCATGAAAGCTACCCCCTCCCAGGTGAGCAGCCACTGTCTGGAACAGCAGTGGACATGAGAAGAAACCTGCAGAGAGTCAAACCCCCTAAGGTGGATGGGTCTAACAACATCCCAGGCAGAGTATTCATGGATTGTGCACACCAGCTCAATGACGTCTTCACAGACGCCTTCAACCTTTCAGTCATCCAGGCTGCTGTCCCCACATGCTTCAAATCAGTCACCATCATCTTTGTACCAAAGAACTCTCCAACTTCAGAACTAAATGACTACTGCCCAGTGGCACTGACGTCAATTATCATGAAGTGCTTTGAATAGCTAAAGCTCAACTGATCCTCCCTCCCCATCATCTTCAACATGGGTCTTCCCCCCACTCCCCACCCCCACCTCCCCAGGACTGTGTGCTGAGTCCATTGCTCTACACCCTGCTCACACATGACAGTACAGCCAAGCATCTGAGCAATCACATCACCAAGTCTGCTGATGACACGATAATGGATGCAATATTAGATTTCCTATTAGGAAACTGGTTAGGACAAGTGACGGAAGTGTGTATAGTGGAGCACTTTGGTTCCAGTGATCATAACACCATTAGTTTCAACTTGATCATGGATAAAGATAGATCTGGTCCTAGGGTTGAGCTTCTAAATTGGAAGAAGGCCAAATTTGAAGAAATGAGAAAGGATCTAAAAAGCGTGGATTGGGACAGGTTGTTCTCTGGCAAGGACGTAATCGGTAAGTGGGAAGCCTTCAAAGGAGAAATTTTGAGAGTGCAGAGCTTGTATGTTCCCGTCAGGATTAAAGGCAAAGTGAATAGGAATAGGTTCTCAAGGGATATTGCAACTCTGATAAAGAAGAAGAGAGAGTTGTATGACATGTATAGGAAACAGGGAGTAAGTAAGGTGCTTGAGAAGTATAAAAAGTGCAAGAAAATACTTAAAAAGGAAATCAGGAGGGCTAAAAGAAGACATGAGGTTGCCTTGGCAGTCAAAGTGAAGGATAATCCAAAGAGCTTTTACAGGTATATTAAGAGTAAAAAGATTGTAAGGGATAAAATTGGTCCTCTTGAAGATCAGAGTGGTCGGCTATGTGCGGAACCAAAAGAAATGGGGGAGATCTTAAATGGGTTTTTTGCATCTGTATCTACTAAAGAAACTGGCATGAAGTCTATGGAATTAAGAGAAACAAGTAGTGAGATCATGGAAACTGTACAGATTGAAAAGGAGGAGGTGCTTGCTACCTTGAGGCAAATCAAAGTGGATAAATCCCCAGGACCTGACAGGGTATTCCCTCGGACCTTGAAGGAGACTAGTGTTGAAATTGCAGGGGCCCTGACAGATGTATTTAAAATGTCGGTGTCTACGGGTGAGGTGCCGGAGGATTGGAGAATAGCTCATGTTGTTCCATTGTTTTAAAAAAGGATCGAAAAGTAATCTGGGAAATTATAGGCCAGTAAATTTGACATCGGTAGTGGCTAAGTTATTGGAGGGAGTACTAAGAGACAGAATCTACAAGCATTTGGATAGACAGGGACTTATTAGGGAGAGTCAACATGGCTTTGTGCGTGGTAGGTCATGTTTGACCAATCTATTGGAGTTTTTCGAGGAGGTTACCAGGAAAGTGGATGAAGGGAAGGCAGTGGATGTTGTCTACATGGACTTCAGTAAGGCCTTTGACGAGGTCCCACATGGGAGGTTAGTTAGGAAAATTCAGTTGCTAGGATGAATTGAGAGAGGTGGTAAATTGGATTAGACATTGGCTCAATGGAAGAACCCAAAGAGTGGTCGTAGAGGATTGCTTCTCAGAGTGGAGGCCTGTGACTAGTGGTGTGCCACAGGGATCAGTGCTGGGTCCATTGTTAATTGTCATCTATATCAATGATCTGGATGATAATGTGGTAAATTGGATCAGCAAATTTGCTGATGATACAAAGATTGGAGGTGTAGTGGACAGTGAGGAAGGTTTTCAAAGCTTGCAGAGGGATTTGGACCAGCTGGAAAAATGGGCTGAAAAATGGCAGATGGAGTTTAATACAGACAAGTATGAGGTACAGTATTGCACTTTGGAAGGACAAACCAAGGTAGAACATACAGGGTAAATGGTAAGGCACTGAGGAGTGCAGTAGAACAGAGGGATCTGGGAATACAGATGCAAAATTCCCTAAAAGTGGCATCACAGGTAGATAGGGTCGTAAAGAGAGCTTTTGGTACATTGGCCTTTATTAATCAAAGTATTGAGTATAAGAGCTGGAATGTTATGATGAGGTTGTATAAGGCATTGGTGAGGCCGAATCTGGAGTATTGTGTTCAGTTTTGGTCACCAAATTACAGGAAGGATATAAATAAGGTTGAAAGAGTGCAGAGAAGGTTTACAAGGATGTTGCCGGAACTTGAGAAACTCAGTTACAGAGAAAGGTTGAATAGGTTAGGACTTTATTCCCTGGAGCGTAGAAGAATGAGGGGAGATTTGATAGAGATATAGAAAATTATGATGGGTATAGATAGAGTGAATGCAAGCAGGCTTTTTCCACTGAGGCAAGGGGAGAAAAAAAACCAGAGGACATGGATTAAGGGTGAAGGGGGCAAAGTTTAAAGGGAACATTAGGGGAGGCTTCTTCACACACAGAGTGGTGGGAGTGTGGAATGAGCAGCCAGACGAGGTGGTAAATGCGGGTTCTTTTTTAACATTTAAAAATAAATTGGACAGGTACATGGATGGGAGGTGTATGGAGGGATATGGACCGTGTGCAGGTCAGTGGGACTAGGCAGAAAATGGTTCAGCACAGCCAAGAAGGGCCAAAAGGCCTGCTTCTGTGCTGTAGTTTTTCTATGGTTTCTATGGTAGGGCTCATCACCAACAATGACGAGAAGGCCAACAGGGAAGATATGAAGGAGTTTGAGGCCTGGTGCCAGGCAAATAACCTCTTCCTTAATGTCAATAAGACAATGGAGATGATTATTGACTTCAGGAGAACTTGCACCACTCACACCCACCTTTACATCGGTGGCACAGCAGTGGAAACTAAGCAATTTCAAACTCCTGGGAGTGCACATCATCCACAACCTCTCATGGTCCCAGAACACATCTTACACTGTCATGAAAGTTCACCAAGAGCTTTGCATATCCATACTCACGTCTTTCTACAGATGTGCAGTAGAGAGCATCCAAACATGCTGCATCACTGCATGGTACAGAAACTGTACCTCAGCTGACAGGAAGGCTCTGCAACAGGTAGTCAAAACTGCCCGATGCATCACTGGCACTATCCTATCCACCATCAAGGATATATAAAGAGAAAAAGGCCAGTAACATCATGAAGGATTCCACCCACCCTGTTCATAAACTTTTAAATTATTATTATGTTCTTTATCTTTTGTGTTTTTATGCTGCATTTGACCCAGAGTAACAATTATTTCTTTCTGCTTACCCTGTGTACAGAAAAAGACTTTAAACAATCTCTTTAAAACTCTTGATCGGGATAAATGACTTCTTTCTATGTTTTAATAAAATATATAATACTTGAGAACATTGAAAATCTACACCCTTTTGCCTCTTGCACATTACTGATTTTCATCTCTACATGAGTGCCTTCATACACCTGATAGCACAGAAACAGGCCCTTCAGCCTATCGTGTCCATGCCAACCATTAATTATCCTCCACGCTAATCGCATTTAGCAAACATCTGGTCCTCAGCACTCTCTGTCTTGGCAATTAAACTGCTATGTAGGTACTAGTTAAATGTTATGTCTGTGTCCACATATACCCCAAGAAGAATACCTTTATGACACTTTTGCTGTGGGTAAACATTCCTTACTATCCATTCTATCTGTGCCTCTCCTAATTTTATGTAATTCTATTAGATATCCCCTGTAACCTCCTCTGCTCCAAGAAAATCAAGCCCAGTAGATTCTGTCTCCCCTTGTAAGTGAAATGCTCTAACCAGACAATAATTTCCTCTGCACCCTTTCCAGTGCATAAGTTGACAAGCTCCATGAACTGATCTTAAGTATGGCAGCAATTCTCTGCACTGGCTAAAGGATTTACCAGCATTGGGAATCCAAGGTTCACCAATGGACATGAACTGGGTAAGGCATAATGTATGCAAATCATTTACTTAAGGATATTAAAGAAGAAAATGTAGCCACTCGGAGAAAGACCACATAAAAGGCAACAAAGAATTATGAAAAATGTATTTCAATTAGGTATTTTAAATTTCGTGGTGTACTTCAGCTGTCAAGCATTACTACGCTGCAAACTATGCAGCAAGAGCAAAAACACATCACCTATCCTGGCATTAATCTCACCCAAATTAATAAAAGTATTACGTTAATCCATATATAGAGAAGCATTAAAATACTCATAATTAGTTCTACCAGAAGTCCGTGTGCTTGCCCTTTAAGTAGCCTAGTTTTAGGTGAAACAAAGTTCATGAAACCTTTTTTTTCCATGAGCAAATTAGAACTGCATTCATCAGACCAGTGAGGTTACAAACCACACTGTAGACAGAACCAGGCATTGCATTTTTCTTCCTATCATTTGTATTGCTCTCAAAAGTGTTGGCAAAAAGGTTCAGGGTTGAAAGCTGAGCAATGGCTGCAATTTCACTGTAGTCTGTGTTTAGCCTAGTTTCCATCATACAGCACGATTTTTTTCATCATTACAGGAAGAACTTTCTCAATTTAGTTATGGGTCTGCCTGTGATTTTTGTTTTGAACAGTAGGGTAGCTTCAGGCTTCTGTACCTTGAGTTTGTAAACATGGTGAGAGGGCCTGCTGAGATTTCTCCTTTGACAAACAAGAGGAAAATGTCTGCAAAGAGTTGCTACTGAAGTTTCAGAAGTGGCCAGATTATTATGAGAAAAATGACTGTAAAAAACAGCAACATACATCAAAGTTGCTGGTGAACGCAGCAGGCCAAGCAGCATCTATACGTCGACTGCACCTCTTCCTATAGATGCTGCTTGGCCTGCTGCGTTCACCAGCAACTTTGATGTATGTTGCTTGAATTTCCAGCATCTGCAGAATTCCTGTTGTTTGCGTGTAAAAAACAGCATTCAGCTGCACGCTCCCATACAAACACAATAGATCTAGAGGATTATAAATTGAGCTAGAGGCACTGTGTACTTCAAAGGTTTGACTTTGGTGATGTTTAGCAAAGTATTGGTCAGGACATAAAGTTTGAATTATTGCTACATGATCTTCAATTGCCAATTTGGTGTCCAAATTTAACAACTCACCCAATTAAGGCACTTCAGATAACGCAGCGTTCCCCAGAACTGCATTGCATTTGCAGGCTAGTTCTCTGTGCACAATTCTCTGGAGTGGAACTTGAACTCATGAACCAGAAATGGGAGTACCAGGTCTCTCCTTCTGAGCATCAGATACAATCTGTTATTTCCCTGTAGTCTCAGTCATTATGTTGAGAGAATCAATTCTTAATCTCATGATCTCTGCACAATATCCAGATTGACAGTAGTATTCTCATAACTGAGGGGTTGCTGCATTGTCAGAGTTGAGGCTTTTTGAGACCAAAAATGTATGGTTTTATAAATGGAAGCAAAAATACCATTGTCTGATGGGAAAAAAATCTGAGAATTATTCCAAGTATCCTAGCAACATTCACTGCCCTATGAAAATGAGCTGCTGCATTTCCCCACACAGGGCTTGCTTAACTGGACCTCTGGCTGTAAAGCACTTAGGGAAGCTTGTGAGAAACAAAGGCCTGAAATTCTGTAGAATTCGCTGTATTTCCATTGGGTGATTTTTCAGTGACAAAACATGGTTTCCTTTGGATCTCTGTGCATATACACTCAATGGCTACTTTATTAGGTACAGGAAGTAGCTAATGAAGTAGCCACTTGGTGTATTTCTGTCTGTTTGTGGTCTTCTGCTGCTGTAGCTTATCCACTTCAAGAGTGCACATGTTATGCATTTAGAGGTGCTCTTCTGCACACCACTGTTGTAATGTTGGGGTTATTTGAGTTACTGTTGCCTTTCTGTCAGTTTGAACCAGTCTAGCCATTCTCCTTTGACTTTTCGCTTTAACAAGGCATTTTCACCCATATAACTGCCGCTCACTGGATTTTTTTTTTGTGTTTTTCACACCATTCTCTGTAAACTCTAGAGATTGTTTTGTGTGAAAATCCCAGGAGATTAGCAGTTTCTGAGATAACTCCAGTCACGCCACCTGGCACCAATAATCATTCCACAGTCAAAGTCACTTAGATGACATTTCTTCCCCATTCTGATATTTGGTACGAACAGCATCTGAACCCCTTGCCATGTCTTCAAGCTTTTATGCACTGAGTTGCTGCCACAATATTTGCATTAATGAGCAGGTGTACCTAATGAAGTGGCCACCGATTGTAGAGTTAAAAACTTCTGGAAATGATCTCATGCAGCACAACAACAGAAGAAGGATTAATATTTATAATGAAGTCTTGTCAACTGTGGTGCAGTAACCAAAAAGCAATTTACTTCTGACTATTACTCTTGAGCTGATTTGTATCTCCTCCTCAGGCTGCTTTCTAATCTAGGCTAAATATACACATGGACCGACCACAACAAAGGAGTCTATAAGTGGAGCTAAATGCACTAGTTTATTCTAGAGTGGCACCAGGAGCATGTGTGAACATGCAGAGACGTAGCCTGCCAATGTCAGCTGTCTGAACTGACTCAGAATTGTTGATGGACAATGCAAGCTATTCAGTTGTTTTTTTTCTAAATGGAAACAGGAATTTAAAAATAGCAGGAAAAGTTGTGGAAAATTCACCACACCAACTGCAGTAAAATTTTGATAATCTAGCACCAGATCATTCAGAAATTGTAATGTCTGGCATGTAGCTCTTTGGTCCAGATTATGAGGCAGGAGTCCAGAGTACAAGCAGGGATGTGGCTAGTTCCAGAGTCTGGAGTGTATCTGAAACCAGGGTCCGGAGTGTATCTGGAACCAGTGTCCAGACTGTGGGTCAGAACTGTAGTTGGTGGTCAAGATGCCAAGGGTCTAGATTCTAAAGATTTGCAGTTAGGTCTGTTATTCAGAGTACTTGTATATTTCTGTTTTCTTTAAACTTATCAGGTTCACTGGAAAATGTAATGTACTACTGTTGAAGAGGATGAAACAAGGTGGGTTTGGGTATTAACAGAAGTTAGATCCAAGAGACCAAAGAATCTGCTAGTCCTGGGATTGCTGGATTATTGAAATTTGACTTCATTATCACTTCATATGAAAAAATAATTTCATGGCAAGAAGGGCTCTAATCCGCCATTCGATGATTTCCACCATTAACCTTGAAACCAAGAAAATTACCACTTCATTACCTGCCGTGATATTGCTAGATTTCCCTACTGTAGCCATATTAACAATATTAACAGGGCTAGGCTGCTGTTCAACAGAAGCACTTTGTAGCCCATATATGTATTCCAGCATGCCATAAAGCAACCAAGGTCACTGTAAACAAGCAAGCATGTGAGAAGAGCGAGAGTGTGTAAAGAACTTAAGATGTACTTCAGAAATGTTAGTGATTTGAGCTAGAGATGTGGTTTAGGATGGTTTAACAGCAATGTTAATCCAGTACCATGCTTTAGAGATAAATTAGGGATGTTAGTTAAAGGTAAATCATACAACAATGTCATGTGTTCAGTGAACAGAATGGTCAAGAGTACACCGCACAAAGAAACCCTGGCCCCATTAGTGAGTCAAAGTCAATTGTTTTTATGCAAGATGTCCTTGGAGACAGAGGTTGAACTGTACTGGATACCAGACCTGCAGCAATAAAGTTGTTTCTGAAATGGTACAACAGTTCATGGGCATTTAATGGCCAGAAATAAATATTGTTTTTTTTTTCAGTGATACCAATGCTCTGTCAATGAATATTTAAAAAGTAGCAATAGTGTTGTAAAGAGCAAAAACAAAGTACTGGGTAAGATGGGGACCTAATACAATAAAGCTGCAAATATATAACAGGAATTAATAATTTAAGTCTATGACCTCTCGTGAAAACTGATTTTGGTCTGCCACACATTCGCTCTTCACCAATACTGCATCAACTTCCAAGTGTGTTTTTATTTTGTACTTAATACAGTACCTTTAACGTTGTAAAATGTCCCATGTGCTTTCTGAGAGCAGTTTTCAACAGAAAGAGATGCTAAGACAGTTGATCAAGAGCTTCAAGAATATTAAATGAGTAGCAGAAATGTAATGGTGGTGAGGACTTTCCAGAGCTGAGAGCCGTGGCAGTTCATGGAGCAGCCAGCTGAGATGCAGAGAAGGGAATTCCAAAACATACTGATCGGATTATTTTTATGCGGAAACGTATAAGAAATCATTTTTGTTATTATCGTTGAGCTACACCACCTCCTAGCAGAACGATCCTATCAGTCCCGTTATCCTGCTCTTTCTCCATAACCCTGTGAATTATTCTCTCTCGTGTTTATGACACCATTTGGTTCTCTTTCCAGCACCCTAACAAGAGTTCCAGATCATCTTCTTTGGCAGCTCCCTGATCCAGAATGCCTTCCTTCTGGTCAGGTTTAGTGGATTCTGAGTTGGCTATTGAGGTCATTGATGGAATCACAAACCCTTCCCTAGAAGGTGACTGATGGAGACAGGCAGGTGGATAGCGCCTGAGGTGGTGAACTCTTCGAACTACTTACACAAGACTTTGAGACACCCCTAATGCATGTACTCCGAATACTGCAGCTACATACTTTCTTATGTAAAGAGATAACATTTGCATGCAATATTTTGGGTAAGATCTGCCATATGTAATTAGCTCTTGCAGTAAAGACTATCATACATTTGTCTTCCTAACTGCTTTCTGTATCTAAAGTGATTCATGTGCAAGGATATCCTGGTCCCTCTGAACACCAACACCTTTCAAGCCCTCACCTAATCACTTAAAAATTATATCCCTTTTTTTCCATCAAAGTGGATGATTTTACATTTTTTCTCACTATGTTCCATCTGCTAATTACTTCTCCTGTCTATACCATTCTAGCATTTTTTTTCTCTGCACCCTCCATGGGACCTTCCTAAAGTGTGTTGAGAGAATTGGACACAGTGTTCCATTTGTTATCTATCTAGTATTTTGTTCAAGTCCAAAACTGAGTTCCAAAACTGCTCCAAACTGCTTTGTTGGTCATGACATCTATTGCTTCATTAATTATGTCTTATGTCTGTTATATTTCTTCCACAGGAGATATAGACAATACCTTTAATATGCATATGCTATCATGCTTAGTATTAATGTCAATTTCCTCCTGCTATTCTCAAAGGGAGAAAAGCTTTTAAATAATTAAAAATATGTCTTTCATTGGCTGGAGTTTAGAAGTATGAGGGGGGGGAATCTTATTGAAATCTATCAAATATTGAAAGGCCTAGATAGAATGGATGTGGAGAGAATGTTTCCTACACTAAGGGGGTCAATGTCTGGAGGGCATAGCCTCAGTATACAAAGATGTCCCTTTAGAATGGAATGAGGAGGAATTTCTTTAGTCAGAAAGTGGTGAATCAATGGAATTCATTGCCGCAGACAGCTGTGGAGGCCAAGTCATTTGGAATATTTAAAGAGGAGGTTGATAGGTTATTGATTAGTCAGGATGTCAAAGGTTACAGGGAAAAGGCAGGAGAATGGTGTTGAGAGGGATAGTAAATCAGCCATGATGGATTGGCGGAACAGACTCTTTCAACGGAATGGCCTAATTATACTCCTATACCTTATGGTCGTATTATTTTAATCCCAAACTGCACTTAAATATAAATCAGCAAAAATATACACTTCTTCCAGTCTGGTGCAGTGCATTCAATGCTCACAATGTGATCTCATCTACAAATGGAGGACACTAAATGAAGATTGTTTTGTAGAACACCTGCAATCTGTCCAAAGTGGCAACACTGAGATTCCAGTTTCCTGAATTAATCACTTTGATTCTCTTCTTGAATCACTCTCTGCCCTCTCAATTTTCAGCCTCCTACACTGCTGCACCAGTGAAAAACACTATATTGTCCGACCAGCTACATCTCAAACCCCAGGACCTGATGCTGACAATATTTTTAGAAAAACCTCTATTTTGACAGATGTGGGGGTAATTTTCTGTTTCAATTTGTTAAATTTTTAATTGTTTCTATATCACGAGGTTCCGACTGCTTGTTTTCAAAGAATCTGTTACTCTGACAAATGTGGTCTATATATTGAGGCACACATTGTCGCCACCATTCCCTCTCTGCAACTTTAAAAAAACGTGATTTCTCACTTCTCCTGTTCTAATAGAAGGCCCTTGATGGTTCTTTTTCTTTCCCCATGGATACTGCCTGGTTTGCTGAGTACTTCTAGCGTTCTCTTTTTTTTAATCTCAGATTTCTAGCACCTGCAATATTTTCTGACTGTAAAATTCTCCATTTTATTTAATGATCTGATTAAAGTGAAGCTGGGTGAAGTAATGAGTAAGGACACTTGTATGAATCAAAGCATAATATGAAAAAATTAAGTGGGCAAACAGTCTGCATGTGCACTGTATACCGTGGAGTCACACTGCATGAAAACAGGCCCAGCAGCCCATAGAACCTCTGCTGAATCACCCATTTACACTAATCCCATTCTGGTTTTCTCACGTTCCACTCAACTCCCCCTAAATGCTATCACTCACCTACACACTAGGAGTAATTTACAGCACTTTTACAGTCTTTTGGATGTGGGAAGAAACAAGAGCACCCAGAAGAAACCCACATTGTCACAGGGAGGACATATAAACTGCACACAGAAGGCACCAGAGGTCAGGATTGAACCTAGGTGTCTGTGTTGTGAGACAGTAGCTCTCTGGGATGCATCACTGTGCAGCCCATATCATGTAAATCTGGGTCTGGATTTATTTGTTCTTAAATCTATCAAACTGATATGGAAGTCCTGTAATCCCATAGCACCAAATTCTGACTATCACAGCTGCTCAAGGCACAGAATTAGTACAGATCACCAGCTGCTAATCTCAACAGTGTAACTTCCTCAAGTTCTGAAACAAAATATCCTTCCGAGTGAAATGTCAATTAAGTGCCGTGCAGAAAACCAACTCAATGGTCACCTATGTTATCAAGTAACTGTGATGTTAGGAACTGTGGTCGATGATGGTTTGAATAAAACTTTTTACACATTAACTACTGACAGAAAGAATGTATATATGATCTTCCAATCTTACAATGTGCTCTTCCAATTCCCAAACTTTTGTCCCATTAGTATTTAAACCTCGACCTTGTCTTTATTTGTCTATGCCCTAACCTTTGGAATTCTTTCCCTAATCTTCTCTACTTCCCTATGAGTTCTAGCTTAAGGTGCTTCTTCAGACTTAACCCTTTATCCGAGCTATTGCTACTTGATCTCTGATTACTTCCTATTCTCTACGGGTTAGAAGAATGAGAGGAATTTACAATATTGTGACAGAGTTCAGTACCAAGATCAGAGAATCAGAATAAGGGTGAGCTGATTTAAGACTGAAATGAGGAGAATTTTCTTCACACAAAGAGATGTCAGAGTTGAATAATGTTTCATGGAAGTAATATGTATTGGAGAGAGTGGAACACTGATGAGCAGCATGTAGTCACTGTAATAATGCCGGAAATGTACAGCAGCTTCCAACAAACAGCAATGTAATGATATCTGATCATCTGTAAAGATAATATAATCACCAAGTATTTGAAGAAAGTTGTTTAGTCAGAGATTGATTAGAATGTAGAACTTGCCACTATCTTGTTTTGCTGAGACAAATAACATTGCTACCGTTTAAGGGGCAACTGATTATCTCCCTCTCCCAATACATGCTGACCAACTTTAACAGATATTCAACATTTCAATAAAGAAATTTCCTTCCATGCTTTCAAGTTTCTTATTAATCTCATTGAAATTACCAGAAAATGTGCAAAGGAACCAAATCTATTAATAGGATTGCCAACAGGAAAAGGTTTGGAGGATATGTAAAACAGTTCAATGACCAAGATCAAAATGTAGTCCTAGAGGCAGAAGGCATGGCTGAGGTTTTACTGCAAAGGAAAAAGATGCTGCTGGACTCTCAGCACAGGAGGATTAGTTGGGGAGAACAGTTGAGATTCTGAATGCCAAGCTTTGATAAAGGTGAAGTATCAGAAAGGATATATTACCTACTTCGGGTAACTGAAATGGATGGAGAGGTAGATGAAATTCAGTTAGGAATAATAGAAAGTGTTAAATTTTGATAGTAAAAATGAGAAGAGGCAATACAAGGTAGAAAATGAAATTCTAACAATTGGAACAGAAACAAAGGCAGCTAAGATACAACTAGATGGTTTGTTGATAGTTGTAGAATAGATTGAGAGAATGAGTTAAAAAGCGTATTAGATCCTGGGCTTTTAGACTAAGAGCAAGGTTGTTCTGACTAACTTTTATAAACTCTGGTTCAACCACAGCCAGACCAATGTGTCCAGTTTCTGCAAATGTTTTGGAGAAACTGGCAGAAAGAATTTACTATAAAAATTCCAGTGATGAAGAACTTAAGTTGTATGGATAGATTGAAGAAAAGTTGGTTTTGATCCCATTGGAAATAGAGGAGGTTATGAGAGGATCTGACAGTTAGAGAAACTATCCTTAATGAGAAAATAATCACAAATGTGATTGGCAACTGAACCATATGTGTCATGAAGTAAAATTTGTTATGATTAGTGAATGCTTAGGATTTGGAGTTCTCTGTAAGGGGTGTAAAACTTATTTGTAATATTCAAAAGGGAATTGGAACAGTACCTCAAAGGAAATGCTTTGGTTAACTATAGAGAGGCCTCAGACTGATTGGATTATTTTTATTTAGAATTAGTACAGTCTTGATGGACTGAATGGTTCGTTTCCATGTTGTAATCAGTCTGTAATTCTGAACCGGCAAAACTCTGGCATAATCTGCACTAATGTATTTCCCAACTTTTGCTGTTCTGATATTAGGTACTCCACTATTGATAATATCGCTATCAGTTTCACAGGCCACAACTTTTGGAATTAATTTCCTAAAGCTTTCCTTCTCCCCATTCTTGTAAATTGCTCCTTTGGGCAGGTTATTGGTCATCTGTCTTGATATATTTGGTGTTAACTTTGTTTGGTAGACACTTCCGTAAAATGCTTCAAGACAATTTATGGTGGAAAGCATATAGGTTTTTACTGCAGAATAGTTGGTATTTAGAAATATGAAAATATTGGAACGATTGTAGAGGATACTGATTAGGCCACAGCCGGAGTGCCATCCAAAGTTTTAATCCTCTTTTGCACTTTCTTCAAATCTGGCATTGAAGGAAGTCTAAAAGAGATTCACTGGATTTAAGGATTATCACAATATTAGATCTGTAATCTTTGGAGTTTAGTAGAAAGAGTTTATTTTATTGGAACAAATAAAATCCTGAGGGGACATGACAGGATGGATTTTGAAATGTTTCCACTAGTAGGAAAGTCTCAAACAAGGGGAGATAGTTGCAAGATTGGAGGCAAAAGGAACTTCCTTTCACAGACGATTGTGGAAGCTAGATCATTGGGGATATTTAAGAAGGGAGCAGATACATTTTTGAATAACAAGGAAACTAAGGGCTATGGCACAATAGAAGTGAAACCTTGGGCAGATCAGCATGATTATATTGAAAGGTGAGGCAAGTTTGAGGGGCCGTGGCTACTCCTGCACCTGTTTTCTTATTATGTAATTCATGTATCATACAGTGAGCAAGTTTCAGTTGGCTATACATAATCTCTCTGTGTTGTCTAATATCTATGAGGGCAGTCTGTGTCTGAGAGCAGGACACACAGCTCAGGCACTCATTAAAAGTAATTACTTTTATCTACACCTCCACAAAATACAGTGGGAGGTGGCAGCTGCAAAGTATTGTTTAACAAAATGTAGGAAATTCTCTCAGATGAAATTGCTAATGTACCACTGACCACTATACACCATTTCATAAAAATGCAGATGCTAGAATTCTCCAGTAAAACACTTAACAGATCAGATAGCATCTGTGGGCAAACAAAGTTAGCATTTCAGGTTGGAGAGAGTTAAGGAGAGAAAGGACAAGTGAGTATTTCTGATAGCACACTGTTCCCTCTGTTCAGTCAATATTCTAACTGTTGTCCAACTTATGAATGTTGATGTTTTCCTTAATTCTTCTCAGCAGCAATGGTATCACTCAGTGTTCACACTCTCATTTGTGGATTCAGAGAAGTCAGCATAAAATATATGGCAGCATCACACTACAATACTGAAGAAATGTAATACCCATATTTTGGTTGGTACTTCCAAATGTGGCCCTTAAAATACTGAGGAGTAACTTACTTAATCAAGAGGAGGAACATTCATTGGCAACTGAAGATGTAAAAAAAATGAAGATGCTAAGAAATCTGAAATTAAATATAAAAAGTTGGAAGCAGTTAGCATCTGATGTAATCTACCTATTGATGTTTCCAGCATTTTTGTTTTTGAATTGTCCCTGGTGTTCTAGCTAGCATTTACAAAATCTAAATGTCAGGTTGTTTAGCTCTCTGCTGCTTGTGGGACCTTGCAGTTTTGTTTCCCAATATCACAACAGTGAACAAGAGGAGATTAATGCCTTCAACTTTCATTAGGATTTCTTGAGCTTGTGCTATAGACCTATACAGGTATTTTCTTCACATGCTGAACTGCCCTGTTAACAATAAACTATTTTTGTTAACTGATTTAATTATGTGGCTCATAGAATAATAATCCCGGGTTAAAATTGTGTTTTTTATTATTGACTTGCCCTTGTAATCGTCTCAATTGCACAAGAATGCATCAGATGAAAGGTAAAATAGGATGTTCAGTTTATGTACAAATAATAAGGGTGGTTTTGCATAGGAAAAATACTTTCACTTGGTTATTTGTGTATACTGATGCACACATATGGATCTGAACCTGTTATTTGTAATAACAGAAGAATGAGTAATGTTTATGTAAATATTCTGGTTAACTGTGGTAGAATTATAGTGAAAGAAGTTCTCCCAGTATTAATGCAGAGCTGATATATATCTCAACATTGACTTGCATGTCAGCAACTCTGTAGTCATAGCTAATTCTGCACAGTGGCTAAGTCAAAAACCGGAGATTAAAGTGCTATATACTTCTGGAGTAGCACTGACAGCGAGTGTAGACATAAAAGGACAAAGCCTGCAAATGTCATTAATGGGAAATGACTCAGAGCTGGATACAAATAGCAAGTTGCTCATTGCTTCAGCAAAGAGAAACATGCGTTTAGAAATTTCTGCATACTAATTACATTACTGAACTGGTAGTCCACGGGCCTGGATCCAGAGATGTGACTCTAGCTTCCAAAATGGCATCAGAAATAATTATATTCTATGAATTAATTAATTTAAGTGTTTTAACAAAGTAATCTCAGTAATGGTGAAAAAGGTGTTTAGCACATTAGCTTTCATCTCTGGGCATTGAGTGTCGAAGATGGGACATTGTAATGCAGTTGTAAAAGTTGTTGGTGAGGCCACTTTTGGTCTTACAATTTAGAAAGATGTAGTTAAACTAAAAAGAGTGCAAGCAACATCCCTTTTTAAAGAAATCTGTATTTACAGGGATGTTGCCTAGACTAGAGGGAGAAATCATAGAGAAGTACAGCACAGAAACAGGCCCTTCGACCGGTTTAGTCCGTGCCGAAACCATTTAAACTGTCTACTCCCAATGACCTGCTTCTGGACCATCGCTCTCCATTTCCCTACTCTCCATGTACCTATCCAAACTCTCTTAAACATTGAAATCAAGCTCGCATGGACCACTTGTGCTGGCAGCTTATTCCACACTCTCACGACCCTCTTAGTGAAGATGTTTCCCCTCATGTTCTCTTAAACTTGGCAGAGCGGACTCAATGGGCCGAATGGCCTACTTCTGCTCCTTTGTCTTGTCTTGTAAACTTCTCACCCTTCACCCTTAAGCCATGACCTCTGGTTGCAGTCCCATCCAACCTCAGTGGAAAAAAACTGCTTGCATTTACCCTATCTATACCCCTCATAATTTTGTAAACCTCTATCAAATCTCCTCTCAATCTTCTACATTCTAAAGAATGCAGTCCTAACCTATTCAATCTTTCCTTATAACTCAGGTTCTCCAGACCCAGCAACATCCTTGTAAATGTTCTCTGCACTCTTTCAACAAACAAGAGAAAATCTGCAGACACGAGGAAATCTGCAGATGCTGGAAATTTAAGCAACACACACAAAATGCAGCAAGCCAGGCAGCATCCATAGGAAGAAGCACAGTCGACGTTTCAGGACCAGCATTTTGTGTGTGTTGCATGAAAACCTGTAGATGCTGGAAATTCGAGCAACACACACAAAATGCTGGAGGAACTCAGCAGGCCAGGCAGCACCTATGGAAAAAAGTACAGTCAAAGTTTCGGGCCAAAGCCCTTCGGCAGGACTGGCAAAAAAAAGCTGAGGAGTAGATTTAAAAGGTGGGGGAGGGGAGAGAGAAACGCCAGGTGATAGGTGAAACCTGGAATTGGAGGGAAGAAGTAAGGAGCTGGAAAGTTGATTAATGAGATGAGGTGAGAGAGGGAAAAGGGGATGGGAATTGAAGGCAGGGGTGGAGTTGGGGGCCATTACCGGAAGTTGAAGAAATCGATGTTCATGCCTTCAGGTTGGAGGCTAATTGATGTTCATGTCATCAGGTTGGAGGCTACCACCCCACCAGCCTTTGCATCCAGCACATAATTCTCCGAAACTTCCGCCACATCCAACAGAATCCCACCACCAATACATCTCTCCCTTCCCCCCACCCCCACCACTTTCTGCATTCTGCAGGGATCGCTCCCTACGCGACTCCCTTGTCTTTTCGTCCCTCCCCACTGATCTCCCTCCTGGCACTTATCCTTGCAGGCAGAACAAGTGTGACACCTGCCCCTACACCTCCTCCCTCACTACCATCCAGGGCCCTAAACAGTCCTTCCAGGTGAGGCGACACTTCACCTCTAAGTCAGTTGGGGT
Organism: Mobula hypostoma; assembly: GCF_963921235.1. NCBI lineage: Eukaryota > Metazoa > Chordata > Chondrichthyes > Myliobatiformes > Myliobatidae > Mobula > Mobula hypostoma. The sequence goes on from NC_086107.1 coordinate 101,948,904, forward strand.
CATTAACTGCGTTTGGTGCTCCCAGTGTGGCCTCCTATGCATCGGTGAGACCCAACGTAAATTGGAAGACCACTTTGCCGAGCATCTACACTCCATCAGCCAGAACAAGCGGGATCTCCCAGTGCTCATCCATTTTAATTCCACTTCCCATTTCCATTCTGATATGTCCATCCATGGCCTCCTCCACTGTCGTGATGAGGCCACACTTAGGTCGGAGGAATAACACCTTATGTTCCATTTGGGGAGCCTCCAACCTGATAGCATGAACATCAATTTCTCAAACTTTCAGTAAGGCCTCCCAACCCTCCCCCCCCCTTCTCCATTTCCCATCCCCTCTTCCCTCTCTCACCTCATTTCACCAATCAACTTCCCAGCTTTTTACTTCATCCCTCCTCTTCCATGTTTCACCTATCACCTGGTGGTTCTCTCTCCCCTCCTCCCACCTTTTAAATCTCCTCAGCTTTTTCCTCCAGTCCTGCAGAAGGGTTTCGGCCTGAAACATTGATTGTATTTTTTTCCATAGATGCTGCCTGGCTTGCCGAGTTGCTCCAGCATTTTAGGTGTGTTGCTGTGCACTCACTCTTTCAACCTTGTTTATATCTTTCCTGTAGACAGGTGACCATGATGCTTCAAGTTAGGCTTCATCAATGTCTTGTACAACTTCAACATAACATCCCATTCCAGAGGTTTGCCAGGCTAGGGCTTTATTCTTTGGAATATTGGAATATCTTGTAGAAATGTTTAAAATTATAAGCATAGATAAGGTGTTTGATTAAAAATATTTTCCCCAGGATAAGGGTGACTAAAATTAGAGGACGTGGATTTAGGGTGAGAGGGGAAACATTTAAAAGGAACCTGAAGGGCAGCTTTTTTCACCAGAAGGTGGTGAGTACATGGAAAGAACTACAAAAGTGGTGAGGCAAGTACAGTGGTATCATTTAAGAACCACTTGGATAGGTACATGGAGGGGTGAGACTTAGAAGGATATGGGCTGAACCCAGGAAATTGGGACTAGCTAAGTGGACACTGAGGTCAACGTGGACTGACTGGGTTGAAGGGTCGAATCTGTATTGTATTGCTCTATGACTCTAACGATGAGCATGTAACTGCTAGATTGTAAAAAAAAATCTTATTCACTAACATGCTTTAATAAAGGAAAACTTCTGAACCTGTATATATCCCTAGGCTTACAATAATATGTTTACTCTTGATTGTCCTTTGAAATGTCCTGACAATCTATATGGATCAAAACATTAAATCAAAATAAGAATAAAAACAGACCAACGAAGATCAACTGGACAATGGATTAAAACAACGTTTGCCCCCAATCTTGTTGCCGTAAAAAGAAAATGTTCCTAATAGACATCAGGGAACTGGTATCTAAACTGGTAAAATTATACCATGGTTTGGTCAAGCAATAGTTTAATATAAAACAGAAAATGGAGGCAGGGAACTCTCAAAGGGTCAGATAATGTCTGTGGAGAGAGAAATGGAGCACAGCTCAATATACAGGTTGGCACCACACTGCAATATTGATGAGTTTTACACCCATCTGTGGATGGTGTTTCTAAATGTGGCTCTTAAAGTTCTAAGGAGTTTGTTAAACAAGTGTAAAGATTTTTCCTGGTAATCATTTTAGCTCAAAGACCCTTTCACATAATTGGGAAAGTGAGAAGAGTTCATCTTAAAATGCAAAGAGGATAGTAGAGTGATGAATAGAAAAAGGGAGCATCAGTGAAGCCAGTGTTGTAGCTGATTATCAGTTGTTGGAGGTCATGATTATTTCGTCATCATCTTAACTCCACATAGTCACAGGGAAAATGTTCAAATACCACCTAAGCAGCACCAGAGGTTTGGATCAAACTGGGATCTAGCCTGGATCACTGAAGGCTGCCAGCTGCTGTGCTAACTACTGTGCCAGCTCTTGGCTAAGCAATCCCACAATCCCACTATTTATCATTGCCTTGCAAATTACTCCCCTCAAGTCCCTATTCAGTTCCCTTTTGAATATCCTGAATCATTCTATTGCCATATCTCTTAAGCAGTGAGATCCAGGCCATTATCACTCTTCACATTAAGAAAATTTTCTTCATATTCTCCCTGCACTTTTGCCCATCACTTCCAAACTGTGTTCCCTAATCTTTAAACTACAATCCAAAGGAAATAGTATCACTCTATCCACCATCATAAACTTGTTGTTGTGATCCTTTGCAGCTCTATAAAATCTCCTTTAAAACCGCTTTACAGCAAGGAAAGTGACCCTAGCTTCTACAGTCTGACCTTGTATTTGAGTTTCCCAATCCTAAGATCCTCCGAGATGGATTTATGTGGAGTGAAGGCCTAAAATCAACGATAGGGAGGGAGAATTATTTTTCAACAAGGTACACAATTATTACCTTAGTCTGCCCAAGCGCCCAATATCAATTTAACTTGGTAATCAAATGTTCACACACTATTTCATATGAAGTCTCTGCTTGGACTCACAAATGAGACTCAAATGCAGATACAGGGAAGATATAATTCCATGCCTGAAAAAACAAACAATAAGGAATGACATCCAGTACCTTTATCAACCAGGTTGTCCTTTTTGTCTTTGTTATTAGCAGGTAATATTCACAATAGTTTGGAAATCAGATTCAGAGGACAGGGTAGTGCAGCAATTGGTGACCATATTTAGATACAACATTCCCAATTGTGGTACAACCTATGGTTCATAATCATTCAACATAATCTCTAAGCATCTATTTAAGCTCCATGCATTTGTTTAGAAACCCCAAGGTACCATCTGCTTTTCTAACTATGTCTCATCACATCTCGGCACTTGCGAAGAATCATGCACAAATATACCCTGGTACCTATGTCATCACACATTTTTAGAACTGTATCATTTGGTCATTTCAGTGTTAAAATTTATCTGCCATTTAAATGTCTATTTTGGAGCTCCGAACTATTGACTATACTTCAAAGTTGGGCTTCATCTAGAAATTTAGAAGTTTTACCATACATGTCAAATCAATATCACCATATGTCAAAAAAGTGGTCCTAGGGAATATGCGTATGCTATCCTCCAGGTTCAGAAAAAAAAGATTTGATTCTCTTTTTGTCCATAAATCATTTCTTTTTATTCATGCTGCCTTTAAACTTTTTATTCCTTGAGTTTCAATTTTAATAATTAACCATTGGCACAGGAGAGAAAGATAATAGGAAAAGAGGAGAAGCCACAAAATAGATAAAATTTTTGAGCAAATTATATTTTTTCTTGCATTGATATTTAACAAGCTTTTTTTTAATCCTTCCTTCCCAGGTGTATGCTGAGTAAAATGACGCAGCCGATCAGGGAACCTCTCCAGAGGAGGAAGTCACTGGGACCCATGTCCCCAAATGCTGCCAAGCGACTCTACCGTAACCTGTCCTTCAGGTTAAAGGGTAGTTCCAGCTCAGAGGAAGGCTGCCTCATCAAAAAAATTGAAAAGGAAAGAAGCAAGAAATCTTCTTCAATGGTATGAGTTCTTTTCTTGTGTTGGCCCATCAGTAGATCATTTACCTCGTGGAAGTCAGCAAGTATTTCTGAAAATAAATATGGATTCTTGTCAATTAATTTCCTCGTACCATTACAGATTCTTACTGTAATATGAAATGCCATGTATATTATTAACAAGTATTTAGAGCTTATAAGTGGTCTGTGCGGTTCAATAAATCAATGGTCATGTTTAAAGTCCAGTATCTTTGGATTAGTAAATTCTACAAAATCTTGTTCTTATAAATCTCAAATCTATAAAATGACAAAGATGGCAAACCAAGGAACCAAAACTAACAGACTGCATTGTGTTGACCTATTTTCTCAACAACTAAACAAAATTTTAGCTTTACTTGTCAATGCTGTGTATGGATCGGTTCACAACAAATGTAGAGGTGCTGACAACTCTGCTTTGCAATAACCCCAAAATATGTAATTACCCTGTAATTTCCAGTATAATATTACTTCAATATACCGCTATTGAACTCACGCAGCACAGTTAGCAGCCTATGCGGTAAAATAGCACAAAACTATGACTCACTTATGAGTAAAATATCCCCGCAGTGTGAGTCATAGTACATGGGTGAAGGATTCTGCAATGGTGTCAATCAGACGACCTGTTTTACTAGAATGCAATCTCCTCTGTTACTATAGAAACGAATCATAGCCAGATTTTCCTGCCTTCTTTCCATATGGTATCTCCATATAAACTGGATGTTGACATGGTGAGTTAGGTAAGTAACAATAATTGGTAGAAAATTTAGCAGAAAGGAGGCAAGAACTTCAGAGGTCTCTTCAATATTAGTGATGGTAACAGGGGAATTTTATGGGGTCAGTAACCCTTGGCAGATTTTCAGAAGGAATTCTGTGAATCAGTACTTATTGGCAACAGTTAAAAGGAAATCTTTCAGTGAGTTCTTGGCAATAGTAGTTCTGAGTAAACGCAACAGTAATGGTTCATTGAACTCTTCACTATTACCAGTGGTTTAAAGGTAGCTTTGTGAGGCCAGCGCTTCTTCAGAGTGAATTTAAGCAATAAGCTAAATGGGAATAGTGGGTCAGTTCTTAAATAATCATCCAAAAGAAACCTGAAACACAGAGGGCATTCAGTGCTATCGACCAACTACTGTGGTTGTGACCCAGATTATTCAATGCAAGTAGCATTGAATTCCAATTTGGTCTCTGTATTTGCTTCAGAAGCTACATTTTAGGGTCATATTTTTATTGATTTTAGTGGAATTTAATATATTTTTTAACTTCTAGAACATTCAGTATGATTCGGTCTTTGATGCTGTGGAACATGAAGATCTCGACGCAGTTCAGCAGATACTTGAGCGTCCTGGTACACTCAACAACCTCAATGAGGCTACAAGCAATGGCCTGGTACCTCTGGATATTGCTGTCCTGACTAATAACATCTCAATGGCGAGCCTCTTAATGAATGCTGGAGCCAGGGATAACCATCAGTGTGAGTAGTCAAAACTAGAACTAGGAATAGAGATTGCTAAGGGCACAGTCAAGAGTTAGTGTTGACTTTATAGGAAATACAATGACTGCTGTCATAGAATTGTGAGACTTCAATGAAAGGCGAAAACATGTATTTGGTCATTGCCATATATCTGTTCTCCACTCATAGGGTCATTCTAATATCCCTAGTAAGTATCACCTATCCCTGCTATCCCCACTGCTTATCAATCTTGCTGAGGGCTGGACTTCCACTGTTAAGACATTGGGTGCTAATCAAGTCTTAGGAGGAAGCACACATGTCTCCTACACTCCTCACTCAGGTCCTTCTAATCTGTGGCCCTCTTAACTGATTTTACAATAGTGAACACCCCGCACCAACTGTTGACATCAGCACCCTCATGTGTCAAAACCGTGTACAGAGAATGTGTTTCTCTAATGTGCACATTGCTTTATTGTGCTTCTCTATGATGAGGACCCACTTTATTTATTTGTTTACTTATGATATGGACTCTATGAGTATCGCTGGGACTTATTACCCTGGGGAGTGAGAAATGTGTGGAGCTAGAAAGTGGATAAGTTGATACAGCAGGAAGATCACACCTCCAAGTGTGATCAAAGTTCTAAATTTGTTTCATAAAACTGGCACTGTCAGTATTTATTATCCATTGCTACTTCTTCCCTGAACTGAAGGAGGCAGTTGAGAGCCAACTGTACTGGTGCAGCCAGCGCCTCATTCATGTAAAAGCAGACAGGGGTGGTAGATTTTCTTCCAGGAACCATCGGAGTTTTTAGAACAATCTGGTTGTTTTATGGCCACTGTTACCCAGACTTACCAAAAACTCTGTCTGCTGACTTCACCACTAGGCCACCATTCCCCACTTGATTGAAAGTAGTACAAAACCTAAGTAAATATCCCTATTGCTATTCTCATCACCATTCTGTTTGTCACATCTATTTCCCTTAAACTCTACATGTTCTCTATGCTGACATGTTGTCCATCCAGTCGATGAAGGAAATTGGCCTGTGCATCTGACGGCAATAGTGAGCAATGCGGGACAAAAGATTTCCGAACTGACAGAACTCAGGAATGAAGAGTCAGAGGTTGATTTCCATAACAAAACCCGAGCGCTTCGGACTTGGAGATTTCGATACAAGCTCTATAAGCAAATGAAACTTGCTTTTGACAATGCGCGTAAGTGCTTACATCTTTACCTGGAATCATTAGTTTTGTTTTTATTTAAAATTCCTTACATTTGTAAAACAATGTGTGTCCAAACTAGTCACCATTGTAACACTTCTTCCTGAGCTGCATATCCTACCCACTGCTCTCTTTGCAGTGACCTTTGCTCTTACCCTAGTTAAATTACTTTGCAGTGTTCTGACATACAAAGGATCATAGCAGCTTGTGCTTGATAGAGATAAGGTCACATTGAATTATGGAAGGAATAGTTGAATGAATGAGCAATCAATGGAGCAGTTCCATAAAGAGACAGTGAAGCAGTTCACATTGATTCATTAAGGGCAAATTGGATAGATTTCTTTGGGAAAATAACATTTTTGAGTACAGGCTGTCATAATATGAGACATGATAAGAGGCAAATGTAATATGCTAAGACGAACAAGTGACTATGGAGTTGTGGTTCCTTAATAGTTTCTCCTGATGGAGTTTTTGTCACGTCTCATCTGGGTGTGATGTAGACTAATTGATAATAATTGACCATATGAATCAGTTAACAACACAATTCTCAGGTTACCGGGATGGGGGTTAGTAAACCTTGAACATTCTACTCCTTTATTCCTATGTACTGTTCGTAAGTTCGTTTTCAAGAATTCAAAGTACATTTATTATCAAAGTATATATAATACAACCTTGAGATTTGTTTCTTAAAAGGCAGCCACAAACCAAAGAAACCCAAAAGAACCCATATATTTAAAAAAGACTCAAACACCCAATGTGCAGAGAGAAAAAAAACAAATCATGCCCATAAAAAAGAACCCATATAAAAAGAAGAACGTCAAACACCCAATGTGCAGAGAAAAAGAAAACACAAACAAATAGTGTTCTGAACTGAAATCTGCAAGAGAGTAAGATAGTTCAGTGCAGAGCAGAGTAAACCTCGTGGATCAGCGATCTGAACAACCCTTGTCTCAAGCTGCACCATCCTGATCTTTTCAATTTGGTTTAGCTCCTAAATCAATATTTAAATATCAGATACACTCTGGGTCTTGGATCCCACCACCTCGATTCGGCCTGTAACCGACACTTCCAATTCGGCATGGCACTTCAATCTCCATACAAACATCGAGTTCAGTTGCATCAGTACCTGGACCTGGACCCCGCTGCTTTGATTCAGCCTGTAACCGATCTTTCTGATGTTGCATGGCACTTAAGTCTCCATCCAAACATCAAGGTCAGTTGTATTGATGCACTCTGGTGCGCAAACCTCGCCGCCTCAATTTGGTACCTTCGGCACAGCGCTTAAATCAATCAAACCTTGGGCGCTCCTTGCTCTCACCGATGCGCCTGCCAACTCACCTTGCCTTGCCTCGCCTCAGTTCTGTCACATAGGATTGCCTTCAAATCCAAAGGGAGTTCCAGAATCAAGTTTATTATCACTGGCATGTGTCGTGAAATTTGTTAACTTAGCAGCAGCAGTTCAATGCAATACATAATATAGAAGAAAAAAACAAAATAAAATTAGAATAATAAATCAATCAATCAATTACAATATACATTTATTGAGAAGATTAAAATTCGTGCAAAAACCAGGAATAATATATATTAAAAAAGTGAGGTAGTGTCCAAGGGTTCAATGTCCATTTAGGAATCAGATGGCAGAGGGGAAGAAGCTGTTCCTGAGTCGCTGAGTGTGTGCCTTCAGGCTTCTGTACCTCCTACCTGATGGTAACAGTGAGAAAAGGACATGCCCTGGGTGCTAGAGGTCCTTAATAATGAACACTGCCTTTCTGAGATACTGCTCCTTGAAGATGTCCTGGGTACTTTGTAGGCTAGTACCCAAGATGGAGCTGACTAAATTTACAACCCTCTGCAGCTTCTTTTGGTCCTGTGCAGTAGCCCCTCCCCCCCATACCAGACAGTGATGCGGCCTGTCAGAATGCTCTCCACAGTACACCTATAACAGTTTTTGAGTGTATTTGTTGACATACCAAATCTCTTCAAACTCCTAATGAAGTATAGTCGCTGTCTAGCCTTCTTTATAACTGCATCAAAATGTTGGGACCAGGTTAGATCCTCAGAGATCTTGACACCCAGGAACTTGAAACTGCTCACGCTCTCCACTTCTGATCCCTCTATGAGAATTCATCTTACCCTTCATCTTACCCTTCCTGAAGTCCACAATCAGCTCTTCCGTCTTACTAACATTGAGTGCCAGGTTGTTGCTGCGACACCACTCCACTAGTTGGCATCAATGGTTGCCTCTACTTTGCTCTTTGAACCATCTCAGTATCTGCCTGCAGCAATCCGTGGCCCTCCCAATTACTTACAATTCCTCCTAGTTTTGTATCATAGTTAAGCATGATGTTTAGCCAAATTTTTGAACGTATGCAGTGCAAAGGAGTGGCTTGACTTGCCCAACTATTGTGAGAAAGTGCACATCCAACCAATTTACTAACATCCTACTTAATTGAATTATCAATACAGTTATAGTTTTAGACTTCTTTTATTATGACGTTAAATTGCAATATATCAACTGAATCAAAGAGACATTATGTTGACTCTCCCCACCATATTTAATGCAGAACATGAGGGTAACCTGAATTAATCCCTTTTCCCTACAGATGTTCCTGATTCTCCAGAGAATGTGTGTTTGTTTGTAACTGGCAGTACATCTCTTCAGGTCACATTTGAGGAACCACGAAAGACAGACACCTTGATAATCACGCGATATAAAGGTAGTTTTAACCATCTGACTCATTGTTGTAATTGCTACGGCTCTAATGTGTCTATTGTACAATTTCCAAGTGTTCACAGAATTTTTTTTAAATGTTGGTTAAAACAGCAAACAACTGATTAATACAGGAGGGTAATTTCCATTGTTCTTTATGACATTGAAGGAGGCCATTTGGTCCACCGAGTCTCTGCTGGCTCACACAGGAATCCCATTGCTCCACTGATTTTCTCTGTAGTTTATTCTCTCTATATTTCCATCAATTCCACCCAACATTACCATTTACTGTCACTCTAGGACAATTTAACCTAACCTAATTAACCTACCATCATGTTCAAACAACCATTCACAGTGAGTAGGTGACCTAAGTTGCCATCAGGGCATTCGGTTAGGGGAGATAAATACTGACTATGGAACCCTATGCAAATTATTGTGGTGGTGTGCAGAAACAAATATGACCAACTAAGATCTTTACTTAAGCAGTAAAAAAGCCCATTAACACTCCCTGTTAACAGGAATTAACTGGGACTTGGACAAAGTCTGGGAGAGTAACTCCCACAGATGTATGTTTACCAGAACAAAAGACACAAGATATTTGATCAAAATCCTGGACTCTAGATTGATGGTTGTTTTGTTTCATGGAGCTGCCAGTACTGACCTCATCAAGAGCTATAGGGTACGTTAGAGATGGGTCTTTTTATATGTCTGCCTTCAACACCAGCACCAGGCCATCGCCAGAATTTACCCTACTACTGCAGAGTGAGTTTGATATCCAGGCAGCAGCCAGCTGAACTGCTCAATCCATCCATGGAGTTTAACGATTTTCTGATCACTAATTTATACAGGACTCCTTGGCTTAAAGATAAGTCTGGAAGGTTGCACTCCACAGAAAAAATAACTAATGGTTTGGAACTCATTTTCCTGGACAGGGGAGAATGAATACTATTGTTGTAGTGCTGCTTTTGGGTATGGGGTCTACAATTGGTTTATCAATAGTATGGTCAATGGGGAATCCAGGAGAAGCTTCTTCTTCCGGACCACTCTCCTATCAGGTTCCTTCTTCTCCAGCCCTTCGCCTTTCCTGCCCACCTGGCTCCACCTATCACCTTCTAGCTTATCTTCCTTCCCCTCCCCCACCTTTTTATTCTGGCATCTTCTCCCTCCCTTTCCAGTCCTGAAGAAAGGTCTTGGCCTGAAACATTGACTGTTTATTCATTTCCATAGATACTGCCTGATCTGCTGAGTTCCTCCAACATTTTGTGCGTGTTATTTCTTCTTCCAGTTCTTGTGGAGGACATGGATAGAATAAGCACTTTTAGGGAGAAGAAGAGAATAGAAAGATATGTTGACAGGATGAAATGAAATAGGGTGCATGGAGTCTGTGTAGAATACCAACACTGGCAATGACCATTTGGGCATGATGACTAATCTCAATGCAAAGCATCCTGTGTAATACCTTGTAAATGCCAATTGCTTGGGCGCTGTAGAAGAGCAAGAAATTGCAAAGCGCCAAGAAGTGTGTCTAAATAGCTTCATCTTCAACAGAGAGAATTGGCTGAATTTCTTTCAAAATGCACAATGTTCATCATTCAAAAATGGAGTGAACAAAGGGGCAGAAGTGGTAGATGGCATTGGACTATAAAGTAATAAGATTGTGGGTGGGGACAGCTGAAGTACATCTGCAAGGAAGACAAAAACTGTATGTATAGTTGTAGTGCATGAATTTGGAAAGCTTGAAGTTAAATTCACCATGTGGGATTCAGAGGGAATGATCGAAACATGGCTCAAATAAAAGGACTGAGTATTCAGTATTTCCTAGATATGAGATATTTAGAAAAGATAGGGAATGAAGAACAGGAGGCAAAATTGATTAGGAAAAAAATAATGTAATGATCAAGTAAGGGCAGGGATATCTTTACATGGTCATGGATTGAATCCACTTGCAGGAAAGATACTATCGTAGTACTGGAGTTAATTGTCAGGCTACTTAATATTGAGAGGGAGATAGAGGAACAAATCAACATAGAGCTGCAGAGACGTGCAGGGACAGTAGAATGGTGATAGTAGAAGAAGTTAATTCCTCAGCATTCTGGTGAACTTCTTTCAACTCGTCATTTTTGCCCTTACAAGTAAGTAGGGGCATTGCTGGATCTGGTACTGGAGAATATGGCAAACCAATTTGCTGTTAATTTCTTAATGAAGTTTAAGATCTTAGGAATACTTAAAGAGGTGAAAAAATCAGGAGGCATTAATTAGAGAAGACTATCTGTGCTTAAAGTAAATAAGTTTGGTTTGGATGGCAGACATTCTAGATGGCTAAGCACAGTGGAATTGATTAATTTTCTACTCATCCCTGGGTATGTGAGAGGTTTCAGAGCTCTAGCAAATAGCAAGCGTGACAATCGTATTCAAGACATGAGAAAATGCTGGCAACTATGGACCAGTCTGGATCACCTCTGTTATAGAAATCTTTTGGAAAGAGTTAACAGCCAACATGGATTCAACCATCTGAATGGCCTCTTTCTGCACCAGAAGGATTTTTGTGACCCTGCAGTTTCCAGGTAGTCGCCAGGAAAATTGTTGGAAAACTGTTCTGTCTCAACTTTCTGTCAGTAAGAGCCCGTTGTTAATTCTCAAAGGGAAGTCATTTAACTCTCATTTGTATGTGTGTACAGCCGCATCAATATAAAATTCCTTATCCTAAACTTGAAACAACACAGAGGAGGGCTATTTGTCCCATCAAGTCTATACCAGATCCTAAGGGAGCAATTACATTAGTCTCATCCGCCCTCTCCTTAATTCACTGTACCCCTGTACCTTTTTTCACTCATATATGCTCAGCAATTCCCCTTTGGTTCTTTTTGCCATTGGCCTGCATTATGGGGTAATATACAGCAGCCTGTTAACTCACCATATGTCTTTGGGATGTGGGATAATGCTGGGGCACCCAGAAGGCTCCTATGTGATCACAGAGAGAATGTGGAAACTGAGACAGACAGTGCTCAAGCAACATACATAAAAGTTGCTGGTGAACGCAGCAGGCCAGGCAGCATCTCTAGAAAGAGATGCAGTCAACGTTTCAGGCCGAGACCCTTTGTCAGGACTAACTGAAGGAAGAGTGAGTAAGGGATTTGAAAGTTGGAGGGGGAGAGGGAGATCCAAAATGATAGGAGAAGACAGGAGGGGGAGGGATGGAGCCAAGAGCTGGACAGGTGATAGGCAAAAGGGATACGAGAGGATCATGGGACAGGAGGTCTGGGAAGAAAGACAAGGGAGGGGGGAACGCAGAGGATGGGCAAGGGGTATATTCAGAGGGACAGAGGGAGAAAAAGGAGAGTGGGAGAAAGAATGTGTGTATAAAAATAAGTAACAGATGGGGTACGAGGGGGAGGTGGGGCATTAGCGGAAGTTAGAGAAGTCGATGTTCATGCCGTCAGGTTGGAGGCTACCCAGACGGAATATAAGGTGATGTTCCTCCAACCTGAGTGTGGCTTCATCTTTACAGTAGAGGAGGCCGTGGATAGACATGTCAGAATGGGAATGGGATGTGGAATTAAAATGTGTGGCCACTGGGAGATCCTGCTTTCTCTGGCGGACAGAGCATAGGTGTTCAGCAAAGCGGTCTCCCAGTCTGCGTCGGGTCTCGCCAATATATAAAAGGCCACATCGGGAGCACCAGACGCAGTATATCACCCAGACAACTCACAGGTGAAGTGTTGCCTCACCTGGAAGGACTGTTTGGGGCCCTGAATGGTGGTAAGGGAGGAAGTGTAAGGGCATGTGTAGCACTTGTTCCGCTTACACGGATAAGTGCCAGGAGGGAGATCAGTGGGGAGGGATGGGGAGGACGAATGGACAAGGGAGTCGCGTAGGGAGCGATCCCTACGGAATGCAGAGAGAGGGGGGGAGGGAAAGATGTGCTTAGTGGTGGGATCCCGTTGGAGGTGGCGGAAGTTACGGAGAATAATATGTTGGACCTGGAGGCTGGTGGGGTGGTAGGTGAGGACCAGGGGAACACTATTCCTAGTGGGGTGGCGGGAGGATGGAGTGAAAGCAGATGTACGTGAAATGGGGGAGATGTGTTAAGAGCAGAGTTGATAGTGGAGGAAGGGAAGCCCCTTTCTTTAAAAAAGGAAGACATCTCCCTCGTCCTAGAATGAAAAGCCTCATCCTGAGGGCAGATGCGACGGAGACGGAGGAATTGCGAGAAGGGGATGGCGTTTTTGCAAGAGACAGGGTGAGAAGAGGAATAGTCCAGATAGCTGTGAGAGTCAGTAGGCTTATAGTAGACATCAGTGGATAAGCTGTCTCCAGAGACAGAGACAGAAAGATCTAGAAAGGGGAGGGAGGTGTCGGAAATGGACCAGGTAAACTTGAGGGCAGGGTGAAAGTTGGAGGCAAAGTTAATAAAGTCAACGAGCTCTGCATGCGTGCAGGAAGCAGCGCCAATGCAGTCGTCGATGTAGCGAAGGAAAAGTGGGGGACAGATACCAGAATAGGCACGGAACATAGATTGTTCCACAAAGCCAACAAAAAGGCAGGCATAGCTAGGACCCATACGGGTGCCCATAGCTACACCTTTAGTTTGGAGGAAGTGGGAGGAGCCAAAGGAGAAATTAATAAAAGTAAGGACTAATTCCGCTAGATGGAGCAGAGTGGTGGTAGAGGGGAACTGATTAGGTCTGGAATCCAAAAAGAAGCGTAGAGCTTTGAGACCTTCCTGATGGGGGATGGAAGTATATAGGGACTGGACATCCATGGTGAAAATAAAGCGGTAGGGGCCAGGGAACTTAAAATCATCGAAAAGTTTAAGAGCGTGAGAAGTGTCACGAACATAGGTAGGAAGGGATTGAACAAGGGGGGATAAAACCGTGTCGAGGTATGCAGAAACGAGTTCGGTGGGGCAGGAGCAAGCTGAGACAATAGGTCGGCCAGGACAGGCAGGTTTGTGGATCTTGGGTAGGAGGTAGAAACGGGAAGTGCGAGGTGTGTGAACTATAAGGTTGGTAGCAGTGGATGGGAGATCCCCTGAGCGGATAAAGTCGGTGGTGGTGTGGGAAACAATGGCCTGGTGCTCCTTAGTGGGGTCACAATCGAGGGGTAAATAAGAGGAGGTATCCGCGAGTTGTCGCTGTGCCTCAGCAAGGTAGAGGTCAGTACGCCAGACTACAACAGCACCCCCCCTTATCGGCGGGTTTAATAATAAGGTTAGGATTAGTGCGGAGGGAGTGGAGAGCAGAGCGTTCCGAAGGAGTGAGGTTGGAATGGGGAAAAGGTGCGGTGAAGTCGAGACAGTTGATGTCCCGTCGGCAGTTAGCGATAAAGAGATCCAGAGCAGGCAGAAGACCAGAGCAGGGTGTCCATGAAGAAGAGGAGGGTTGAAGATGGGAGAAGGGGTCATCGGTGGGGGTGGAAGAGTCCTTGCCGAAGAAGTAGGCTCGGAGACGGAGACGGCGGAAGAAAAGTTCCGTATCATGGCGAACACGGAACTCACTGAGGTGTGGGCAAAGGGGGACAAAGGTGAGGCCCTTACTGAGGACAGAGCGCTCTGCCTCCGACAGTTGAAGGTCGGAGTGCTCAAGGCCAGGATCAAACCCTAGTCACCCGAGGGATGAGGTAGTAGCAGTAGTTACATTCATTCTGATTTTAACTCCATATCCTTCTCTTAATTGGATTGATACAATTTGTGTCTTTCAGTGGAGTGGAGTTACTCTGAAACCTTTGAAACCAGAGCAGGAGTTGCTGTTGTCGAGGATCTGAAGTCCCTGCAGTTAGCAATTGAAGGCCTCGTCACGGTAAGTGGCAGCATGACATATTCTTATGGCTTTGCCTAGAAATAGGTTTTAACAGTGCCTGTTTATATGTATAAATTAAACAAACTTGTTGAACTCCTTGTTCCCATTTCTTCCCATGACCCTGCCCATTGGGAAAGTGACTCTGGCAGTCGCAGCTCTCATTCACCCAAAACATGCCATTTCCCTGTCGTACTGTGTATGCACAATAATATCATGAACAGGCACAGCCACCATTAATTATTTACCAACAGAAAATGGATTAAAAGGCCATGACCTTCAAATTCAACTCACAATAATAAAAAATGAAAAGACAGAGTCCTGAATCATGTTGCATTTTAAAAAGTCCCTGCTGGAGTATCATTTTTATACTTTATAAATTTCCTCTACCAATCGCATTCAAAATCTCATTGCTGAAGACACTGATCATAGATTGAGACATCTCTGCACTAATAACGATGCTATCTGGCTCAAGGTCTCACTTACGTTATATTCATAAACACCCTTTTGCATGAAATATTACTTTACAGCTCTGCAATCTACAAGTCAATGTTTGCATACTTATTTTCAAATCAATTTGCAAATACGATGGTGCAGCATTAATGGTAGAAGAATGTGCTGCACTATAACCAATGCTTCTGTAAAATCCACATTATATCCATTATTTTTAATATGCAAAACTATGCAAACTATCAACAGCTCTGCTGCCTTTGTTTAAAAAAAAAATTAAGAGAGAAGTTAAGATAAATCCAACAATAATTTATAATACTCCCACTGTTTTTTATCTTACCATTTCGCCAACAATCATGCAAGTGGTTCTAGTTTGAACATTTAAGCAAAATCTAACACTAATGGATCTTTTCTTTTGGTAATCAAACATGCAAATAGTTTCATGAGAGTCATAGTAAATTTGCAGCATTGAATGAGGCTATAGCCCATCATGTCAACACTAGTCAAAAAAGAGCTGCTCAACCTAACTACACCTTACAACAGTCCTGTTGAGCTGCAGGTATATTTCCAGGCAGTTCTGAAGGAATTTTCCCCTCTCTCTATCATTTAGACAGTGAGTTTCAAATACCTCCTGGCTGAAAACTTATTTCTTCATCTTTCCTAATCCATTCTATCCTTCCACTGATAATTTAAATCTATTCTCCCTGGTTTTTTGACTATTCAACTAAGGAAAAAAAGGACTCTATCCAGGCCGTTATTAATTTTATGCTCCTCATTTAGGTCTCCCATTGGCCTGCCCATTAGCAAATTAAAACCCCAGACCTTTGAATCTTTCTTCATCGCTAAAATTCCAGATCTGGCAACATTCTTGCAAATTTCCTCTGCACCCCTTTCATTCAATCATATCATTCCTTTGATGTGGTGACCGGAACTGTACACAGTATTCACACTGTGATCTAACAAGTCTTGTGTTCAGTTCCATCAGAACCTCCTGCTCTCACATTGCATGCCTTAACCAGCAAAGGGAAGTAGCCCGTGTGCCTTCTTAACATTTATCTACCAGTCCTGCTAAAGATCAATGGCACGCACTACAAGACCTTTGTGTCCTCCGCAATCCTCCTATTTATTGTGTAGTCTTTGTCTTCCTATATTTCACTAAACATGTTATCTCACACAGGATTAAACTTCATTTGCCATTCTTCTGTCTAATTGATCAGATTGTCCTAAAGATGAAAGCCTCTTATGTCTTGTCAACATATTGACCAGTTGTTATTATCACAAACAAGAGAAAATGTGCAGATGCTGGAAATCCAAGCAACACACGCAAAATGCTGGAATAATTCAGCAGGCCAGGCAGCATTTTTAGGAAAAGAGTATAGTCGACGTTTTGTGTCAAGACCCTTCATCAGGACTGGAGAAAAAAAGATGAGGAGTCAGAGTAAGAAGATGAGGGGAGGGGAGGAAGAAGGACAAGGTGATAGTGAAACTGGGGGGGGTGAAGTAAAGAGCTCAGAAGTTGATAGGTGAAATAGATACAGGGCTAGAGAAGGGGGAATCTGATAGGAGAGGATAGAAGACCATGGAAGAAAGAAAAGGGGGAGGAGAACCAGAGAGAAGTAATGGGCAGGTAAGGAGATAAGGTGAGAGAGAGAAATGGGAATGGAGAATGGTGAAGGAGAGTGGGGCATTACCAGAAGTTCAAGAAATTAACGTTCATGCCATCAGGTTGGAGGCTACCCAGACAGAATATAAGGTGTTGCTCCTCCAACCTGAGTGTGGCCTCATCGTGACAGTAGAGGAGGCCGTGGACTGACATGTCGAATGGGAATGGGAAGTGGATCCTCTCCTATCAGATTCCCCCTTCTCTAACCTCTATCTCTTTCACCTATGAACTTGCCAGCTCTTTACTTCGCTTGCCCCCCCCCGCCCTGGTTTCACCTATCACCTTGTGTCTCTTCCTCCCCTCCCTTCACCTTCTTACTCTGACTGCTCATCTTTTTTACTCCAGTCCTGATTAAGGGTCCTGGCCCAAAATGTGGACTGTACTCTTTTGCTTAGATGTTGCCTGACCTGCTGAGTTCCTCCAGCATTTTGTGTGTGTTGAGTTGTTATTAAACCTCTTTAACATGCCACCTATATTTAAATCTAAGTACAAAATAAATCCTGCTGACGGGTCTCAACCAGAAGTGTTGACTGTTTACTCTTTTCCAAAACTGCTGCCTGGCCTGCTGAGTTCCTCCAGCATTCTGTGTGTGTTGCTTTGATTTCCAAAATCTGCAAATTTTCTTGTTTCTGACAAAAAATGGAAATCCTTTTTCAGCCACATGTAGCCCAACACAAGGGTAAAAATAGAGGTAATATGGGAGATTTTGCACAGATTTGTGAGACTGGTAATGGGAGGCCCAAATGATGTCAGCATTTCAATATGGGTTATTGAAGGACACTGAGGTGCAAGGGAATAAGGGATTGTATCTTGGAAAGGATTGGGGCAGTCAACCTATTTCCATGTTGTAGCTTGTAGCTCTATAAGATTCCATGTAATAAGGAAACTAACTTGTTTTCATGGTCTACACTCATAAGTGAAAAATTCGTTTGTATCAGAGTTAACACCCACATATTGAAAATAAGTTATTTCAATTTGAGTCACATGTTCAATTGTTAATCAATTATAGCATCAGCCTACCCTTATGATTCAATGACAATGATCAAATGCCCTAAATAAAAACAGAAAAGGCTGGATATACTCAGCAAGTCATGCTGCATTTGTGGGAAGAGAAATGGAGCTAATGTTTCAGGTCAAAAACCTCTTGTCAGAACTGGAAAGGAGACAAAAGAAGCTGCACGGAGGGAAGCGGTCTCCCGTGGGGTAAAACAGGATGGGGATGTGACCATAGGGCTCTTACGTTATATGTTAATGATCAGGATAATGGAATTGATTAGCTGGTTCAGTAGTATCGCAGCAACAACCTTGGCCTCAACGTCAGTAAGAAATGTGGGAAATGTTTAGGGGATATTTGTGTGGGGTTCTGCATAGGTATATCCCAATGAGACAGGGAGAGGATGGTAGGGTAAAGAACCGTGGTGTACAAATGCTGTTGTAAATCTAGTCAAGAAGAAAAGAGCTTACAAAAGGTTCAAAAAACTAGGTAATGATAGAGATCTAGAAAATTATAAGGCTGGCAGGAAGGAGCTTAAGAATGAAATTAGGAGAGCCATGAAGAGGCCATGAGAAGGCTTTGGCAGACAAGATTAAGGAAAACCCCAAGGAATTCTACAAGTGCATGAAGAGCAAGAGGATAAGACATGAGAGAATAGGACCAATCAAGTGTGACTGTGGAAAAGTGTGTATGGAACCGGAGGATATAGCAGAGGAACTTAATGAATACTTTGCTTCAGTATTCACTACAGAAAAGGATCTTGGCAATTGTAGGGATGACTTACAGCGGACTGGAAAAACTTGAGCATGTAGATATTAATGAAGAGGATGTGCTGGAGCTTTTGGAAAGCAACAAGTTGGATACGTCACCGGGACCAGATGGGATGTACCCCAGGCTATTGTGGGAAGTGAGGCAGGAGATTGCTGAGCCTCTGGCAATGATCTTTGCATCATCAATGAGGACGGGAGAGGTCCTGGAGGATTGGAGGGTTGCAGATGTTGTTCTCTTATTCAAGAAAGGGAGTAGAGATAGCCCAGGAAATTATAGACCAGTGAGTCTTACTTCAGTGGTTGGTAAGTTGATGGAGAAGATCCTGAGAGGCAGGATTTATGAACATTTGGAGAGGCATAATATGATTAGGAATAGCCAGCATGGCTTTGTCAAAGGCAGGTCGTGCCTTACGAACCTGATTGAATCTTTTGAGGATGTGACTAAACACATTGATGAAGGTAGAGCCATAGATGTATTGTATATGGATTTCAGCAAGGCATTTGATAAGGTACCCCATGCAAGACTTATTGAGAAAGTAAGGAGGCATGGGATCCAAGAGGACATGGCTTTGTGGATCCAGAACTTGTTCGCCTACAGAAGGCAAAGAGTGATTGTAAGTGGTTCATATTCTGCATGGAGGTCGGTGACCAGTGGTGCACCTCAGGGATCTGCTCTGGGACCCATACTCTTTGTGATTTTTATAAATGACCTGTGTAGATAGTGTGGAGGGCTGTCAGAGATTACAGCGGGACATTGATAGGATGCAAAACTGAGAAATGGCAGATGGAGTTCAACCCAGATAAGTGTGAGATGGTTCATTTTGGTAGGTCAAATATGATGGCAGAATATAGCATTAATGGTTAGACTCTTGGCAGTGTGGAGGATCAGAGGGATCTTGGAGCCCGAGTCCATGGGATACTCAAAGCTGCTACACAGGTTGACTCTGTGGTTAAGAAGGCATACGGTGCACTGGCTTTCATCAATCATGGGATTGAGTTTAAGAGCTGACAGGTAATGTTGCAGCTATATGGGACCCTGATCAGACCTCACTTGGAGTACTGTGCTCAATTCTGATCACCTCACTACAGGAAGGACATGGAAACCATAGAAAGGGTGCAGAGGAGATTTACAAGGAGGTTGCCTGGATTGGGGAGCATGCCTTATGAGAATAGGTTGAGTGAACTCGGCCTTTTCTCCTTGGAGCAACGGAGGGTGAGAGGTGACCTGATAGAGGTGTACAAGATAATGAGAGGCAGTGATCGTGTGGATAGTCAGAGGCTTTTTCCCGGGGCTGAAATATCTAGCATGAGAGGGCATAGCTTTAAGGTGCTTGAAAGTAGGTACAGAGGAGATATCAGGGGTAAGTTTTTTACACAGAGAGTGGTGAGTGTTTGGAATGGGCTGCCGGCAGCGGTGGTGGAGGCGGAAACGATAGGGTCTTTTAAGAGACTCCTGGATAGGTGCATGAAGCTTAGAAAAATAGAAGGCTATGGGTAAGCCTAGTTGGTTCTAAGGTAAGGACTTGTTCGGCACAGCTTTGTGGGCCGAAGGGCCTGTATTGTGCCAAGTGAGGTCTGACCAGGGTCCTATATAGCTGCAACATTACCTGTCAGCTCTTAAACTCAATCCCACGATTGATGAAAGCCAGTGCACTGTTTGCCTTCTTAACCACAGAGTCAACTTGTGTAGCAGCTTTGAGTATCCCATGGACTCGGGTCCCAAGATCCCTCTGATCCTCCACACTGCCAAGAGTCTAGGTTTCTATGTTTCTAATTGATTGTGGACCTCAGAAAAGGGAAGTCGAGGGAACACATACCTAACTTCACCAAAGGATCAGCAGTGTCAACATCTCTGAAGATCTATCCTGATCCCAACATATTAATGCAATTACAAAGAAAACACAACAGTGGCTATATTTCACTAAGAATTTGAGGAGAATCAGTGTGTCACCAAAGATGCTCGCAATTTTCTAGAGATGTACATGGAAATGGCAAGGGTAAAAAGACACTAATAGCAGTTATATACAGGCCTCGAAACAGCAGCCAGGATGTGGACTGCAAGTTACAGCTGGAAATAGAAAAAGCGTGTCAGAAGGAAAATATCAAGATAATTATGGGGGATTTTAATATGAAAGTGGATTGGGAAAGTCAGGAAGGTACCGGATCTCAGGAGAGGGAGTTTGTAGAATGCCTACAGGATGGCTTTTTGGAGCAGCTTGCCCAGAAGCCCACCAGGGGATCGGCTGTTTTGGATTGGGTGCTGTGTAATGAACCTGAGGCGATTAGGGAGCTGGAGGTAATGGAACCCCTTGGAAGTAGTGATCAAAATATGATTGAGTTCAGTTTCAAATTTGAAAAGGAGAAGCTGGTATCAGGTGTATGGATATTTCAGTGGAACAAAGGAAATTACAGTGGTATGAGAGAGGAACTGGCCCAAGTAGATTGGAAAAGTAAGCTAGATGGAGGGACGGTAGAGCAGAATTGGATGAAATTCCAACAAGAAATAAGGAAAGTACAGAAAAAATATATTCCAAGAAAAAAGAAAATCACGAATGGAAAAATGGCACAAATATGGCTAACGAGAGAAGTTAAGGCTAAAATAAAAGCAAAAGAGACGGCGTACAAGGAAGCAAAAATTAGTGGGAAAACTGAGCTCTGGACGACTTTTAAAAACTTACAAAAGGAAACTAAGAAAGTCATTAAGAAAGAAAAGATGAATTATGAAAGGAAGTTGGCAATTAACATTAAATAGGATACTAAGAGTTATTTTAAATATATGAAGAGTAAAAGAGTGACACAGGTAGATATAGGACTGATTGAAAATAATGCTGGAGAAATTATAATAGGTAACAAAGAGATGGCAGAGAAGCTAAACGAGTATTTTGCATCAGTCTTCACGGTGGAAGACATTAGCAACATACCTGATAGCCAGAGGTCTCAGGGAATAGAATTAGGTACAGTCAAGATTACTAGAGAGAAAGTGCTTGGGAAGCTAAATGGACTAAGAATAGATAAGTCTCCCAGAATGGATGAGGTGCACCCATGAGTTCTGAAGGAGGTGGCTTTGGAGATTGTGGAGGCATTGGAAATGATCTTCCAGGAATCAATAGACTGTGGTATGGTTCCGGAGGACTGGAAGGTTGCAAATGTAGTTCCGCTGTTTAAGAAAAGAGGGAGGCAGCAAAAAGAAAATTACAGACCTATTAGTCTGACATCGGTACTTGGAAAGTTATTGGAGTCGATCCTCAAAAACGAGGTTATGAAATACTTCGAGGTGCATGACAAGATAGGTCCAAGCCAGCATGGTTTCATGAAGGGAAGATCCTGCTTCACCAACCTATTGGAATTTTTTGAGGTAATCTCAAATAAGATTGATAAGGGAGAGGCTGTGGATGTTGTGTATTTGGATTTTCAAAAGGCCTTCGATAAGGTGCCGCATAAGAGGCTGCTTAATAAGATGAGAGCCCATGGAATTACAGGAAAGATATTGGAATGGGTGGAGCATTGGCTGATAGGCAGAAAGCAAAGGATGGGAATAAAGTGATCCTATTCTGACTGGTTGCCAGTTACTAGTGATGTTTCGCGGGGGTCAGTGTTGTGGCCGCTTCTTTTTACAATGTATATCGATGATTTAGATTATGGATTAAATGGTTTTGTGGCTAGGTTTGTGGATGACACCAAGGTAGGTGCAGGAGCAGGAAGTGTTGAAAAAAACAGAAAGGTTGCAGAGAGATTTGGTCAGTTTAAGAGAGTGGGCAAAAAAATGGCAGATGAGATACAATGTTAAGAAATGTACGGTTGTACATTTTGGAAGAAGAAATAATTGGGCAGATTATTATTTAGATGGGGAGAAAATTCAAAAATCAGAAGTCAAAGGGACTTGGCGGTCCTCGTGCAGGATACCCTAAAGGTTAACCACCAGGTTGTATCGGCAGTAAGGAAAGCGAATGCTATGTTGGCATTCATTTCATGAGGAATAGTGTAAAAGAGTAAGGAGGAGTTGATGAGGCTCTATGGGGCATTGGTGAGAGCTCATTTGGAATACTGTGTGCAGTTTTGGGCCCCCTATCTTAAAAGGGATATTCTGATATTGGACAGAATTCAGAGAAGATTTACGAGGATGATTCCTGGAATGCAGGAGCTAACATATGAAGAGTGTTTGTCAGTTCTTGGACTGTACTCATTAGAGTATAGAAGAATGAGAGGGGATCTCATAGAAACATTTTGAATGTTGAAAGGGTTGGACAGAGTAGATGTGGAAAGGCTGTTTCCCTTGGTGGGTGAGTCCAGGACAAGAGGCCACAGTCTTAGAATTAGAGGGTACCCATTTAAAACAGAGATGAGGAGAAATTTTTTTAGCCAGAGGGTCGTGGATTTATGGAATTCGTTGCCACGTACAGCTGTGGAGGCGCGATCATTGAGAGTGTTTATGGAGGAGATTGATAGGTATCTAATTAGCAGAGTATCAAGGGATATGAGGAAAAAGCCGGAAACTGGAACTAGATGGGAGAATAGTTTAGCTCGTGGTGGAGTGGCAGAGCAGACTCGATGGGCCGAATGGCCTACTTCTACTCCTTTGTCTTGTGATCTTGTGAAAACATTCTAAATGGTTGCATCACCGTCTGGTATGGAGGGAACACTGCACAGGATCGGAAAGATCTGCAGAAAGATGTCAAGTCAGCCAGCTCCGTCGTGGGCACTAGACTGTCCAGCACTGAGGATATTTTCAAAACACGAGGTCTCAAAAAGGCACCATCCATGACTAAGGACCCCCATCACCCAGGACATGCACTCCTCTCAATGCTGCCATCAAGAAGGAAGCACGTGTGTCTGTAGACACACACTAAACATTTCAGGAACAGTTTTTGCCATCAGATCTATGAATGGACAATGAACACTACCTCACTATTTTTCTTCCCCTTTTGCACTACATATTTAATTAAATTTACATATTGGAATTTATAGCTTTTATGATTATGTATTGCAGTGCACTGCTGCTGCAAAACAACAAATTTCACGACATATACTAGTAATAAATTTGTGGAATTTATTCTGATTCTGGTTTTATGGCCAAGTTTGCAGATGATACAAAGATAGGTGGAGGTAGTGTTGAGAAAGCAAGGAGTCTAAGAAAGAACTTGGACTGATTCGCAAAATGGGCAAAGAAGTGGCAGATGGAATATAGTTTAGGGAAATGTATGATCATGCACTTTGGTAGAAGAAATAAGAGCATGGTCTATATTCTATACAGGGAGCGAATTCAGAAATTGGTGGTGCAAAGGGACTTGCAAGTCCTAGTGCAGGATTCCCTGAAGGTTAATTTACAGATTGAGTTGGAAGGCAAATGCAATGTTAGCATTTGTTTCTACACTAGAATATAAAGACCATAAGACCATAAGACAAAGGAGCAGAAGTAGGCCATTCGGCCCATCGAGTCTGTTCCGCCATTTTATCATGAGCTGATCCATTTTATCCTATTTAGTCCCACTGCCCCGCCTTCTCACCATAACTTTTGATGCCCTGGCTACTCAGATACCTATCAATCTCTGCCTTAAAGACACCCAATGACTTGGCCTCCACTGCTGCCCGTGGCAACAAATTCCATAGATTCACCACCCTCTGACTAAAAAAATTTTTTCGCATTTCTGTTCTGAAAGGGCGCCCTTCAATCCTGAAGACATGCCCTCTCGTACTAGACTCCCCCATCATGGGAAACAACTTTGCCACATCCACTCTGTCCATGCCTTTTAACATTCGAAATGTTTCTATGAGGTCTCCCCTCATTCTTCTAAACTCCAAGGAATACAGTCCAAGAGCGGACAAACGTTCCTCATATGTTAACCCTCTCATTCCCGGAATCATTCTAGTGAATCTTCTCTGTACCCTCTCCAACGTCAGCATATCCTTTCTTAAATAAGGAGACCAAAACTGCCCACAGTACTCCAAGTGAGGTCTCACCAGCGCCTTATAGAGCCTCAACATCACATCCCTGCTCCTATACTCTATTCCTCTAGAAATGAATGCCAACATTGCATTCGCCTTCTTCACTACTGACTCAACCTGGAGGTTAAATTTAAGGGAATCCTGTACGAGGACTCCCAAGTCCCGTTGCATCTCAGAACTTTGAATTCTCTCCCCATTTAAATAATAGTCTGCCCGTTTATTTTTTCTGCCAAAGTGCATAACCATACACTTTCCAACAATGTACTTCATTTGCCACTTCTCTGCCCATTCTTCCAATCTATCCAAGTCTCTCTGCAGACTCTCCGTTTCCTCAGCACTACCAGCCCCTCCACCTATCTTTGTATCGTCAGCAAACTTAGCCACAAAGCCCTCTATTCCATAATCCAAATCGTTGATGTACAATGTAAAAAGAAGCGGCCCCAACACTGATCCCTGTGGAACACCACTGGTAACTGGCAGCCAACCAGAATAGGATCCCTTTATTCCCACTCTCTGTTTCCTGTCAATCAGCCAACACTCTATCCACGTATGTAACTTTCCTGTAATTCCATGGGCTCTTATCTTGTTAAGCAGCCTCATGTGTGGCACCTTGTCAAAGGCCTTCTGAAAATCCAAATATACAACATCCACTACATCTCCCTTGTCTAGCCTACTGGTAATTTCGGCAAAAAATTGTAATAGGTTTGTCAGGCAGGATTTTCCTTTAAGGAATCCATGCTGAGTTCTGCCTATCTTGTCATATGCCTCCAGGTACTCTGTAACCTCATCCTTGACAATCGACTCCAACAACTTCCCAACCACCGACATCAAGCTAACAGGCCTATAATTTCCTTTTTGCTTCCTTGCCCCCTTCTTAAATAGCGGAGTGACATTTGCAATCTTCCAGTCCTCCGGAACCATGCCAGAATCTATCGACTTTTGAAAGATCATCGCTAATGCCTCCGCAATCTCCACAGCTACTTCCTTCAGAACACGAGGGTGCATTCCATCTGGTCCAGGAGATATATCGACCTTTAGCCTATTCAGCTTCCTGAGTACTTTCTCTGTCGTAATTGTGACTGCGCACACTTCTCTTCCCTGCCACCCTTGAGTGTCCGGTATCCTGCTGTCTTCCTCAGTGAAGACTGATGCAAAATACTTGTTCAGTTCCTCTGCCATCTCCTCATCTCCCATTACAATTTCTCCAGTATCATTTTCTATCGGTCCTATATCTACTCTCACCTGTTTTTTACTCTTTATATACTTGAAAAAGCTTTTAGTATCCTCTTCGATATTATTTGCTAGTTTCCTTTAATAGTTAATCTTTTCTCTCTTAATGACCTTCTTGGTTTCCTTTTGTAAGGTTTTAAAGACTTCCCAATCCTCTGTCTTCCCACTAATTTTTGCTTCCTTGTATGCCCTCTCCTTAGCTTTAACTTTGGCTTTGACTTCTCTTGTCAACCACGGTTGCATCCTTTTTCCACCGAAAATTTCTTCTTTTTTGGAATATACCTGCCTTGCACATTCCTCATTTCTCGCATAAACTCCAGCCACTGCTGCTCTGCCGTCTTTCCCGCCAGTGTCTCTTTCCAGTCAACTTTGGCCAGTTCCTCTCTCATGCCACTGTAGTTTCCTTTACTCCACTGAAACACCAACACATCAGATTTCGGCTTCTCTTTTTCTAATTTCACAGTGAACTCAATCATGTTATGATCACTGTCTCCTAAGGGTTCCTTCACCTCAATCTCTCCAATCACCTCTGGTTCATTACACAATACCCAATCCAGTACAGCCGATCCCCTAGTGGGCTCAACAACAAGCTGTTCTAAAAAGACATCTCACAGACATTCTACAAATTCTCTCTCTTGAGATCCAGAGCCGACCTGATTTTTCCAATCTACTCACATGATAAAATCCCCCACAATTATCATAACACTGCCCTTCTGACAAGCCTAAAAGCAGGAATGTAATGATAAATCTTTATAAGGCATTGGTTAGACCACATTTTGAGTATTGTGAGCAGCTGTGGGCCCCATATGTAAGAAAGGATGTGCTGGCACTGGAGTGGGTCCAGAGGAGGTTTACGAGAATAATCCTGGGAATCAAAGAGTTAATGTGTTAGGAACATTTGTTAGCTCCAGGCCCATACCCACTGGAGTTTAGAAGAATGAGGGGGAATCTCATTGAAACCTAATGAATATTGAAAGGCCTAGATAGAGTGGACATGGAGAGAATGCTTCCAGAACTATTGACAGTCTAAAACAAGAGGGCACAGTCTCAGAACAGGACACCCCTTTAGAACAGAGATGAGGAGGAGCTTCTTCAGCCGGAAGGTGGTGAATTTGTAGAATTTATTGCCACAGATGGCTGAGGTGGCCAATTCATTGGATATAGTTAAAGTGGGGGTTTGATTATGGAGGCTTGCTAGTACTGAACAAGTGTGGCAGGGAGTGGAGATCAGAGTAGTAGATCAGCAAGAGGAGTGATTGAACAGAAGGTAGAGCTGAAGTCAAGTAAGTCTAAAAAGAAAAACAGGCAGAGCCAGGATATTGAACATAGTGAGACTGATGGTCTGAAGTGTTTATTTATTTTAATGAGTAAGGCAGATGTGCTTAGAACATGAATTAGTACATAGAACTACAATATTGTAGCCATTACAGAAACTAGGTTGAGAGATGGGAGGGAATGGCATTTCAATATTTCAGGTCATCAGTGGTTCATACATGACAGAGAGGTTGAAGGTTTTTTGGTGGGTAAATCCACATTAGATATGTCAAAGATTTTTAAAGTCACTTGATTAGAGTTCAGGACCAGCATGTTCCTGTGAGGGTGAAAGATAAGGATGGCAAGGTTCAAAATCCTTAGATGACATCAGCTATGCAAAAGGAAGCATATATAAGGTGTAGGAAACTGAAATTGGGAACAGCCCTTGAGAAATATAAAGGAAAATGGGAAGAATTCTGATAGAGTGCCTTATGTTCTTACAGTCTAACCTATGCAAGAAATTGGGAACACTAAAGGGGCCATGAAATGTCCTGGCAAGGACAATTCCAAGGCATTTCATATATGTAGGGAGAGAGCAATACAGTAGCTTGGGAAAGGACAAAGCAGTCAAAGAAGGGAGTTACAAATACAAGAGAATTCTATCGATGCTGGAATATATACAAAATGTTAAAGGAACTCAGCAGGTCAGGCAGCGTCTATGGAATAGAATAAACAATCAATGTTTGGTGAGATCCTCCATCAGGACTGGAAAGGAAGGGGGAAGAAGTCAGAATAAGAAGGTGGAGAGAGGGGAAGGAACACAAGCTAGAAGGTGACAGGTGAAGCCAAGTGGGTGGGGGAGGGGGCAGATGAAGTAAGAAGCTAGGAGGTGATTGGTGGAAAAGGTAAAAGGCTGAAGAGAAAAAAATCTGATAGGAGAGGAGAGTGGATCGTGGTAGAAAACGAAGGAGGAGGGGCACCAGTGGCAGGTGATAGGCAAGTAAGGAGAAGAGAAGAGGTAAGAGGGGTGCCAGAGTGAGGACTGGAAGAAGAGAGAATGGTGAAGGGGAAAAGTTGTTGGAAGTTGGAGAAATTGATGTTCATGCCATCAGGTTGGAGGCTACCCAGACAAGATATGAGGTGTTGCTTCTCCAACTTGAGAGTGGCCTTATTATGTCAGTAGAGGAGGCCAGGGATTGACATGTCGGAATAGGAATGAGGAGATTGGAATTAAAATGGTTTGCATCAGGGAATCCTGCTTGCTGCAGAAGGAGTGAAGATGCTCAACAAAGCAGTCCCTCAATCTACGTCAGATCTCACCAAAGTTTAGGAGGCCCCATCAGGAGCACTGGATACAATAGATGGCGCCAACAGATATGCAGGTGAAGTGTTGCCTCAGCTAGAAGAACTGTTTGGGGCCCTGAACAGAGGTGAGAGAGGCGGTGAATAGGAGGGTGTAGCACTTCTTCCATTTGCAGGGCCAAGTGCCAGGAAGGAGATTAGTGGGGAGGGACGAATGAACAAGAGAATAACAGGAAGAGTGATCTCAGCAGAAGGCGGAGAGTAGAGGGGAATTTAAGATGTATTTGGTGATAGGATCCCGTTGAAGATGACGGAAGTTACAGCTAATGATGTGCTGGATGCAGGGGCTCATGGAGTGGCAGGTAAGGGAGTTTATGTGTAAAGCCAGAGGAAGTGAACGAAGTCCTTTTTTGCTTCAGTATTTGCCAAGGAGGAAGACATGGATGATGGTGAGTTCAGGAAAGTACTGGCTTGTTTTCTCTGAGTGGTGGAGGCTGAGGAGAAATTTTCTTGAGGTTTATTAGATTATGGATAGAGTATGCAGCCAGTATCATTTTTACCAGAGTCAAAATATCTGATGCTAGAGGGCATTAATTTAGTGTGACAGGGAGTACATTCAAAGGAAATGTACAGGACAAGCTTTTTGTAAAGAATGACAGTTGCCTGGAATGCGCTATCAGGGATGGTAGTGGTGTTGAGCACGATAGAGGTGTTCAAGAGGCACTTAGATAGGCATATGGATGTACAGAGAATGGAAGGATATGAATATTGTGTGGAGAGAAGGGTTTACCTTAGTAAACTATTTGATTACTAGCTTAATCAGTTCAGCACAACATTGTGGGTCAAAGAGCCTGGTCCTGTGCTGAATGGTTCAATGTTCTTTGTCTGTTGATATTCCACAGCAGGTTGCTATTAAGAAGGAAGAGGTGTTGGGTGTTTTGAAAAACATCTGGATAAGTCCCCAAGACATGGTGCGATCTATCCCATAATGCTCAGAGAAGCAAGGGAGGTTATTGCTAGAGCCTTAACAAAGATTTTTGTATCATCTTTAGCCACGGTCTAGATACCGGATGACTAGAGAATAGCCAGTGTTGTTGCTTTGTTGAAGAGCAACAGGAACAAACCAGGAAATAATCGGCCATTGAGCTCTACATCATCAGAAAGGAAGCTACTGGAGAAGAGTCCAGGGACAGTATTTACTTGCATTTGGAAAAGCATGAACTTATTCTGGATAGTCAGCATGGGTCTGTGCAGGAGAGGTCCTAGCTCATAAATTTGCTTGATTTTTTAGAGGAGGTGATGAAAATGACTGATGATAGTAAGACAGTGTGGATGTTGTATACACATGGACTTTAATACTACATTTGACAAGCTCCCTCATTGTACACTAATCCAGATTAAGCCAAATTGATCTGATAAATTGGATCCAAAATTGGCTTACTCATATAAGATGAGAGGTGTTTTTGTGACTGGAGGTCTTTGCCCAGCAGTGTTCCACAAGAATCTGTTTGAAAAATATATTAATGAATTAGATGCAAATATAGATGGTTTGGTCAATGAGTTTGCAAATGACATGATAGTTTGTAGAGTTATGCATAGCAAGGGACATTGTCAAATGATACAGCAGGATATAGATCAGTTAAGACATCAGAGTGAAGAAATGGCAGATGAAACTTAATCCAAACTGCTATAAGATGATGCAGAAGCTGTAGAAGTACAGGAACCTTAGGAACATTCATGTACAGAGGGATATTGGAGTGTACATCTATTGTTCTTTCAAAGTGGCAACATAAGTGGATAGGAAAATAAAGAAGCTATACAGCATGCTAGCCTTCATGAGTTGGAGCACTGTGTATTAAAGTTGACAAGTCATGTTTCAGCTGCATAAATCTTTAGTTAAACCACATTTGAAGTATTGTGTGTACTATACACTATAAGGAGGATAAAGAGGCTTTAGAAAGGGTATAGAAGAGGTTCATTAAGATATTGGCTAGATTAGAGAGTATTAGCTATAACACAAATTTGAATTAACTTTCATTAGAACATTGGAGACTGAGATGTAATCTGACAGAAATATATAAAATTATGAGAGACTGCCCTCCAGCTCATCCTCTCAAATTCCTAATAGATGCTTTTTCCAAACTTACAAGCTTTTCAGTACAAAACATAATTGTCTCATGGACCCATTGATGGACAGAGTGCCTAGTGGTCCCCCATTGCTTTCCTCACAGTTCAAACAAATCATGGGCTTATGTGGAGAACTAGGACTTGTGGATGTCTTGAGGTTGTAACATCCCTCAGACAAAGACTTCACATTTTTTTCTAATCCACACTAGTGTTATTACCAGAATAGACTTTTTTCTAACCCCCAAAACGCTCCTAGATTTAGTTGTATCCTGCACAATTAGAAATATCGCTATTTCTGACCATGCAGCAGTATATTTAAATATTAAACCCAAAGATAATTCAGCACGATCTAGACATTGGAGGCTGAAACCTTTTATTCTAAAAGATAATAAATTTATAGACTACTTCCGAATTTAAAACTTTCCTATCTATTAATTCCAAATCAACTAGTATTCCATCGATGCTCTGGGAAACCGTTAAGGCCTATGCAAGGGGATTAATTATCTCCTCCTCTACTAGTAAGAAGCGACAGCAGCGCCTAGTGGAAGCAAGGCTTGCGGCAACTGAAAAGGATTATATTAATAAGCCTTCTGCAGCCAAGTTACAGAATATCATAGCCCTACGCTGTACACTAAACTCTTTACCTACCCAAGCAGCCAAAAGAAAATTAACATTTGCTAAACAACGATTGTTTGAACATGGTGAAAAACCAGGTAGGTATTTGGCTTATTTAGCTAGAAAGAAAAATGCCTCTCAGACTATTGCTTCAATTAGTTATGGGACAGGAGCCCTCACTAGTAATTCTAAAATGATTAATGTTGTGTTTAAGAATCTTTATTCTAAATGGTATCAATCTGGGCAATGTAATGATGGACAATCTAGGATGGAGTCCTTTTTCAGGAATTCAGATCTCCTAGGCATTTCT
Organism: Mobula hypostoma; assembly: GCF_963921235.1. Taxonomy (NCBI): domain Eukaryota; kingdom Metazoa; phylum Chordata; class Chondrichthyes; order Myliobatiformes; family Myliobatidae; genus Mobula; species Mobula hypostoma. The sequence goes on from NC_086107.1 coordinate 101,980,249, forward strand.
TCTGAACAAGAGTCCCTCCTCAATGCTTTGTTATCTATACATGAGATACTGGAAGCTGTGAGACAGCTCCAAAGTGGGAAGGCCCCTGGTCCTGATGGACTCACTAGTAAATTCTATAAAAAGTTCACAGGATTATTATCAGACCCTACGCTAAACATGTTCAATCATGCATTTAATTGTGGTCTCCCACTATCATTGAGAGAAGCTAATATCTCCCTAATTCTTAAAAAAGGAAAGAGCCTTGAAGACAGTGCCTCCTACAGGCCTTAAGGCATCCGTTAGTCTTACGAGACCATGGATATGCGCCTGGAAAGTCTTCACTCTCCAGGGCACAGGCCTGGGCAAGGATGTATGGAAGACCGGCCGTTGCCCATGCTGCAAGTCTCCCCTCTCCACAACACCGATGTTGTCCAAGGGAAGGGCGAGGGCCGATACAGCTTGGCACCAGTGTCATCGCAGAGCACTGTATGGTTAAGTGCCTTGCTCAAGGACACAACACGCTGCCTCAGCTGAGGCTCGAACTTACGACCTTCAGATCGCTAGCCTTAACCACTTGGCCCACTGCCTACAGGCCTATTTCATTGTTAAATGTTGACTTTAAAATCTTATCTAAAGCCTTAGCGTTGCAATTAGAAACTGTTTTACCTTTTATCATGAAAGAGGTTCAAGCGGGTTTTATAAAAGGCCGTAGATCATCTAACAATATCAGAAGATTACTTAATGTGATTCAGGCATGTCAGCAACAGGCAGTGGATGGCTTGGTGCTTTCCTCAGATGCAGAAAAGGCCTTTGGTCGTGTTGAATGGCCGTGTCTTTTTTTCACTTTAGAATGATTTGGTTTGGGCAATAATTTTATTAAGCAGGTGAAGGTTCTTTATAATGATCCTTTGGCTGTGAATCTCACTAATGGCATTAGGTTGGATAATTTTAGTATTCTGAGGGGCAGCCAGCAGGGCTGCCCTTTATCACCGTTACTTTTCACACTAGTGATTGAGCCATTGCCTGAGGCTACTCTGCGAGACCCCAAAATATCTGCTCCAGACATAGGACTAAAGTCACATAAAATAACATTGTATGCCGATGATGTCTTAATTTTCTTATCAAACCCTGCTATATCAGTGCACCACCTTATACAATGCATCAATTCATTTAGCGCCTTTTCAGGTTATAAAATAAACTTTACTAAATCAGAGGCAATGCCTCTGGGGAATCTGCAGCAGGTACCTGACACTCAGGGTGTTTTCCCCTTTAAATGGTCACAGACAGGTTTTGTTTACTTAGGCATATTTATCACACCTACGTTTGATCAATTGTTCAAAGCTAACTTTACACAGTTATTTGACAAAATCAAACAGGATCTTGAGCGATGGAGCACTCTTCCCATTTCTTGGCTTGGCTGAATATCCTTGCTCAAAATGAACATTCTTCCTCATCCGCTGTACCCAATACGAATGATTCCAGTCATTTTACCCAACAAATAAATAAATGGCTGGTTTGTTTCTTTCATCTGGAACAAAAAAAGACCCTGTATTAAAATGTCTAAGTTGCAGCTTCCCAGTAGTCTAGGGGGTCTGGATTTTCCAGACATCAAAAAATATCAGTTAAGTTCCTTTTTATCTTATGTGGTTGACTGGGTTTGCAGGGACCCCTCCTCAATTTGGCTAGACATTGAAGCTTCACATGCAAAATGCCCTCTTATTAATTTGCTTTTCCTCAATAAGATGAAAGTAGTTAAGGAATATTGTCGCAATCCAATAACAATTAATACAGTCAGGACTTGGAGGGTGGTGCGACAAATTGACGGCAACGCAGCGAAAATATCACCCTGTACTCCAGTAACCGGCAGTCCAGATTTTCAGCCTGGCATAGTGGATTCTGGATTTAAACTTTGGATTTCTAAGGGTATTTTCCATCTAGATTTGTTTGATGAAGGAACGATGATGTCTTTTAGTCAAATAGTACAGAAATTTTACATACCCAACAAGGATCTTTTTTGTTTCTTTCAGATAAGAGATTATATACAGAAAAAAACATCATTGTTAACTGATTTCTATAGTTCTGACATAGAAAAGAGGGTGTTTGGTTCTAAGGGTGAAGTCTCCATTAGTACTTTTTACAACATCCTGAGGGAATGTTCTTGTGGAGAGGCCGAGCAGCTGGGAAAGGTCTGGGAGGAAGAGCTGGGAGTAGAAATTACAGCTGAAACACGGGAAGACATCTGTGATAATGCAAAGTAAATGTCAGTTTGTAATAGAACTAAAGCACTGCAACTCAAAATTCTGCATAGAGCCCAGGTGACTCCTGATCGTCTCTCGAAATTTAAGACGGGGGTTTCTCCAATGTGTTCCAAATGTGAAGTAAATACTGGAACTTCCACCCACTGTTTTTGGACTTGTCCCAAGCTTCAGACATACTGGAGTGATATTTTGGGTGAAATGGAAACGATTCTGAAGATGGAGCTTGAACTGGACCCAGTGTCTTTTCTCTTTGGCTTACCCAGCAGTCATATTATTAATGCACATCAGAAAAAACTTTTTAACATCCTGACTTTTTGTGTGAGGAAAAATATTTTACTTTGCTGGATATCCGATAAGGCCCCTGGACTTTTTGGTTGGCGTAAAGTAATCATGGAATACATTCATTTGGACTTTTTGACATGTATGATACACTCAAAAACAAATAGTTTTCATAAAACATGGCAACCATTTCTGCAGTATGTAGATGTAAACTTATCTGCTATACTAATAAGGGCTTTTGTATAAGATGTTGGGGTGATGTCTATATTTTGATGGAAGTGTTCTGATAGCTGATATCTGTGAGAGGAAGAAATGTAAATGTATCTGTAAACTGAAAGTCTTGTTATTTTTTTAGTTTAAAAAATTGAGAGACATACATAAGGTGGTAGTCAGAATCTTTTTCCCTGAGTAGAAATGTGAGATACCATAAAATTTAACATGAGAAGGGCAAAGTTTAAGGCAAAGTTTCAAAGCCAGTATTTATACATTGTGGTAGACGCTTGGAATGAGCTGTCAGGAGAGGTGGTAGAACAGAGGTGATAGTAATGTTTTAAAGCCATTTAGATAGGCACATGAACAGGCAAGGAGTGGAGAAATACAAACCGTATACAGCAGATTGGTTTCAGTTTAGCAGATCCTGCCCCTCAGAACCCCTTCTAGTAATTCTGCTACAGTTGTTCTTGTGCTCTTCTTAAATAAAGGCACAACATTAGCCATCTTCCAATCTTCCAGGACCTCACCCATGCCTAAATATAATGCAAATATCTCTACCCCTGTATTTTTCCCTAACTTCCCACAATGTCTTAGTATATACATCAGCCCCAGAGGATTTACCACTTTAATATGCATTAAGACCACCAGCACCTACTTTGTTGTAACGTGGAAATGTTCCAATACATCACTATTCATTTCCCTTAATTGTTCGGCTTCCATGACCTTCTCCATGGTAAATATAGAGTAGTATTCATTTAAGGTCCATCCCATTTTCCTTGGTTCCACACATAGAATACCATCCTGATCCTTCTATGGATCTACTCTCAACCTACCTACCCTTTTACTCTTAATATACTTAGCAGAATCTTAGGATTCTTCTTTATCATATTTGCCAATGCTATCTCATGTATTTTTGCTGTCCTGATGCCCTCTTATTTACTTATGCATCTCTAATACTTAAGGGTTCTGCATGATCCCACCTGCCTATACCTGACATACTGTTTACCTCTTTTTTTTCCCTGAGCGTACCTCAATATCCCTCGTAATCCAGAGTTCCCTAACTTTGCCAGCCTTGTCCTTCATGCTAACAGGAATGTACTGTTCCTGAACTCTCCCTATATCATTCTTAAAAGTCTCCCACTTTATGAGTTTAATCTGTGGACCAGACCCACCTTTTTCCATAACTGTTTTAAAACTAATAGAATTATGATCACTGGTTCCAAAGGGCACGACAGTCACTTGCCCACCCTCATTCCCAATAGGAAGTCCAGTGTTGCCTGTCTCAAGTAGGGCCATTATATAATGTTTGAGAAAACCTTACAGAATAATTTTGATGATATCAGAAAGGATCTGGCATGTGTGGATTGGGACAGGTTTTTTCTGGCTAAAGTGTACTTGTAAGTGTGAGGCCTTCAAAAGGGAAATTTTGAGAGTACAAAGTTTGTATGTTCCTGTCAGAATAAAAGGCAAGGTTAACAGGTTTAGGGACATTGGGTTTTGAGATATATTGACACCCTGGTTAAGAAGAAGAAAAAGGTGCATACCAGGTATAGGCAGCAAGGAACAAATGAGTTACTTGAGTATAAGAAATGCAAGAGAACACTTAAGAAGAAAATCAGGAGGGCTCAAAGAAGGCATGAGGTTGTTCTAACAGACAAGGTGAAGGCGACTCTCTGGGCTTCTACAGATTTACAAAGGTATTGCCAGGACTTAACAACCTGAATTATAGGGAAAGGTTGAAGTAGATTAAGATTTTATTCCCTAATGCTTATGGGTACGAGGAGGGATTTGATAGAGGTATAGAAAATTATGAGAGATGTAGACAGGATAAATGCAAGCAGGCTTTTTTCCACTGAGTTTAGGTGAGACTAGAACTAGAAGTCATGGGTTAAGGATGGAAGGTTAAATATTTAGGAGAAACATGAAGGGAACTTCTTCTTCAGAGGGTGGTGAGAGTGTGGAATGAGCTGCCAGTGGAAGTGGTAGATGCAGGTTTGATTTCAACATTTAAGAGAAATTTGGATAGGTACATGGATGAGAGGGGTGTGGAGTGCTATGGTCCTGGTGCAAAATGGGACTGGGAGGAATTTTTTTTTTCTTCAAAATAAATTTTATTCATAAAAAATGTAGCCCCCCCCGGCCAGCCTCAGGGTCGCACGGCTCGCTGTCGTCTAGGGAAACAGCCCTCGGCCCCGCCAAACTGGGTAATTAGTTTGTATGGATGCTGTGTGATGTACCCCACCCCGCCCAAATAACAGACAATACACCAGATACGATTAAATGATTTACAGTTTATAGATATTACTGGAACTATATAATTAATAGAGAATAAAATATAAAAGGAAAATAAAAGGCGCCACACTTATCAAAGTTCAATCTCTTCGTGCACAAACAGTTGGAGCTCAGGACCCTTCTTTTTCACCCTGCGACTCCTCGGACCACCTCGTTCGGCCGCCTGGGACTAACAGTGGTGGTCGACCAGACGCTCCACACGAGTCCGTCTCCGTCTCCTCTCCTCGCCGAACGCCCCGCTCGGGGTCCCCACCCCTTTAGCGGACTCACAGCACCTGGTCCATCCTCTGTCTCCCTCTCCCGCCTTCTGCCCCAAAACCCCACGCATACAGTATCTTACAGATACACCAAAAACATAACAACTATCCCAATCAGTTCATAACACCTTCTTATCAGTAACGTGATTGAACAAACTGCTAGTGGGAGGGCTTTCTCAGCATTTAACATAACAAGGAAGCATTCCCAAGTATAACATAACAAAGAAGCCATTTTAATTAGCCTACACAGTAACATAAGAGACGAAACCCCCTTACAAAAATATGTACAAGAATAAACTATGTACTGACTTTTTATTCTTTGCGTTCATAGTCAATACTCTCTGTACTGTTCTATTAAATTCCTACACATCAATAACCCATGTGACCACCTGGGATGCTGTAATAATTAAGGTGCTTCCTCACCCAACCAGCCTGCCCCTTTGCAGTAGCAGAAGAATCCTGTCCTATGGTCCTTCCCCACTGAGCTCTTGTGGTTGCACCAAGCTTCAGTGCGTCCCTTAGCACATACTCCTGCAACCTGGAATATGCCAGTCAGCAGCATTCTTGATATGCTGGCAGGCCAACAATTTTCAGGCAAACCAAGGGGCATCTTTCACCGAATCAGTGATGATAATATCAATTAATACCAGAGTTAGGTTGTTAAACACTCTCATCCTGAAGATGAATTATCAATTATCATTGCGACCCATTTCATTTCCATATGTCTTACCTTATATATTGACTGTTTATTGAGCTTGCTTAAAATATCAAGACATTTTAACTTCGTATGACATTGGGTTCAGGTCCTAGACATTGACTATTAACCTCACTTCTGGCAACCTCCTCTGAAGGGCACCACAGTAGTGAAGCAGTCAGTGCAACACTATTACAGCTTGGGCCATTCTGGAGTTCTTGAACAACTTTTATAATAATATGTCTCTCACCATCAGGGTGTTGTGTACTACGTTCGTGTTTCAGCTTACAACATGAAAGGCTGGGGACCACCAAAGCTATCTTCGCCCCCCTGTGCCTCTCCTTCCAGTAAGTGATGAAGCTTATTGTTGCTTTACATCGAACTCACATTTACACTATATACCACCATGCTTGACCTATGCCTGATTAACAGTCAATGAAGTGTCTTTGAAGTCCAGTAATGGTACTGTAGGATGTGCTGCAGCCAGTTTATATGAGGGCACTCCTATACACAAAGCTTTGATAATTGTTGAAAAACAAAAAACTGCAGAGGCCAGAAATTGGAAATAAAATCAGAGACTGAGACAGTACGCTGGTCAAGTCTGTAGAAAGAAGGACAGACATAAAGTTTCAGATCAATGGCTTTTCATCAGAACTAGGAAACATACTTATTATTGATTAATATTCTTAATGTTAAATGGGGCAAATGTTAAGCAGGACACTAGTGATAATTCCCTGCTCTCCTTCAAGACAAGACCCGTCTTTTGCATTTAAATGGCTGCGAAACAGACAGGATTACATTAGAAAAAGGGCACATCTGCTCTCATCTGAAAAGCAGCTCCTTAGACAATGTAGGACTCCCCCAGTACTGTTGTGGAGTGTCAAATGAGACAATATTGCTGAAGTCTCTACAGCAGGTCTTGAACCAAAAGCCCTCTGCATCAACACTGAAAGAACTCCTAACTAGGCCACAACATTGCATGTGATATTACTTTGAACTGCTTGGTCATTAAGGTAACAGCAGCAGAAATGCAGATCATTTGGTCTTACAAAGCCACCTAGCCATGCTAGATAGAACCAAGATCATAAGGAGAAATGGTAAAGGGATATATAATGTAATACCACCTGAAATAAAATTATTATTCTGCTTTTTAAAATTATATATCTTGCTTTCTCTTGCCTCATTTCCTAAAGATTCAAAAGCTTAAACCTATTTTCATTCAGATCATTTGACTAAAGTCATTTTTTACCAAACCACATCCAAGTTGTTTGGCATAACTTCGGAAGTTTGGCTGGGCACTTTCTGGTAAGACTATCCTTGTTCCCAGGTACAGTTTCCACACCATGTATATGTTGGATGATATCATTCCTCGATGTCCTGGTAATCCCAAAATAACCTGGTGTTGTCAGTCCGACACCGGGATATCTGCTGGGAAGTGAATTATTTTCCCTCATCTTTTACTCCACCATTGCCCCTCCACTGTAGAAACTAAGAGGCTTTGTTACCTTGGTAATTTGTGAATACTAAGCAACAATGTCTGTCCTCTGATCCCTGTGTAGGTTGGAAAGAGTCCTCAGATATTAAGCTGAGGCACAAGGACCAAAGCCAAGCAGTGCTGCAGCTTCTGGAGAGAGTTAAGGGTCCTTGTCATCGGAGCTTTTTCGTGGGTGAGTTCAGTCAATGTCCTGAACTATTTCCATATTCACAGCCCAACCCATCAGTTTAGTGCACTGGTAACCAGGCTGGAGGTAGTAGCATGGATGTGACATTCACACATAGTAAAAACCTTGAGATCTTTCAACAGTTTAATATTTGGGCAGTTTTCCATCCTGCAAATATATGCAGTAGTATATTTTACTGAGTAGCTATCACAAGCAGAGCCTGAGTTCCTCACCTCTAATCTGTACTAGTTAATTTGACCAGGCCAGAAACTGGAAAGCTACAACTGGTACCCAATGATTAAGTGAGGACTCCAAGTTGGTAAGAACTTCCCGAAACAGTGCACTAGCACCTGCACCCGTCTGTGAAGAATGGCTCAGGATTTTGTTCATCCCCTAGCAGAAACGTATAGGGACTCTCTGTTTAGCAGAAAGATACCAAAACTGAAAGATTGTAGGCAATGCTTAATGTGGCAGTGCCGTTAGAAAAAGAGAAGTCTGAGGATGACCTAGTAGAAGCCTTTAAAATTATGAAAGGGTTTGTGTGTGAATGTGGTGCAGATACTCTGTGTGTGGAAAGGTGTGTTAATTTGGATATGTATTGTAGGTCAATGTAAGCTTGTTCAAAGTGTACTGTTGCATGCTGGTGAAACAATCAAAGGGAAACAGGGATGTGGTAAATTAGAAGTATGGGAGAGTTACAGAGGATAGAAGCCCATAGAAGTGCCTGAGGCTTTGGGTGTCATTCTGTGGGGTTTATGTATCACTATTACAGTGAAGTAAAGGAAACTACAGAGGGAGAGAGGAGTTGGCTGAAGTTGTTTGGAAGGGGACACTTACAGCGATGATGGTAGAAGAGCAATAGCTAAAGTTTCTGAGAGCAATTCAGAAAGTGCAGGATTGATACATCCCAAAGAAGTATTCGAAATGGAGGATGAAGCAACCATGGCTGACAAGAAAAGTCAAAGACAACATAAAAGCAAAAGAGAGGACATATAATAAGCAAAAATTAGTGGGAAGTTAGAGGATTGAGAAGCTTTTAAAAACCAACAGGAGGAAACTAAAAGATCCATAAGGTGAGAAAAGATTAAATATGAAGATAAGCTAACCAGTAATATATAAGTTTCTTTGGATATACAAAGAATAAAAGAAAGGTCAGAGTGGATATTAAACCACTAGAAAATGACTCTGGAGAGGTAATACTGGGAAACAGAAATAGTGGACGAACATGATAAGTATTTTGCATCAGCCTTCACTGTGGAAGACACCAGCAGCATACCAGAAATTTGAGTGTGTCGGGGTAGAAGTAAGTATTGTTGCTTTTACCAGGAGAGGGTGCTTGGGAAGCTGAAAGGTCTGAAGGTAGATAAGTCACCTAGAGCAGATGGACTACACCCCGCGTTCTGAAAGAGGTATCTGAAGAGACTGTGGAGGTTTCAGTCGTGATCTTTCAAGAATCACTAGATTCTAAAATGGTTCTGGAGGACTGGAAAATTGCAAATGTCACTCTATTCTTTAAGGTGGGGGGCAAAAGACAGTAAATCATAGAGCAGTTAGCCTGACTTTAGTGGTTGGGAAAATGTTGGAGTCCATTATTGAGGTTGATGATTCGGGATAATTTGAGGCATATGATAAAATAGGCCAAAGTCAGCACAGTTTCCTTAAGAGGTAATTTTGTCTGACAAATCTTTTGGAATTCTTTGAGGAAATAACAACCAGGATAGACAAAGGAGAGTCAGTGGTTGTTGTTTACTTGGGTCTTCAGAAGGCCTTTGACAAGGTGCTGCAGGTGAGGCTGCCAAACAACATAAGAGCTCATGGTATTACAGGAAAGATACCAGATGGATAGAAAATTGACTGACTGGCAGAAAGCTAAGAGTGAGAAAAAGGGGGCCTTTTCTGGTTGGCTGCCAGTGATTAGTGGTGTGCTGCAGAGGTCAGTGTTGGGACCACTTCTTTTCACATTCTATGATTTGTATGACAGGATTGAAGGCTTTGTGGTCAAGTTTACGGACGTTACAAAGATAGGTAGGGGAGTAGATATTGTTAGGGAAGCAGAGAGTCTGCAGAAGAATTTGGACAGATTAGGAGAACGGACAAAGAAGTGTCAAATGCAATATAATGTAGGGAAGTGTGTGGAATCCAGGGAAAGCTGGCTAATTGGATACACAATTGGCTTGATAGAAAGCAGAGGGTGATGGTGGAAGGTTGCTTCTTGGACTTGAGGCTTGTGACTAGTAGTGTGTCTCAGGGGCTCAGGAACCTATTGTTGTTTGTTATCTATATCAACAATTTGGATAAGAACGTACAAGATTCAAGATTTAAGATTGTTTAATGTCATTTCCTGTACACAAGTGTAAATGAGAACAAAATAATTGTTACTCCAGATCTGATGCAGCACCCAAAAAAAACACAATTAGATAAAGAACACAATAAATATAAATACATAAGATAGCTTATATACATAGGTTGATTGTATGTCCATAAAATGACGCTAGGCACAGGAGTGTCTGTACATAAGGTGGCTGACAGGAAATGATGAAGTAGTGGTGGTGGGGGGGGTGTGGAGGGGTGGGTTAGTGGGTGGAGGTGTTGATCAGCCTTACTTCTTGGGCAAAGTAACTGTTTTGAATCTGGTGATCCTGGCGCATATGCTTTGTAGTCTCCTCCCTGATGGGACCGGGTAAACAATCCATGAGAAGGATGGGTAGGATTCACTCGGCAGAAGACAAGTAGTACTGTGTTTGACTACAGACTGCTGCAGCATTACAGATTCTGGGTCTTGGACTATATTTTTTTGTATAACTATATTTTACTGATATATGTGCTTGCTACTTCATATGTTCTATATGTGACTTGTGCTGTGTATTACTGTCTTTTGCATGTTGGCCCCGGAGTAATGCTCTTTCATTTGGCTGTATCCATGGGTATTCGTGTATGGTTGAATGACAATTAAACTTGAATTTGAAAGAGAAATTGAGTTAATCTTTTAACCTAAGGAAGACTAGGAAGGAGTCAAAGGAAGTTTGATAAGCTGCAAAGAGTCTTGGCAAAGGGTGATTACCTCTGATAAAGTAAAACCAGGGTGACAAATTGGAATAAGCTGTAAATGAGGTTATCTGTGCTTTTATTTTGTTTTCACTTTTGATATTGATATTGGAATTGGTTTATTATTGCCACATGTAGCAAGGTGCAGTGAAAATCTTGTCTTGTGTACTGTTCATACAGATCAAATCGTTACACTGTGCAGTGAGCTAGCAATAACAATGCAGAATAAAATGTAAAAGCTACCAAAAAAAGTGTAGTGCAGGTAAACAGTAAAGTGCAAGATCGTAACAAGGTAGATTATGAGGTCAAGAATCCACCGTATCGTACAAGAGGTCCATTCAAGAGTCTGATAACTTTTGGATAGAAGCTGTCTCTGAGCCTAGTGGCAGGTGCTTTCAGGCTTCTGTATCTTCTACCTGATGGGAGAGAAGGGATTAGGGAATGTCCAGGGTGGGTGGGGTTTTTGATGATGCTGGTTACTTTACTGAGGCAGCAGGAATCCGTGGAGTCAGTAGAGGGAAAGCTGTCGTACTGAATTTCTTGTTGTCATGTACAGAGCAGTTCCAATACCAAGTAATTATGCATCAGACAGAATGCTTTCTATGTTGCATCAATAAAAATTGGTAAGGGTTGATGGGAATATACCAAATATCTTTAACTACCTGTGGAAGCAGAGGCATTGGTGAGCTTTCTTGGCTATAACATCAATGTGGTTGGATCAGGGTAGGCTCTTGGTGATGACAGTTCCCTCTAAACTCCATGGGTGCGCAGCCGCACAGTAACTGAACTACTCCCACTCACATAGCCTTTGTTGCTGTGCAGCTAGTTTTTTTTATATAATGTTGTATAATTTTGAAATTATGTTAATGTCATTTTGAAGTCTATGTTAATTGTAAAATACCTTGTGATTAGATTAGATTAGATTATGAGGACACTCAGTCCTCGTTTACTGTCATTTAGAAATGCATGCATTAAAAAATGATACAACGTTCCTCCAGAATGATATCACAAGAAAAACACAGGACAAACCGAGACTAAAACTGACAAAACCACATAATTATAACATATAATTACAACAGTGCAAAGCAATATCATAACTTGATAAAGAGCAGACCATGGGCACAGTAAAAAAAAAAGTCTGAAAGTCCCGATAGCCTCATCATCTCACGCAGGTGGCAGAAGAGAGAAACTCTCCCCGCCATGAACCCCCAAGTGCCACCGACCTGCCAGTGCAGCACCATTGGAAGCACCCGACCGCAGTGGACTCTGAGTCAGTCCGAAAACTTTGAGCCTCCGACCAGCCCCTCCGACACAGCCTCTCCGAGCACCATCCTCTGCAGAGCACTTCGACCCCACCCCGGCCGCCGAGCAACAAGCAAAGCCGAGGACTCGGGGCCTTCTCCTCCAGAGATTCTGGACCACACAGTAGCAGCAGCAGTGAAGCAGGCATTTCAGAAGTTTCACCAGATGCTCCTCCATGCTCTCACGTACGTCTCCACCAAATCAGGATTGTGCGCGACACCCTACTTGACAAATAACAGACATCACCACCAGAGTGGCCGCTACAAGCTGCGTCGCGCCACCATCTTCACCTCCCTACATTCATTTAATTAATTATGCATTAATGAATACAATCTATAAATTTTCTAAGTAATAGACATACCATAACCTTTATTTTGAAACATTTTAGAACTTAAACATATTTACATTGTCAGTGATTCAACTTACAACACAGTTACGAATTGTAACAATAAACGCAGAATGGAAGTCAGTAGCTCATTTTTAATAAACCGCTGACCCGTTGAATGCCGAGATTGTAATATGCATATTATAAAAAAAAAGACATTTAAAGTGCTGTGCAGTTTTCAAGCCATGTTTAAAAAAAAATCCTGCTCAAAGCAGTGATTGCTCTGCATACCTGTAAACAATATTACAGAGGATGTTGTTGGTGATATTCACAACTTGAAGCTCTTGGCCCTCTCAGACTCAAGACCATTGATATAAACCGCCCTCGTCTTGAAATCAATGGTCAGCTCTTTTTGTTGATATTGAAGGAAAGATTGTTGTCATGACATCATATTACTAATCTCTCTATCTTCTTCCTGTGTCTGACTCATCATTACTTGAGATGCTATGATAGTATCATCTACAAGCTTGTAGATGGAGCTAGAGCAGAATCTGGCCACACAGTAATGAGTATACATGAAGTAGAGTAGAGGGATGAGGACACAATCTTGGAGCAGCAGTGTTTTGAAAATGGAGGATGCGCTGCTGCCTATCCTTAATGATTGAAGTTGAGGATCCAGTTGCAGAGGGACCCTTGACATTCTGATGAACAGACCACATTCAGTAATAATAGGCATCCTTGATATTCAACATATTCCTGATCCCTGGATTCAATAGCCCCTGTAGCTGCCAATCCTGTTCCTAACCATATGTTCAGACCCCATTCTGAGGGAGATTGGCTGTCATGACTATGTTGAATGAGTGCTGACAATAACTCCCAGCCAATTTTATTGATGTTTTCTTCCAGAAGCTTCCAAGGTTCACGTGCCTAGTAAGAGGCTCTTGGTCTCTCGAAGTCTCAAGTACCTTTTCCAAAATACAAGCAAATTTGTCAAGACCTTACAGAGGTGAGTATGGTCGCTACTTACCTCTGGAGCCAGGTTGATGCAAGATGAATGTTCAGAATTAGGAAATGAAGCTCAGAACTGCATGGGTCAGAAAGCTGGAGCGAGGGCTGAGGGAGGTACTTAACAGCTTGAGGGCTCAGGCAAACAGATACAGGGAGAAGGGACACTGAATCACCATCTGCAGTCAACTCTTAAAGAAATACAAAGCATCTGTTTCAGTTGATTCCCTGGGGTCTGCCATCAGTAAGAACTGCATTGAGGTTGACATAAGCTAATTTTCCTGAAAAATTCTCTCAATTAAAAAATTAAATGAAGGATGTTCCTCCTGTTGCTGTGAAACGAATTTAAAAAAAGAACCCAGGGGATGCAATTTTAACTCAAACTGTCAGGGTATAATCCTGGGTTTATACTTCTCAATGCAGAGGAACATGGAGTAGGACATAAAACCAGTGTTCCTCTAAATTCCATGTGATAGCTGCCTGGTGTTTCAAGTTAATGTGACCTATGTGAGTTCAACCAGTGAATGTATTTAAGGCCTGAATTTACTCAAGGGGTTTCAGGTCACTGACCAAAGTAAGGATTAGACCAAGAAAGATTGGAACAGCAGAGGTCCAGAGGCAACCTCTGCTGTGCTGTAGTTTCTTCTGTTTGAAAGACATGCTGTCTCTGAAACACCTTCTATTACTACAGCATTGCATTAATTGGATGATGTTATTTACCTTTAACAATTGCATGTTGTGTTCAGCTTGTTACCCATGGCAAGTCAGGTGCCTGCAGTAGAGAGCTTATTATTTCTGCTGAAACCAGAACAACTGTAAAATTGTTCTTTTTTTTGTAACAGAGCACTGATCCCCCACACATGGTAAATTCCAGGTACCCCTGAAATTGTAGCTGAAACATCCAAGCCTGGTATCTGAGTTAATGTTGGATCATTTCATGGGGTGAAGGTAGATACACTGGACCTCGCGGTGTGATCAGTCAATGTGTTGGAATAAATTCGTCCAGGCAAGCTAGAAGCAGACCCACATTTCAATTGGTCCATAAGTGTGGACACCTTTACTGGGCTCCCTGATGACTCATGACTCACTACTGAAGAGCCAATCTCATTCACACCAGCCCTGAACTGGAGTCCAGGATTTGGTGGGAGGTGGTTGGTGTGTGGAATTTACAAGCCAGAATTATTTGAGAGGAACAAAGGTTATCTCTGTTGTGGGATGGCAGAGGTCAAATCTAAAGAGTTGATTGTGAGAGAAAGATTAGGTAGAAAATTGAGATATGGGCTAGAGAGGAATGGGGTGAGGAGGGAAATGAACAAAAAGGAATGAGCAGTCTGGACAATGATTCAGAGGAAGGAGTGAACTAACACAGGAAGGTGTAAGTGGCTGATGTGGTTAGCAAGCAATAGGGGTCAGGTACTTTTGAGAGGATGCAGTGGTCAACAAGGAGAAAGATGACAATTATATGAAAGTGGAGATTTGGGGGAAGGGGTGTTTGGATTGGGAATATTGGGTAGGGTGACTGATCGACAAATGGATTGATCGAGGAAGTCACTGTGGGAGTGACTTGTGCATAGTCAATGGGTGGACCATCTGATAAGTAAAGAGGTGGCAATCAAGAAGTAGGTAAAAGTAGACACCAAGATTCAGGTTCCAAGCTCCGCATCAGGAACAGGCCAAATTGCCTGATTGGAAGTCTTAATTTTGAACCTTTCTCCATAGATGCTGCCTGACGTGATGAGTAATTCCCTGTTTTTATTCCGTAATTCCAGTAAAGATAGTATATATTTGGTCTTCATAGCTCCTACTCCAATCCCAAAGCCACAAGCATCTGCCTTGTTGGTCCTTGGGCCCAATTTCACGACCTGTGAAACTGACATGGAATCAGTGAACGAGGTCAGCTAGAGGACAGGCTTATTCTCAGATCCAGTGTCAAGTACTGGATGGTTCTCCTTTTTGATTGCCCAGTTGTGTATCTGATCTGACTGAGAAACAGTTTTAACTCATTTTTATTTTTCAGGGGGGTGTACTTAGCTGCCATTTTCTTCTACAAAGAGAATGTTCTGGTGACAAGCGAAGACCAGCTTCCGATTGTTGAGATTGACAGCTGCTGCTCAGGCTCCGACATGCAAGAATTCCTCTGGTTCTCCAAGGTACAACAGTGCTTTCTCACTTCTCAGGAACATCAGGTGGGACGATTTCTCTGTGGCATAGGGGCCTTTCACCACTCACACACTAAATGCATTTATTAAATCTTTTATTAGACAGAGTACCGCATCAGCTTAGCATCTACTCTTTATTTTCAACTACAAAATAATCCATCAACTTATTATGGATAATAATATAAAATTATAATAATAATTATTATTATTATTATTAATAATGATAATAAAGTACATAATTTAAGTGAATTAGTAAATAACTAGATGGTAATTTAATTATTAATTAGAAATTATATTAAATCTGTGCACTGATTTATAACGTAGACATCAATGATTCTGCCAGTTTTAGAAATAAATTAGTGCTCACAATAAATAAACATTGTTTAAAGAATAAGTGGTTTATCAAGATTTAAGAGCATGAGAGGATGTGGAGACTGTATGGAACTCTGTGCTATATGAAATGACTCTCCCTGGAGTTAGTTACTTCAGGAAGTGTTTGAAGGAGACAACCTGACATATACAAGGAGTTAAGAACCTCAGGATAGTTCAGTGACATATGTAAAGAGATACAGCAATGGAAACATCAACCTCCTATCCAGGATTCAGGACATCTCACTTTCAAAGAACAATACTCAAAAGAGACGGCATCCATCATTATGGACCCCCATCACCCAGGTCATGACTTGTTTTCATTGCCACCATCAGGAAGGAGGTACAGAAACCTGAAAGCACACACTCAATGATTCAGGAAGAGCTTCTTCCCCTCTGCCATCTGATTTTTGAATGGACATTGGACCCATGAACACTACCTCACTACTTTTTTATTTTTGCACCACTTATTTAATTTAACTATTTAATATTTATATACTTACTGTAATTCACAATTTTTGTCTATCATTATTTATTGCATTGTACTGCTGCTGCAGCAAAGACAATAAATTTCACAACATATGCCACTGATATTAAACCTGATTCTGATTCTCCCAGGTCCCATCCCTCACATACACACTAGGGGCAATTAGAGTGGCTAATTAATCTCCTAACTGGTATGTCTTTGGGTTGTGGCAGGAAACATGAGCACCCAGATGAAATCCACATGGTAACAGAACATGCAAGTTCCACACAGCAAGCACAGTTGATCAGGGTTAAGCCCGAGGCACTGTGAAGCAGTTGCCCTTCCAGCTGCACCACTGAGCCACCCCAACCAAGAAAATGCTGGATGTGGGAAATTAAGTATGGTTATCAGTGAGCAGGGAATGGGAAACTGTGCAGGAGATAAGAAAAGAGGTTCCATAGATAGTGGAGTATCAGCTGGAAATAATTTTTATGTTCATGCACCGAAATCCCAGACTTACTGAAATGTTGGCAGCTCCCATAACATCAGTTCCAAAGAGGTCAACATAACCACAGCAGTGTATTTACTGGATTGGCAGATCTAGACTGTTAATCCAGCCACATGAGTTTGAATCCCTCAAAGTTTCTAGGGAATTAATCCAGAATAAGAAGTTGGTCTCAGTATTGATGACCACAAAACTTTTGGATTATCACAAAATCCAATTTTGTTTGCTTATGTCCTATTTGGAAGGAAATCTGCATTGCTTTTCCAGGTCAGAGATGTACCTGTTTCTGAATCATTTTTTTAGTTCAGGAATAACTAGGATTAGACAGTGTTGAACTACCTTCAAAGTTTGTAGGAAGCTTAAGATAAGAGAGTCATTCGTAGAAGGACTCTGAGCCCTCCCTTCAGTTTAGGAGTGATTGGGGGGCAGACAACAAATGCCAGCCTTGGCAATGATTGACATCCCATGATGAATAAAACAAGTAAAGGCATGGATAGAAGTGTCAACAGTAAATGAATGAGGCAGATGCAGCTCATGATACGGATGGTGAGAGGAAATGCGAACTACTGGCTAATTGATATGAGTTCAGTAGATGGTTAACACTCTTCAAATTAGTTAAGTGATACTACTGGGTGTGGTGTATTCAAATTTCCAGAAGGCCTTGGTTGTGAAGCCACACAAGATAATATAGAGCAAAATTAGATCATACAGGAATATGGGTAATATACTAGAATGGGTTGAGTATTAGTTAACAGACAAAAATAAAGAACAGGAGCAAATCATTCAATTTTCAAGTTGAAGGTTGTGATGAATGGATTGGTGCAGGGACCTAAACTGTTTTCAATCTCTATTAATGTTTAGGGTGGGATGAGAAGACCAATAATAATATATCCAGCAAGTCAGGCAGTATCTATGGAGGGCCAATATTTTGGGCCAAGACCCTTCATCAGGTCTCAGACTGAAACTTCACTGTTTATTCTCTTCCATAGGTGATGCCTGACCTGCAGAGTTCCTGCAGCATTTTGTATGTGTGTTGCTCAGGATTTCCAGTATCTCTTGATATATCCAGATTGGCTGATGACATCACTACCAGGATGCCAGTTTGTGTGTGTGAGGAGTGAACAGAGCACATTCAGTGGGGGTGGGGGGGGCGCGGTTGGTGATATAGCCAGTCTAAGGGTACGGGCAAGGACCAGGCAGATGGAACACATAATGTGGAAAAATGTGAGTTCTTAGTGGAAGAAGTAAAATAAGTAAAGGATATTTAAATGGTGGGAGTTTGAAAAGTGTTGCTGTTCAGAGAGACCCTGTGTCCTTACCCAAAACATTCTGACAGATTTGTTAATTGCTTGCCAATATAGCAAGCAATTATAAAGGCAAAGAATAAATTGGCCTTTATGGAAAGGATTTGAGTACAAAGATAGAGCCTCTTCCTTCAATTATAAAGGGGCCTGGTGAAATGGCATTTTCCTTTACTGGCTGAGGTATTGAATATAAAAGCAGGGAAGAATTGCTGGAACTGTGTAAACTGTGCAGCTAGAGTGTCTGTGTACAGTTCTGGTGACCACACTACAAATAATATGTGGTAGCACTCGAGAGGATACAAGGCAGAATTCTTGTCTGGAGGAGATACTGGTAATACTGTGTTGTTTTCTTTGCAACCAAGGTGATGTGTGAGTAAAATGAGAGGCTCTGGTAGGGTGAAACAGAATGGATCTTCTCTCTCAGAAGAGAGGTCAACAACCAAGGGTAATTGGTAGAAAGATCAGAAAGAAGTCAAGCAAAATAAATTCTGCTCAGCTAATGGTGGAGGCTGAAACCTGCACCACATTTAAACAGAACCTAGATGAGCACTGGCAGAGTCATGAGCTGCAGGGCTTCTTGGCAGGGAACTGGGCCATCTATTTTACTTCAACATTGACACAATGGGCAGAAATGCTTCCTTTCTGTCCTACACGCCTCGATGATTCAATTGGTCACTAAGAATGTGTGAACTCTCTTTCCCACTTCAGAGGGCTGGAACCTGAGGTGAGAGACTGGGGTTATGCAAAGGCTGGGGCCAATGGTGAGAGAATGGAGTTGTACAAGGGTTGGGCCCAGTGTGAGAGAGTGGAGTTGTACAAGGTCTGGGGCTGATGGTGAGAGATTTGAGTCATGCAAGCCTGAGTGAGAGAGTGGAGTTGTGCAAGGGCTCCAGCCTGTGGCTTGCCCTTCCCGGTGTTTAATTGATGGGATTGTGTTTTTTCGCTCTCTCTCCAGATCTCATGTATGTGGAAGGACATCCAGTGGCTGCAGCAGGGAATGAATTCCACACTCTCTTCCTCCTCCTCAGTGCTGCAGACCAGGCAGAAGATGTTAGTAGCAGTGTCCCAGCTCCAGGTATGAATCTCTTCCACTCAGCTGAAAGCAACATCTCCCCAGTATCATGATCTCATCAGAAGGGCAAGCTTTGGGCTTAATTTTTCTGTCCATTTGTACATCTGAAGGCAAATTTAATTCTTATGTGGTTTTCTGGGTACTCATGTAATTTACAACATAGCATAGCAAGAATGGACATTCAGAAATCCACAAGACAATCAAATATGGTTCAAACTTTGACAAATTATTATGCTTCCTTGCAAAGTAGGTAACCAGTCAGCCCATCAAGTCTAAGCAGTTCACAGAATCATTACATTCCCCCAATTTTTCCACTTTATTCTCCCCACATTCCCACCCTACCTGTTGTCAGGGCAATTTACTGTGGCCAAAGAAACTACCAACCCATAGATCTTGGGATGTGGGAGAGAACTGGAAAGCCCAAAGGAAACCCATGTGGTCAAAGAAAGAATGTGTAAACTCCACATGTATCATGTTTTGTGAAGAAATAGTCAATGAGATAAATGAAGGGAAATGAATAAATAAAATCCGTATATTAATAGCAACAAGTACAAGAACGGGGAAGTCATGTTGAACCTTTATGAAACAGTGGTTCAGGCACACCTGGAGTATTGTGCGCTTTCCTGGATGCAAGGCCCTAGGGAAAGTGTAGAGGCTTTGGAAAGGGTGCAGAAGAAACTTACTGGAATGTTTCCAGGGCTGAAATGTTATTTCATTTCGCTGTAAAAATATGTATGGTTGAATGACAATGACAAGCTGAACTTGAACCTGAACTGACAGACCTGAGTAATATGGATGCACTGGAGGAATTGTGTTGTTCTCCACAGAAAAGGAGAGTTTGCAAGGAAATCTGATAGAGTATTTAAAATCATGAAGAGTAGATAGAGAGAAACTGTTTCCATTGGTGTAAATTCATAGAATGAGGTTACTGGCAAAAGAAATACAAACATTGTCAGCATTTAAGCGATAGCTGGCTGTTGTGTTGCAGCATCCGCGCCAGACTTTGAGGTGTGCGGTGCCGGGTTCAAGTTTGGCCAGTTCTTTGTATGCTTTCCATCCATGCTGGGTTAAGCATCAAGCTAGCAACTCGACCTTGTAAAAACAGACAAAGGCTAAAGAAACGGCAAGGTTGCCGCCCAATGCACCACAAGGCACAGAGAGGATCAACAACTACAATTTAAGTAATGAATAGTTGGGGCTTGGAATACCGTGCCAGGGGGAGAGTGGCAGTTCAGTTGGAGGAGCTGCAAAAGTACATGAAAGGAAAGAAAGCTAGAAGGAGAAGGTGCAGGGCTTAGTTGGAGCTGGTACAGATCAATGGGCCAAATAGCCTCTTCTTGAGTGTGACGTTTCTATAATTCTGTGAAGCACAAGTAAATTACAGTTTTCACCTCAGGAATGGTTAACATCTTGGATATTGGGAAGTGTTGCATTTCCTAGATAGCATGTGATATTGGTATGAGAAGGCAGGGAATGTTGGTAGTTTACCATATTTTACAGAGGGAGCAGCACCTTTGAAGTGGTGAAAGGGGAGCAGAGGGCGTATTAGCTGAGGGTGAAACTAACAATATGGAAGCTGATGGAAAGGAAGTTCTGGTCATGGATGTTGAAGGAAAGGGCGAGGTTTCTGTGAGATGAAACAGACATAGATGAGGACCCTACCAATTGTGATGGAGAGGAATCAATAGTTTTGCTTCCAATGTGATTGCGTTTTGAGAAACAAAGTGCAGATTGGGTGCTTTGCCATCTTAATTCTCCATCCCACTCCCACTCAACTTTTCTGTCAGAGACCTCCTGCTGTGTAACAAGACCCAGCATAAGCTTGACACATAACACCACATCTTCCATCTCAGCTGTCTTTGGATCAAAATTGAATTCTCCAGCTTTAGATAATTGCCTTTTTCTTTCTGTCTGCATCAGAACTGGACATTTTTGCCAGTTATCTTACTGTGATTTGGCTCAGTTTTCCTTTCTCTAATAATATAGTCTGGCCTGTCTGCCAAATCCCACAGCCCCACAACTAACAGGACATAACACATGAAAGAAATATTATCTGCCTTGAAATGCACATTAACCCAGTTGGTCTCATCCTATTAGAGATATCTCCTTTGTCCTACCTACTACTCTCCCACTTCTCTACAATTGAAAACTGAACTATTTTCTCTCTCTCCCAGTTCTGACAAAGGGTCCCAGTCCTGAAATATTAATTCTTGAGTTTCTCTCCACAGATGCTGCCAGAGCTGTTGAGTGTACCCTGTATTTTCTATTTTTATTTAAGATTTCCAACATGCACAATATTTACCTATCTATATATCTTTGATGTATTTGGAGCTGCAACAAGTAACAGGCCCTTCCCGCCCAACGAGCTCATGCCACCCACTTACACCCATGTGACAGTTAACCTACTAACCCATGTCTTTGGAATTGAGAGGAAACCAATGCACCCAAGAAAACCCCCATGGTCAAGGGGGGAACTTACAAACTCCTCACGGATGGTGGAGGAATTGAAACTGGGTTGCTGATTCTGTAATAATGTTATGCTACCAGGACACCACAAATTAACATGAATTAATTTCACGTCATTAAACTTGGACTGTTGTAATGAAATCTGTCTAGAGGAATGAACAGCCTCCTTTGGTAAATATCAATAATTCTGCTTTTAAGTAAATGTACAGTTTGCTTTTATCTACTTTATGAATTTCCTTGTGATTCCCATGACACTGTAGCACCACCCCATGTCATGCAGTAGAACTGCAGTCCTCATTCTGAACAATTGAATTGTGAAATTAAACAGATAGTACTGGAAATGCTGAGCAGGTCAGACAGCCTCTGTGGAGAAAGAGTTAACTTTTCAGGTCACTGTCCTTCATTCAGAACTAGCAACAGTTAGAGGTAAGCTGAGTTATAAGTTGCAAAGAAAGGAGAGGAATAAAGAAGAGAACAAAGGAAGGTCTTGTTAAGTCAAAAGAGAGGAGAGGTGGTGATACAGAGGAGAAGGGGGAAGAAAAAGTTAAAAGGGAGCCTTGGAGAAGTTGGTAAAATAATCAGAATAATTATCTGATTTTAACAGATAAGAAAAGTGATAAATGCCTGAAGTGTGAAAATACCTGAATGCTGAAACATGTTGAGTTGGGAAAGCTGGGAGATGCATTGTCACAAGGTGCAGTGACTTCCCTTTAGTTTATATTGAACATCTGTCAAAATGTGCAGGAAGCTTATGACAGAGAGGTCATATCAGGTCTGAGGTGGAGAATTAAAGTCACAGACAACAGAAAGCTTGGGATCACATTTCCAGGCTGAATAGAAATGTTGAATGAAGCTGAAATACTGGTTTCCACAGTGATGGGAGTGCTGTACATTAAATTGGAAGAGTTTTTTAGACACTGCATGATGGAAGAAGAAGAGGTAACAGAACAGGTGTGTGATTGTAAGGAAGATTGCTGTAGAATTTCTCATATTTTCTTATGGATTATAAGAAGCTTGTTTTATCTATCAGGTCAATGCCAGCTCTCAGTGTATTCCTATCATCTCATCTCCTCACTTATTTCCCTGAAACCTATTCTCTCTAACCTCCCCCCTCCACCCCACGCCCCCCTTCCCTTCCAGGTTCTCCTGCCATCCATTATATTTGGAGTAATTTACAATGGTCAATTAACCTGTCTACCAGAACATCTTTGGGATATTGGAGGAAAGTAGGATACCCAGGAAGTTCATGCAATCACAGGAAAAATGTCTAAATTCCACAAAGTGTCAGAGGTCAGGATCAAACCAAGTTGCTGGAGCTATGAGGCAGCAGTTCTAAGTCTCGTAATGCTTTGCCACGCTGAGGAGAAAGAAGAGTGAACCAGAATGCAGAAGAGAATATAGCCCCTTCAGAATGTTGAAAAGGGGTGAAAGGGAAAGATGCGTCAATGTTAGTATTGTGTTAGTTACCAGAAGTTAAGTAACTACATTTTGAGACTTCGGGATAGATTGAGATTTATCATCCTGTGTCTATAACCCTTAGGACAAATTCCCATTATCCTAGCCCAAGACTAACTCCAGTCGTATATTCCACAGACTTACAACATGTATAAAAACATTTCCCTTCCTCTACATCACTTTGGTCTCATATCAGTGTCCCCGTCTTCAGTCCAGTACTTACTCAGTTAGTATTCTTATGACCTTATACATTTGAGCTTGTACTTTTAATGTTGGGTATGGCCAAAACCCTTGTTTTTCTGTATACGGGGCATATTCCTCACCATTCATTAACCAAGCGTTACTCATTGTTTATTCTGCCATTTTATCACTAGCTCCTTGTAAGCTCTTTCATCTCCAAGAAGGTTTACTCCAACTATTAGGATGCATGCCTGATGGTTTACAGTTTGTTGGTTGATTCTACAGTCCATAACATTGCCAGCATTAGATATATCAGCAGGGTGTGGTTTTGACAGATGGGCATGGGTCTGACAGTTAGTTCAAAAGTGAAGCACCACTCAAGCCCTGGATTCAGACTCCCATTCACCTGCCCTCCTGCTAATGAAGGTCATCCACTCAAAATTAAAATGTTAGACACAAAAGTTGCCCAGTTATAAATGGAGATGAGCTAAAGTTGTGCCATTCTGTTCTTCAGAGTTCACTGGGGACACAAGACCTGGGCCAGGTGCACTTTGAGCCAATCAAGGATAAGCTCGGAAATGTTTTAATCCTAACTGTCAAGGAGATGCTTCCATCGCAGGCGTTGGATGGTGTCCGATGGATCCCACTGTCAAAACTTCACAACTATCGGAAATCAGTCTCTGCCCTTGACTGCATCACTGCACTGGACATGTTGCTTATGTCCATGAAGGTACTTGGAAAGGTTCAGTATAGGAAGAGTCTCACAGGCGTAACAAATTTGGACTACTGCCTCATGTTATTCTATAACTCCCATTTACTATATCTCTCTTCCCCACTTACAATGAGGTTCATTAGTCTCCCACTGTATCATTTGTAGTCTCCTCACTAAATCCTTTATTACCCCTCAGTATGTTCTTCGATTCCTTCTCAATTAATCTCATTGCAAATTCATCATATTCCTCATTGTCTGCTCACTACACCCTCCATTATCCCCACTTACCCTCTTCATTATCCCTCGCTACATCCTTCATTATCTTTCACTATACCCTTCATTGTTCCCACAATGACTGCTCACTTTTGGGAATACAATGGATCCCGGTTAATTGGGCCATTAGTTAATCAAGGCAGCTGCTTATTTGGGACACTATGCCACTTAATTGGAAAAGAAGACTATTGCCAAACAGTTTCTAACTAGCATCAGTCGCATACACTTAGGTGGCCATTAAAAAGCGGTGATTTTTCTCACTGATAGTTGGTGAGAAATAGCAGTAAAACAATTCAGAACAGTTTTGCTCAATACAGTTTTAAGCATTCAGGCTTGGGAGATGCCAGAAACAGCCAGGAGTGAAAATGAAACGATATCACTACATAAGCAGTTAAGAACTACGAAGAATTTGAAGGTATCACCAATCATCTTGAATGTTAAAATAAAAATGAAGGTTTTGTTCATTACAGTCAATCAAAAGAACATGACAGTGTACACTGGATGAATTCTTCAATAACTATTAGGAACTAATACAGAGTTTTATAGTAGTGTAGTCGTATTGGTAATGTTTTAATTTGTTCTGTATTTCATTTAAGTACATAATGTGCTACTCAGTTAAACAGCAGTTTATTTTTTTATACCTGTTTAACTATTTTCATGAAACTTCGGTTAATTGAGGTAGCTGCTTAATTGGGCTAAAATGTACTGGTCTTGGCATGTCTAATTAACTGGAATCCACTTTATGTGGGATTCAGACTCACCATTTCCTAAGAACTGGTTGAGTATAAACTCTACACTATTGAAATAGGATACAATCCTTTTCTGCCAGGGAATGTGTGGGATCCGATTGCTCATTCCCATGGAATGATTGGGCTAATGGCCCCTCATTCACAGGGAATGGAAGAAAAATGCACTTTTGTTCAGAACTAATTTAACCAGATCAATCAAACAGAAAATGACCCACTTGAGTGGCAATCCAAGTTTTTTGTCACAGATGCTATCACATTTCTAGGAGGAATCCCCATCTTCCCCATCAGATTAAAATAGACGATTAAAATTAAATTGCCCCAAGGAAGGCTCTAGAGCCTATCATGTCTGCACTGACCACCAACCAGCCACATTCCCATCAACTCCCCCCAGCTTCTGTCTCTCACCCACACACTAGAGACAATTGACATTGGTCAATTAATCCACCAGTCCGCATACCTTTCAGACATAAGAGGACACCCAAGTCAGTTACAAACACAGGTCGCTGAGCTGTGAGGCAACAGCTTTAATATAGCTTGGTCACTCCAACAGCCATATATGTATAGTATGTTAAAAACCTTGAAATTGACTGTTCATGTTTCTTCTCCAGGACAAGCTGGAGTATCACCAGCGGAGCAGTCAGGCCTTGCCTCCAGGCCTCTATCTCGGGTATCTCAAACTTTGCAGCTCTGTGGATCAGATTAAAGTCCTCGTTCCCAACAGGTTCCCCAACATTCTCTGTCACGCTAAAATACGGAACAACAAAAACATATCCAGGTAATGGGAATGTTTGGTATTTTCCTCATTATGTCTTTGGCTGTGTATTTTTCAGTTCTCTCCCATCTTCCTTTGATCCACTCTATTGGTCCCATATGTTGTCTTTGCTCTTTCCTGACGGTTATTTTTAAGGATGTGGGAATTGCTGGCAAGGCCAATGTTTATTACCCACCCCTTGAGGAGATGGTTATGAGCCCCTTTCCTGAACCACTAAGATCCTCTCCCTCTCCTCCTCCCTCTCACCTCCCTCTTCCCCTCCCCTCCCGACCTTTTCTCTCTCCCTCTCCCTCTCTCCCTCTCTCCCCCTCCCCCTCCCTCCCTCCCCTTCCTACTCTGTTCCACATAGCTCTAACCTTATGATTAATATGTCACATTTCTGGTTTTCCTGCCTTCAGATAAGGTGCCTGTTGTGTTCTGAAGGTCCCACAACAGATATCTGAAAGTCATGTCTGCGCTGCTGTGATGGTGGCATGTAGAGCAACCAGGGGCTAGTAACTTGATGCAAATACTCCAGCCTTTCTCAGGGTAGGAAATGTGTCACATAACATGGGACTTCAATCCTGGTCATGAAGACAAGTCATCCATGAGCACTGACATTTCTCACTCTGTGAACAGCAGATTGTACAGATGGTACATAGGGATAAACAGTCATGCCAGCACAGGATCAAGTGAGAAATCTCACAATGTATCTCTGATTGCAGGGAGGAATGGGAATGGCTGCAGAAAATCTCCTCTTTAAATGATTCCATAGTCACGGAAGAGAATACTGGGAGCCCACAGTGCCGTTTCCTGAATGAACTCCGTACAACTGTGAAGAGCCTTCTCACACAAGTGGATGTACCCCTCAGCCAGGTAGTTTCACACCATATTCCTCGAAGTTTCTTGTTGCACAGCAGAAGGCCATTCAGCCCATTAAGTCAATGATACTTATGGGATTAATCCGATTAATCTCAATTATTGTTCTATAACCTATTCTCCTACATGGCTATTAACACCCATCCCGCCTCTAATTCCCCCACCACCCACCTACACTGGGATACATTTTTAGTTGGCAGTTAATGCTCAGTGTGTCTTTGGGTTGAGGGAGGACACCAGAACATTTCGGAGAACTTGCAAACTCCACCTGTGCTCAAAGTTGAATTGGGGTCACTGAAACTTTGAGATTGCTGCACTGCCTGCAGCAGTAGCGTGCTATGTGGTTGCAATTCATGCCAGAGTAAAACCTTATTTTCTCATCAATAACTGGATAAAATGGCTGGTTCAAGCAAAGGCCGTTGGAATGCGAAGCAGAAATATACAATGGGTCAGTCAGCATCTGGAAAAGGAAGGTGCAGATAACTTTAACCAGATAAAAATTCATTTTTTAAGAACTGGCACAAGGTATCCCATTTTAACAAAATGACTCTATCCTCAAGAAGCTTCCTGCCTACAAACCCCACACCCCATCCCACCTGAAAAAGTTGTTGAGTTTAAGTCTGATTTAAAAATTTAGGAGCTGAGATTGATAGTTTTTGTTGGGCAAAAGCACTAAAGATTAAGCAAAGCAGGTTGATGAAATTAAGGTAGATATTAGCCATTTGTTAATTAATATCAAAAGACTCAAGGAATGAGATGGACCATCGACTGTTTCTATATTTGCTAATACTGATAGACCAGCTCTGAATTCCCAGAGTTCTTGGCCTCAGAATTTTGGCAGCTGTGTTTTTTCATTGTGTCCTTACACTGACTCTGGCCTATCCCAACAGACTGGGACTAAATTGTCCATGTGGTTTAGAATAGTTGCTAGGTTAGAAAGATGAAAATAATTCACTGATACAATTGTGAATTACTCATCTGAAGCTAGTAGAATGTTGGATTGGAGAGAATGTGCCATGTTGGTGTACATGAGGTAGTTCTTGCTGGCAATCCTCTATTCACTTTTCACAAGCTCTAAGCTTTCTTTTGTAACCACGATAGTCTACAAAGATCCTCTCACAATGCTGTTAGGTAGAAAATTCAAAACCTCGTGCCCAATTGTAATGGATATATCCTTCAACAGCAAGACAATGTTTGGTTTGGAGATGATATGTGCTCATGCACCTGATACCCTTGCCCTTACATTAATGATCTTGCATTTGGGTTACTAAATAAACCATGGCAAGTTCTTGCAGAACATCCTGTAGGTGATACTGTAGCTATGGTAGTGGAGGGAGTGATTGTTTATAATGTTGGATGAGGTACTGAGCAAACAGATGGCCTTTTACTGATGGTGAGGACCTTGCATGTTGCTGGAACTGCATTCATCCAGGCGAAGGAAAAGCATTCCATCACCCTGTGTGAGTTGTGCCTTGTAGATGAAAGAGAAGCTTTGCAGAGTCAGGAGGAGAGTCACTTGCTGCAGGCTATCAGCATCAATCTACTTCCAAAGATGAGACATCTACTGAGATGAGTTTCTGAATAATTGTGCTACCTCGTGTGACAACTATGTCATATTCAACTCCTGAAGCTGGGTCTCCTGTGACATTGCACAGGCCGCAGAGAATTCCAGCATGAATTTTTGCAGGAAGAATGACACATGCATGGGGAACTTGACTCAAACTATTTAAGGAGAGCGAAAAACAGGAACATCAACAGTTTGTTCACTTCCATAGATTCTACCTGACCTGCTGAGTTCCTCCAGCATTTAGCATGTGTTGCATTCTTTTACTTTTTCCAGGCTGTAGATTTCCGCCTGTACACACAGGAAGTGCTGGAGTTTGGAGACAAAGTCTCCTTCCTCTTGTTGCTTCCTCCCATAGATGATGTCTGCTCAGCCCCAGGACAAGATGGACATCCCTCAGGGTTTCTGACCCTACCTCTTCAGATCTTCGAGCTTGGTGAGTTTGACTGTTAAGAACTTATCCACATCACATATGAACAGGGAAAGGTTGGTGAAGTTGTCATGTTGTCCATCTCAACTAGCCTACATCTGATGTGAAATTAATGGCTCAGCCAGTGCATGAAATACAAGCTCTCATCAACTAGCCTATACTTTTCACCCTGCCTTCTACCTAGGGTCATGCATACTCAGGCTGAGTTTATTTTACCACAGGTAGGTCATCTTGGATTGGGTTTCAATTTTATATCCAAGTACACTCCTCCCTCCCTGCCATTGGAATGCCACCTGGCCAGTCCTGGCTCCTAAATTGGACACTCGCTTCACCTTTCCCACCCCTCATTACCTCCCCACTGGAATCAAACCATCTCAGAAATGGTATTTGTCTCGTTCTTGGAACCAAATTCCCATCCAGACGTGGTTCTGCAGTTTGCTCCTGACAGGAACTACCTGCCAGTCAGTCAGGTCGGTAAATACCAGTGCCAATAAACTATAAGCAAGAAGCTCCATACATCCAGAATCTTCCCTGTTCCCCAATCTCCATCACATAATCTGACCCAGTAACTGTCCAGGCCAATGTGTTACCTTATATTGACTATGCCCATTGTAAGAATTTTGACACCACCAAATAGAATAAAGATTATTTATTTGTTTATACCTATTTATGAAATATATGTTTTTACTAAGTATTAACAATTTGTCATTGCAGTGCATTTCTGCACCTATGAACAAGAGCTGTTTGCACAGTACTGTCAGACCTCAATTTTACTGGAACTTGATTCTTTGCTGTCCCAGCAAGCTTTGAGGGAAGCCATTGATAATACAGAACTGATTGAAGCAAAGGAGAAACATGGCCAGGTGACAGATCTCATTCAGGTAAAAATGCATCCAATATCCTGACCCATCCCTAGAGTAAATTGTGGAGAGTAAAGTGAGAAACTGACTTCTTAAAAGTTACGGCACTCATCTGCACCCTGTCTACTTACCCTCTCTTGTTTCTCCCTCTCACTCCATCTTGTTTCCTTGCACACTCTGAGTCATTTAATATCTGGAACATGCATCCTGCAGAGGTGATGAAATCTGATACAATCACTATGTCTAAGAAACGTTTCAAAAGATGCTTAAGTAGGCAAGGCATAGAAGAGTATGGTCCTAATATAGGCAAATGGGATTAGTGTAGATGGGCACAATGGTCAGCATAGACGTTGTGGGCCGAAGAACCTGTTTTTGTGCTGTATGACTATCTTTCTTTCATTCTTTCAACCTCCATCCCTTCTGCCACTCTCCATTTCCTTCAATTTTTTATGGTTTTTATCCTTATCCTTCCATCCTCCTACTCTTCCCCTCCTTCCCCATGAGAAATAGAAGCACAAATAGGCCGTTTGGTCCCTTGAGCCAGGCTGCCATTAAGAAAGCTGAAAGTTAATCTTTTACCTCAATGCTACTTTCTGCACTAATCCCATATCCTTTGATTTCCATACTATCTAAAAATCTATTAATCTCTCTTTTAGATATGTACAACATCTGAGCTGACACAGCTCTCTTAGATGGAGTATTTTAAAGAGTCACTACCCTTTGGGTGAAAAACTTTCAACCCCTTCCTTTAAGACCGTGGTTCTAGATCCATTCTGCCCACAGGTCCCTGCATCTACCATGTCAGGACCCACAAGAGTTCTGAATATTTCAATTTCAGTACAGGTGCAGTTTCCTTAATTTATCCTTGTAGGACAAGCCCCATCCATCCTAGATATCTGCTAACCTCATATCAACCTCATATCACAAGTATATCCTTCTTTAGATAGGAAGACCAGACAAGTGCAAATATTCCTGCTGTGATCTCACAAGGTTCTAGAGCAAGATGTCTCCATTCTTTTATTTCAAGTCCTCTTGCAACAAAGACCAACATACCACTCAGTTTATAATTGCTGCCTCCTATCATTTTCCTCATTCCCTCTGTCTCTCACTCCTCCCATGTTCTTCTCTCCTGATCCGCCCCCCCCCCACC
This sequence comes from Mobula hypostoma, assembly GCF_963921235.1. NCBI lineage: Eukaryota > Metazoa > Chordata > Chondrichthyes > Myliobatiformes > Myliobatidae > Mobula > Mobula hypostoma. The sequence continues at coordinate 102,010,903 of NC_086107.1, forward strand.
TTACCCCTATCCCTATTTCACATACTATAACAAGCTGAATTGTTTCAACTTTAGCAACTGGATGATATTTGGAAGGAAGTCCGCTGGATCACAGATGTGCTGCAGTATGCCCGATATCGTCAACCTCCCACTGGAACTCCTCTGTCCTGGATCCTGGAGATCCCAAGCACAGTGAACAGTCGGAAAGCAGATCCAGTCACAAAACCCCAGAATAGTACTGATTTCTCTCTGGATTATAATGACATAAAGAAATCTTCAGGTATGCATTTTATGAAAAGTATTTGATAATTTGCAAATTCAATGAGTTCTTCTGTACATGCACTTAACTAGTTCACATAAGCTTGTGCTGCATCTTTCCCTTAGTTTTGGTCAAACTTTTCCCAAACTGTTTACAAATAATGCCAGTGCTCTGACTGACCATTCAGTGCAGAACTTGTCCCATTTTCATCACAATGGGAATCAGATTCATTATCACTGACATACAGTAGTTGTGAAATCTGTTGTTTTGTGACAGCAGTACACTGACGGTATAATAATTTACTATAAGTTTCAATGAAAATAAAAATAAATAGTGTAAAAGAGGAATAGCAAGATAGCGTTTGCGGGTTCATGGACCATTCAGAAATCTGATGGCAGAGGGGAAGAAACTATCATAAAACATTGAGCATGGGTCTTTAGGCTCCTGTACCTCCCTCTGATAGCAGTAGTTAGAAAAGACCATATTCTAGATAGTGATGGTCCTGGATGCTGTATTTTAGAGGTACTGCTGTTTTGAAGAATTTCTTGATGGTGGAGAGGCTTATGCCCATGATGGAGTTGACTAGGTCCTCAACCCTCTGAAGCCTTTTACAATCAATGGTGAACAATGAGGGAAAATTTCCCCATTATTTCTGACCTATTAATTTTTATTACATGATTTTCAACCACCTTCCTCACTACCCCCAACCTCAGCAGAAGCTTCTGTTTCCTAAAGGGATCCATATTACAGTTGGAACCTCACCCAAGCCTGTCTGGGCCTAATGAGATTTGTACATTTTCAAGACTCGAGTCAAGTTTATTGTCATTTAACTATATACATGTATACCATCAAACGAGACAACGTTTCTCCAGACCAGGGAGTAAAGCAAAAAAATACACATACCAAACATATAACTTAGGAAAATAAGAATAAAATCTACAAATTAATTATAGTAAATAAACAAAATTAAGTGCATAAATTAAATATTGTAGGGTACAGAACAAAGTAACTGGTGACACTTCGAATGTGATGCGGCAGGGAGGTCAGAAGCCTAATGGCCTGAGGGGAAAAAACTGTTTCCCATCCTGACCATTCTTATCTTTATACATCGGAGTCTCCTGCCTGATGGTAGAAAATCAAAGAGGATGCTGGATGGATGGGATGGGTGGGATCCTTGATAATACCAAGGGCCCTGTGTACACAGCACTCCTGATAAATGTCCACGATGGATGGTAGGGAGACCCCTCTGATCCTCTTGGCCGTTCTCACAATCCTTTGTAGGGACTTCCGGGCTGATGCTCGTCTGTTCCCACACCAGATGGAGATGCAGCTTGTCAGGGCGCTCTCAAGAGTGCTCCTATAAAATTTAGTTAAGTTGGTTGGTGGGGGGGCTTGCTTTCCTCAATCGCCTTAGGAAGTGGAGTTGCAGCTATTCCTTCTTATCCAGGGTAGTGATATTGAGGGACCAGGTGATGTCATCTGTGAGGTGAATTCCCAGAAATTTGGTGCACTTAACTCTCTCTACAGAAGAAATTAAATGTACCTTTGGAAAAAAGTATTTGTTGACATGTTGGAATGGATGGGACCCAGAAAAGTACTTCAAGCAGTTCAGTTTGGCTTCCTTAATATTGCTGCACGTGAATAACATGTTTGAAATTCTTATATTTACAGCACTAATCAGGTCTGATCAGGTCAGGTTTGAATTACAAGTACTGAGAAGGGAGTCTTGTTCAGGTTGGATGTTGTCAGTTGTTTTGGTAATTGGTTTATTATTGTCACATGTAGTAAGATAGGGAAAAGCTTTTGTTTGCATGCTATCCTGATAGATAATTCTATACAAAGGTACACTAAAGGAAAACAATAACAGATTGCAATATATTGTGTAACAGAGAAAGTGCAGTGCAGGTTGACACAAAGTGCAATGGCCATGGCAAGGGATATTGTGACATATCTTTATTGTATGGTAGTTCCATTCAAGAATCTTATAACAGTAGCGTAGAAGCTGTCCTTGCTTTTAGGGTAGTTTTTAATTTTACACTTGAGCAGACTGATACTGAGGATTACAAATACCAGGTAACCACAAATTTATGGAGAAAGAACCTCAGGAGAAATGTGTTCACTCAGACTGTCAGTAGAATATAAAATTCAATACCACTGGGGGACCTTGAGTTAAACTTCACGGACGCAAACTGGATCAGCAAGTAAGGGGTGAAGGGAATGGGTGGGTAGGGAAAGAGGAGAGGAGGAAGCACGGTTAGAGCCTCAAGCAGTTCAATCTGTTTCAGCTCTGTGAATTTTGTGAAATTCTACAAAAGTATCAATGATTTTCTTTCACTTTCTCATAGACTGTAAACAAATCCTGGATGAAGATGATGTTTTCTGGCCAGTGGAAAAAGACTACGATTCTAAGCCAGTTCTCACACCCAAGCAAATAGATCCAGTGTGGTCCTTTACTAGGGAGCACCATCACTGGAGCAGTGATGCTACCATAGACACAGACTGTACAAATCCTCAGCGGCACTTTGCTCTCCATAGTGAGCCACAGAGACACAGGAAAGCTGACAAAGAGTACTATCGGACAGGGAGTCTGGAACTTAAAGGCCAGGCAGTCAAGGAAGGCACCTCTTTCAAGTTCTGGTCGCAGCCAACATCAGTGGATGACAGCACAGAGCAGTCTGATCATGAAGAGCACTACTCTTTCACTACTGAGGCTGTGCAACACATCCATCTACCTGAATGTAGTTTAGTGGAGTGGATCAAAGAGTCCCAGGATACCTAAGCATTCTGTTACCTTAAAACTGGATTGACTGCTCAGATGTAAAAATCCCACCTCAGATTGGAATTACACAGCATCTCTGAGACATTTTCAAATGGATTCAGGTGGTCAAGATGTTCAGAATTTGCTTTGTTTCATGAGGAAGGATTTGTAAATCTATAAGATGTTCAGAACTCACTTTGTTCCATGAGGAAGGATTTGTATTTCTATAGCACCTTTCAAGGCCACCAGACATCTGAAAGTGGTTTACAACTAATGGATTTCGTTTTTGCTAAAGTCACTCCTGGATGGAAGAAACGCCCTGACAGTTCGTGCAGAGCAAGATCACACAGGATAATAACTGTGCTGATTGTTGTTTAAATGATAAAGGGAAAACTCCCCTGATCTTCTTCAAAAGTAATGCCTGCCATCTTTTATGTCTCCTCTTGTGAGCAATTAACACTACATCTCAAAGGCAGTACCTGAAACTGCAGCATTCCCCCAATGCTGCACCTATATAACAACAAAGAATGAGGCCATTCAGCCCAGCATTAACATGTTGACTGAAGAATAATTCACCCAGATTAATCTCGCTCTGGCTCTTCTACCATACCCTTCTAGGTCACTATAGTATCCAGGTACATCTGCAGTGTGATGCAGGTTTCTGAATTTCTTCCCATTCTGGTGGGGAGTACAAGGTTTTCACATTGTGCTGTCCTGAAGAAGGATCTTGGCCTGAAACGTCAACAATTCCTTCCTTGCACAGAAACTGCTTGACTTGCTGAGTTCTTCCTGCAGGTTCTTTGTTGCTCCAGATTTTCATCACATGCTGAATGAAAAGAATAATATCAACTGCTAATTCTTTAAAATTTATGCCCCTGGCTACTTAAAATCTCTCTCAGAATCGTAGTCTTAGAAAATCATGGAACTGAAGAGCACTTAATCCATATGTTCAAATTATTCCCAACAGCACGGTCCTGAGCCCATAACATTGTAGGTTATCGTGCTTCAAATGTTCATCCAAAGAATTTTATAAATGTTCTGAAGGTTTTGTTGTTGCAAAAGACAGTGATCCTGTCACACTTGAGGTTAAAGAGAATTCTCAATTCTCAATTCTCACTTTTAATTTTCTTAAATTTATATTCGTCTTAAAAAAATGTTGTAAACACTCAGCAGGTCAGACAGAGTCTGTGGAAAGAAAAACAGAATCAACCTTCCAGATCAGAAATTCTTCATCAAACTGAAAAAAAGTAAGAGAAGTTCTTGACTTCTGTGCTCAAGGAAATAGGTTCTTCCTGTCTAAACTTCCATTTTAAACCCCTCAATTAAATTTCTTCCCATTCTGTGGGGGGGAAAAACTCAGCCTAGCCAGTTTCTCCTCGTAACTGGCTAGTTTCTCCTCATGTAACACCTCTGTACCCTCTCTAATGCAAGTGCATTTACAGTGTGGTGATCAGACCTGTGCCTGCACTAGCTGTGTTTAGTGAGTGTTTGATACAGTTCTAGCTCTAATATTCTTGGCTGTCATTAATAAAGACAAGTATCCTGTGTACTGCTACCTCTGTAATCTGCCGTTCTGCACTCCACAATCTCTCTGTTTTCATGTTTACTAACAACATAAGGTTATTTGGCCCTGAAGTCTCTGCAGTTCTCAGAACAGTCCCATCAATCCCATTCACACATTTATTTTTCCTGCAATCTATTTTCTCTCACAAGCCCAGCAACTCCACTCTGAGTCTCCCAACCCCCACTTACTCTTGGGGTAATTTGCAGAAGCCAAGTACAGTGGATTCTGGTTAATTGGAACACATCAGGACCAGTATATTTTGGCCCAAATAAGCATGTACCTATTTAACTAAAGTTTCATGAAAATTGTTAAAAAGATATTTAAAAGACTAACTGCCATTTAACTGACTAACAAATTGTGTATTTAAATAAAATGTACAACAAATTAGAACAGTACCAATACTACAACAGTATTATAAAACTGTATTGGCTCCTAATAGTCATTAATAGAGGAATTCATCCAATGTATGAACAAAGAATAGTACAGCACAGTACAGGCCCTTCAGCCCACAATGTTGTGCCGACCCTTAAAACCTGCCTCCCATATACCCCCCCCACTTTAAATTCCTCCATATACCTGTCTAGTAGTCTCTTAAATTTCACTAGTGTATCTGCCTCCACCACTGACTCAGGCAGTGTATTCCATACACCAACCACTCTCTGAGTAAAAAACCTTCCTCTAATATCCCCCTTGAACTTTCCACCCCTTACCTTAAAGCCATGTCCTCCTTTATTGAGCAGTGGTGCCCTGGGGAAGAGGTGCTGGCTATCCACTCTATCTATTCCTCTTAATATCTTGTATACCTCTATCATGTCTCCTCTCATCCTCCTTCTCTCCAAAGAGTAAAGCCCTAGCTCCCTTAATCTCTGATCATAATGCATACTCTCTAAACCAGACAGCATCCTGGTAAATCTCATCTGTACCCTTTCCAATGCTTCTACATCCTTCCTGTAGTGAGGTGACCAGAACTGGACACAGTACTCCAAGTGTGGCCTAACCAGAGTTTTATAGAGCTGCATCAGTACCTCGTGACTCTTAAACTCTATCCCTCAACTTATGAAAGCTAACACCTCATAAGCTTTCTTAACTACCCTATCCACCTGTGAGGTAACTTTCAGGGATCTGTGGACATGTACCCCCAGATCCCTCTGCTCCTCCACACTACCAAGTATCCTGCCATTTACTTTGTACTCTGTAAACACAAAATAATCTGCAGATGCTGTTGTCAAAGGAACACTCACAATGTGCTGGAGGAACTCAGCAGGTCAGTCAGCATCAGTTGAAAAGAGTAGTCAACGTTTCGGGCCGAAACCCTTCGTGAGGACTGAAGGAAGAACTTTGGGGAGGGTTTGAAGAATGCTGGTAGTTGAAAAAAACAGTAATTTGAAAGACAAAGGGGTGGGGGAGAGGAAGCAGGGAGGTGATTGGCAGGAGAACAATGCGCAGTAGTAGTAGTAGCACCTCACCAGCCTCCAGATCCAGCACATTATCCTCTGCAACTTCCGCCACCTTCAACAGGACCCCACCACTAAGCACATCTTTCCCTCTCCACCCCTCTCCGCTTTCCTCAGGGATCGATCCCTCCACGATTCACTTATCCGCACGTCCATCCCCACGGATCTCCCACCCGGCACTTATCCCTGTGAGCGTAAGTGCTACACCTTCCCTACACCTCCTCTCTTGCCACCATTCAGGGCCCCAAACAGTCCTTCCAGGTGAGGCAACAGTTCACTTGCGAATCTGTTGGGGTCATCTATTGCCTCCGGTGCTCTCGGTGCGGCCTCCTCTACATCGGTGAAACCCGACGCAGATTGGGGGACCGCTTCGTCGAGCACCTCCACTCTGTCCGCCACAACAGATAGGATCTCCCGGTAGCCACCCACTTCAACTCTGCTTCCCATTCCCATTCAGATATGTCCATACATGGCCTCCTCTACTGCCATGATGCTAAACTCAGGTTGGAGGAGGAGCAACACCTCATATAGCATCTAGGTATTCTCCAGCCCCTTGGTATGAACATAGAATTCTCCAACTTCCGGTAGTTCCCTCCCCTTCCCTTCCTCTATCCCTATTTCACATCGCCTCCCTCATAGTTCCGCCTCCTTCTACTACTGCGCATTGTTCTCCCCCACCCCTTTGTCTTTCAAATTACTGTTTTTTTCAACTACCAGCATTCTTCAAACCCTCCCCAAAGTTCTTCCTTCAGTCCTGACGAAGGGTTTCGGCCCGAAACGTCGACTAATCTTTTCAACTGATGCTGACTGACCTGCTGAGTTCCTCCAGCGCATTGTGAGTGTTACTTTGTACTCTGCCTTGGAGTTTGTCCTTCCAAAGTGTACCACCTCACACTTCTCCGGGTTGAACTCCATCTGCCACTTCTCAGCCCACTTCTGCATCCTATCAATGTCTCTCTGCAATCTTCGACAATCCTCTACACTATCCACAACACCACCAACCTTTGCGTCGTCTGCAAACTTGCCAACCCACCCTTCTACCCCCACATCCAGGTCACTAATAAAAATCACGAAAAGTAGAGGTCCCAGAACTGATCCTTGTGAGACACCACTAGTCACAACCCTCCAATCCGAATGTACTCCCTCCACCACGACCCTCTGCTTTCTGCAGGCAAGTCAATTCTGAATCCACCTGGCCAAACTTCCCTGGATCCCATGCTGTTTGACTTTCTGAATAAGCTCACCGTATGCTGTCGTGTTGTTTTTGATTGACTGTAAATGAACAAAATCAGCACAGACACCTAGTGCAGATAATGGTTTGCCTTCATACGATACTTTCAATAATATTCATTTTCATTGTAACATTCAAGAGAGGGGGGTCTTTGGATCCAACCTTTCACTTTCCCATGGATTCAGTAATCTTTTACTGAAATGGTTAACCTTTTCTTTGTTATCCTTAAGCTTAATATGAAAGAAATGCCTGCATTGTGCTCCAAAGCCACTGAATTTAAAGTCCAGCACATCCCCTTGGTCCCACCTTTTTGACCTGTGGGAAGATAAATGATCTGAACTCTCCAACCCAAATGTTTCCCACTACTCCAACATCAACTCACCTTTAAGTAGCAATTTATAGTCCACCTTTGCTGAGGTGCATTTCACCTGGTAGAGGACCTTGGTTCCAGTTCTTAACTTTGCCTTTTACTAATACTATGCTGGCCTTATGAATTATGGTCACTATCAACAACATTACTTCACACTGATATCCTCCTGCCTAGTATGACTCCCAAAAATTATGCATCCAAACTACCCTCTCTACCATTGACCATTTCTAAACTGCTGAATCTACACTCACATTTCCATGATTTGCCAAACTAGATTAAAGCCTTCAGTAGCTTTAGTAAATGCTCATATTCATAATGATGTGTAATGTAACCGGCTTAGAAAAGTCCCTCCCAGAAAAGAATGGCCTCAGTGTCCCAGACATGTGAACCCCTTTCTACTGCGCTCTCTCTCAGCAATGAATTCAGCTACACTACAGGTCATCCCCAGGTTATGAAAGGGTTCCATTCCTGTGAACTGTCCATAATTCGAATAGTTTGCAAGTCAGAAATGCAGCCGTGAACCGAGTCTCCACCCAGCTGAAGCTGCCTACAGCTCCACATCAGTCTGCGAATCTATCACTCCCGCCCCAGTCTCCTCAACATTCATTGGCATGTACAGGACAGGCTGAACAAAAGTCAGTAAGCCGGTGAGGACCTGTACATTTCTTTTTGTTCACATTGGCACTGCAGTTTCAGCCTGCTTTATGTGCACTTGTCTCCTCAACACACAGGGCTGACATTTTGTGGTCAAGATAGAGATCCGGAAACCACCCAGGCAGAAGGTTCCTGTGGAGAAATGAGTTAAGTCTTATTCCACTGCCTGGTCGGCAGCTTCCCAGATTCTAAAAGATTTGTCATTCAAGTGTAATGGTTTGACACTGACTACATGGGCCAAAGGGCCTCTTTCTATACTGTATTTTTCTATGACTCTAATACTTGAGATCATTACATCAGTCTCCTTGAGATGGAAATTAAGATATATGTATGGAGTGCTTTTCCCCTAACTTTTACTGGAAAATGATCAATGTATTCTGGTAGATCAAAACCATTAATGTTAGGAACTTCCTAACAATGGTTCATTGCAATAATTATTAGCGAATTCCAAGCACCGAGTTTCATCATAACTTGAACAGTACAACTCAGCAAGAAAGATTTTAGTCCTATCAAACCTGTCACCTTCTTAGGACTTTCTGATTAGTGCTGTTGTCTGCACCACACATTTTTATATTTTCAAATGTTTATTCAATTTCTTTTTGTTACTGAATCTGTTAACGTCAGCTTTACAGTGAGTGGAGTACAGGCCACAATGTGATCTTCTTCATCATCATCATTATGATCTTCTGGTTCTCTCATCAATTATCTCAATAAAGGCCAGAGGGATGTACCATCAGCAAACTAAAAACTTTGGCAATCTATCCACCAAAGATCAGGCAACTCAATGCAATTTGTGATTTTGTATTCCTTTGTCGTTTAAATATTGTATTTCTGTAGGTTTGTGAATATCACTGTGGCCTCATTAGTGAATATATCTGAACACTGATTTGGGTCAACAAAAACAGCTGACTATAAATCTTTTACTTTAGTAAAATGTCTCAAGGAACTTCCTGAAGTATGCTATAAAATAAATTAGTCTCGTAGGCCAATATTAGGACCAATGCTAGAGACTTACTCAAATTGTGGTTATAAAACATCATCCAAGATTACCTAATTTGGTTCTACAGAATGTATCACAAATTATGTTAATGTCTTCATTATCCTTTTCACAACAGTATCAACCCAGTCACAGGCTCTGTGGTAGACAAGAGTGGCTCAGAGACAGTTCCTGAGTTTTCTTACCGCTGGACACCTCTAGAGACAGCTGAGCCAGTCGTTGGTCGTTGATTTTATTTATTTCTTCACAGAAGATACCATCACTGCCAATGGCATCACTGTTCTTTAATAATTGCCATTGAACTGAGAGAGCAGTGCAAAATTAACAGCGTTGGAAAATTTGGACTCACGCCTGGGCCAGATCTGGTAAGGTCAGCAGATTTCCTTCCCTGAAGAACATTAATCAACTAGGTAGGTTCTGCTGGCATTATTGGACCATTACTGGGACTAACTTTAATTCCAGACTTAATTATTTTAATTTACCACCCCCCCCCAGCTACTGAAATGGGGTTTGAACTCATATCTCCAAATCAATGACCCAGAAATCTGACTACTAGTCCAGTAATTTAACACTGCCATAATGTATGGAGATGTTGCACTGTTGCTGGGCTGTGTATGGATAAATAATCATTATGCAATGATATGTGGGCATGAATCTCAGCCTTCCAATAAAATTACATCAACTCCATTTTCCCATCATATCCCCATATCCCTTGATTCCTGTATTGTACAAAATTCCTTATTTTTCAAAAGGCCTTAGGAGAACCTATTTGGTTTTTATAACACCGCAAAAGCTGCAGATGCTAAAAATCTAAAATAAAAGCAGTTTCTTTGGAGGGAGAGTAATAGAGTTAATGAATAAACTCTTCTCGGGTTTCCAGCTGGTATAGGTATCGATTATGATAAGCAGTTTGATGACAAACTCTGCCATCCTTTTTTTTTAATTAGAGTTAATGTTTCACGTTGATGAACCTCATCAGGATTGAGCAAAATTAGAATTCCAACATATTTTGAGTTGCAGAGAAGGAGGGCAATGGAGTGAACAAGGGGGTGTCTGTGATTGGGGAGAGGCCAACATTGAATGTCACTGGTGTTAGCAGTGCTGACTGAGAGAGTGGTGAAGTTTGGTAATTACACCTGATCTGCCTGGGAGGCTGTAAACAGAAGGAGAATAACATGATGGGAGATGCAACAGTCTGCAGATGCTGGAAATCTGAAATAAAACAGAATGCTGGGAATAGTCAAGTCTGCAAGCATCTTTCCAAAAAGAAATAAAAAGTTACTTTTACAGGTTAATGATCTGAACTGACTATCATTCTAATTGACTGGCTATCTGAATTCAAGAACTACTGAGTTCTGTAAGGAACATACCAAAGCAGGAAATGAGATGCTTGCACTTGAACTTTTCCACTGCATTGTTGGTAAATGCAAGGGACCATTTACAAGGAGAATTAGGTGGCAGACAATTCAAAGTCAGAACCTTTATAACAATGCAGTGGCCAATGTGAATAATACAGTCACTAACATTTTCCAGAGTCCTTAATAAACAAATACAAATTCACAAAGTCAAATTGGAAGATTGAGCTCTTATCTTAAAATTATTAGCCCTGGTTGTTCTTGAAAAAGTAACCTATACTACTGAATCCCTTCTCATGGGACAATCCTCTATCCAAGAAAAGTCTATTGATTCTTTGTCTAATTCCTTTAAAGCAAGTATTTCCTTGCTTGAGTAAGGACTGCAAAGCTGTACTCACCAAGACCTGATATAATTTCATTCTTCCAATGTAGAAAGAAACACAATGACCTCATCAGGATTCAGTTGAGCAATACACAAAAGTGCTAGAGAAATGCAGCAAGGTAGACTGTGTCTAATCAAAGGTTTCAGCCTGTAACATAAACTTTTCATTTCCCTCCGTAGATAGTAAAGATGCGATTATCATTGTTTGCCACACTTACATTGAAACATATAGTGAAGTATATTGTTTGTGTCAAAGACCAACACAATCCAAGGATGTGCTGGGGACAGCTCGCAAAAGTCACCATGCTTTTAGCAGTATCACAGCATCCCCACAACTTACTAACCCGTTTATCTTTGGAATATGGGAGAAAACCCACACGGGCAGTTTACCATCAAATTAAATGTATTGCACAAAAACAGACCAATAATTGGTGGAATGGCCATGGTGGCACCCTTGGTAGAGCCACAGCTTCAGTGTCCCAGTTTCAATCCTAGCTTCTATTGCTGTCTGTGTGGAGTTTGCACCTTCTCCCTGTGCACATAATGTTATGTAAGGGGTCACTGCGCAATCACTGGTCTAGAGCAACAAACAAGATGCTGGAGGAACTCAAAGGGTAGGGCAGCATCTGTGAAGGGAAATGGACAATGGATGTTTGGGTCAAGTCTCTTCATCTGGACTGAATCCCAGCAGGACAAAGATGGAGGTAAGAGAAGAACTGCACTACTGATTAGAGAGAACATGACCTGAGTATTTAGAATATCCTGTGGGGAATCAGAATCAGGTTTAATATCACCAGCTTATGTCATGAAATTTGTTAAATTTGCAGCAGCAGTACAATGCAATACATGATAGTTTTTTAAAAATTACAGTAAATATATATGTAATTAAGTAGAGCAAAAACTGAAATATAAAGAGTAGTGTTCATGGTTCAATGTCCATTCAGAAATCAGATGACAGCAGGGAAGAAGCTATTCCTTAATCATTGAGTATGTGCCTTCAGGCTTTTGTACCTCCTTCCTGATGGTAACAATGAGAAGAGGGCATGGCCCAGATGGTGGAGGTCCTCAATGATGGGTGCCGCCTTTCTGAGGCACTGCTCCATAAAGATGTCTTGGATACCACAGAGGCTAATGTCCTAATTTTGTAATACTGCAGCTTATTTCTATCCTGCCACACCCCCCGCCCCCACCGCCACACACACACACATACCAGCCGGTGATGCAGCCAGTTAAAATGCTTTCCATAGTACACCTGTAGAAATTTGTGAGAGTCTTAGGTGACATACCAATCTCCTCAAACTCAGAATGAAATATAGCCGCTGTCTTGCCTCCTTTATAGCTGCATCAATATGTTGGGACCAGGTTAGGTCCTCAAAGATATTAACAACTTGAAATTGCTCACTCTCTCCACTTCTAATTCCTTTATGAGGACTGGTGTGTGTTTCCTCATCTTACCCTTTCTGAAGTCCACAATCAGTTCTCTGGTGTTACTGATGTTGAGTGCTAGGTTGTTGCTGCAACACCACTCAACTTGCTGCTGTATCTTGCCCCCGTATGCCGTCTCGTCACCATCTGAGATTCTGCCAACAATTATTGTATCATCAGCAAATTTAGAGATGGCATTTGAGTTGTGCCTAGTTACACAGTCATAGGTGTGGAAAGAGTAGAGCCGTGGGCTAAGGTAAGCTGAGGTGCACCAGTGTTGATTGTCAGTGAGATGGTGATGTTATTTCTAATCCACACAGATTGTAGTCTTCTGGTTAGGAAGTCGAGGATCCTGTTGCAGAGGGAGGTACAAAGGCCCAGGTTCTGTAGCTTTTTGATCAGGACTGTAGGAATGATGGTGTTAAGCACTGAGCTGTAGTCAATAAAAATCATCCTGAGACAGGTATTTGTATTGTCCAGGTGATCCAAAGCTGCGTAGAGAGCCAATGAGATTGTGTCTGCATAAGATCTATTGTGACAATAGGCAAATTGCAGTGGGTCCAGATTCTTGCTGAGGCAGGAGTTGATTCTAGCCATGACCAACCTCTCAAAGCACTTCATCACCATAGATGTGAGTACTACTGGATGATAGCTGTTAAAGCAGTGCACACTGCTCTTCTTGGGCACTCGTAAAATTGTTGCCCTTTTGAAGCAGGTGGGAACTTCTGACTGTAGCATTGAGAGATTGAAAGTGTCTTTGGACGCCCCACCAGTTTGTTGGCACAAGTTTTCAGAGCCTTACCAGGGCCTGCCACCTTCCAAGGATTCGGCATCCTGAAAGACAGCCTGACGATGGCCTCCAAGACAGAGCACAGGGTCACCAGGTGCTGCAGGAATTCTCATAGCTGTAGTTTTATTCTCCCTTTCAAAGTGAGCATAAAAGGCATTGAACTCATCTGGGAATGAAGCATCACTGCCATTCATGATGTTGAGTTTTGCTTTGTGGGAAGTAATGGCCTGCAAACCCTACCAGAGTTGACATGCATCCATTGTCGCCTCTAACTTCATTTGGAATTGTTCCTTAGCTCTTGAAATAGCCCTGGTTTTCTCATACAGGTGTGGGTCACCAGACTTGAATGCTACAGATCTAGCCCTCAGCAGACTACAAACCTTCTGGTTCATCCATGGCTTTCGATTTGGGTATTTACAGTAGGTTCTTGTAGGGCCACGTTCATCCACACAGGCTTTAATAAAGTCAGTGATGGCATACTCATTCAGACTCAAAGATGAATCCATAAATACAGTCCAAGCCACCAATTCAAAGCAGTCTTGTAAGCACTCCTGTGCTTCCGTGGTCCATACCTTTTTGGTCCTCACTACCTGGTGCTATAGTCTTCAGTCTCTGCCTATCCTCAGGGTGTAGAAGTACAGCCAGGTGATCAGACTTTCTAACGTATGGGTGTGGGGTAGCACAATGAGCACACTTGATGGTGGTGTAACAGTGGTCCAGTGTGTTGGCTCCTCTGGTACTACAAGTGGTTTGTTGGTAATAATTATTGAGACTTTTTCAAGTTGGCCTTGTTGAAATACCCCAAAATGATGGGGTAGGCATCAAGATGTGCTGTTTCATATCTATTGATCGCACCACACAATTCGTCCCAAGCCTGCTTGACATTGGCCTGTGGTGGGATGTACACCACTACCAAAATGATCACTGAAATCTCCCAGGGCAGGTAAACTGGTGGGTACTTTATCACGAGGTGTTCCAGTCCTGGGATAGCACCACTACATTTGAACAGCACTAGGAGTTGATATGAAGCATACTCCACCACCCTAGGCTTTAAAATTTTCTGCAAGGCCATAAGAGAATTTAGAAATAAAAAAGGTGATCACTTTGATGGGACTAGACTAGAGAAGTCAGCAGGAATTGGAGGAGCGAATATGCAGGGAAATCACAATTAGGAATGATTAATATTGTTAAATAATATTGTTAATTAATAATAAAGTTACATTTAGTATTGTGACGTATTAATTATGACAATATGTGTTTCAATACACATCACAAATGTGTGTTGGCGTAACAGAAAAGTTTTCTCAACAATATGCAGATGGCATATTAGAGCAGGGCTGCATTCAGTCTCCTCTTTGGGAATGAGGCTGGGCAAGTGGTTGAAGTGTCAGTACTTTGGTCCCAGTAATCACATTGTAATGACCATAATTGTTTCAAGGTAGTAATGGACAAAGGTAAGGCTGGTATTAAGTTAAATTAGGTGAAAGCTAGTTTTGATTACATGAGATGGGAACTCACAAAAGCTGACTGGGAAAGGCTATTTGCAGGTAAAAGGATGTATAAAAAGTGGAAAATTTTTAAAAGTGAGATAGGGAGAGTTTAGAGGCAGCAGGTTACTATTAGAGTGAGGGGCCAGACTGGCAACGTTAGGAAACCTATATTGACAAGAGATATCAAAATAGAGTTTATTGTCATCTGCAGAAGTACATGTTTGCACAGGTACAATGAAAAACTTACTTGTAGCAGTGTCACAGGCATGCAGCTTATAAGCAGCAGATACAAGAAAAACATGAATTAAGCATATATTCTACACACTTTTTGCAAGAAAACATAATTAGAACAAAAAAAAACAAATCAATTTTAGTGCAAAGTGATCACAATTTTGTTAAACTGTGATGATTAGTTATGGATCTTTGATTATAAATGCTACCTACTGCAGATACTACCAGTGGTGGGGAGGGAAGTACCAGAGGACTGGAAGGTTGCAAACTTTGTTTCTTTGTTCAAGAAAGGAAGTAGAGATAACCCAGGAAATTATAGACCAGTGAGTCTTACTTTAGTGGTGGGCAAGTTGTTGGAGAAGATCCTGAGAGGCAGGATTTATGAGCATTTGGAGAGACATAATCTGATTAGGAATAGTCAGCATGAATTTGTCAAGGGCAGGTCATGCCTTATGAACCGGATTGAATTCTTTAAGGATGTAACAAAACACATTGATGAAGGTGGAGCAGTGGATGTAGTGTATATGGATTTCAGTAAGGCATTTGTTGAGGTTCCCCATGCAAGGCTCATTCAGAAAGTAATGAGGCATGGGATTCAAGGAGACCTTGCTTTGTGGATCCAAAATTGGCTTGACCACAGGAGGCAAAGAGTAGTTGTGGATGGTTCGCATTCTGTATGGAGGACGCTGACCAATGGTGTTCCACAGGGATCTATTCTGGGACCCCTCCTCTTTGTGATTTTTATAAATGACCTAGATGAGGAAGTAGAAAGGTGGGTTAGTAAGTTTACTGATGATACAAAAGTTGGGGGTGTTGTGGATAGTCTGGAGGGTTGCCAGAGGTTACAGTGGGACATCGATAGGATGCAGAACTGGGCTGAGAAGTGGCAGATGGAGTTCAACCCAGAGAAGTAAAGTGGTTCATTCCAGAAAGGTCAAATTTGAAGACGGAATATAATATTAATGGTAAGACTCTTGACAGTGTGGTGGATCAGCGAGATCTTGGGTCCATGTCCATAGGACACTCAAAGCTGCTGCACAGGTTGACTGTTGTTAAGAAGGCATATGGTGTGTTGGCCTTCATCAACAGTGGGATTGAGTTCAAGACCCATGAAGTAATGTTACAGCTATATAAGACCTTGGTTAGACTCCACCTGGAGTACTGTGTTCAGTTCTGGTCACCTCATTACAGGAAGGGTGTGGATACTATAGAGACAGCGCAGAGGAGACTTACAAGGATGTTGCCTGGATTGGAGAGCATGCCTTATGAGGATAAGTTGAATGATCTTGGCCTTTTCTTCTTGGAACGACGGAGGATGAGAGGTGACCTGATAGAACTGTTTAAGACTATGAGAGTCATTAATCATGTGGATAGCCAGAGGCTTTTCCCCAGGGCTGAAATGGCTAGCATGAGGGGGCATAGTTTTAAAGTGCTTGGAAGTAGGTATAAGGGGAATGTCAGAGGTATTTCATACAGAGAGTGGTAGGTGCATAGAATGCACTGCTAGTGAAGGTGGTAGAGGTGGATACAATAGGGTCTTTTAAGAGACTCTTAGCTAGGTACATGGAGCTTAGAAAAATAGAGGGCTATGTGGTAGGGAAATTCTAGGCAGCTTCTAAAGTAGGTTACATGGTCAGCACAACATTGTGGGCCGAAAGGCCTGTAACGTGCTGTAGATTTTCTATGTTCTATATCTGGGCAGAGTCCACTACTTCCTGCAGCTTCTCACATCCCCCACGCATTCGGATTGACTTACTAGACTATAATGCAACTAGTCAGGATACATCTGTAGAAGTTTGTTACTATTCAATGACAAACTTCTTTAACTTCTTAAACAAGTGAGTACACTGGATCACTTTCCTTTGGATTCCATCCATATGCTGGGACTATGACAGGTTAATGTCCTGGAATTTAAAGCTGCTGACTCTCTCTACCACCAGTCCCCCAATGTAGACTGATGAATGTTCACCCTTCTTCCTCTTCTTGAAGTCAACATACAGCCCCTTAGTTTTTCTTGATGTTTTTTGTAGCAGCACCCAACCAGGGTGACCCATGTCACTCCAGTAAACTAACTCATTGTCACCTGTGATTTGTCCAACAACACAAGTGTCATCAGCATATATAATGAGCAGAAGAGTAGTTTTCAAAAAGTAACCCCCCCCCCCCCGCATGGATCAGTGTGTAATCTATGCGTGGAGCCTGCAGGAAAAAGGTGAGGTCTTAACTGAATACTAGTTTGTATTTACCATGGAGATAGTAAGTTGAGGGAGGGAATAGTGATATCCTAGAGCTTGTCAACATTATGAAGAAGAAGGTGTTAGGGGACATGAAATACTGGAAGATGAATAAATCCCTGTGCTCAAACCAAAAGCATCCTAGGGTGCTAAGTGAAGCAAAGAGGACATTTCTGAGGCCCTCTTAGAATTTTTTGCATCTTTATAAACCATAGGTGAGCTACTAGAAGATTAGAGGATAGCTGATATTGTGCCTTTAAATTAAGAAAGGCAGCAGGGATAAGTCAAGGAACTGTGGGTTGGTGAACCTTATAATAGTAGTATGAAAGTTATTATAAGGGGTTCTGAGAGCATCACTCCCTGATGAGCTTTTATGAGAGGACGAATAGTGACACACCTGCATTGACAGCACCCACCGACCAATGATACCAGTCTTGGAGATGGACACACCTCAGAGCTATGTGCTTAGCTCTCTGCTCTATTGTCTCTATCTCTACAACTATGTGGCAAAGCATAGCTCCAAAGCCATCTACAAATTTGCCAACGACACCACTGTTGTTCGCGGAGTGAGGGAATAGTAACAAGGAGGCTGGTTGTGTGCTGTCATTGTCAGCAAAGCCCAAGGGACTGATTGTCAACTTTAGTAAGGGGCAGTCAGATGAGCATGTACCAGTCCTCAATGAAGGGTCTGCTGTGGAAAGCATGAGCAGCTTCAAGTTCCTGGGAGTCAGCATCTTGAGGGGGCAGGGGAGTGGGGGAGCTATCCTGGGCCCAGAACATAGAGTGTGACCATGAAGAAAGGTACATCAGCATATCTATTTAGATTATGAGAACACTCTGTCCTCTTTTATTGTCATTTAGAAATGCATACATGCATTAAGAAATGATACAATGTTTTCTCTGGAGTGATATCACAGAAAACAAGACAGACCAAAGACTAACACTGACAAAACCACGTAATTATAACATGTAGTTACAGCAGTGCAAAGCAATACCATAATTTGATAAAGAACAGACCATAGGCACAGTAAAAAAAAGTTCTCAAAGTCCCGAGTCGATTGACTCCCGAGTCCCCGATAGCAGGCGGCAAAAGGGAGAAACTCCCTGCCATAAACCTTCCAGGCACCGTCAACTTGCCAATACCTTGGAAGCAGCCGACCCTGAGTCCATCCGTCCGAAAACTCCAAGCTTCCGAGCAGCCTCTCCGATGCAGCCTCCCGGGAGCCTTCAACCTCTCCCCAGCCGCTGAAACACGCAAAGCCGAGGATTTTGGGGCCTTCAGCTCCGGAGATTCTGGTTACCACACAGTAGCCGTGGTAGCAAAGCAGTCATCTCAGAAGTTTTCCCGATGTTCCGCTGTGCTCTCATGTCTGTCTCCATCAAATCAGGATTGTGCACGGTCCCCCTACTTGGCAAATAACAGATATTCATCACCGGAGTGGCCGCGCGCACTGCCGTCACGCCATCTTCTCCCCTATTTCTTAGAAGTTTAAGGAGGTTTAGCATGTCTGATATAAGTGTAAGTGGATAGCATTCTGATTGGTCTGGTATAAAAACTCCACGGGAACACAAGGGACTACAGAGAGTGGTGCACTTACTAATTCCATCACAGGTATAGCAATCCCCACCATCGAGGAAATCCACAAGAGGCAATATTTCGGGAAGGCAACATCCAACATAAAAGGCACCCACCATCTGGGCTATGCCATCTCCTTGAGCTGCCATCAGGCAGGAGGTACCTACAAGAGCCTGAAGACCCACACCACAAACTTCAACTCAGCTTCTTACCCACTGCCGTCAGGTTCTTGAACTGACCTGAAAAACCCTAATACTACCTCAGAATATATCTTTATCTCCTTCAACTTGCTCTAGTTTCACTATGTTAATTTTGTTACTTTATTTTTGTGCATGTATGTATAATTCATGTTAATTTTTTAATGTTAACTTATGTTTGTAATGTACTGTGCTGCTGCTGAAAGCTAATTTTCATGGTATTTATACCCCGCAAATGTACAGAATGCAGGTGACAAGAATAAACTTGAACCTGAGAAAGGATTTAATTGCATTTGAAAAGGCAAGGATGATAGATGTTCACCAAGTGGAATTTACCTAGACTTTTGTTGGTCTTATATGGTACACTGCTCTTGAACTTCAGAACTCATTGGATCCAGGGTGAGCTAGCCAACTGCATACAAAATTGGCTTGGTGGTAGGATGTGGATGGACATTTTGGAGGTTGTCTTTCAGATTGGAGGCTTGTGACCAATTATGTGCCTTAGGAGTTAAAGTTGGGTCCACTATTGTTTGTTGTATACACTGAGCGGCCACTTTATTAGGTACACCTGCACACATCATTAATGCAAATATCTAATCAACCAATCATGTGGGAGCATCTGAATGCATAAAATCATGCAGATGTGGTCTAGAAGTTCAGTTGTTGTTCAAACCAAACATCAGAACGGGGAAGAAATGTGATCTAAATAACTTTGACCATGGATTGATAGTTGGTGCCAGACGGGTGTTTTAAGTATCTCAGAAACTGCTGATCTCTAGTGATTTTCAAAACACAACAGTCTCTGGAGTTTACAGAGAAATTGTGTGAAAAACAAAAAAGAAACATCCAGTGAGCAGAAGTTCTGTGGACAAAAATGCCTTGTGAATGGGAGAGATCAGAAGAGAATGGCCAGACTGGTTCAAATTGACAGGAAGGTGATGTGTTACAACAGCGGTGTGCAGAAGAGCAGCTCTGAACACACAATACATTGAACCTTGCAGTGGACAGGCTACAGCAGCAGAAAATGACACTGGGTTCCACTCCTGTACCTAAGGAAGTGGCCACTGAGTGCATCTTAATGATTTGGGTGAGAATGGATATGGTAGGATTAGTAAGTCCACAGATAAAATCGAGGTTTGGTAGTATAGATGGAGAGTGAAGATGGATTATGGATCAATGGGGGAAAGAGGACAAAGAATGATAGATGGAATTTAACTCAGACGAGTGCAAACTGACGTTAAAGCAGGACAGTAACACTCATCAAAGTTGCTGGTGAACGCAGCAGGCCAGGCAGCATCTCTAGGAAGAGGTACAGTCGACGGTTCGGGCCAAGATCCTGGGTCTCGGCCCGAAACGTCGAATATACCTCTTCCTAGAGATGCTGCCTGGCCTGCTGCGTTCACCAGCAACTTTGATGTGTGTTGCTTAAAGTAGGACAGGATATACATGGTGAATGAAAGGTCCCTGGGGAGTGTTGTTGAGCAAAGAGACCTTGGGTATAAGTGCACAGTTCTCTGAAGGTAGCAACAAATGTAGACGGGGTGGAAAACAAAAACTTGGTGTGGTTACCTTCATTGACTAAAGCATTGTGTGTAAGAGTTCAGATATCATGTTACAGTTGTACAAATTGTTGGTTGTTCTGCACTTGGAATACTGCTTTCAGTTCTGATCGCCATACTATAACAAATATGTGATTAAGTTGGAGTGCAGAATAGATTCACAAAGATGTTAACTGGATTGCTCGGCTTGAGTTGTAAGGAAAAATTGGGACTCTTTTCCCTGGAGCAAAGAGGTGACATGATAGAGCTATATAAAATCATGGGAGGCATGGATAAGGTAGATAACCAAAGTCTGTATCCCACAGTAGGGGTTTTGTCTACACTGAGATTTAAGATGAGGGGAAGGAGCTTTAAAAGGGGTCTGAGGAGTAAATTTTTCACACAGTCAGTATCATCTCCTCTACCATCAGATTTCTGAATGGTCTGTGACCTATCAATGCTATCTTTTACTTCTTTGCACTATTTATTTATTTTGTAATTTATAGTAATTTTATGTCTTTGCACTGTACTGCTGCAGCAAAGCAACAAACTTCTTGACATGTAAGTCAGTGATAATAAACCTGATTCTGATTCTGAGTGAGCTGCCAAAGGAGGAGGTGGAGGCAGGAGGGGTTACAACATTTCAACGTGTCCAGACGAATACATGAATGGCCGAAGCACAGAGCGAGACCAAAGAGATTGCAGTTGCTGGAATCTGGAGCAACACACAATCCTAGACGTTGCTTGACCCACTGAGCTCCTCCAGTGTTTTGTGTGAAGATATATAGTTGTCATAGCCCGGGTGGTAGTGGGGATAAGCTCCCACTACCTAAAAAGTGCTCCAAATGGCATGCAACTCTAACAGTCTCTGACAACCAAGTCCAACTCTTGGCCTTCATGTGAAGGAAAACTCTGATTTTAAACCTCTGCTGCCTTGTGGCCATACCCACCCAAGGAAAGGGCTTCTGGAGTAAATCGTAAGGAAGAAGTCTGGAGCCGGGGTCCCTAAGCTAGTTTGATGTTGTTTGCAACTTCACTCTGGCAACCTCTGCGACAACACTGGTGCCAAACTGTATCAGCGCTTGGAGTACATCAGTGAGGTGGAGAGGGGGAACCTGCTGCACAGGTAACAGCTAGTTTTTCAAATCTTCCCGCCCAGGTTTGCACCCTGGAGAGGACACAGTCCACCAGATGCGCAAACCCATGATCCCCTGGGATCGACGGCTGCCTACTATTTAGGTGTATGGAATCAGTGCAGGCATGTGGGAATAGTATGGATTGGCATAGACACAATGGGCTGAAAGGCCTGTTTCTATACTATACCTCTATGACTCCACTCCTGACCTAACGGACATATTCAGATGAGGTTACCTCCTCAACTTTCACGGGAAAAACTCTCAGTGTATTCAATGGCTGACCAGAAAATGGAGGTGCCGTATAGAATGTGGGTTACCTGCAGCATGGGGGCACCTGCTTCCCGACCTCTACACCTGTGCACAGCAAGCTGAGAGTCAGACTGCAATGTACCTGCCCACCACTGCCACTGCACACAGCACTGAGGCCAGTGGTGGGTCAGAAGCATGAAGTTCTACACATCCAACCCTGCAAATTTATAACAGTTTGTGTAACAGTAAAAATAGGTGGGTTTATTAATTAATTCTGAGCATGGAACAATGTCTTTAAATAAATTGATTACTGACTTCTATGCTTCAAAATTTTTTATTCATTAATGCTTTTGAACTAATTTTAAATGTTCTCAATGATCAGAAATATTTAAATTAGATATGGGGGGCTTTAACAAGAGTAAGCTGTCAATGTGATGTGAAGAAGGGGCATCAGGATCCTTGTTGATACTCGGTGGCCACTGTAAGGTTACTGAGGAGGTGATGAGAACATGGAAGCAGGGACACTGGGACAAGTTGGTGCATTAAGGGAAAACCAGAGGAAGACATGAACCATTCTGTGAGACGAAGAGGCTCGTGCAATGCCTGGATCTGTTGGGCTGAATGGCTTGCATTGTAAACTCTCTGTAATGCAATGAAAAGTTAGGGAGTAGGTGTGGTGAGAAAGCTGGGTTACCTTGGATGAAGAGTTGCGATGGACAATCCAGTGAGGTGTGGTGTCAACCTGAACTGAATCTCAGGTGAGCTCAGGACCAGCTGCCAAGGCAGCATTAGGGCAAAATGTAATTGTCCAGAGGAAACGAGATAGAGTGGGATCCTGCTGGTGAGCTGGGACCCTCCTGGGTGTGGGGAATCCGCTGGTGACCTAGTACTCTGTTGCGGGGGGAAGCTGATGGAGATCTGGGACTCTGATGGTGACCACTGTGCTACCAGTTGTTTTGTGGGTTGAAGCAACGCTTCAGCATCAAAGCACAGCAAGATTTATGCAATGGTCCTTGTGCCTTGTGGCCATCTGAGTGTAGAGAACACTGGCAACTCTGTAGCTGAATCAGTCAGAACCTGTGAGAAGATCTTACTCCAACCCAACCTTTCCAGCACTGCTGTGTGAACTATGAAGCATGAAGTGATTGAATCAGGAGAAATAACTATTTATCATTAATGTTCCCAGATCTTTGCCAGTAACCCTTTGGTAGCCCTGGAAGCTTCCATTCAATCTGGAGTTTCCTCTTCTTCCCTTCAGATGCTTTGCTACTGTTTGAATCCCGACAGGATCAAAGTGTGAGAATCACCCAAAGTGATCCCAAATCTCCTCAATGTCACTGTACCACGTGAGATAACATAGACAGGGAAACTCATAATCGTTAAACTAAAACAAACCTTCTGACACAACGTTTCTGTTTTAAATGCATTTTATTAGTTATACTTGACAATCCGAATCTGCAGTCTGTGTTATTTGCCATGATCAATATAAATGTCCGAACACGTGCGTTGAGATTTCTACAGGTTACGTCACCAGTCTGATGCAAAGAGAGCAAAGGCCATATGTTGAAGGAACAGACAGGAGCTGCACCCAGTTCAGAACAGTCAGCTGCCGCTGAAATGCTTCCTGGGGTTCACTGGTCTGGCAGATGCAATGGTTGATTTTGACCATCCTGTGCCAGGAACAGAAAGAAGACACGCTAGTGTGCACACCCTCAATCAATGTGCATGTGGTTTTTGCAATGTATTCGGGGTTTTATTGGAAATATAATACAAGTGCAAGTCAGGTAAGACAGATGAGACGACCAATTAACCTTTGACATTTCAGTCTGTATTCAACAGGATATCAAAGAAAAGCAACTGGCTGTGGAACTAACATGACCTTCAGCAAAACGAACTCCTAGGCAAAGAAGGGCACTTGGTTGGGCTCCCACAGTGCAAGAACTGCCCATGCAATGGTGTTGCAGGACAGAATCCAGAAAGACATCTCTGAAACTCGGGGTCCTAGAACACCATCGTGAGGCTAACCTCGATGCAAACCAACTGTTACCCTTGAAATAGATTTTCAGTTGCAAACATAGTGAAATTTAACATATAAATCTTATAGACTTTGTGGCCTATGAAAAATGCTTGAGGCTTTACTAGATGCCACATTGTCAAAGTGCTGCTGGGCAACTGACTTGACATTACAAGTCCCCTGTGACGTTGATTATCTCTGCAATGTTATTCATTCACTGTGATATCATATGATGGATGTGACATAATACTGAAGCTCTGATGACACTGTGATCTTGTGCCTTCACTGAATTATCTGAGTTGCCTTTAATATCTGGCTGGCTCTTTGACATAACTCTCTTGCTGTGGTGCATGTATATGTGACGTTACGATCACACAGTGATGTGACACTCATGTTAACACACAAACGCTGGAGCAACTCAGCAGGTCAGGCAGCATCTGTGGAGGGAGATGCACAGTTGATGTCTCTGGTGAAGGGTCTCAACCTGAAATGTTAACTATCCATTTCCCTCCATTGATGTTGTCTGACCTGCTGAGTTCCTCCAGCATCCTTGTGTGTTGCTCCAGTCTCTAGAATCTGTCAGACTCGCACTGGTCTGCAGTGCCACATCTGTGATGTCACACTGTCATAATGATGTCATGTTCTTGATATGATGCACTGTAGACATGGGGGGTGGGGCATGTCCTCACTGTGAAGTCACACTCTTGTCGATTGGCAGGGCTATAACTGTGATGTAATACTATCACTGTGATATCACACTCTGACCGTGCTGAATGTGATGTCACACTCTAATTATGCTGTATCTGATGTCACAACTGCCCGTGCTATATGTGATGTCATTCTCTGACCAGGCTCTATTTGATATCACAGTCTGTAGTGCTATGGGTGTGATCTCACACTCTGGCGGTGATATCGCACTCACTGTGTTTTAACACACTTACTATGGTGTGGCGCTGTCCCCCTGATGTTGTGCTGAATCTACCATGGCGCGCTCGTTCTGTGATTTCACCCTGTCACTGTGATGTCACACACTTACCATGATGTCACAATGTCGCTGTGATGTCACTGTGGGCTCATACCTGTCAGCTACCAACATCCAGTGTGTTGTTCCTGCAGACAGTTGGGATGAGAATCAAACCCATAGGTGAAAGTGCATCAAAGACCAGGAGAAAGGTGGCAATCTTTAGAGCAGTCCTATGGTGACTGACAATCTGTTGTTCTTCTTCCCTCCCTCTCCTGGGTGTAGCTCCTTCAGCAGGGGATCAGGAGAGCCTTCCGTAATTACAATTCTAGTCTGCCATACTACTGTTGACAGCACTGGTGTGTTCCTTCAGTTCCAACTTGTCTGTGTCGGTTTTGGTCTCGATCTCTGGGGCCGGGGTGTAGTTTGAGGCCGGGGAGTTCAAGCACTGGAGCCAAGTGCAGCACACAGCCAGCAGAACCATCAGGATCACGGTGCCACTGAACAGGAGGATAACAATGATCCCACCGAAATGCCAAGGCTCTTCCACTGCGCTGGCTGACAGGCTCCTGACAAGCAGATGCACGGTCTTCCTAGGGTCCGAGCTGTTTCCCACAGCCTCCATGTTGTGACAGCGAGCAAACCCAGCACGGAGAGATGAGATCCAATGGCAATCGTGCTTCACGCAGGATACAGTCGTCCTCCCAGCCAGCAGCAGCTTGATGTCATTACAACCACCAGCACCTTGCTGATGGTACTGGTTGCCATAGCAACAGGAAAATTAGAAAGCAGTCAGCTGATCACCAAGCAAGCAGCAATATATGAGGGCTGCTATGTAATTATCAGTGTTTATATTCGAGGAACGGGTAGGAGGGAGCTTGTCTCAGCTGCACAGTATAAATAATTGTCTGGTCTTTGGATAATGGAGGTCCTACTGAGGGAGGGTTCTGTCTGAGTGGCTGCAGAAGTAAAATCGGTGGAGGGTCCCTGAGGGATAAATGGTCACGCATTTGCCATCTGTCTTTTCCGAATCTTCCTGCTGCAATGAAATAAGGACTTGCTTCTCTGTGGCGTCTTTCAGGACTGCAGGGTCCCCAGAACACAAGAGTCTTCCAAACCCTTGGCATCCCAGAACACAGGGTTTCCAAACCCCTGGGTTCCCCAGGACACTGGGTGTCCCATCCCCAGGGTCTAAGAATACAGAGTATTCCATGTCCCCAGGATCCCAGAATGCAGGATGTCCAAAAGCCTATTGTAATTTATATATTTTTATTGTGTATTGCACTTTACAACTCCTCCCTTGGAGGGTCAGACACCCTGAGCCAATAGGCTGGTCCTGGACTTATTTCCTGGCACAATTTACATATTACTATTTAACTATTTATGGCTTTATTACTGTTTATTATTTATGGTGCAACTGTAACAAAAAACAATTTCCCCAGGGATCAATGAAGTATGACTATGACTGTATTGGTGCCACAGAGCAACAAACCTCACAACATATGTCAGTGATTTTAAACCTGATTCTGATTCTGATCCTGGGTTCCCCAGAGCACAGGCATCCCATCCCCGGGGATCTCGGAATACAGGGTGTCCAAATCACCTGCATCTCAGAACAATGAGTCTTCCAAACCCGTGGGATCCCAGCACACAGGATGTCCGAATCACTGGGATCTCAGAACACGGACTGTCTGAAATCCTGAGTTCCCCAGAGCACAGGTGTCCCATCCTGGGGGATCTCAGAACACAGGGTATGCCCCATCCCCTAGGATCCCAGGACACACAGTGTCCCAAAACCCAGGATCCAGGGTGTCCTAAAGCTTCAGAGTTCCCCAGGAGCTCCCAGAACCTAATAATTATAAATCCAAGGTTGTCCCAAAGCCTCAAGTTCCCAAAACCCCAGTGTCCCAGAACCTGTTGCCCCATGATACCAGATGTTCTGGAATCCTAGGGTTCCACAGAACCCTCTCTTCTCACATTCTCTTGCAACATGGAATGTCAAACCCTTGCCAGCTCTCTGAGAAGTCCCACCACTCCAATTCCCCCACAGTTTCCCTGTAACCTATTCTTCCTTATGTCAGGGTGTCTCAGACCAGCAGGATCCCAAACTTAAGCATGTCCCAGAATTGCACAAACCACATTGCTCCAGGAACTCAGGGTGTCTCACAACTCCATGCCATAAGGAGTCTCAGAACCTCAGAGTACCCCTAAGTCCTCAAGGCATCCTGAAACCCCAGGCCGCAGGGGTCCCAGAAACTGTATTCAAGATGATAAGACCATAAAATGTGGGGGCAGAATTATGCCATTCGGCCCATTGAGTCTGCCTTTCCATCATGGGTGATTTATTTTCTTGCTCAACCCCGTTCTCTGGGTCTTCTTCCTGTAACCTTTGACTGCCTTACTGATCAAGAACTTATCAACCTCTGCTTTAAATGTACCCAAATGAATTGGCTGCCTGTGGCAATGATTTCCATGACTCACCGCCCTCTGGCTGAAGAAATTCCTCTTCATTTCTGTTCTAAAGGGATGTCCTTGTATTCTGAGGCTGTGCCCTCTGGTCCTAGACGCGCCCCCCCCCCCCCCAAACTATAGGAATCATTCTCTTCAGGTCCACTCTATCTATAACCATATAACAATTACAGCACGGAAACAGGCCATCTCGGCCCTTCTAGTCCGTGCCGAACTCTTACTCTCACCTAGTCCCACCGACCTGCACTCAGCCCATAACCCTCCATTCCTTTCTTGTCCATATATCTATCCAATTTAACTTTAAACGACAACATCAAACCTGCCTCAACCACTTATGCTGGAAGCTCGTTCCACACAGCTACCACTCTCTGAGTAAAGAAGTTCCCCCTCGTGTTACCCCTAAACTTTTGCCCTTTAACTCTCTTGAGTTGAGAGTTTCCTTTTGTTTGAATCTCAATGGAAAAAGCCTATCCACGTCAACTCTGTCAATCCCCTTCATAATTTTAAACACCTCTATCAAGTCCCCCCTCAACCTTCTACATTCCAAAGCCTTTTGATAATCAATAGGTTTCAATGAGATCACCCTTCATTCTTCTAAACTGCAGCAAGTACAAGCCCAGAGCCATCAAATGCTCCTCATGCATTTACCTCTCCATTCCTTGGGATCATTCTTCTGAACTTCCTCTGGACCCTCTCTAACGCCCCTTTCTTAAATATGGAACAGAAAGTTGCTCACAATGCTCCAAATGTGATCAGACCAACGTCTTAAAAAGCCTCAGTATTACATGTTTGCTTTTATATTATAGTCTAGTCCCACTTAAAATAAATTCTAACATTGCATCTGTCTTCCTTATTTCCAACTCAACCTGCAAGTTAACTTTTAGAGAATCCTGCACTGACTCCCAAGTCCCTTTGCACCTCTGACTTCTGAATTCACTCCCCCATTTAGAAAATAGTCAATGCCTTTATTCCTTCTACCAAAGTGCATGACCATACACTTTCCTACATTTTTATTCCATTTGCCACTTCTTTGCCCATTCTCTCCTTCTGCTGACTTCCCACTTCCTCAACACTACCTGCCCCTCCACCTATCTTTGTATCAGCCACAAACTTGGCCACAAAGCTATCAATTCCATCAGCCGGATCATTAACATACGATGTGAAAAGCAGTAGAGCCAGCTCCCACACCTGCAGAACCTCAGGGGCAGTTGTAACCCTCAGGTTTGGCCACTGGCGTTAGTCTGGGGAAGACAGCCTCTTGTTTGCGTGGATGCTGTGTGATCTGTTCCCCTGTTACAAATCAGTACCACAAAATAACAGAGTACGCCATATGCAATTAAACGGTTTAGATCTTTAATTCTTAATTTGACTAGAGGGTTAGTAAAGAAAAACAAAAAGAAAAGGGCCCATTTTAATGAAACAGTCTAAGGTGCACAAGTTGGAGCTCATGGTTTCCCTTTCGCCGATCCTCCATCGGTTTCCCTGGGCTTCGTTCACTCCCGGCCCCGCTCCAAGTCCACTCCATCCTGCTGTCTACGACTTCCCCTTTCTGGCGTCTTCTCTCTTCATCTCTCACCAAACAAAAAACCCAGATCACCTCGTTCTCAGGTACACAACAAGAGAAAAACACTCCCTTCACTGGATGGCACACATTCCAAAGCCCCTGTTATCTCTAGCCCTAACCCAAACACTGCTGCTACAGGAAAAACCATTACATTAGCAGTGAAACCTTTCCCAGGGCATTACATGATCAATCTTTGAAAATGTCCCCTTTGTTCCCATTCTGTGCCTTCTGCCAATCATGCTGGTACCTTTCCTATAATAGCATGGGCTTATGAAGCTCATAATCCTTAAGTAGTTACAGAACCCCTGGCCTCAGGGCAGCCCAGAACTCGTTCCCAGCATGTCCCGGACCTCAGGGTGTGCTGGAGCCTCACAGTTCCCCATAACTCCTTCCTCAAGGTCCTAGGTCCAGATTATCCAAGAACCCAGTGCATCTTGGGAACCCCATACCCCCAGTGAAGGTGATTTTTGGAGAGCAATTGTTACAGCTGTGGGAGAAATTAGACTTGATCCTGACCAAAGCCTGAGGATCTACTTCCATAATGTATATATTTAGGTGAACCCAGGACTTCCTGGCTTCCCTGCACTGCCCCATCACCCCTCACAGGCCTGAGCTGACTAAATTTATGTTTAAAGAACTGTCCTTGAGTCAATCTGACCCGAGCACAATGATCTTTGGGAGCATTTGATCCCAAGCCGGCCCATGGGGGTAATTATTCCAGACTTGAGCTGAAGGAGATATCCTCAGCACAGAAACAGGCCCTTCAGCCCACCGAGTCTGTGTTGACATTCCACCATCCATTTACACTAATCCTGTACCAATCCCATTTAATTCTCCCCACATTCCCGTCAACACCTCCAGATTCTACACTCACCTACGTACTAGTGGCCAATTAACCTATCAAGCCACATGCCTTTGGGTTGTGGGAGGAAGCCAGAGCACCCAGGAGAAATGCATGTGATCACAGGGAGAATCTGATGGTCTCGTGATGTTTGTTGTTTTGTGGTAGCAGTACAGAATTACTATAAGTTACAATCAGAAATATTAAAAGTTCAGAGTACATTTATTATCAAAGTATGTATAAATTATGCAACCTTGAGATTTGTCTGCTTACAGGCAGCCACAAAACGAGAAACCCAAAATGACCCAAATTTTAAAAAAGATCAACAGCCAATGCACAGAGAAAGAAAAAAAATCAAATCGTGTAAACAGTAAAAGCAAGCAACATCATTCAGAATGAAAGCGAGTCCATAGACCCAAAGCCCAGAGCAGGTCCGAAGCCTCAGCCTCAGTTCAGCACACAGCAGGGGAAATTGTTGCAAAGCTCACAGACATGAAGCTCAGGGCAGGACACAGCCTCAGCTTCAGCGCCTACAAGAATGGAATAAACGTCACTGGGCAGCGAGCAGAACCGGCCTGACCTTCACCTCCGGTCCTGACACCTTGCCTTTTCAGTTCATCTAGCCTGGTGTTTAAATTGTCCAAACACCGGGTCGTCCCCCGCACACTAGGACCAGCCACATTGATATGCTTAGGGTCTGGACCCCGCTGCCACATTCCGGCCCATACACGACCTTGTCAAATTGGCCTGGTGCTTAGATTGATCCAACTTCACTCCCAGTTTAGGTGCTTGAACTCCAAAGCTCCTCCGGTCTGCTCACTCCAACCTTATCTCAAACGTGCCTCAACCTCACTCTGAGCACTTGCCCTCAAACATGCCTTGACCTCACTCTTGACTTTCATCGCAGCCACACACCTTGACCCTTGGGTCAGCCTTGCCTTCGTATGCCTCTTCGTTGTTTGCTGTGATTGGTTACCACAATTTCCCACAGAAAAAGTGTTATCAGTAAAGTATTTAATTGCATTTCTTGCTTTATGAACCTCCAGTAAGCTGTCACCCACTTCAGTAGCGCCATCTTAAATGAGAAAAGTAGTGCAAAAAGAGAGCAAAATACGGACATAGTGTTCATGGGTCCTTGGAAGTTCCAGACAAACAGCACCCAAGGTTAGGATCAAACCCAGATCACTGGTGCCGTGAGCCAGTGGCTTTACCAGATGCACCACTGTACTCCAAAGAAAATCAACACCAGAAATACTTTGCAGGTCAGGCGACAGTTGTGTAGAGGGAAGCCAGGCTCATGTTTCCCATTGAAGTCATGCAGACCATACTTCTGGTCCAAATGAAATCTGTGCTTGAAGGTCAGAGATCAAATTTCCTGGCATCATGAAACTTGTGAAGCCTGTCGTTGCCATTCAAAATAATGCTGCAAATCTGAAATAAATCAAGAAAAATGCTGAGATGTAAACTCGTGGATCTGAAACAGTAGCTCTGTTTCTCTCTCTATAGATTCTACCTGACCTGTGGAGTACTGCTGGCATTTTATGTTTTATTCAGCATAGAGCGAAGGAGATTCATGGGCAGTGACTTCATTTTTCTAAGAAATAGAAGCAGGAGTGAGCCGTTCAGCCCTTGTAGCTGTTGCAACATCATTGGTTGATCTTTTAGTCCTGATTCGCCTTTCTGCATTCCCTTAAATCTAGAACTTGATCAATCTTTGTCTGAGTATACTCAGTCACTGATCCTCCATGTCCCTCTTGTGTGCAGGGTTCCAAAAATTCACCTCTCTCTGGGCGAACGTTACCCTTTCCTCTACCCTCTCAAGCCCTATGAGAACTTGTGTGTTTCTGCAAGATCACAGCTCGATCTTCTGAACCTGGGAGTGCAATCCCGGTCTCTCTTCATGGGACAAACTCTCACCTGGGTGTCGGACAAGTGGCCCAACACCAGAGGGAAGTGAAGCTGTGAGAAAGGTGGTTGTACGTACAGTCAGGATCATGCATCATGGAAGCAGACCCTTCGGCACCTGGAGTCCATGCCAGCTATAAAAGGAATCTCAATTTTCAGCCTTTGGCCTTCCATGCATTGATAGTCCGTGCGATCATCCCAGTACGGTGTGAGAGTCACTCCTTGAGCAATGCTGGCAGTGGATGGATAGATAGAACTGGACATTGGCAGGGTCAGCCTCTTGGCATGATATTACCAACTTGGTATTTTGTAAATTTCTGATTGGTGCAAGAAACTTCCTCCAACATGAGTATGTTCTCTCAATGTGGCCACCCTCCTCAGTGTAATATGACCTTGTCCACATAATTACCACGATATCCCTTCACAGACTAGGAATTCCATTGTTCCACGTTCTCCTTCCTGAGGTGTATCATCCTGGGATTTTACATAAGTAGGTAGTACAGAAGGATTTACCGGTGGCCAACCATTCTAACTCCATTCCCATTCCCATTCCAATATGTCAGTCCATGGTCGCCTCTATTGCCACAGTGAGGCCACTCTCAGGTTGGAATAGCAACACCTCGTATTCCTTTTGGGTAGCCTCCAACCTGATGACATGAACATAGGTTTTCCCTGCTTCCGGTAATTTAATCCCCCCCCCCTAATTTTCTCCTTTTCCATTCCCCATTCTGTCTTCCCTCTTACCATTTCTTATCTCCTCACCTGCCTAACACCTCCCTCTGCTGCCAATCTTCCTTCCCTTTCTCCCATCCTCTCCTGTCAGACTCCTTCTTCTTCAGACCTTTACTTTTTCCACCTATCACCTCCCAGCTTCTCACTTCATCCTCCCACCCCAGCTATCTGCCTTCCCTCCTCACCTAACTTCACCCATCACCTTCCAGCTTGTACTCCCTCCCCTCCTCCCACTTTTATTCCAACTTCTTCGGCCTTCCATTCTGGTCCTGCTGAAGGTCTGGGCCTGAAATATTGACAGATTATTCCTCTTCATAGATTTTGCCTGACTTTGAGTTCCTCCAACACTTTGTGTGTGTTATCCTGGAATTTTACTTTTGTTTATGTCCTCACAATCTCTCCCCAACTGCAATAAATGTTAATATTGTCTGTTCAAGACATCTCTCAAAATTTACAGAAATATCTATGGGTTAAAGTACATGAAGAACACTTTCCTTTCAGTTTCGTCTGGAGAAGGATTGCACACATGACTTATTTACTGGTTCCAATGCAGGATGAGCTTACAGGCAATTAAACCTTAGACCAAACCATGGCTCACCCAAGGGTTTTCCTCCTCACAATTCTCATGTGTTGTGTAATCTCCAAGCTGATACTCCAGAGCGGTACCCAAAGGCACCTGTGCTGTCAGAGTGCAAATAAAGTTAAACAAGGCTCTCTCAGACAGATCTAAGTTTGTCATTCTGTTTTTTTTTAAAGCATAGTGTATTTATATTTGTGGGAATTGTCTGTTTATTTCCTGTATTGAAGTCCACACCACCAGGTTCTAGAACAGCTAGTCCTGATGACCCAAAACATCGACTCTTCGTTCCTTTCCGTAGATGCTGACATGCTGAGTTCTTCCAGCACTTTGGGTGTCACTAAGCTGAGTGGGTGGACGGCTGCACAGTAACTGAAATGCTCCCATGCACATAGCCTTTGTTGCCATGTAGCTGGAATTTTCTTTTATATAATGTTAATATAATTTTGAAATTATGTTATTGCCATTTTGAAATTATGTTAATATAATTTTGAAATCTGTGTTAATATAATTATGAAATACCTCATAATTATGTGTTAATTAATATAATCCATAAATTTTCTAACTAATAAACATACCACAGCCTGTACTTTGAAACATTTTAGAGCTTCAACATAGTTCCATTGTCAGTGTTTCAAGTTATGACACTGTTACAAATTGTAACAATAAACACAATGGAATTCAGTAGCTCATTGTTAATAAACCGCCAGCCCGCTGAATGCAATATGAAATGTTTTTGTTGTGTACTGTGTTTCATTATACCTTTCAATTAATAAATAAAATTGAAAGTATGTGATTTTTCAATATTTTTTCCTAAATATTCATACAAAATAAATCACTTAAAGTGCCGTGCAGTTTTCAGGCCATGTAAAAATTTCCTGCTCAGAGCAATGGTTGGTCTGCGCAGTTGTAAACAAAACTTAGAGGGAATGTTGTATGTGTTACTCTGGATTTCCAGCATCTGCAGGATTTCTTGTGTTCAAGAACAGCTGTTTCCCTTCAACTGTCCAGTTCTTGAACCACAATGATAATATATGTTAGGGGTCACTCAGGATTTACGAAATCATGAATAGCATAATTAGGGGTTAACTACAGAGAGAACGAGTCTTCAGGAAATAAAACCTGTACACAATTTAACTTCCAGCTGATACTTTGTGCTTAGTGAAGCCACTCATTCAAATTCTGTCCTGTTGAAACTATACAGTAATCCCCAGGCTGATGGCTCCAGGAAAGAATGTTACCACTATCAGCACTTTGTTAAAGGAGTATCCCTGCCACTTAATGCACAGTTCAGGACAGGTCCATTCTGGCCTATCCTTCAACATAGCAACATAAGGTGTATATTTCGGATGTTTCTGGTCACCCCGTTATTTATCTATCTATCTATTTATTTATTGAGGTACAGCACGGAATAGGCCCTTCCGGCCCTTCGAGCCTCACCATCCAACAACCCCCCCAATTTCACCCTAGCCTAATCACGGGACAGTTTACAATGACCAATTAACCTGCCAACCTGCACATCTTTGGACTGTGGGAGGAAAACAGAGCACCCGGAGGGAAACCCAGGTGGTCACGGGGAGAACGTACAAACTTCTTACAGACAGCAGTGGGAACTGAACCACGGTCGCCTGTAATGTAATGTATTGTGCTAACCACTACACAACAGTTTTGTTGCTATTTTGGGCATTTCTTGATCAGGGCGGCCTGCAGATAACGAACAGCACGGGGCTACATTGAATTGAACTGAGCTTAACTGAACATGCCTGGGCTCTTCCAATTTTATGTTTATATTCTGTGTTTTACACTCTTTTTTGCCATTTGCGTGATTTGGATTTTTTTTGTGTGCGCGTTGCTCAAGCGGGGTTTGATGTTTTTCTTTGAATGGGCTCCTCAGTTTTCTTTCTTCCGTGGCTGTCTGTGGGAAGAGGAATCTCAGGGCAGTAGACTGCATAGTTTGTATGTATGTAGACATACGTCGTTTGACAATAAAGTTATTTTGCATCTTTGAATCTAGAGGCTTTTGAAAGGGACGCCAAAGGGATTCTGCTGGTTGGGGTGTGCTATAATTGTAAATATGTAATTCTGTAAATTCACCTGACCACATCTCAAATCTTAAAGTTCTGTGATTATAGCAATTGAAACTGTAGTTAATCGTTCATTCACAAAAAATGCTGGTGAACACAGCAGGCCAGGCAGCAACTATAGGAAGAGGTACAGTCGACGTTTTGGGCCGGGACCCTTCGTCAGGTTCAGTTAGTCCTGACGAAGGGTCCCAGCCCGAAACGTCGACTGTACCTCTTCCTATAGTTGCTGCCTGGCCTGCTGCGTTCACCAGCAATTTTTGTGTGTGTTGCTTGAAATTCCAGCATCTGCAGATTTCCTTGTGTCTGTGTTAATCATTCATTGTTGTCTTTGTGTTGAAAAACTACAAACATCATGTTGAGAGAGTGAGACTCTCTTGGATCCTCCCATTCTCTCTCTCTCTCTCTCTCGGAGGTTTGCTGTGTGAATAAAAGACCTTTATATTTCCCAGTTACAGCTTCCGTGTGGCTCAGTTTTAGCCAGTCACGACAGTCAGTCATAACAACCGCTAGTTATCTCAGTGTAGCAACATTCTGACCACTTTGCACTGAAGCCAACTTTTTCTTTGTTCTGTGTTCTTCCTTGTAAAAATTTATGCTTAATTTACCTTTTTCTTGTGAATGTTGCTGATAGGATGGTATGTGCCTGTGATGCTACTGAAAGTAAGTTTCATTGTGCACATAACAATCAACGTGAAAACAAGAAAATCTGCAGATGCTGGAAATGCAAAGCAACACACACAAAATGCTGGAGGGACTCAGCAGGTCAGGAAGTATCTATGGAAAAGAGCAAACAGTCAACGTTTTGGGCTGAAACCCTTCATCAGGACTTTGTAACAGTAGCTCGTCCTTGTAAGACAATGACAGTTGAAGTATAGAGAGATTTAATATGTGCCTAAAATTATTTTCATATGTGTCTCCGATTATTTAAACAATTGACAATAATGGCTGGCTGATAATATCTTTATATTCCTCATTCCCTGAATGATAAGCAGGTAAGAATTTTATCTGTGTCCATAGCCCAGTAATGGGTATTTAAAATTTGCAGCACCCCAGATGGGACTTGAACCCACAATCCCTGGCTTAGGAGGCCAATGCCTTATCCATTAGGCCACTGGGGCTGAGTGAAGATTCTACTAGAAATAGCAACTATTTGGTCTTAGATTGCATCAATATTTATCAAAACCCAGAAAATTATAATGAATCAACAACAATTTTGCAGGAAGAGAATCCTATCTTGGGAAACTGAATGGTTATGATATGAATCAAAACCAGAAACGTTTTTGAAGGTTTAATGATTCCAGACACCAGACAGTGGAGATCTAGCCATGAGGGCCAGACAGTGAGTGTTAGACATAAAGTCCCAGACAATCAGGACCTGGTGGTGCGACCCCAACAGTGAGTTCCAGACGCTGAGACCCTGACAATGAAGGTCAAACAACAAGGGTTTGTCAGTGAGCCTCTGTTAGAGATTCTCAGACTGGGTGTCCCAGACAGTGAGTGCCAGACAGTGAGGATCAGACTGTTGAGTCCCAGACAGTGTGAACCAGAGAGTGAAACCCAGACAGTAAGTCCCAGATAGTGAGTCCCAGGGTGGATCAAACAATAAGGATCAACTCGTGAGTCCCAGGGGGTGAGGGTCAAACAATCCCAGCCAGCCCCTGCCGCAGATCTGTTTTCCCTGCCCATCACTGAGTTATCTCCGGGCTGGCTTGACCGGCAAGGAGGGGATCTGGGACCTGCCTTGTGTCTACTTCCCCCTGCCCATCTGCTGACACCCCAGTGTCCAGGTGCAGGGAGCCACACATGCCCCCCCCCCCCGTTAGTGGCCATGACCAGTGTGGGAAGGGGAGCTCCATGTGGGCCACTCTGACAACCTGCTGAAGCGACTCAGCCCGAAATGTGGACTCTACTCTTTTCCACAGTTGCTGCCTGGCCTGTTGAGTTCCTCCAGCATTCTGTGGGTTTGGATTTGCTTTGGATTTCCAGCATCTGCAGATTCTCTCTTGTCTCTGACATCCCTCTGCCTGCCACTCCCCGGCAGAGGCCCGATGCGGACTCTTGGCACAAGGGAGACTCTGTCTGGGGCAGGCGAGTGACAACTCTGCATCCAGCTTGTTACGAGGTGGTTGCATCCCTGTGAGACGATGCGCGTTTCCTCTCATGCCTGGACCATTGACTCACTCTCAGGGGTCGGCAGCAGCATCAAAATATAACCCGTCGATAATCTACCGTCTACCCATTCGGAATTGCCAGTGGTTCACGCACAGCTGCTCCTAACGTACCAGAACTTTGATTCCCGGACTTCCTCCACTCACCGGGACAACAACCCGCTCCATCATTCCTACATTCTTTCACTCACCGGGACCCCTTTCCCTCCCCATTCCTATATCCCTCCACTCTGAGACCCTCCTCCTTCCCATTCCCAGATCCCTCCACTCCCACTTCGCTCCTCTCTTTGAACTGATCGGTGTTCATTGCTGTGTTCCCTTTAAACTCGCCGGGCTCTCTGAAATCTATTAAACCGCTGAGTTACAACTTAAAAACAAGTGATTTTTTTTTTAAAAAAGCAACAAACAATCTGCCGGAGGAACAGTCGAACAGCATCTGCAGGGGGAAATGAACAGTCGATGTTTGAATCAAAATGCCAGTGGCAGGGGAAAGGGACCTGGCCTTTCAGATCCTAAGGCAGAGTTTCCATCCAAACATCCATTTTCCTCCACAGATGCTGTTCTTCCAGCAGATTATTTGTTGCTCTGGATTCCAGCGTCTGCAGATTTTTTTTTGTCTCTGAATGTATTGAATAACATCCAGTAGTCTAGAAAATCTGACGGTCCAGCTGCACCGAAGTCCAGAGTGTGGCGGATTAATTGGAGTTTGATTGATTAAGAGAATATTGGTTGAAAGGAAAAGGACAAAACTACCGGAAATTTATCTGGGGAGCGCACCCTTTGGTTTCCCCTGATGGCTTTAAGATTAGTCGAGCATCCGGCTCAAACCTCGTCTGATCGGCCGTGGTTTCTACCCGGAGGCTGGCAGCGGACATTTTGTATGGAATCCCCTCCTCCGTGACATCATGAGTGGCGGAGGAGGGATCTCCCGGGATAACGAGGCAGAAGTGGATCTGTACAAAATGTCTGCTGCCAGCCCGTCCTCCCTCTAACCAGCCGGGACCGGAGAGTTCTCCGGGGAGGTGGGCAGAGAGAGAGTTAGTGCAATTGCACGGCTCCCTCTCTACAACACCTCCGCGTTCTGCGGCCAGTGTGAGGGATTAATTTCCTCGCAGCAGCAAATCGTGCGCCCAACAGGGCAAAGCATTTCACAATAAAAGCAGCCTACACAAGGTGGCGCTGTCCGATAACAAGTGCCTTTTAATAATCACTTTCCATACAGATGGTGCTTTACAATGAGATAAAAATACAAACGTGAACATTTTTTAAATAATCATGAAAATAAAAGAAAATATGTTAGTTAAAAGCAAGGTTAAATAAATGGGTTTTGAGCTGGCGTTTTAAATTTTCAACTGAGTCGTTATCCCCTATAGTTTTTATGTGTTGAATTCCACAGTTTAGGAGCTTAGTTCGAAAAAGCTGACCCTGCCAACTATCTTTTGAGGGAGATTATTTAAATTTAATAGACCGGCGGAAGAAGACCTGAAAGCTGGATTATAAGACACAAACGATTCTGTGATGTACTCTGGTCCCAGACCATTAAGAGCTTTAAAAACAAGTAAGAGACCTTTACAAAATCAGTTCTAAAAGATACAGGAAGCTAATGCAGAGCAGCTAGTATGGGAGTTCCCTCATCTTGGTTTCGGTTAAAACGTCCAGCAGCGGCGTTCTGAATGACCCGAAGTTTGTCAATAGGTTGCTTTGGAAGGCCAGTAAAAAAATGACACTGTATTCAAAAAGCCAAAGTACAGTTTACTGTCATCCACACAGGTACACGTACGCACAGGTGCAGTGAAAAACGTGCGTCCGGCAGCAGTACTGGTATATGCCAGCAGATGAGCAGCATTCATGAGAAAAATATAAATTAGACGTACATTATACAATTTTACAAGAAAACGCAATTAGATCTAAACAGTCCGTTTCAGTGCAGCACGGTCAAAAGTGGTCATAGTGGTGTTAAACTGTAGTGATGGGGACTTGGTCGGTTGGTTCAGGAACCGAGTGGTTGAAGGGAAGCAGCTGTTCTTGAACCGGATCACACCCTCAACAATCGATGCCATCATCTCCTCAAGCTACCAAACCTGGCCCTCAGTACATCCCTCTGCAAAATGGATGCCTCGACTTCCTCACTGCGAGACCCACAGTCAGTACGTGTCGGTTTTAGTATCTCCTCGTCGCTGACCATCAACACAGGCGCACCAACATCTCTCTACATGCATGACTGCGGCGCTAAGCGCAGCTCAAACGCCATCTGTGAATTGGCCGATGAATTCACCGCTGTCGTTGGTAAACTCTCAGATGGCGATGACAAGTGTAAGGGGGTGAAAGAGATCAGCTGGTTGAGTGGTGGCGCGGCAACAACCTCACACTCAACCTCAGCAAGACCAAGGAATTGATTGTGGGGTCAGAAAGACTTCACTGAGGGGCAACGTCCTCTATTATTTTTTTACAGCTGTGCGGACCAACCAGTGCTCTGAGCAGGAAGTTTTTAGAAAACAGCAAGGCACTTGAACTTTTTTTTTTGTAAAATGCACATCAGACAAACAGAAACCACAAACCACAGCGTACAAAACAAGTAAGTGATGTCAGGCAGCCAACTCAGAGGCGCAATGGCATTGGTGTTCAGCGGGCCTGAGCTTTATTAACGATTTCTGAGTTTAAGGTTACAATTTGTAACAGTGCTGTAACTTGAAACATTGTTAATGTAAGTATGTTGAAGCTCTAAAATGTTTCAAAGTGAAGATTATGGTACGTTTATTAATTTAAAAACATGGATTATATTCATTAGCACATAATTACATGGTAGTTCTCAGTTATATTAACATAGATTTCACAATTATATTCACATAATTTCAAAGTTGGAATAGCATCATTTCAAAGCTACAGTACATATATATTGCTAGGGTGCCTAAGACTTTTGCACAGTACTGTATTTGTCAGCGCGGAGTAGAGAGCAAATTTGTAAATCTGGCGGGAGCAAAGGATGCTGGAAATTGTGAGGGTAGAGCGCCTCATGAAGGTTGTGGGGCAGCTGGTAGAGAAGTGCCAGGGCAGGGGTGGTGCAGGTGCAGACACACCAGCCCTGAGACACCAAACAAGCCAATTTGATCCCAAACAATTGGTTTATTGATCATTACAGAATGTCTCTCAGATGCTTCCAACTCTCTTCCATTTTCCCAACCATGATTCCCCTCCCCCTGCCCCTTCCCACTCTCAGTCCAAAATAGAGACCCGTATCAGAATCAGATTTATCTTCACTCACATAAGTCATGTTTTTTTTTTGTGTGGCAGTAGTACAGTGCAATACATAAAATTATTACAGTACTGTGCAAAAGTTTTAGGCTCCCTGGCTACATGTATATATATCTAAGAGGTTTGCTCAGTATTGTATATTAAAACTGTATAAAATAATATTCCAGTTGTGTGGTAACGAAGGCTATGTGCGTGTGAGCATTTCAGTTACTGCGCGACCCCGCACCTACAAGGCTGAGTGGGAGCAGTGTTGAGGGGTCAGTGGTGGAAGAGGCGAGCAGTTTCAATATCTCAGAGGATTCACCCCGAACCCAAGACGCAGAGGCAAGATAAATATCCAACACAAAGAAGGCAAGCTACTTCATTAAGAGCTTCAGGAGATTTGGTATATCACCAAAAACCCTTTGCAAGTCTCTACAGATGGACAGTGGATAGGAATGTGACTGGTACAGGGTTAACAATGTGCAGGATTGCAAGAGGCTGCAGGGAGCTGCAGACTTGGCCGGGTCCGTCACGGGTACAGCTCTCCTCACCAATGAGGATATCTTCAATCGGTGTCGCCTCACCCAAGGGACGTCCACTCTCATTACCACCACCCGGGGGTGGGGGGGGGGGAGGTATGGGAGCCTGAGACCACACACTCAAAGTTTTAGGAACAGCTTCTTCCCCTTCTGCCATCGGATTTCATTGTAATCAGTTCTGGTTGCCTTATGCAAAGGATGTGGAAGCTTTAAAGAGGGTGCACAGGATGCCTCCTGGATTAGATTTAGATTTTAGATTATGAGGACACGCAGTCCTCTTTTATTGTCATTTAGTAATGCATGCATTAAGAAATGATACAATGTTTTTCCAGAATGATATCACAGAAACACATGACAAACCAATTTAAAAACTGACAAAAACCACATAATTATAACATATAGTTACAACAGTGCAAAGCAATACCGTAATTTGATAAGAACAGACCATGGGCACGGTAAAAGTCTCAAAGTCTCTCAAAAGTCCCATCATCTCACGCAAACAGCGAACCTCCAGCGCTGCTAACTTGCCGATGCAGCATACTGGAAGCACCCGACCACAGTCCGACTCTTGAGTCTGTCCGAAAACTCCGAGCCTCCGACCAGCCCTCCAACACTGAGCACCTAGCACCATCTCTGCCAAGCACTTCGACCCCAGCCCTGGCAACAGGTAATAGGCAAAGCCAAGGATTTGGGGCCTTCCCCTCCGGAGATTCCGGTTACCACACAGTAGCAGTGGCAGCGAAGCGGGCATTTCAGAAGTTACTCCAGGTGTTCCTCTGCGCTTGTCACGGCTGTCTCCATCAAATCAGGATTGTGCACGACCCCCTAGTTAACACATATCCATATCAATTCGAAACGGCCGCGCGCACTGCGTCGTGTCGCCAACTTCAGAGTTAAAGAACATGTCTTATGATGAGCAAGCTAGGGCTTTTCTCTCTGGAGAGAAGGAGGATGAAAGTTGACTTTATAGAGGCATATAAGATAATATAAGGCATAAAGTGGACAGCCAGCACTTCTTTCCTGGCTAATACAAGAGGGGGTGACTTTAAGGTGAGTGGAGACAAGAATAAGGTAGAATCAGAGGCAGATTGTTTTTACACAGAGTGGTAGGTGCATGGAACGCTCTGCTGGGTGACAGTGGAGGCAGATACATTAGGGACAATTGAGGGTTTTGTAGGGGGGGAGGGTTAAATTGATCCTCTTCTGGGCCCATCACCTCTGCTGGGACATGGGCCACTGAGACCAGCCCACCCCAGTTCTCTGTCCTGGGCCGGCCTTTCCATCCTTCAAGGTGTCGCCCGTCGGGGATCCTCCCCCTTCCAGGGATGAGGTTTTCGGAGCTCCTGTTTGGTTAAAAAGTTGGCACAACATCGCGGGCCTATTATACCATGTTATACTATGCGTTCTAGGTCGCATAGACTGTGAGGAAGTCAAGGATCCAGTTTCAGAGGGAGATACAGAGGCCCAGGTTTTGGAGCTTGTTGATCAGAAGTGAGGGTATGATGGTGTTGAATGCTGAGCTGTAGTCAATAAACAGCAGCCTTTCATGAGTATTACCATTGTCCAGGTGATCCAAGGCCAAGTGGCATGCTGGTGGCTGCAAATCTGTTATAGTGAGAGGCAAATTCAGCGGGTCCAGGCCTTTGCTTAAGTCCTTGATTCTAGCCATGAACAACCTCCCAAAACACTTCATCGCAGTCGATGTGAGTGCGACTAGGTGATAGTTACTGAGGCAGCTCACCCTGATCTCCTTGGCCACCGGTGTGATTGTCACCCTTTTGAACCTCTGACTGGAGTCCTGAGAGACCGAAGATGCCTCAAACACTCCTGCCAGTTGGTTGGCACTGGTTTTCAGAGCCCTCCCGTGCACACCATTGGGGCCTGACGCCTTGCAAGGGTTTACCCTCTTGAAAGATGTTTTGACATTGGCCTCCGAGGCAGAGATCACGGGGTCACCAGGTGCTGCAGATGTTGAGCTCATCTGAGAGTGAAGCGTCCCATTCATGATGCTGGGTTTGGCTTTGTAGGAAGTGATGGCCTGCAAACCCTGCCAGAGCTGGTGTGCATCCGATTCCATCACCAACCTCAATCAGAATTGTTTTATCAACCTTAAAATAGCCTTCCACGGGCTGAGCCTTTACTCCTTGAAATGTTCTAGATCACTGTTCTTGAATGCCACTGATACAGCCCTCAGCGGAATATAAAACTCCATGCCTTCTTGTCTGGGTTTGCCTGGTATGTTCTCGAAGGCACACACTCATCCACAACCAGTCTTGTTGAGTCGGTGACAACTGTGGCATCTTCATCAGACTCAAAGATACTTATCAAACCGACTCAAAGCAGTCCTGTAAGGGCTCCTCCACCTCCCTTGACTGGTCCTCGCCACTGGTGCTGCTGCCTGCACACAGGGCCAGGAGACCGGACTTGCCGATGCATGGGAATGCAATGGCCCAAGAAGCATTCTTGATGGTGGTGTAACAGTGGTCGAGCGTGCTGGCTCTTCTGGTTCCACAGCTGATACGTTGGTTGTAATTGTTCAGAGACAAAAAATAGATTTGAAAATAAATCTGAGATTTTTTTTAAAAATTGAGACATTACTTAATTGAAAGTCAGTGCAAGTCATTAAGTTATGGGTAATAGATGAACGAGGTTTAATGCAAATTAAGTTACAAGTAACACCGTTTTGGACAAAATCACAACTGCCCACTCTCTTGAAGGTAAATACCCACTTTCTTAAAATAATTACAATACTCTCTATATGCAAATAATCTACAAATATTATGGTGAAAAGTCGGTGGCTATTGATCTGCCTGCAGGAAATAGCACACTTGTAACCAAGTAAGGAAAGAATTGATTGAACGAAGCCAGCAAAGTTGTGATGCTCCCCTTGTTAACAGCTTAACAGTCACATCTGGCCACCTGCCATTCCCCTCTCCCCAGTGCCCACCTCCTTACTCCTCTCCTGTGGCTGTATGAGACCAAGGATAAAAGAGACAGCAGACGTCGGAACCTAGAACCAAAACACAGCACTGGGAGAATTGAGCAGATCAGACAGCAGCTGTGGAGGCTACTGCATCAGGACTGAGCGGGGCAAGGATTGATTACCAAGTGCAAGTACGAGCCGGTGGGGGTGGGATAGCACTGGCAGGTGATAGGTGGGACCAGAGGGGAGAGGATGATGGGACCAGCATGGAGGGGAGGGAGGGGTTAGAGAGATGGGAGGGATGAATAAAGGGGGCTGAAAACCAAGAGGACAGGTGAGTGTGTGAGTGGAGGGAGAACGTGGGTAGGAGGTAAAACATCTCATACTCCATTGGGAACTGACAACTAACAATATCATCAAGGACGCCTGCCACCCTGACATTCCCTTCCCTCTCTTCTGCCTCCTGGGAGGACATACAAAGTAGCTGGTTGTGGATTACAGGAGGAATGGAGACAGGCTAACCCCTATAGACATCAATGGATCTGGGGTTGAGAGGGTGAACATCTTTAAGTTCCTCAGCATACACATCACCGAGGATCTCACGTGGTCTGTACATACCGGCTGTGTGGTGAAAAAGGCACAACAGTGCCTCTTTCACTGGTTGAAGAAGTTTGGCATGAATCCCCAAATCCTAAGGACTTTCTACAGGGGCACAATTGAGAGCATCCTGACTGGCTGCATCACTGCCTGGTACGGGAACTGTACTTCTCTCAATCACAGGACTCTGCAGAGAGTGGTGCGGACAGCCCAGTACATCTGTAGATGTGAACTTCCCACTATTCAGGACATTCACAAAGACAGGTGTGTAAAAAGGGCCCGAAGGATCATTGGACCCAAGTCACCCCAACCGCAAACTGTTCCAGCTGCTACCATCCGGGAAACGGTACCGCAGCATAAAAGCCAGGACCAACAGGCTCCAGGACAGCTTCTTCCACCAGGCTATCAGACTGATGAACTCACGCTGATACAATTGTATTTCTGTTATACTGACTGTCCTGTGGTACAGACTATTTATTACAAAGTACTATAAATTGCACATCGCGCATTTGGA
Source organism: Mobula hypostoma (assembly GCF_963921235.1). Classification (NCBI taxonomy): domain Eukaryota; kingdom Metazoa; phylum Chordata; class Chondrichthyes; order Myliobatiformes; family Myliobatidae; genus Mobula; species Mobula hypostoma. The sequence continues at coordinate 102,055,894 of NC_086107.1, forward strand.
TGGAGACGTAACGTAAAGATTTTTACTCCTCATGACGTGAAGGATGTAAGAAATAAAGTCAATTCAATTCAAGAAAATAAATCTCAAGGTTGTCTATGGTAACATATATGTACTTTGATAATAAAATTAGTTTGGACTTCTGAAATTTGAACTTTGACCAGACTCAAGAACAGCTTCTTCCCCACTGCTATCAAACTCCTGAACCAATTCCCTCTTTCATGACCCTTTCCCAGTGGTGCTGCCACATTCTCAAGGATGAAAATTATTCACTGTATACATCTACATGTGTTTGGAATTTGCTGCTGTGTGTTGGTGTGACATGCAACAAGAAACAACATTCAACAAGTATAAAAAATAAAGAATTATATTAAAAATAAAGTTAGAAGTTAAAGTATGGATATGGATTAAAATGTGGATAAATACAGAAATATCAGCATGTAATTGTAACAAAGTTTGAAGTAAATATGTTATCAAAGTACATATATGTCACCATACACAACCCTGAGATTCATCTCCTTGTGGGCATACTCAATAAATCCATAACAGAAATAATGACCAGAATGGAGTCAATGAAAGATCGCACCAACTTGGACATCCAACCATGTGCAAAAGCCAACAAGCTGTCCAAATCCAAAAAGAAAGAAATAATAGTAGTAGTAATAATAATAATAATAAATAAGCATTAAATATTGAGAACATGAGATGAAGAGTCCTTGAAAATGACTCCATAGGTTGTGGGAACAGTTCAGTGATGGGGCAGTGAAGTTGAGTGAAGTTATCCCCTCTGGGTCAAGAGCCTGATGGTTGAGGGATAGGTAACTGTTCCTGAACCAGGTGGTGTGGATCCTGAGGCTCCTGTACCTTCTCCCTGATGATAGCAGGGAGAGGAGAGCATGTCCTGGGTGGTGGGGGTCCCTGATGATGGATGCTGCTTTCCTGTAACAACATGTCATGTAGATGTGATCAATGGTGGGGAGGGCTTTAGCCGTGATGGGCTGGGCCTTATCCACTACTTTTTGTAGGATTTTCCAATCAAGGACATTTGTGTTTCCATACCAGGCTGTGATGCAACCAGTCAATACACTCTCCACCACACATCTCTAGATGTTTGTCAGAATTTTAGATGTCCTGCTGAATTTCTGCAGACTCCTGAGGATATAGAGGCACTGCTATGCTTTCTTCATAATTGCACTTTCATGCTGCTGGGCCCATGACAGGTCCTCTAAAATGATAACACCTAGAAACTTAAAGTTGTTGACCCTCTCCACCTCTGACCTGATGATGAGGACTGGCTCGTGGACCTCTGGTTTCCTTCTCCTGAAGCCAATAATCAGCTCCTTGGTCTTGCTGACATTCAGTGAGAGGTTGTCGTTGTGCAGATTTTCAATCTCCCTCCCAGCGGATCCGTCACCTCCTCTGGTTCAGCAAATGGCAGTGGTGTCGTCAGCAAACTTGATTGTGGCATTGGGTCTGTGCTTAGCCACACAGTCATCGTGTAAAGTGAGTAGAGCTGGGGGCTGAGCCTTGTGGTTCAGCTGTGTTGATGGAGATTGTGGAGGAGATGTTGTCCCAGTCCAAACTGTCTGGGATCTACGAGTGAGGAAATCCAGGATTCAATTGCACAGGGAGTTATTGAGGCCAAGGTCTTGAAGCTTATTGATTAGTTCTGAGGGGGATGATGAATGCCAAGCTGTAGTCAAGGAAGTATACATCTTCACTCTCCAGATGTTCTAGGGCTGAGTGAAGAGCCAATGAAATAGCATCTGCTGTAGACCTGTTACTCCAGGAGGCAAATGAGAGTTGATCCAAGTTGCTTCTCAGACATTATAAAGAGTGGTTTAAAGTGCAGTGACTGAGGTAATAGAGGGGGACTAACCAGAATGACTCAACAGATTATCTGTCTGGGGGGGGGAGAAGAAACTTTTATGACGCTGTGAGTAGCTCTTAACTTCTTCTATTATTGTCCCCTTAACATTTCTTTTTGCATTCCTCTAACTCTTCTCATGTTCATCATGTCAGTCGTTCTATTTACTGTGACCGTGAGCATCGTGCCCCCAAGAAATTTCATTGCACCCCGTTCACACGACAACCCTCTGATCTGACCTGCACGCCAGCTGGATTTTCCTCTCTCAGTAAACTCCTAAATGCATTCACCTGCCCGCCTGGTTCATTCTTTGTCCGACCCCTTCTCGGGGTCTCGGCTCGAATCCTTGACAGACACTTTTTTTTTTGCCTACACGGATGCTGCTCGATCCGCTGAGTTCTTCCAGCCTTCTGTTTTCGCTCGGTGAGACTAGTGGTGGGCAGCAAAGGTCTCGCTGGAAACGGAACTCTGCGAGAAACAAAGCTGGTGCCTGGTAGGACTTTCTGGAAAGTTTTAAATGCAGGGTTTTGAACTGGGGGGGGGTCCTGGAAAACATTGGAATTGTAAACTTTGATGGGTTGTATTGAGTGCTTATATTTAGAGTGGGAGGGTTTCGGAAAACAAAAAAAAACGGGAGATCCTGCTTTAGACCAGCGCTACTCTCAGCAGCGAAGGCTGCTTCGCTGAGAAAAAGCGCCCGGATTCCGCAATAGCTCCGACAGCCCTTAACGTCAGCAGGCGGCAGGGTTTCTGGTTTCCTGCTGCGCGGCTGCCTCGACCCCCTTTTGTCTCCACACAGCCGCCGCTATTGGAAGGGCCGCTTATTTTGGTCGCACGCAGCGGCTTCGACAACACAAGCGCCGCTTTGTCGGGATTCCTAATGCGGTGCCAACCTCAGGAAATGCGAATTACTGATTGTAAACAGGAAGGACACAAAAGTTAGGTCACAGTAACCCACTAAATTTCAGAAGGGTTTCGATCTGAATGAACGGGGCTGCAAAAATGTCCTAAAGCTGTTGCATTGGCTGGATGCCAGGACAATGACCCGTCCCCGTGGAGATTATTACTGTACAGCGCATTCCCTCCGATGCCAACATAATCGCAGAATTGCGTAAGAGCGAGCGGCGGTCTCTAGGACCCGCCGGCTGCCACCGAGGCGAGCCGTGCGGAAGCAGAAAGCGGTGCTGCGGCTCCAGCTGACCACGAGGTCCCAGCTGTTTCCCGCCATTGCTGAACTGTTTTACTACAACTCCAAAACCCCCCGATCTTAAAAAAAACACACACACACGCACACGTCTGCCAACACCAGCTCCGTTTTGAAGAATGGACGAAATCAAAGGATCGATGGCTTATTACGCGGGCCCAAAGACACTGCAAGAATTCCGCAGAGCAGAGAAGGAAGTGATTGGAGGCTTGTGTAGGTGTGTATGTATCCGTGATGTTTGTTTATTTCAGAAATTATGTATCAATGCAGGAGGCTCGGAGGGGGCATTTAAACGAGATCCCCACGTGGAAAAGGGGCAGCTGGAAGGAGCGGGGGTTGGGAATTAAAAATTACCCCATCCCAAGCACAGCTGTTTACCCCCGAAAGACACTGGAGAAATCCCAAACCCCTCTGTAAATCGGGACGAACCACCAAGCGGAATCCTTGCATCAATGGGAGGGAGGAGATGCGAAAATGAAGTGTGGACCACGTGGGGATCGCCTAATGCTCCGTTCTGCAATGTCCCGGCCCTTTATTCCTAAAACTTCCGAATCTCTAATAACACCTCGGCTATCCAAAGGGCCCGCGCCTGTCCAGCCCCCTCGGCAGTAATATCTTTAATAGATTATTTCCCTTCTCTTGTCTGTCAGATCATGGCCGCTCCTCCGTGCCGTATTTGTTTTGTATCAGTGGATCCGCCTACCTTTGCAATCTTGTTTTTATTCTAAAGTTACACCCCACCCACTCAGTTTTATGTTGTTTTTTTTTAAAAGTCAAATAAACCCCAATTGCTATTTTTCCCCCTATTGTGTTGTGGGAGCAGGCTCCCGCTTGTGTTGTTGTTGCTGTGATAGTGGGAGTTACGTAGACACCAGTGAGTAGGCATTTTTAATCGTGACTGGTGCTCGTCGGGGGCATTTCCCATCAGTCCGACTATGCCCGGGGGCTGTTAGCGTTTTGTTGAGATCCCGGCTCTGGGCGGAATGCACCGTGGGATAGTTTATTTAAATAATATAAATGATTTCTGGCTGATCTCACTCCGTGACTAATCCAAATCCCCTTGCCACTGTTTCGGAATCGCCGCGTACTAAGGTCTTTCAGGCGCGGAGGGAAAGCGGTTCCAGTTCGGACACAGCCATTGCGTAGTACTTAAACCGAGACGCTCAGCTTCTAGATAAACTTCCTCCTCACTTGTTTTTTTATATGTTGGTCGGGCGTTATAAATCCAGATGAGGACTTTCAATTTTACTAATAAAATTAAATGCTAATTATCTGAACCACAACCAGAATTACCGTTAACATTTTTTTCGTAAACATGTCTACCAAGTATTTAAAAATATAGATTCTCATACGACTTAAGATTTTAATGTTTTAATATTTCGTTAGTTTTGTGGCGAATTCGTTAATATCGTAAATCACAAGGTCTTTTGCGGTTTTTTTGGAAAAAAAAACAAGTTTATTAGCTGCGATCGATCAGATTTCCAACAGGCTCAGGAGAACCCATTGAAAAAAGTTTAGGGAAGGTTGGAGGATTGTGAATTTTATGAATGGGGCTGAAATTGACGAGGCTGCTGGTGAATCCCATTGGCTGCTGAAGGCAGAGTGTTGGTTGTGATGGGCAGCAGTACAACGCGGGGGGGGGGAGTGGAACTGCGACTGGGATATAAGTTTCTGTTTACTCTTTACGTAATGTGCGTGTGTCAGGCGAGCAAGTTTCACACCCTTGGACACGTCCGCCCTCTTCCTCTCTCCACCACCGCTGTCGATTGCGCCTCGAGCAGATTGCTGTAAAAACGTCATTTACCGCCCATAAAATGTCAAAGTCATCTGTGCGAGGGGAGAGGCCTTTCGGTCCATTCTGCGTATAGTATTAATAATCGATTTGTTAAACAGTTTTCGTGCAAACGATTTAGTTCAAAGTACTTTACAATAGGATAAAAGTGCAAACATGAAAATAAAATAATGAAAATAAATGCTTGTTAAATTAGCAGGTTTTGAGCTGGCGATTAAAAGTGTCAATTGAGTTTGCATCCCTTATAGTTTTACGTATTCAGTCCCACAGTTTAGGAGCGTAGTTTTTTTTAAAAAAAAAAGCTGGCCTGCTGATTATCTTTTGATTGTTTAAAGTTGAGAGAAGGGCGAAAGAAGACCCGAGAGCTCGAGCAGGTTTGTAAAACGAAAGCTATTTTTGTGATCTGGTTCCTTCGGGATGTCGGTTCTTTAAATGTCAGTCAGTTCCCGTGTTCTGCCCCATTCCTCACAGAGCTACAGGTTTTGTTTTAAAGTTCCCTCAGGCCATTCCCTCGTTACCAACAGGTTGCCAAGTCCACAAGTGAAAAATATACAAAGTCACTGGAAATAATAACCATGATGTCACCGGATTGTAACGAATGGTGGCGGAGCGCTAATTAACCTAAGTTTTTAAAATTGTGTACCCTACCTGGTTACAATGGGACACATTCAGGGCGCTCCACTCTCAATGGCTCCTTTCAGTGAGCTGGATGTTACATTGTTACTACTGTACTGATAACACAACTGGATTTCCAAAGCAACTCTTCCCCGATGAAACTGGGAGCATGAAATTCAGAATCCGAGGCCGGTTGAATATCACCCGCATGTGTGGTGAAATTTGTTAACTTTGCAGCAACAGTTGTTATAATGTAATAATAGAGAAAAAAGAAAATTGAATTACTGTGTGTGTGTGTGTGTGTGTGTGTGTGTGTGTGTGTGTGTGTGTTAAATAAGTAGGGATTTTTTTTAAGAAAGTAGTGAGATAGTGTTTAGGGGTTCAATGTTCATTCAGAAATTGGTTGGCAGAGAGGAAGAAGCTGTTCCTGAATCGTTGAGTGTGTGTCTTCAGGCTCCTGTACCTCCTTCCTGATGGTAGCAATGAGAAGAGGGCACGTCCCGGGTGTTGGGGGTCCTTTAATGATGGACGCTGCCATTTTGAGGAACCGCTCCTCGAAGATGTCCTGGATACTATGGTGGCTGGTGCCCATGATGGAGCTGATTAAGTCCAACAACTCTCTGCGTCTTGCTTCGATCCTGTGCAGTAGTTCGCCTCCCTCTCACACACCAGACAGTGATGCAGACAGTTAGAATGCTCTCCACCGTATGTCAGTCTTAAAGTAAATTCATTATCAAAGTACATATATATCACCATATACAACCCTGAGATTCATTCTCTTGCAGGCATTCACCGCAAAATAAACATAAATAGAGAAGCTGCACATAAACGAACAGAAGAAGGCAAATAAATTAGTAGACAGATAAAAAAAATGAGAACAGGAGGAGTTGTGAAATCCGTGAGAGTGAATCCAGAGGCTGTGGAACTAGTTCAGAGTTGGGGTGAGTGAAGTTATCCTCGCTGGCAGCTCAGTAGTAATAAGTGTTCTTGAGCCTGATGGTGCGGGACCCAGGGCTCCTGTCATCCTCCTGCCCATTGGTAGTAGTGAGCGCAGAGCATGGCCTGGCGGCACTCCATGTAGACCTGCTCCGTGGGGAGGCCTTTGCCTGCGACGGGCTGGGCTGCAAGGTGGAAATGGGGTCCGATTATCACAGGGGGGGGTTACGTGTAAACACATCTATAACGTGGGGAGGGCCTGTGTATCATCAGTGCCTTGTTTTGTACATCCTGTCCACCAGCCCAACGGGTGTGACTGGAAACACCAGGAATTCTGCAGATGCTGAAAATTCAAGCAACACACATCAAAGTTGCTGGTGAACGCAGCAGGCCAGGCAGTGTCTCAACGTCGACTGTACCTCTTCCTAGAGATGCTGCCTGGCCTGCTGCGTTCACCAGCAACTTTGATGGGTGTGACTGTGACTGCTTTCCAGTTCAAAGTGACAATTGCTACAGCTGGGCTGTGAAGCAAGTTCAGGTCTGCAGTTACCATCTTTTATTATAAAACCATAAGCTCTCGGAGCAGAAATAGGCCATTTAACCCATCGAGTCTGCTCTGCCATTCCAACATGGCTGATTTATTATGCCTCTCAGTCCCACTCTCCCACCTTCTCCTCATAAGCTTGGCTGCCCTAACTAATCAAGAACCTGTCAACCTCTGCTTTAAATATACTCATTGCCCTGGCCTCCACAGCTGCCCGTGGCAATCTGCTCCACAGATTCACTGCTCTCTGGCTAAAGTAATCCTCCTCATCTCTGCTCTAAATGGGCATCCCTTTATTCTGGGGCTGCGGCCTCTGGTCCTAGACTCCCCCACTGCAGGAAACATCCTGTCCACATCCACTCAATCCAGACCCTTCAGTATTCGATAAGTTTCAATGAGATTCCCTCCTCGTTCTTCCAAACTCCAGTGAGTACAGGTCCAGAGTCACCGAACGTGCCTCATATAAATAAACTCTTCTCAGGTATCATCCCTGATGAAGGTGGCAGAGTTTGTCATAGAAAGGTCGGTTGTAATCGATACCTTTATCTGGCTGGAAGTTTATTCATCAAGTGCACTGGGAAAGCACTGGATCCTCATTTTAACCCTTCCATTCCCCGGAATCATTCTCGTGAACCTTCTCTGGACCCTCTCCAATGCAGCACAACTTTTCTTAGATAAGGGGCCCAGAACTGCTCACAAAACTCCCAAGTGCGGTCTGACCAATGTCTTATAAAGCCTCAGCATTACATCCTTGCCTTTGTATTCTAGTCCCCTTGAAATGAATGCTAACATTACATTTGTCTTCCTTACCACCTGCAAATTAACCTTGAGGACTCTTGCATGAGGACTCCCAAGTCCCTTTGCACCTTTTAGTTTTGAATTTTCTCGCTGTTTAGAAAATAGTCTCCTTTGTTCCTTCTACCAAAGTGCATTACCTTACACCTCCCTACACTATATTCAATCTGCCTCTTCTTCGCCATTCTCTCAATCCGTCTAGGTCCTGCTGCAGACTCTTGGCTTCCTCAACACTACCTTCCCCTCCACCTACCTTCGTATCATCTGCAAACTTGGCCACAAAGCCATCGATTCTGTCATCCAAATCATTGACATATAATGTGTAAAGCAGCGGTCCCAACACTGAACACCACCTGTCACCAGCAGCCAACCAGAAAAGACTCTCTTTATTCCCACTCCTTGCCTCCTGCCAGTCAGCCAACCTCCTATCCATGCTAGTATCTTTCCTGTAATACCCGGAGCTCTTATCTTGTTTACCAGCCTCGTGTGTGGCACCTTGTCAAAGGCCCTCTAAAAATCCAAGCAAACAACATCCACTATCCTGCCTGTTATTTCCTCAAAGAATTCCATCAGATTTGCCACGCAGGACTTTGCCCAAAGAAAACTGTGTGCCTCCAAGTACCCTGAAACGTCATCCTTAATCTTTGACTCCGACATCTTCCCAAGCACTGAAATCAGGCTAACTGGCCTATAATTTCCTTTCTTCTGCCTCCCTCCCTTTTTAAAGAGTGGAGTGACAGTTGCAATTTTCCAGTTCTCCAAAAAAATTCCACAATCTAGTGATTCTTGAAGGATCTTTACTGATGTCTCTACAATCCCTTCATCTACCTCTTTCAGAAACCGGGGATGTAGTTCATCTGGTCCTAGTGATTTATCTACCTTCAGACCTTTCAGATACTCAAGCACCTTCTCCTTAGTAATAACAACACTCACCTCTCGAATTTCTTGCATGCTACTGGTGTTTTCCACAGCTAAGACAGATGTTAAACACTTATTAAGGTTGTCCGCCATTGTGCCTGTTCTGATCTGTGTGGCCAGCTCTGATTGTGCTGGGAGACCATTGAGAGGGGATTTGGGAGGGTGGTGTTTGGACTTTGGGGCTTCCAGTTCTGGTCAGCAGTGCACAGCAGGCACTGGCTGACCCGTACCTGTCAATAGCTGCTGGATTGTTCACAGCAACCCCTGCGGCCGATATCCTGTTCACTGCTGGAGATTGTAGCCAGCTTTCCAAAGGTTTTGACAGCCTGTAGAAAAGATTCTGGCATGCAGCCAGCCTTGGTGGGAGATCTGTCTAATGCTCGTGATAGAATCCAGATGCTGGTTCTTCTGGTGTCAACATGACCATGGAGGACATCTCCACCAGGGCGTCACAGAAAATCAGAGAGAGACGTGCATCGTGTATAACGCTGTTCGATTGGCGTTGCCCACTGACACCAGTGGCCGTTTGGCCCGATATTTCTGTACTAACTGCTGTGCACGACCCCCATTATCCAACACTCCCATCAAAGACTTTGTGGCTGAAGATTTGGAGCTACAAACATTTGACGTGATTAATGCGATTTCAGCAGCACAGCAGACATTGGCTTGGCTTTACAGGGCTCCAGCGTAGCTGGAAGAGGAAGGGTTAAATTCTTCCTGTTCCCTACAGTCATTGTTGTGGCTACTTGGCAGGGAAGGCCTAGTTATTGCAGACAACCGTTATAATATTCCCATTGTGTTCAGAGGTCACGTTCAAACCTTACGCATTGCAGATCAAAGCAGCTGTGAATTCGTGGACAATTCGAGTCCACACGCCCCACAACAGTCAGGGCACAGAGGAGGAGTCAAACCGGTCCCGGGCAGAAACAATGAGCTCCTCGCAAAGGGCAGAGAAATCAGCTCCAATCTGGCATTGCTGAGTGTTAAACTCGGCTGTTAACGCTACAGAAAACTCTCCGAAACGGCAGAGCAGAAATCTAAACCGAGACCGTCAGTGTTAGTGAGATCGTGACTGGATTTTGGGTTTTAGTTATCAGAACCATAAAAATATTTGTGTGTTGCTCAGTAACTCTTCTTCCCCGTCTCCCTCCGCCATCTCCCTCCCCCCGCCCCCGTCTCCCTTCCCCCTTCCCCCATCTCTGCCATCCCCATCTCTCTGTCTCTGTCTTGCACCCGTTTCTTGTCCCCTCACTCCCCCTCTCCCCCCCATCTGTCCCCTTTATTCTAATTCCCCACTGCTCTTCTTGCCATTTCTCTCCTATAGTCCCTGTTTCAATGTTTTGTCTCCTTGAATCAAAGATCCACAGATAAACACCTGGAGTGATTACATCGAACTGGGGGTTCAGTCCCCACAGTGACAATTATATCGAACTGGGGGTTCATTCCCCACAGTGACAATTACATCGAACTGGGGGTTCATTCCCCACAGAGACAATTACATCGAACTGGGGGTTCATTCCCCACAGAGACAATTACATCGAACTGGGGGTTCAGTCCCCACAGTGACAATTACATCGAACTGGGGGTTCAGTCCCCACAGTACAATTACATCGAACTGGGGGTTCAGTCCCCACAGAGACAATTACATCGAACTGGGGGTTCAGTCCCCACAGAGACAATTACATCGAACTGGGGGTTCAGTCCCCATAATGACAATTACATCGAACTGGGGGTTCAGTCCCCACAGAGACAATTACATCGAACTGGGGGTTCAGTCCCCACAGAGACAATTACATCGAACTGGGGGTTCAGTCCCCACGGTGACAATTACATCGAACTGGGGGTTCAGTCCCCACAGTGACAATTACATCGAACTGGGGGTTCAGTCCCCACAGAGACAATTACATCTAACTGGGGGTTCAGTCCCCACAGAGACAATTACATCGAACTGGGGGTTCAGTCCCCACAGTGACAATTACATCGAACTGGGGGTTCAGTCCCCATAATGACAATTACATCGAACTGGGGGTTCAGTCCCCACAGAGACAATTACATCGAACTGGGGGTTCAGTCCCCACAGTGACAATTACATCGAACTGGGGGTTCAGTCCCCACAGAGACAATTACATCGAACTGGGGGTTCAGTCCCCACAGAGACAATTACATCGAACTGGGGGTTCAGTCCCCACAGAGACAATTACATCGAACTGGGGGTTCAGTCCCCACAGTGACAATTACATCGAACTGGGGGTTCAGTCCCCACAGAGACAATTACATTGAACTGGGGGTTCAGTCCCCACAGAGACAATAACATCGAACTGGGGGTTCAGTCCCCACGGTGATAATTACATCGAACTGGGGGTTCAGTCCCCACAGAGACAATTACATCGAACTGGGAGTTCAGTCCCCACAGTGACAATTACATCGAACTGGGGGTTCAGTCCCCACAGAGACAATTACATCGATTTGGGGATTCAGTCCCCACAGTGACAATTACATCGAACTGGGGGTTCAGTCCCCACAGTGACAATTACATCGAACTGGGGGTTCAGTCCCCACGGTGACAATTACATCGAACTGGGGGTTCAGTCCCCACAGTGACAATTACATTGAACTGGGGGTTCAGTCCCCACAGTGACAATTACATCGAACTGGGGGTTCAGTCCCCACAGAGACAATTACATCGAACTGGGGGTTCAGTCCCCATAATGACAATTACATTGAACTGGGGGTTCAGTCCCCACAGTGACAATTACATCGAACTGGGGGTTCAGTCCCCACAGAGACAATTACATCGAACTGGGGGTTCAGTCCCCATAATGACAATTACATCGAACTGGGGGTTCAGTCCCCACAGAGACAATTACATCGAACTGGGGGTTCAGTCCCCACAGTGACAATTACATCGAACTGGGGGTTCAGTCCCCACAGAGACAATTACATCGAACTGGGGGTTCAGTCCCCACAGTGACAATTACATCGAACTGGGGGTTCAGTCCCCACAGAGACAATTACATCGAACTGGGGGTTCAGTCCCCACAGAGACAATTACATCGAACTGGGGGTTCAGTCCCCACAGAGACAATTACATCGAACTGGGGGTTCAGTCCCCACAGAGACAATTACATCGAACTGGGGGTTCAGTCCCCACAGTGACAATTACATCGAACTGGGGGTTCAGTCCCCATAATGACAATTACATCGAACTGGGGGTTCAGTCCCCACAGAGACAATTACATTGAACTGGGGGTTCAGTCCCCACAGAGACAATTACATCGAACTGGGGGTTCAGTCCCCACGGTGACAATTACATCGAACTGGGGGTTCAGTCCCCACAGAGACAATTACATCGAACTGGGAGTTCAGTCCCCACAGTGACAATTACATCGAACTGGGGGTTCAGTCCCCACAGAGACAATTACATCGAACTGGGGATTCAGTCCCCACAGTGACAATTACATCGAACTGGGGGTTCAGTCCCCACAGAGACAATTACATCGAACTGGGGCGGGGAGTTTATTCCTGGTGTGGTCATTATTCCACTGACCACACAACGCAGCCGGTATTTTTGTAGCGTCAAGGGTTATGACGCAGACGCGATGACGGGACAATTGGTGACAGAAGGACCGAGAGCCTGAAATGAGAAACAGAAAATGCCGGAAACACTCAGCAGGTCAGGCAGCCTCTGTGGAAAGAGAAGTGGCGTTAGCCTATCTGGTTCAAGAACCTTTGTCAGAACTTTGTTGGGCTTGAAACGTTTTCTCTGTTTTTCTCTCCACAGTTGCTGCCCGACCAGCTGAACGTCTCCAACATGTTTGTTTTTTTTATTTCGGTATTCCAGCATCTGCAGTGTTGGGATTCTGGGGACGAAGGTCTAGAGTGACGGACTGACATTTTAATCCACAGGTGATTGCAGTGACTAAACCCAAAATCCAGGCATGTTCTTACAGACACTGACACTCTTGGTTTAGATTTCCGGTCTGTCATTTCAGATGGTTTTGAGTAATTGAATACCCGAGTTTGACACTCAGTGGCTGTGATTGAAGCTGTTTTCTCTGCCTTTTGCATTGAGCGTTGCGCGGACTCTTTAAGCCTGGGACCCGTTTAGCTGCGGCCTGTACCCTGCCCGGCACGGGGGGCCAGCCAGCGTCTGTGATCGGGAGAGCGGTTTGGAAGGGGAAGTGGGGTCGGTTCCTTCTGCGCCTCGTTCCCCTGTCACGTTGGGTCCTCTTGCCCTTCCAGCCTCTCCAACATCCCGCTGACGCCAGAGAGCCAGCGGGACCACGACCGGCGCATCCGCAGGGAGATCGCCAACAGCAATGAGCGGCGGCGCATGCAGAGCATCAACGCCGGCTTCCAGTCCCTGAAGGTGTTGCTACCCCACACGGACGGCGAGAAGCTCAGCAAGGTCAGTGTCAGCCCACCGTTTCCTTCCTCCCATTGATTGCTGCGTCCGTCAGCTGACCAGCAAGGGCCTTTCCTGTTTCCAGCTGCACCGCCTTCCTTCTGACTCTGAATCGCTTTTGCAGGACCCATTCCAAGCGGGTGGCTATTGTTTTCCCCTTCATTCCCTTCCCGTGCCCTCTCCTGCTCCCGGTGTCTTGATCTGTGGCCTGGTAACTACCTGCCCCGAGCTGGGAGAGTAGGAATGTCCCAGGTCTGGTCTCCAATCTTGACCCTGTCACCGGGGTGGCCTTTGGGGACTCACGGACCCCTCTCCTGGAGGCGATGTGGTGGGAGGTTAGGTTTCCCTTCTCTCTGGTGCCCAGTGTGACAATGAGGAGAGGGTATAGCACCTTGTTCCCATGGTTGATTCACTGCACACACAAAGATCCTCGGGAGCTGCATACTACAACCAGACTTCCCTCCATTGTTGGCTCTTTGGTCCTTTTCTCACCCGTCCTCCATGGGAAAAGAACAGGGTAACGACCGTCGTTCCTTGTCCTGTGGCGGAGTTGGCAGGCAGTGTTTGCCAATGTGGTCATGGAATCAAATGGTCCAAACAGACCCTTTGGCCCGTTTGGTTCATGCCGACCAAGATGCTTATCCAGTCGAGACCCACTTGCCCATATCTGGTTTAAAACTTCTTAAACTTCTCTGACTGCCTTTTAAAAATTGTTCATACGCCTGCATCAAACACTTCCTCTGAAGCTCATTCCACATATAGGTCACTATCCGTGAAGAAAAAATATTTGCCCCTCTCTCCCCTCTCACCTTAAGTTTCTGCCTCTGGTTCTTGATTCTCCAACCCTAGGAGAAAAATTGTGCACATTCATCCTATCTATACCCCCTCGAAGTTTCATGCACCTTGTTTTGGCCTTTTCTTCTGGTAGTGGAGCCCTTTATTTTCTTTGGTCCTGTGTTGACAGCAAGGGACCCTGCTGGGACCCTGGGATCCACCATTACCTTACTGCTGGGACCCTGGGATCCATCATCACATAAGAACATAAGAAATAGGAGCAGGATTCAGCCATCTGGCCCGTCCAGCCTGCTCCCCCATTCAATAAGATCATGGCTGATCTGACCATGGATTCGTCTCCACCTACCTGCCTTTTCCCCATAACCCTTAATTCTCCCCACTATGCAAAAATCTACCCAGCCTTGCCTTAAATATATTTACTGAGGTAGCCTCCACTGCTTCATTGGGCGGAGAATTCCACAGATTCACCACCCTCTGGGAAAAGCAAATTCCTCCTCATCTCCGTCCTAAATCTACTCCCCCTAATCTTGAGGCTATGTCACCTCTCTGGAGGAGCCCTGGGATCCATCATCACCTCTCTGAATGTCTTACCTGCTCACGAGCCCTCAAAACCCAACCTAGCGTTGGTCCCACCTCACCGCTCAGTGTCAAAATGAACTTCTCCAAAGTGAACTCACAGGAAAAACTTCATTCAGGTCAGGAGGGCCCATTATTGGCAACAATGGTGAATATAAAACTTAACCTGTCAGCTCCTTACTCCCGTATACCCAGTAAACTAAAACAAATCGGATTGATTTCTGAGACAGGCTGCACTTGACGTCGACTTTCGACAGAGATTCTAAAGCATCAGCCCTCTCGGCTCAGAGCTATGTAACATTGCAGGGAGGGGGTATGTTTGACGGCAAAGTGATTGTCTCCTCTCGCTCTCTGCTGGCAGGCTGCCATCCTACAACAAACAGCAGAGTACATCTTTACCCTGGAGGAGGAGAAAACCCAGCTGCTGCAGCAGAACGCACACCTGAAGCGTCTGGTACAGGTGAGCGGGCATGGAAACTGGAGCCTCGTTGACCGGGAAGGCACGTCCTATTGTTTGTACTGATTTAATTAGCATCCCTACGAGTTATCACCAATTAATCCAATTCATTTATTACCTGGAGGTACCAGGCCACGCTGTCCAATTACACCCATGTGACCAATTAAGCAGGATGTTTCCTATTGTGGGGGGAGTCTAGGACCAGAGGACACAGCCTCAGAATAGGGGGACGTCCCTTTGAACAGAAATGAGGAATTTCTTCAGCAGAGAGTGGTGAATTGAGGAATTCATTGCCACAGACGGCTGTGGGGGCCGAACCACTGGGTATATTTAAAGCAAGAGGTTGATAGGTTCTTAATTTGGAGAGTAACTTGGAAAATGTGACGATAGACAATAGGTGCAGGAGTAGGCCATTCGGCCCTTCGAGCCAGCACCACCATTCACTGTGATCATGGCTGATCATCCACAATCAGTATCCAGTTCCTGCCTTATCCCCATAACCTTTGATTCCACTATCTTTAAGAGCTCTATCCATCTCTTTCTTGAAAGCATCCAGAGACTTGGCCTCCACTGTCTTCTGGGGCAGAGCATTCCACATATCCACCACTCTTTGGGTGAAAAAGTTTTTCCTCAACTCCGTTCTAAATGGCCTACCCCTTATTCTTAAACTGTGGCCTCTGGTTCAGGACTCACCCATCAGCGGGAACATGCTTCCTGCCTGCAGCGTGTCCAACCCCTTAATAATCTTATTAATGTGTAGCTGGGGTGGTTGATGGTTGCATTGAGCTGTTCTCTGCTCGTGGCAAAGATCGGAGACCATCTCAGCCCAACCGGGCTCTTAATTAGTCCGGCTGTCAAAGGTTACGGGGAGAAGGCAGGGAATGAGGTTGAGAAGGAAAAGGAATCAGCCATGATGGAATGGTGGGGCAGACTCAGTGGATCAAATGGCCTAATTCTGCTTCTATGTCTTTGGACTGTGGGAGAAAACCGGAGCACCTGGGGGAAACCCACGCAGTCACGGGGAGAATGTACAGACTCCTTCCAGACAGCGGTGAGAATGGAACTTGGGTTGCTCGTGCTGGGACGGTGACACATTAACCACTGGGCTACAGTGATACCCCTACCCCCACCACGCCCACAAACAGGGTGTCGTTGTGTTCCCATAGCAGAGGACTGGTGCCACGTTCAATCTCCAGCGAGGCAGCTCCAACCCCTGGGAAGCTGGAAGTCAAACTCCCAGGAGCCCACGGATAACAGCCGGAGTCTTGACCTCCGACGAGGGCGACTGGAACATTGGTTTATTATTGTCAAGTGAACGAGACACAGTGAAAAGACTTTGGTGCATTCTATCATGGAGCGTTACAGCACTGTGCAGGCCCTTTGAAGCCTGTGATGTTGTGCCGACCTTTTAACTCCAAGCCCAATCTAACCCGACCCTCCTACATAGCCCTCCATTTATCTGTCCATACAGATCCTTTCGTGCCTTCGTAGATCAGGGTAGAAACGGCAAATCAAAACAATGCAGCACGTAGCTGCAGTGCAGTGAAATGAAATGCAAGGGCTCGAGAGATGAGTTCGTCTTTATCGTAGACGAGGTTGTGTGTTATTTATTTATTTATTGGGTTACAGCTTGGAATAGGCCCCTGGCCACCCAGCAATCCCCTAATTGAACCCCAGCCTAATCACGGGACAACTTACAGTGACCAATTCCCCTGCCAATCGGTACATCTTTGAACTGTGGGAGGAAACCGGAGCACCCGGGGGAAACCCACGCAGTTCCGGGGAGAACATACAAACTCCTTATAGGCAGCAGCAGGAATAGAAACTCAAACCTCCGCTGCCTTGTGGCTGTACCCACTCACAGAGAAGGCCGCAGGAGTAAATGCAGAGGGAAAAATCCAGAGCTGGAGTCCCTGCATTGAGTTCAACGCTGACTGGCACCTCCTGCGACGCCGCTGGTACCAAACTGTATCTGTCTCGGCCGTTCCTTTGGGTTCATCAGATGCGTGGAGAGGGGGAGCCTGCTGCTTGAAATTGAAATATCTTTATTGCCATTGCATAGTACGATTTGTCATGCACCAATACGGCGAAAATGAGTTTGCAACTCTGGTACTCAATGCTATAAAACAACAAATAAAATAAATAAACAATAAGTAAAATCAAGTAACCAGCCAGTACAAGCAATGTCCAGCAGTACAAAAGCACAACTCAGATGCATGACAGTCATAAAACCAGTATTAAAGTAGCAATATAACAATTTATGGATGATGCTTGATCGATTAGTTCAGAGCAATTATAGCTCAGGGGGAAAAGGCTAGTTTTCAGTCTGGAAGTGCGAACATAGAAAATCTTATAATGTCTGCCAGATGGAAGTTCAAACAGATGATTTCATGGGTGTGTATTGTCCTTACAGATGCTTGTAGCTTTCCTTAGGCAGCGAGAGCTGTAGGTGTCCTCCAGGGCTGGGAGCTGTGTCCCGCTGATCTTCTGTGCGCTAGAGACAACCCGCTGAACTGCTTTCCTATCAACTGCTGTACAACTGAGATACCACACAGTGAGATACTCGGGCAACAGCTCGCTCTCCGTGTCGTACTGCCCAGGCTTGTGTGTGTAGACAGTTAGGACGCGACATCCATGTTCGGCCCTGACCGACGGAGGCTTCAGAGAAGTGTAACACTGTTACAGTAACAGCGATTCAGGTTCAATTCCACGTCTGTCTGTAAGGAGTTCGTACGTTCTCCCCGTGACCGTCTGGGTTTCCTCCGGGTGCTCCGGTTTCCTCCCACGGTCTAAAGAGTTAAAGGTTAATTGGTCAGCTGGGTGTGGTTAGGCGGTGCAAACCTTTTGAGCTGGAAAGGCTTGTTACTGTGGTGTATCTGAACGAAAATGAACAAGTCACCAGCTGGGCTGTTGTGTGATCGACCTCTGTCACTGAGTAAGCGTTTGGGATTTCCATGGGAAACTCCCTTCCAAAGCCCTGGCGTTGGGTCGCTGGCGCTCAGCGGGGAATGAAGCAGCACCCTCGGTACAGGCTGGAGTAAGCGAGCGCTTTTCCCTCTCTCCTCCCCAGGAGTACTCGGGCTCCTCCCCGAAGCGGAAACGGGGCGACGAATCTGACGAGGGGATCGGTTCTCCGGATTCGGCGGACGACGAGCTGGCTGAACTCCGGCAGCACCTGGAGAAGGAGAGATTGGTGCGGCTCAGCTTGGAGGAGAAGGTCTGAATTATGTTCATGGGATGGGGCGGGGGGGATGAAATCTGTTGTCCGTGGTGTGTTCGTGGGGGGTGGGTCTGCTGTCTGGGGCATATTCATGGGGCGGGGGCGGATCTGTCCACAACGCATTCACTGGTGGGGATTTGTTTATGGGGTGGTGGGGTGGGTTGGATCCGTTGTCAGTGATGTGCTCAGAGGTGAGGTAGGTGCTCTGGAAAGAAAGGATGGCTCCATAGGGGGAGTGGAATACAGATGAAATCATTGAGTTACAGAGCAATGAAAAAAGCCTTTCAACGTGATTTGTGCATGCTCACCCGGATGTCTACAAGCTAATCCCCTTTCCCCTGTATTTGGGCCAATTAACTCCAAACCTTTCCAGTCCATCCACCTGTGTTCTACCTGCATTGTACTTTGTGACGTAAGTTTATTTTGGGTGGTTATTCACGTGGGTGGGAGCACGGTAAGCAAAGAGTTTTAGTGATGTAGTTATGATTTTGTCTTTCGGTCAGTTTGAGCTGGGGAGTGAACCAGGATGATGGCTGTTTCGTTGACTGCTTAACTTTGCTTAAAACTGCTTAATAACACTTCAACTTCATTTAAATAGCTTAGTTAGGTTGAAGAAAGCTCAGATAAGTTTAATACGCTAAAACTGTTTGTTTTATCGCTAGTTTTAGTTTCATTAGTTTTTAAATCACTTCAAGATTGCTTGTTTTGCTAGTTTCTTAATAAAGGATCAAATTTATTCTTTGACTTTGAATTTTATTAATTGGATTGGACGGGCGGTGTGTCAGACAGGGTTAAACCCCCTCCTGTGTTTAGTCTCCAAGCAGTGTTGTTCTGTTTGAGTAGCTGCTGCACCTTGAAACTGTCGAGATGTCTTAAAAAACATTGTAACTGTACCACCTGTACACTTGCCCTGGCAAATTGTTCCATTACTCACCATCTCCTTGTGAGAAAGCTTCCCCCGGGGGGACTTGTAAATCCGTGTGCTCTAGCTTTAGTCTCCCCTACCCAGGGAAAACTCTGATCTCAAACCTCCACTGCCTTGCGGCTGTACCCACTCATGGGGAAGGCTTCGGGAGTAAACCCTGAGGGAAAATCTGGAGCTGGAGTCCCTGCATTGAGTTCAACTCAGACTGGCAACTCCTGCGACGCTGCTGGTGCCGAACTGTATCGATCTCTGCCGTTCCTTTGGGTTCATCAGATCTGTGGAGAGGGGAAGCCTGCTACATGGGCAACAGCTTGCTCTCCATATTGTACTGCCCAGGCTTGAGTATCTAGACCAGCGGTCCCCAACCACCGGGCCGCGAGGAAACGATATGATTTGGCGATAGGAGTCAGCTTCACCTTTCCTCATTCCCTGTCACGCCCACTGTCGAGCCATTACACATGCGAGGTTATTACCCGCGCGTCATCCATTTCAGCGCGGGAAGGAGATCAACTCCTCGAGCTTGCAAATGACGACAGGCTGAAAAGTATGTTTGACATAACATCTCTGCCGGCATTATGGATCAAAGTCAAGGCTGAATATCCTGAGATAGCCACGAAAGCACTGAAAACATTGCTTCCATTTCCAACATATCTCTGCAATGAATGCAACGAAAACTAAATTGCGGAATAGACTGGACATTAGGAACCCCCTTCGAATATCGCTGTCTCTCATCACCCTTCGATAGGACCGTCTTGTTGCAGGAAAACAATCCCAGGGCTCCCACTGATTCAGTGATATTGGTGTGTTGCAATGATTTTATATGTTCATATGGGGAAAATATGTGCTGCGTGTTATGTGCTGTAATATCCAAACGATACTTAAAATGTTATGATGCTATTGACTTATATAACTATATAACAATTACAGCATGGAAACAGGCCCCCTCTGCCCTTCTAGTCCGTGCTGAACGCTACTCTCACCTAGTCCCACCGACCTGCACTCAGCCCATAACCCTCCATTCCTTTCCTGCCCAGAAACCTATCCAATTTTTCTTTAAATGATAATATCGAACCTGCCTCTACCACTTCTACTGGAAGTTCGTTCAACGTTTATTTCAAGCTCCCCTGATAATTGACTTATCACTATATTCATGCAAGGAAAATATGCGCTGTGTGTTTAATATTAAATTCGTTAGATAAACCCTTTTAGAAACAAAATTGAGTGTATTAGCTAATTATCATCTATATTCCGGTCGTGATTAACAGCCCCCCCCAAACAGAATCGCCAAAAACGATTTGTAGAAAAAAAACCGTATACGCATGCACACTGGTGCCCGTGCAAGGCTTCATGGTCATTGTAGTCTTTCTCGGGGAAACCCAGCGTATTTGACTGCTAACAACAGGAATTCTGCTACTCTTGTCCGTTGACAAGCCTTACCTCCCCCCCCAGTCGGCCGGTCCGCAAGAATATTGACAATATGAAACCGGTCCGTAGTGCGATAAAGGTTGGGGACCCTTGATCTAGACTGCTAGGACACAATATCCATGGTCAACTTTGACCGACAGAGGCCCTCACCTCACCCAGGGAAAAAAAAGTGTGACAATCCACCCCTTATGATTTTATATACCTCTACAAGGTCACCCCCTCGCCTCCTCACTTCAGGGAAAAAAGTCCGGCCTCTCCTTATAATTCAAGCCCTGCAGTCCCAGGAAAATGTTGGTGCAAAAAAAAAGATGCACATTCCAGGTTAGTGACCTTCGTCCTACAGCTGGGTGATCAGAACCGAGCACAATACTCCCGAGTGTTGGGCGGCAGGGTGGAGATGAGCCTCTACCAAAAGGGGTGTAAGGTGCTCCTTCCCTCCACTGGCCTACTCCTCGCGGACAGCGGGGGGAAATGAACCCCAATCGTTGGGTGGTGCACCAAGCGTGCTGCCCTGACGGGGGAACTGGCAGTCAGAAACTCCGTGCCCGACCGACCTGTCTCCCGAGTCGTGGGGGGGTGGGGGGATGCCGGCAGGGTTCTGGGGCGGGGCTCGGCGGAAGGAGCTGGTACAAGCACAGAGGAACGACCTGCTGTCTCTTCCGGTAGGTGAAATCGCTGGAGTCGCAGCTGCAGCCCAGCAGGCTGAAGGAGGTGCTGCAGCAGGAGCAGGAGACGGTGCTGGAGCGACACAGGCAGATGGTGGAGGAGCAGCAGAAAGCCATTGGCACTGCGCAGGTAGGGTCCCGCTGAGCGGCTGCTTTACGTTTGACTGAGGCAAGTTCCTGACCCTTTTTATGCCATGGGCCCCAGGTTGGCAGCCCCTGGATTTTGTCCTGGATGGGAGTGGGGATGGGCGTTATTTCTGATCTTCCTGTTCCCTGCTCACTTTATTGCCATTCAAATGTCTCTGCTCTATTTCTGAGTGGAGGAGGTGTTGGCGGTGTCTCCTTACAGAATGGTGGCGAGGTGGGGACAAGTTTCTACCAAAGGAGGTGTAAGGTGCTCCTTCCCTCCGCTAGCCTGCAGGTCACCCTTGGGCAAGGTGTAGCACCTGCTTAGCCCCCCGATCAGGGTCATGTTAAGCCATGGGAGCTGGTGTGGATGGTTGTATGAGTAGCTGGTGCATATCACAGGTCCTGGTATGCAACCACTTTGACGCTAGAGGCAATCTCTGAGGAGTATTGACAATGGCTGCAGTCACCTGTCTTGTAAAGATACTGCCCCGAAGAAGGCAGTGGCAAACCACTTCCACAGAAAAATTTGCTAAGAACAACCGTGGCCAAAGACTATGGTTGCCCACGTCATACGACATGACACGTAATAATGATGATGGCTGTATGTTGAGTGAGGGCGGGTGATTGTCTAAGGGCGAGAGCGTGAGCAGGAGGGTGTGCAAGAATACGAGAGGGCAGATACACGTGTGTGCCCCACGCCATCTCCCCAGTCAGGCGACGTGTGGTAAAGCTGCTCCAACATTTCGATCAGGTGGCTGAAGGCAGCGTTGTCCCAGTCTGTAGAGCTGTGGGTGTTATGATGGGGAGAAAGTCTGCAAGATATGGGGCTGTCTGCTGAGGTTTTCTCTCTATCTTCCTGCCTTTCTCTTACCCGCTGGACATATCTGCCCACCAGGCATAGGATTCCCACCCAATGTGTTTAGAGGCTGTTCCAGCCACCAATCACAGGGCACAGTTCTCTCTCTCTCTCTCCTTGCAGTGCCCGTCTCCTCAACCTGACTCTGTCTCTGCCTATCTTTTCCCATCCCTTGCACCTTGCCTGTATCTCGCTCTCTCTGCAGTGCTCCTATCCCACTCCGATGTCAACCACTCTGTCTAAAAACAAAGCTTGCCCCCTTTGCCGCCCAGCTGAACGTGCTTTTCCTAGCTGGTGACGTTCCCGGTAATGTCATTTGTTTTGTTCCCCATTTAGCTGCCCGCCACGCACAGTCCGCCGGCCCCAACTCACCACCCGACAGTCATAGTGCCGGCTCCTCTCCCTCCGAGTGTGCTACAGGTCAACGTCGTTACCATGGCGCCCAGCTCTGTCATCAGCTCTGTGTCCACGTCAAAACAGAACCTGGACACCATTGTACAGGTACAGTGGGGGTTCAACAGGGGCATGGGTCAGCGTGATAAGGTGGTGGGGAGGGTCAGTGGAGGAGGACATAATGTTACCAACAAGGAGATCAGAGGTGACGGAGTGGGGGTGAAAGTTAGAGGTTCATCCTCGTACGTGTCACTCACAGAGGTCAGGGATCGCTATTGTACAGCTCAGGTGGGGTCACTGTCAAGTGTGTGCAAAGGTTGGAGATCGCTGTCACCCAGGTCGGGGGGGGGTCACCATCATGCACAAAGGTCAGAGGTTTCTAATTGTGCAGGTTAGGGTCTGGGGCTGTTGCTCCTGCAAGGGTCACGGAGCTACACCACAGACCACTGTCACATTGCGGGGATCTTGGTGCAGAAGGTGAGCAATTCATTTCAGGACAGAAGTTAGTCAGCAAGACGCCAAGTTTGACAGCTCTCTGTGTTGGTGTCAGAGCAGGAGATAAGGTTAGGTGCAATCTGATGAGAGGCCAGGGACTGTTTATGTGGATAATGTATTACGATTTTTTTTTAAAAAATCCAATCATCCATTATTAGATCATTAACAAATCATCATGGTCTGGCATCTAGTTCACTCTTTGGTTCAGAGTGAGCTGGTTCCAGTGTGGGGTCAGGGATGGGTGAGGGACTGGAACCAAGGTCCGGTGTGCAGGGTGTTATTCTACCATGGCCTAATGTGTGACATAAACTGTGGATCAGATCTCATAGGAATAGCATCCAGTAGTCTGGAAAATCCAGCACTACTTAAGATTCTTGGAGTCTTAATACACTTAGGTGGTCCTTTAGTTTGTCATTAACCAGCTTGTTAAAGCAGAAAATAATTGAAAATAAAAAATAACGGAACACGTATTATGAATGGGAGGAGTTAGATGAAAATTGGTTATTATCTGGTCACTTAAACACTTCTTTTACTCTAAAGGCCATTCAGCATATCGAAGCCTCAGAGCAAGGTATCAAGGAGGAACCGGTGGGAGTGGAGAAGCAGACCGTACCGTTCCTGAACTTCGATGGGATGCAGGAGAGCCTTAAGGACGACAGGCAATGGCACGAGCTGGTGACGGCCTCGCCGCTGATAATCAAGAGCTCCTTTGGTGACGTTGAGACTGAAAGCCAGGATGCTGCTCAGAGGGAAATGCTGGCGGCATTGAGAAGGCCCAAGGTGGACGTGGAGCCAATCCCCCCTGTCCTACTGCCAGGCGCTAGCGTCTAAACAAGACTGCAGGGCTGTATCGATGTGCACTGAGGGAGTGGAGGACTTTGGGGGTCAATCCAAAAAGTTTGAGATTAAGGGACCTTTTGAATGGCGTTTGTCCCAAACTAGTCCCCTCTTCTCCTTCCAGACCAAGAGCAATCTCGAAGGTACTGTGGTCACAGCCTTTGTATGAAATAGAGCAGGTTGATTACTGTTAACCTGTTCAGGTATGATGTAGTTTCCTATGAAACCCCTCATTGCCTAATTGTGAGTTACCATTTCAATAGCCCAGATTTTGTAACTTTTAACACACAATACCAAAGCAATCTGAATGTACCACACACGTCAAAATCTTCAATGTAAGAGCAAGTATACCCGACAGTGACTTGCTGCACAAAATGTTTATAAGAACAGCTTAAGAATGGTAGTAACACACACAAAATGCTGGAGGAACTCAGCAGGCCATGGAAAAGAATAAACAGTCAACGTTTTGGTCTGAGACCCTTCAATAGGACTGGAGAAAAAAGATGAGTCAGTATAAGAGGGTGAGGGAGAATGTCAGTGTTTGTTTTGATTGCCTGTTGATAAGACAGTACTTTTCTGTTTGTCCTCTTCTGGCAGGAAGTACCTCCCTGCAGTACATTTAGTGCCAGCTGTTCCCAGTCTGTGCAGCTGGTTGTTGCAGGGCTGGCCTTGGTCACAAAGTGAGCTGCTGTCTTTGTCCGATGTTCTAACAACTGTTACTTAATGGTATTTAGGCAGAGTAACGATTGTTAATGGTTAAAAGTGGACACTCACAGCAACTCAAAATTGAAATGCCTCCCTTGTGATTATTGTGACTTGGCAGCACAGCAGGCCTGGGTCTTACTGAAGTCTGTTTCTGGGATTACCAGTGCCTCCACGTAATCCTCAGATGGTGTTTCTAATTCAAGATCATAGCTCCTTGCAAGTGGCTACACAGGTTGATACGGTAGTTAAGAAGGCTTGCTCTTATTTGTCAAAGCAATGAGTTCAAAAGTCCCAAGAGGTTATGTTGCAACTTTATAAAAGTGGTTAGGCCACATCTGCAGAATTGCGCACACTTGTGGTTGCCTCACTAGAAGAAGGATATTGAGGCTTTGGAGAGGGTGCAGAAGAGGTTTACCAGCATGCTACCGAGTTTAGAGAGCACGTGCTATCTTGAGAAGCTGAATAAGGTTGGGTTGTTTTCTCTGGAGCGGTGGAGGCTGAGGGGAGAGCTGATAGGAGTTTATACAGTTATGAGAGGCATAGACTGGACAGAGAGTATCTGTTTCCCAGCGTAGAAATGTCTAATACCAGAGGGCACACATTAAAGTGAGAGGGGTTAGGTTCAAAGGGGATGCGAGGGGCAAGTTTTTTTTACTCGAGTGGTGGATGGCTGGAATGTGCTGTCTGGTATGGTGGTGCAGGAAAATACATTAGAGGCTGTTATGGGATGTTTAGATAGGTACATAGACATGATGAAGATGGAGGGATGGTGTAGGCAGGAGGGTGTTTTAGCTGTTTGGCACAACACTATGGGCTGGAGGGTCTGTTCCATGTTCTAATGGATGAGTGGATCTGTGGATACTTACATAATCAATATTTCCAGCCCATTGACTTTCAACTAAACATGATGGTCTTAGCAAAAACCTGGTGCTTCTCCAGTGGAAATGACTATGTACGTACCTTCAAGGATGCTCTGCGACTGGATTGAAAAGTGAGTCAGGGGGAGATTGAGCTGGTAACTAGTGAAAAAAAGATTGCAGACTGTCAACTAAGATTCAACAGACCCTGTTTTCATGTAGGCTATGTCTTTTCAAGCTAATTCTTAGGATGACTAACTGCTGTGTGGTGCAAAGGCTACATGGTGGTCACTACAGGGTGCGACATGAAGTTCTACGTGGGTGATGCCTTTTTTTACGTATACACTTTTTAAAATGTTTGAGATGACTTTAAAAGAATCTTAGGATGCTGTTTTTTTTTGGCATTGTGGAACTACAGAATGAAATTATCCTTTTATTCTGGGAAAGATGACTGAAACCTAGTCCCAACAGTGCTGCACCTTTCTGTGCACTATTAGAGTGGGTGGGGGGTTGTGGGGAGAGTTGTATAAAATCTGTTTAGGGCTCTTAAATACGTTTTTAAAGGTTGTTTATTTTCCTAAATGTTTCGCACTTCAAACTGCAGTATAACTTTTGGACCATCTGTGCTTAAATGCTTTGTGCATAAGATTGTATGCCTTTTTTTTTATGAAATCTAATCAGCTGTAAACTAGTTTGTGTATTTTTAAAGAGTGGTAATTTATCTTGAATAATATTACATGGAACACAATCACCTCTGATCTTTATGCGCCAGAGGGGCTCCAATGAATTGTGGAAACCATAGAAAAACTACAGCACAGAAACAGGCCTTTTGGCCCTTCTTGGCTGTGCCGAACCATTTTCTGCCTAGTCCCACTGACCTGCACACGGACCATATCCCTGTACTGACCAGAAAACTTTTTGCTGATCTTCAAAGCAGCAAAGGAGCTCTTCAGGAGGTCTGTAGGAGAAAAGGCCACAGCTGGAAGTTTTCTACTCCAACAAATGCACAGTACCTGCTAGATGGGCCAAAGGGCATATTTCCATGCTGTAATATTCTCTAACTCTCTGCCTATGGGCACACTTAGGGTGCTGTTGGGCTGGGGTGTGTTACCACCCTAGAGTTACCCTTAGAAAACAGTCCCAGTTCACCTGGAATATGACCACTGTTTCATATCAGCCTGCGACTTCCAGGTGGGCAAAGTTCAGTGTCTTGTGAAAATGTCAAACTGAATACTACAGTAGAATTCACCTGTTGGTTTCCTTTGGCCAGTTACTTGTGGATTTGGTGCTCATTGTCAAGCAGCCAGATGAGTCACTTAAGGCAGGGATCAGTAAACAACAACTTGTCATTATTTTCACACCCTGCCTTTTTTTTGCTGGTGAGGGAGTCTTGTGCTTTGTCTCAACATCACATTCAGCTGCAGTGGATATTAGCTGTGGCCAGCTTGTACAGTTGGATACTAAGGCTGAAAATGAGAACTTAGAAAGGGTTAGTAAAGGCTATTTAGAACCTCCCAGGTCTAACTCACAAATCATTTTGATGAGGCCCAATAGTTTGACTTCTCTGTATAGGTTGGTCTGGTAATTTTATTATGTTTTTTGCATTTTAAAGAAACTTTACATTTGAAATTAGCGAAGAGCCTGGAACTGTTTGGCCACCAAGAGGCTGAGTGGGCATGATGGACTAACCTGTTGCCGTAACTTCATTCCCTCCTGAACCAGCTGGCAACAGAGACCAGCCGTGATCAAGAACAAGCTATATTCTGGGGATTTGAAATGAAGACAGAAAAGATTGGAAACATTCACTAGCATCTGCGAAGAGAGACAGAGTTAATGTTTCAACTCTTCTAGCCTCATGAGTATTTTCCGCATTTCCTGACTGGAAAGTTTCAGCCAGTTGGTCTGATTGACCTACAGTAGCATGGTGGTTAGCACAATTGTTTTACAGCACTAGTGATTGCCAATTGGGGTTCAATTCCTACCACTGGCCGTAAAGTTTGTACTTTCTCCCCACGACCAGGTAGTTTCAAAGACATACGGTTAGGGTAAGGTAGTTGTGGGCAAGCTATGTTAGTATCAGAAGCATGGTGACTCTTGCAGGCGCCCCCAGAACAATCCTTGCTGATTTATTTTCCTGCAATCTGCCAATATTCCCCTAAACTAATATCAGTCCAGTCAACCACTAGTTTGTTAACGATACCAGTCAACCACTTCCTCCAGCAACTCATCACCCTTGGTGTGAAAAGGTTGCCCATTTTAAATCATTTCCCTCTCACCCAGATCGGTGTCTCATAATTTGCATTCTCTCTCTCTCTCTTCCTATCTACTTACTGTCTGACCTGCTGGGCATTTCCAGCATTTGGTTTTCATTTTAGGCCCATGAAAGAGAGTAGATACCGGTGGTTGCAGACAGCAATTGGGACAGAAGATATAACTAATGTTGCTTAAGGTTGTTATAGCCGGGGGGGGGGGGGGAAGAGAGAGAGAGCGGTGTGGTAATGGGGACATGCTCCTGATGGTGTGCACCTCTGACAACCGAGTTCCTGGCCTTCCTTCACATGTGGCTTAGCTACAAAGCCTGGCAGAACTGCTCCTACTGACAGAAGGGACAAAGGCAGGTTACTGGAGCCTTAAAACCAGTTGCTTTGGGCAGATGCGACTTGTCAGTCATGGTTGGTAGCTATACCCACTCTTGGGGATGGCTTCAAGAGTAACCCCCCCCCCCCACCAGTGAAAAATCCAGAGCTGGAGTCCCTAAAGCAGTCCGACATTGAGTTTAACACTGACTGGTAACTCCTTGAGGCTGCTGGTGCCAGACTGAGTGTCTCTGCCATTCCTTTGGGTTCATCAGATGTGTGGAGACGGGGAGCTTGCTACATGAGCAACAGTTTGCTCTCCATATTGTACCGCCCTGGTTTGGGTATCTAGACTGTTGGGATGCAATATCCATGGTTGATCTTAGCCACTGAAGGCCTCTCCCTCTCTCTATAGACACACCACACACTATATATAACAAGAGCAAGGGGAACATTTATTGCTGTACATTTTCCACCAGATCAGTGCTGAAAAGTACAGTACAGGACACACACATGACCTTTTATCAGATAGTAAAGCACCACAATTTTTCTTTCAAAAAGCAATGTAATTATTGCAGTTTGGATTCTGTGTTTATTAAAGAAAGGGGTGCTCTAGGGAATGGGAAGAGAACCAGCTTGCTGCTTTCTCACTCACATGGGGAAGAAATCATGGATGAAGGCACTCCCTTCAAATGAGATAATAGTAGTTGCCACTTCATTATGTTTCACAAACCTAACCTCAGCTTGACAGGTGTAACTGATAAGGAGAGGGTGAAGGAGTGGACAGTGCTTCCCCCCTCCCCCATCAATCAGCCATGACACACCACTTTAGTCGCAAGAGGTTAAAACTTTTACATGGACACCAGAAACTACTGTTCGTGTTGTTAAACTCCTTCAGTAGCACAATGCATTCAATATCATTCACATTTTTTTGAAGTAAGGTGAAAAATCAGGTTAGGATACTTAATTCCCTTTATCAATCTTACATTGTTTTTCCTCTTGCCTCACCGAGAGCCTGATTTCTCTTATGTTACACTGTCCACCTGATCTACCTTCTGACCACGTTTCCCACACCCCCAATCGATAAGAGTTAATATAGTGCCTTTTACCTGTAGATTTATGAAGCATTGTACAAGAAACCAGTCTGTCTAATTAACATTGGGTTTGATGTTAATTGAAAATGATTTGCAATGTATTGGAATCACTTGAATTTAATCATCTGAAAGAGGCCAAGGAACATGTATAGTGTCAGAGTAATCATTTTTTGCATACATATTTACATCCACTCAGATATTCACAGATTGTTTTCAAGTAGGACCCATCTTTCTTGGAGAAAAATAAACAGTTGCCACACTGATAACCTCCCATTACTTCCCAGAAGTGACAGCGCTTTGAAATGGCCACTGATGTTTTACAAGAGTCCCCACAGACCTCCGGTTCACCTCCCAAGCTGCTACGCACTTTATCTAATAGGATATATACCATTACTGTACAAGCCCTAATAAGCTATTTAGTTCAAGGGTACACTTTCCAGCCCAACATGCATATTTATACTGGGTTAGCTGTTGCAGCAGACTGGGTAACAAACTTTTATCAAAGGTACTGAAGCACAAACTTGCTGTAGCATTACAGGGCACCTAAAGTTTTAAATGTAAAATATGATGCAAAAAAAATGCCTGTTGTCCTGGCTCTTAAGCCACATCAGAATAAGGTAGCTTACATAATACCAATATTGGTTAGAACCATGAGGCCCAGAACTGGTTTAACTCATTCTCTGAGAAAGTTATTTTTCAAACCAGTCAACAAGTTTGCATCAAATTTTCTGTTCTGCAATTTTAATGTTTATTTTTTTTTAGCAATAATTGGTATGCTAAAAAAGTAACACATTAAATGCCCATTTACAGATTTGGGCCACTGAAGACAATAGGTAGTATGAGATTTTCTGTGTAAGAGCATTTTCCTCATATACTTTTTTAATTTTCAAAAAAAAAATCAATCTGTAAGAAAAAGACTAAAAAATATAGCGGGCTACTCTGAAGGAGGTTTATAGATACACAAGTAGTGCAAGGTGGTGGGGTGCAAGGGCTGAAATTAGGATGTTACATAGAACACCCTGCCCCTCAAGGTTTGGCACCAAACTTAGTTGAAAGCTTTCCCACGAGGTTCATCACTTTAGGGTTGTTCTGGTATTTTGAGATGTTGGCTGGGTTCTGGGCCACATCTTGGAATGCCGCCATGATCTCAGGATCCTGCGGAGAGAAGCAATTGATAATGCATGATAAATACCAACACGTGCACCAGGTTTAATTTGTCAACTTTTAAGGTTCCCTGAAGTTGAATACAGAATGCAACATTGAGTTTTATATTGGGTAAGATCTGAGCTTTGCTTTCTTGCCCGTGGCAAGTTGACAGATCTCACACAAGTTGATAAAATGCCACAACTGGTCAGGATGCGCCTATGGGGAGAGAAGCATCACTAATGTTTCAGGTCAAAGACCCCTCACCACAACTAACAGTGTTTGACCTGAAATGTTAGCACCATTTTGCTTCTCCAGATGAAACCTGACCTGCTGAGTGTTTCCAGCATTTTCTGAATTTAGTTCAGATTTCCAAGTTTTTTTTGTTGCTTTTCCGGCAAAGTGAAGTGCCGGGGAGATCAGTGGTGGGCACAAATTCTAATCATTCTTGGCTAGGAGCGTAGAAGGATCACTGGATAGAGGGTCAGCACCAACATTATTGAGCAATAGTCCAATTCTCACCTGTCCCCGACATTACATCCCAAATCCATCAGTGGAACTGTGTGTGGAGCACAAGTCACCACCTTTGGGAGCAGGATGGGTAAAAGGCGGAGGAAAACTGACCCTCCTTTCACAATCAAGAGCAGCTCCTTGGCTTACAAATAAGCACAGGAGAAGATGCAAAGCATCCAAACGAGCTATACTTCTTCATTCAGGCAGGGTTTTAAGTGGGAGGGAGCAAAAAAAAAGGGAACAAGTACCCTCATAAGGTGAGTAGAGACAAACATAAAAACCATTTTGTTGTGCTACACATCAATCAGAAGTAGACTGAGCCGGACATTTACGTCACACAACTGTGGAAACAAACTTCAGTTTCACTGTTGTGGATCTGTTTGTCACGAGTAGTAAACTGGCCATTCCTAAATGCCAGAAGACAGTCATGAGCTGCTGCCTTGAATCACAGCAGCCATTCTAGTTGAGGTAGTGAAGCTGGAATGGGAGTTCCAGAATTTAAACCCAGCATTAATGATGCATTTCCGAGTCAGGAAAGGGACAGTGTCCCTTTATACATGAAACCTATGGCTAGATAATGGATTTGGTTGTTACCCCTTTCAGATCAACAATTTGAAGCTTATAGGAAATGAATTCTTTGATTGAAATATGGCTGTATCATTACACAACAGGATTCAAATCTACACTCTCCATACCCAAAATCACAATCACGACCCTTGGTTAAAAAGAATAAACAACTTCTGTAGCTGTAAAAACTGCCTAAGGCATTGTTTGGTTTGCTTTCATTACCTGCATAGCTGCAAGCACCTCTGGATCAGAAAGTAGTTCATTCAGACCAGGCATTCCTGCCATTCCAGGCATTCCCCCCATTCCAGGCATTCCCCCCATTCCAGGCATTCCCCCTGGAAAACCACCTGAAAGCAACAGAAGGGAACAAAATTGAGGTTGAAGCAGTATTTCAGGATACTGACTTCAATGGTCCTGTATGGATACACCTTCAATGATTGATAGAAAATCAGTTGTAACAGATGAAGCTACAAGGACCAGTGGATCACCCAAATCTTCTACATTTGGAATGACAGATTAATCAAACACTCTGGATGGTTTGGTTAGCAAGAAATTTTGTCTGACCAATTTTTCCTGAGAGGTTACAACACATATTGATGAGGGAAATACATTTAATGTAGCCTACAAGGGCTTCCTAGATGGGAAACCAGTCAAGAAGCTTGGAGGCCATGAGATCCCATGCTGGTTATGGTTGGCAGCAGGCAATGGGAGAGGTTCTTTTTGTAATTGGAAACCCATGACCGAAGATACACCACAGGGCTCAGTGCTGGGACCCTCAACATTTGTAATGTACATTAATGGTTTGGATGTTTAAAAAATGTTATTTATTGACATACAGCACTGAATAGATCCCTTTCGGCCCTTCGAGCCACACAGCCCAGCAATCCCCAACTTAACCCTCGCCCAAACACGAGACAATTTACAATGACCAATTAACCTACCAGCCGGTATGTCTTTGGACTGTGGAGGAAACCCACACATGGAGGAAATCCACACATGGAGAAGTCCTCACAGACAGCGGCAGGAATTGAACCGGGGTGGGGGGGGTCACTGGAACTGTAAAGCGCTGTGCTAACTACTGTGCTGCCCTAATCTATGGCATAGATAGCAGAGGCAAAAGCAGCACAATGGGGCATGGGAGAAGAAGAAAAGGTTTCACATCATTGGGTGAGAACAGAGTCAGACTTTAGTTAAAATTCTGGAATTGCAGGTCCCACATTTTCAAATGGTATAGAAACAGGGAATTTCAGCCTATCTAGTCTACCAATTTATAGAAAAATCCCACGTCCTCCACTAACTTTTCTCCCACAACCCTTTTACCCACTATCTACATTCCTAGTGAGGTAGATCAGCTAGCTGAGCGGTTTCACAATATCTTTGCATTCAGCGTCAGCAAGACCAAGAAATGTATTGTGAACTTCAGGAAGTTGGGAGAACACACACTAGTCCTCATTGAGGGGCCAACAGTGGAAAGGGTGAGGAGCTTCAAGCTGCTGGGCACAAAGATCTTAGAGGACCTATCCTGGTCCCAACATAGCGATGCATTCACAAAGAAGGCATGCCAGTGACTACACCTTATTAGGAATTTGAGGAGATTTGGTACGTCACCAAAGACTCTTGCAAGTTTCTGCATGTGTATGGTGGACTGCAATGAGGGGAGGGAAGCTCCATTAAGGACTGAAAGAGGCTGCAGAGGGTTGTATGCTTAACCAGCTCCATCACAGGCACAACCCTCCTCCCTCACCCCCCCCAATCGAGGACATGTTCAAAAAAAAAATGCCCCAAGATGGCGGCATCCAGCATTTAAGGACTTTCACCTTCCAAGACGTGTCCTCTGCTCAATATGACCTTCAGGGAGGTGGGTACTAGAGCCTGAAGACCCACACTCATCATTTTAGAAATAACTTCTTCCCCTCCGTCATCAGATTTCTAAATGATCCATGAACCCTTGAATACTACATAGCTATTCCTTTTGTGCACTTTTTTTGTAACTGACAGTAATTTTTATATTTTAAAATGTACTGCTGCTGCAAAACAAGTTTCAAGACACATGTCAATGATAACAAACCTGATTCTGATCAATTTAAATAGCTCATTAACCAACCCATTCATCTTTAGAGAACTAAAATTTTTTTTAAAAATTAAGAAGTTGGAGTAGAGAAACTCCACATAGGCACAGGACAGGGAAAGTGTGCAGACAGGTAGCAGAAGCCAGGACTGAACCCATGTTGTCCTGAGGGAGCAATTCTATTAGCACCACTGCACCATGTAGTAGCAAGCTAACGTTCACAGTCCAGAACAATGAAAGGTGTCTGTGAAACAACTGCCCCAGCAACCAAATGCATCTTCAGGTGAAAGAAAAAAGGATGAAAATTAACTTGAAAATCCTACATTACCATGGCTTCCATTTTTGTAGAGTAAAGAAATGTAACCGGGGGATGGTCCCATTTTGTGATCAGCCATCAACAGCTTTGAATCAGGCAAGTCTGGTCTTACATGGACACAAGCTCACAAGGGCAGTACCAATTTTTATGTTAAAGGTTACCATTTAAAGCAGATGAATGAGCCCCAAGCTTATTTAACAACTGATCTAATCATAATCTCAACTCCATATATACGTCTACCACAGTAAACTTCCAAACAACAGGAATTCTGCAGATGCTGGAAATTCAAGCAACACACATCAAAGTTGCTGGTGAACGCAGCAGGCCAGGCAGCATCTGTAGGAAGAGGTGCAGTCGACGTTTCAGGCCGAGACCCTTCGTCAGGACAGTAAACTTCCACCTCTTTGCCCAGAAATCCATCCACCTTCACCTTATGAATATTTAAAAACTGCTTCAATCACCTTTTGTAAAAACAAAGCACCAAGCAGCATGACCACTGCAAAAGTCTCAAATGGGCAACTCATTTTAAACAGTGGTGCTTAATTCTACATCTTTCCTGTTAAAAGTCAGAAGCTGAGATCCCATTACCCAAACTGTGGCACATCACACATCACATTTTGTCCTTCAGAAATACACTTATGCCAACCGTTTCCTGTCAGTCAGCTTTCCATCCACATCAATGAACAATTTAGTCACCTCTCACTCTTCTCAACTGCAGCAAACACAAGCCTAGGATGCCCAGTTTTCCCTCATAAAACAAGTTGCCCATATCAGGTATTAGTCTAATAAATCTTTGTTGACCTGCCTCCGATGTATTAATGTCCTTTCTTAAATAAGGAGACCGACATCATATAGAGTATTCCAGATGCAATCTCTTAACGCCCTAAAGTACAGCTGCCCTGATTATGTTTTCAAAGTCCTTTAGCAATCAATAATAAAACTACAGGTTGAGTACCCCCCCATCTGAAATTCCAAAATCCGAAAACCTCTGAATTCTGAAATTTTTTTTTTGAGTGCTGACATGACGTCACAAATGGAAAATTCCACAGGGCGCAGGGAAGGTTCCCAGGTGATGCGCAGGTCTCTGTGCACCACAGACAGTTCTGAGAAGCGACATCACATATATAATGAACAGAAGTTAATGAAAAATAGAAAAACACTGCATAAAGCGAGAAATAAAGATCTCGATTGTGTATTGAAAGAGTGGATTCATCAGCGGAGTGAACCTAAGCTGCTTAACTCTATGCTGATAATGCAATAAGCAAAGATCTATCTGGAGGAACTGAAAATTGAAGGTATTTGTGAATATTCAGAGGCTGATTGCAGAAATTTAAGAAATGGAACGACAATAAATCTTAAAGACAAAGCAGCTGCTGACCACAAAGCAGCACAGAAATTCATTGGTGAGTTTGCCACGATAGTCGCTGATGAACATTTAACACCAGAACAAGTCTACAGTGCTGATTGTTTTGATACTAAAGGAAGTAAAATACAAATAGAGTGTACTGTAACCTTTGAATCAAAACACAGCTTAGTAGGCAGACACTGAAAGCCTGCTGCGTTTGTTGTCGTTCAACATCTGAATCAGGTATTCTCCTGATGCCTCTGTGCAGCTTTTGTTAGCAATTCAGGTAAGGGGTACTCAATCTGTATTACCTTTCTTTATGACTTTCAGTACCTGCATAGCAGCTCTCTGCTAGTTGTGCACCAGGACATCCACGTCTCTGTCCATCTCAGATCTACAATCACTCACGATTTGGATGAACAAGCTGCTTTGTCTTGTCAACACAGACAATTTTACATTTCCCTCCATATTATATAACAGTTGTTAGCTCTTTAATTAACTTTATTCCCTTAGTAACCCCTTTGTCATATGCAGTTCTTAGATTCCTACTCATCTGAGTCATCAACAAATTTAGCAAGTATATCTTCAGTGCTTCCAGAGTCATTTCTATCAGTTGGAAAAAAGATGAGTTTCCAGCACCAGCCCGTGACACACTACTTGTTGCATTTGACAACCACTTAAACAGACACCGTTTTTTGACAATCTTTTATCCATACCAATACAAAACATCAACATTTAAACAAGTTAGACCTAAGAGTATAATTGGTTGAAATTAAGAGTTTCTACCTAGCACATACTGTACAAGGTATCGGGGGTCACCACCAATAAAAATACAAGTGTGTGAAATATTTCTCTGCCAGAATTGCCAACCCTAAAAAGTTTTAAAGAACTATTTCCACCAGCACCCCGCCCCCGCCCAAGAATCTCTACCGCAAGATGCTTACAGTACACGTTAGAGAGGGACAGCACAAGTAGAGAAACAAACCTGGGAAACCACCAAACCCAGAACCTCCTGCGCGACGAGCCTCTTCCTCCTGAAAAATAAGTGAATGCAGCTTCAATAAAATACAAAGTCTGGTAACATAGTGACAACAAACAGGGAGCTTTAACTGTACCACAGGTCATCTGGTAGTTCAGGCCTTCATTCAGAATGTTTTTGTTGAGTAAACCTGATCAAAGCATCAAAATCATATCCAGGTCAGAGTCCCGTAAATGTTACAGTACAAAAGAGCACGAGTATTCACAAATTTATCCCATTCTTGATTGTCTTCACAATTCACACAGTTATCGACCAGCACCACAGTTATAAATCCCTAAATGCCATAAATCTTGCTTTGGATTAGCATCAGTCACACCAGAACAAAACAGATTTAGTCCTCCTAATTCCTCTTGATCTAATCGTATTTCATAATGAACAGCCAGTGAAATCAAAGTATTCTCAACCATTTAATCATGGCATTCTCAGTCACTCTCTCCAAGTGTGATAAATTAACACAAAATGAGATTAATTTTGATTCACACTACAACTGGGTTTCACAAAGCAAAACGGGCAGGTCAGGCAATAATTTCCAAGTAATTCAGTTCAATTAATACTGCTCATTATGTGCCGTGTCGTATGGCGTGGGTGATCATGGTCTTCCCATGACCATGATTGTTCTTGGCAAATTTTTCCACAGAAGCGGTTTGCCATCACTTTCTTCAGTCAATTTATATATTTAATAATATCTTCACAATTGTTGCATCATTTGTAGCAATACCTACAGCCATAGTTTTACTAAGCACCACACTACATTACCTACTGTTCAATGGAAATGTCTATAGAAAAGTTCTGTTGATAGGGGTATCTAAGGTACAAACCAACAAACCTGTTTAGGTGATTACAGCGACTGAAATGATCCAGAGGTTTTTGTTAAGTATATCAACAAAGGCCCACAGATTCACAATAGATGCAAATAGATAACTTGACCTAGAACATCTAACATACACAACCATTTCATCACTTAGAATTCACATCTTTACATGAGGAAGGAAAGATAACATCTTGCCACTTACTTTGCGTGCTTTTTCGTGTTCCTCTTTTGCTTTTTTTGCCCGTTCTATTCGCTCCTTCATGGCCTTTTCTTCAGATTTCCTTTCATATTTTCTTCTGTGATCTATTATTTTCTGAGCCTAAAACACATATTGCAACAATCAATACAAATCTTTGATGTGCTCAGATACATTCACTGGAGATCTGCAATAGGTTAACTGCAGAGTGTTTCAATTTTAAACTGACAGGCAGAGAGAGACCAAAGAACCTAAAGCAGAATACTCAGCCCTAGACTGTACCTCAACTTGCGTTTGTATTTTCAATGGTTTATAAATCCAGAACGAGAGCCATGAGGTGAGGCAGGCACTACGATATACATGTGGAATGCTTATTCTCTTTCAGCAGGTGGTATAGGGACAAAAATATCATATATTATATACCATAATCCTCAACATATAATCATTTAACAATTACAGCACGGAAACAGGCCATCTCAGCCCTTCTAGTCCGTGACGAACTCTTACTCTCACCTAGTCCCACCGACCTGCACTCAGCCCATAACCTTCCATTCCTTTCCTGTCTATATAGCTATCCAATTTAACATCAATAAAACTCAGTTGCACACTCCTCTCTCGGTAGTATGTACAAGTTCTACTCTTGGGCCCCATTAACATACACGGGCTCCCAAAGTTATGAATGACCTGATTTACAGAAATCTCACTTTACACAAAATAAACACACACACACACACACTATACAACCAGAAATTTGTACTCTTCACAGACATCCACAAAACAAGAGATCCATAGAATGAATGATAGAACATTGAAGCCCCAATGTAATATTATTGTAATATATCACTAGCTATAGAAAACAAGCATTTCTGTTTTCTGAAGAAATCTGCTTGTGGACAGGTGTCAGGTACATACCACTTATGCATCACAGGAGCTGCCTATATTTCTCAATTTCAGAGTTGATGTCTATTTGGCCCATTAAGTCTCTGCTGTGTATTAGCACTCACTCAACAGTAACGTACCCCACCCATCGTCCTGTAATCCACTCTGCCATACATACTCAAACTCTTTCTCCCAACTCTCCAGCCACCCACATAAACTAGGAGTACCTTATAGCTGCCGATTAATTGTCATGTACTTGGGATGGACGAGGAAACCAGGGAAAGCCCATGCTGCTACAGGACAAATGTTCAAACTCTGTATAAAGAGCAACCCACCCAAGGTGAAGGTTGAGCTTGGGTCATTGGAGCTGAGGTAGCAGCTGTCCTACCCATTCTAAAAATGATTGTGTTGCTACAGTTGTGATTCTCAAATCTTGCACTGAAAGCAACATAGTTCAGATTGAATACAATGAGTTATTTATATCTTGGTTACTAAATTAAGTGGTCGCTGCACCACAGTTCTCCCTAGTAAATGGAATGCCCAGAAATTTTAAAGAGTGGTTTCTGGATCAGTTTGCATTTGGAGGCAGAGCAATAATGATAAATGGGAGGCAGAGTAAATAATGATAACTCACACACAAGAAACCCAATGCTCTTAAGATTATAAACATTAGAAATTCACAATTACTAGCTGTGATTTTTTTTCCTCTTTCTCTACTTGCATACTATGAAATGCAACAAGACTTATATTATCCTGCAAATAACCAACATTTTAAAACATCCAAATGCTGGAAGTGTACAGAACTCAGTGTCTCAGATTACAACTTCCAGCAGGATTTTTGTAAAGGTTCCCAAATGCTTCCCAACACTGAAGATTACTGTAGATT
Source organism: Mobula hypostoma (assembly GCF_963921235.1). Lineage (NCBI taxonomy): Eukaryota > Metazoa > Chordata > Chondrichthyes > Myliobatiformes > Myliobatidae > Mobula > Mobula hypostoma. The sequence goes on from NC_086107.1 coordinate 102,094,735, forward strand.
ACAACATAGATATTAGAATAGCATTGTTAGTACTGTATCTTATCCTAAACAATTCACAGGACAGGCTCTAAACAAAAGTCTCAAAGGCACAGGGTGAATAGTGGCAAGGTTTAAGGCAGGGATTCCCATTTTTTTTTAGAAACAGAAAACCCACAGCACAATACAGTCCCTTCGGCCCACAAAGCTGTGCCGAACATGTCCTTACCTTAGAACTACCTAGGCCTACCCATAGCCCTCTATTTTTCTAAGCTCCATGTACTTATCCAGGGTCTCTTAAAAGACTCTATTGTTTCCGCCTCCACCACCGCTGCCAGCAGCCCATTCCAAGCACTCACCACTCTCTGCGTAAAAAACTTACCCCTGACATCTCCTCTGTACCTACTTCCAAGCACCTTAAAACTATGCCCTCTCATGCTAGCCATTTCAGCCCTGGGAAAAAACCTCTTACTATCCACATGATCAAGGCCTCAAATTATCTTGTACACCTCTATCAGGTCACCTCTCATCCTCTGTCACTCCAAGGAGAAAAGGCCGAGTTCACCCAACCTATTCTCATAAGGCATGCTCCCCAATCCAGGCAACATCCTTGTAAATCTCCTCTGCATCCTTTTTATGGTTTCCACATCCTTCCTGTAGTGAGGTGACCAGAATTGAGCACAGTACTCCAAGTGGGGTCTGACCAGGGTCCTATATAGCTGCAACATTACCTCTCCGCTCTTAAACTCGATCCCACAGTTGATGAAGGCCAATGCACCGTGTGCCTTCTTAACCACAGAGTCAACCTGCATAGCATCTTTGAGTGTCCTATGGACTCGGACCCCAAGATCCCTCTGATCCTCCAGACTGCCAAGAGTCTTACTAGTAATGCTATATTTGACCTACCAAAATGAACCACTTCACACTTATCTGGGTTGAACTCCATCCGTCACTTCTCAGCCCAGTTTTGCATCCTATCGAGGTCCCGCTGTAACCTCTGACAACCCTCCACACTATCCACAACACCCCTAACCTTTGTGTCATCAGCAAATTTACTAACCCATCCCACCACTTCCTCATCCAGGTCATTTATAAAAATCACGAAGAGTAGAGGTCCCAGAACAGATCCCTGAGGCACACCACCGGTCACTGACCTCCATGCAGAATATGACCCATCTACAACCACTCTTTGCCTTCTGTAGGCAAGCCAGTTCTGGATCCATAAAGCAATGTCCCCTTGGATCCCATGCCTCCTTACTTTCTCAGAAAGCCTTGTATGGGGTACCTTATCAAATGCCTTGCTGAAATCCATATATACTACATCTATGGCTCTACCTTCATCAATGTATTCAGTCATATCCCCAAGAAATTCAATCAGGCTCGTAAGGCACGACCTGCCTTTGACAAAGCCATGCTGGCTATTCCTAATATTATGCCTCTCCAAATGTTCATAGATTCTGCCTCTCAGGATCTTCTCTATCAACTTACCAACCACTGAAGTAAGACTCACTGGCCTATAATTTCCTGGGCTATCTCTACTCCCTTTCTTGAATAAGGGAACAACATCCACAACTCTCCAATCATCCGGAACCTCTCCCGTCCCCATCAACGATGCAAAACAAAAAGAAAATTGCCAGAGGTTCGGCAATCTCCCCCCTCACTTTCCACAGTAGCCTGGGGAACATCCCGTCTGGTCCCAGCACATCCTCTTCCTTAATATCTACACGCTCAAGCTTTTCAGTCTGCTGCAAGTCATCCCTACAATCGCCAAGAAACTTTCCCGTAGTGAATACTGAAGTACTCATTAATTACCTCTGCTATCTCCTCCGGTTCCATACACACTTTCCCACTGTCACACTTGATTGGTCCTATTCTAATATAACCATATAACAATTACAGCACGGAAACAGGCCATCTCGGTCCTTCTAGTCCGTGCCGAACTCTTACTCTCACCTAGTCCCACCGACCTGCACTTAGCCCATAACCCTCCATTCCTTTCCTGTCCATATATCTAATATAACCATACATTCTCTCACGTCTTATCCTCTTGCTCTTCACATACTTGTAGAATGCCTTGGGGTTTTCCTTAAACCTGTCTGCCAAGGCCTTCTCATGGCCCCTTCTAACTCTCCTAATTTCATTCTTAAGCTCTTTCCTGCTAGCCTTATAATCTTCTAGATCTCTATCATTACCTAGTTTTTTGAACCTTTCGTAAGCTCTTTTCTTCTTGAGTAGATTTACAACAGCCTTTGTACACCACAGTTCCTGTACCCTACCATCCTTTCCTTGTCTCATTGGAACATACCTATGCAGAACGCCATGCACATATACCCTGAACATTTGTCACATTTCTTCCGTATGCTTCCCCGAGAGCATCTGTTTCCAATTTATGCTTCCAAGTTCCTGCCTAATAGCCTCATATTTCCCCTTACTCCAATTAAACATTTCCCTAACTTGTCTGTTCCTATCCCTCTCCAAAGCTATGGTAAAGGAGATAGAATTGTGATCACTATCTCTAAAACGCTCTCCCACTGAGAGACCTGTCACCTGACCAGGTTCATTTCCCAATACCAGATCAAGCATGGCCTCTTATCTTGTAGGCTTATCTACATATTGTCAAGAAACCTTCCTGAACACACCTAACAAACTCCACCCCATCTAAACCCGAGCCGTAGACCAATCCAGTAAAGCAAGGGGTCTGTGGACCGCAGGTTGGGAACCTCTGCTTTAAGGAATACAGTGAAAGAGGGGTACAAAGTGGGAGCTGAGGGACAGTGAGGCTAAGAATGAATGCCAGAACTTAGGGTCTTGACAGCAGCCAGTGCAAAGCAATGAACACTAGGGATGTGCAAGCTGTCAGAAATGAAACTCACAAATCTTAAAGGCCTGTAGTTACAAGAAAGAAGTTAAAGGACTGATATGACAAGTGGTAAGAATTTGGTTTTTGTGTAAAAGTTAGTCTGCAGCAATGCAAACCTCAATTTCCACAAGATGGCTTTTGGTGAAACCAATTCCACTACTTAAGCTCCGTAGCAGGCTGGCTAACTGCTTTACATAGTTCTAACCCACAGACAAGAATGACTGGATTTCTAACAAATTCATTGGCTGCAATGTGCTTGGGACATCCCAAACGCAGAGCGCAAAAAAATAAAGACAAAAATATAAACCCCTTGTTTCACTTTAAGTACAAATTCTTATTCTCTTATTGTTAAAGTAGTATGTAAATAAACTGCACTTACTCGAGGTTGCACTTCTTTCAGCATAGCACTAGCATCATCATCATAATCCAGTTTACAGGCCGTTGCCAAATCCTTGGCTGCTTCCTCCCAGTGACCGAGCAGTCTGTGTGAGATGGCAAAACACAAGGTTAACAATTCCTAGTGTTAATCCACAGTTTAGACTTAGATGTTCAAGCATCAAATACATTCTGTGCAAAAAGTCCTAAGCATTTATATATAGCTAGGGGACCCAAGAGTTTTACACAGTACTGTAGTAATTTTATGTATTGCACTGTACTGTTGCTGCACAAAAAGAAAAATTAGTGAGCGAACATAAACCTGATTCTGATATGGGTCTCTATTGTGAACTGAGAGTGGGAAGGGGGGAGGGAGAGGGGAATCATGGTTGGGAAAGGGGAAGGGAGAAAGGAGGGAGTGGGAAGCACCAGAGAGACATTCTGTAATGATCCATAAACCAATTGTTTGGGATCAAATGATAGAATTGGAACCTGATAGACACGTGAATGACAGCAAGAGGAAATGCGACTGCTCTGCTGGGAACGGGATAAACTGATTGTCCTCCCTATGTGGCGATAACTGATCTCTCCAGCACATGTTCTTGTCCATCTACATTCATTTCCGTTTAGCTACCACAAGTTTACCTCCAAGAGGACCACAACCTTGCCATACCTCAATGCTTGCGTGCCTCAATGACCTGGAGAGCTATGTTGGCTGGAGTCAGGGCTTTGTGCTTTGGTTCTTGGTAGGATCCCCTATGCTAAACAGATCAAAGGATACAGGCCAGACTAAGAGTGGTCTACCAGTCCTGCATGTTTGGGGTTCAGCTCAGAGCTAACAACTGACTGGTCACACAAAATCGTTATGGAACAGTAATATAGAACCCTTCTATATCCGAGTCTGACGGTATTCCTGAGTCTCTACTTGGGACCTGCGTGGCTGACAGTAGTGAAAACTGAGAGGAAGCTACTGGCACGATGAAGGAAGCCCTGAACATCACCAGAGATGGAGGACCTTCACTGTTGCCCTAAACACCAGCCGCACAATAGGCAGCCAGGCTAGACCTCATAGCTAAGGCATAGAGTTAGGATGATCCTAGGTGCAATCCCTAATACACACCACGATGAGGATTTTCCCTTCACCATAGTGGAGATAACTAGAGTATAGCTCCTGTTATGCCTGCTGGAAATGGCCATTTTAGACAACAAATGGTAACAGATCTGAGATTTACTGGTATTTAAATATCTTACTGTTATCCATGGTGAATGAAGCATCATATGTGGCACTCCAGTTAGGAAGAGGAGTTTTAGGCTCCTCATCTAAGAAAAGATGTGCTGGCATTGGAGAGGGTTCGGAGGATGATCCCAGGAATGAAAGTTATCATATGAGGAACGTTTCATGGCTCTGGGTCTGTTCTCGCTGAAATTTAGAGGAAGAGGGAGCATGTCGTAGAAACCTTTTGAGTGTCGAAAGGCCTAGACAGAGTAGATGTGGAAAGGATGCTACCCATGGTGGGGGACTCTAGGACAAGAACAGCCTCAGGATAGAGGGGCATCCATTTAAAACAGAGATGTGGAGAAATTTCTTTAGCCAGAGGGTGGTGAATTTGTGGAACTTATTACCACAGGCAACTGCAGAGGCCAAGTCTTTGAGTGTATTTAAGGCAGAGATTGATAGGTTCTCGAATGACCACGGCATCAAAGGTTACAGGAGTGGGACTGAGCAGGGGACAAAAGGATTCAGCCATGGTTGAATGGTGGAGCAGACCCGATGCGCCAAATGACATTATGTCCTATGATCCAAGAAAGGAAAATAAGAATAAAGCATGGGTGATAAATTGCACTTGGATGGTTTGGTTAAAGCAATTTTTCAAATGTAGAATGTGACTGGAGACGATCTTTACCAGAGAAGATCCATAATGGAAAAGATCCATATTGATATATGTAGAGAATCAATAAAAACAGATAAAAGCAGAATGGTCCATTCCTTTTATCCTTGCCCAATTTCTTGCTCCATGCAAATGTGCCCAGGATTCTGTTGTTCAGGCACTACTTCACAACACTGATCAAAAAGAATAAAGAGACTTGGAAGCAGACAATGCAGTTAGAAGCTGATACTGGAAACTGCATTTGATGCTCAGTGTCTTGTCCAATGGTCAAAGAGCCTGCCAATTTTCACTTCTTCATGCATGGTCCCCAATGAATGAAAGAAACAGTCACTACATTCCAACTACATTAAAACACAGAGCCAGGGAAGGAAACGTTGTCAGAACACTGTCCGAACATTTAACTGGTATTTAACAATTTGTGTGCAATTGCTATCAACCATGAACATTTCAACTGGTGATGTAACTAAAAAACCCATTACTATAAAGTGTTTTAGGATGTTGTGAGATTATAAAATATGATCTGTATAAATTTCAGTCCTTTTATTTACTAAAAGTAGTATCACTGGAAATGCACCTGCATTTCTTTAAAAGGGTCGAGAAGCAAGGGAGAAGCAGAGGTGTTTCAGCTCAGTGAACTAAAGGATGGAAAGGCAGTCTGTGGGGAGTATGAACAGCAACATCTACAGGCTGTGCAGAATGGTCAGCATATTCAATATGGTGACCAGTCGACCTATCCTGTGAAGCACAGGTAATTCTGCTATAACACGATAATTAAGTTCTTAAGAAAACTCGTGTTATAGCCAGTCTCTATTTGAGGTATGGAGATGGAGATGGAGAGGGAGAGGGAGAGGGTCAGTTGCTGTGAATTCTTTCATATGAACATAGAGGATCTTTCCTGGGACCAGCACACAGGTGTCATCAAAAAGGAAGGAAGAATAGTACCTCTTCTTTCTTACAAGTTTGTGTAGATTCAACATGTCATTAACACCTCTGTCAAATCTGTATAGATGCACAGTGGAGTCTACTAACTGGCTGCCTCATGGCCTAGTATGGAAATACCAATGCCTAGAAACGGAAAAGGCTACAGAAAGTGGTCGACATAGCCCAGCCCATCATAGACAAAGTCCTCCCCATCAGAGTACACTTACACGGAACACTGCCACAAAACAAAAAGCATCCAAGATGCCACCATCCAGGCCACGTCCTCTTCTCACCCCCACCTCCCGGTAGGAGGCACATACAGATTCCACCCACCAACTTCAGCAACAGTTATTACCCTACATCTATCAGTATCCTGAACCGGTGTGGATGATTTCATTCAGCGATACTCTGAATTGATTCTACGGCCTACACTCACTTTTAAGGAGTCTTTACAACTCGGGTTCTCAGTATTATTTAGATTTGCACAGTTTTTCTTCTTTTGCACATTGGTGTTTGTCAGTCTTTGTCCGTCTATTTATAGATTTTCAAAAAGTTCTTTCAGATTTCTTTTTTCCTGTAAATAGCTGCTAGAAAATGAATGTCAAAGTAGTATATTGCAACATACACATACTTTGATAATAAATTTACTTTGAACAGGCTGTAGTTGCCTTCAAAGCATATTTAAACTGGCCTCCCACATTGCACTATAACCAATGCAGTCCAAATACTGCTCCCTAAGTCATCACTATGTTATAACCAATTCACTGTGGAATTACTTATACTCAGACAGAATCAAGCAGCACTATTTATTTCTATATTTTATTGTTTTACACATCTTTCATTCCCCAAAATACCATGTAGGATTCACATTTGTTTCCACACAATTTTTTTTTAGTGTTTCCTACTACTGCCATGCAATAACTGCAACTTCCCACCACACACTCACCTGTGTGCTTTCCCTCTCCACTTGTAAGGCTGTGCAGAATCAGGGTTGATACTGATAGCTTTGTTACAATCCCTAATGGCTGCATTTGGCTTCTGCATTTTCACATATACACTGTAAAAGATAAAAAGTATGGCTTACAGTGTGGTTAGAAATAGAAATAAAACAGTGTAACCCATTAAAACAATATGATAATACTCAACAAAGAAAACTAGCTTAGTACCAAGATTACCTCCTGAATAATTAGTAGCTTTCCAACGTCAGACAAAATCTTCTGCACTAGAAGATCTTGTTCAATAGCTGAGGTCAATTTCTGAATTTGGGCATCTCAGGGAAGAGATCAGCACAAATATAATAACTGACCTCAGACACGGAGCAAGAGGGTGAAAGGAGGAAAAAGATACCCAATACCCAATGCCTGACTGCTATCTAGTGACCTCTACTGGAAAGAATTCGGTCAAGATCGGATCAATGTCAGAGCAAGTCTACAACGTTTATCAGATGAGAAGGAAGAAAAGTTAATGTTTAAAAGGTATTCAACAAACAAAATTCAAGAGAAGTTCCTCTCAGAACTCTGTACAATGTGTTAGTATGGCAAGTTAATTCAGTGCCTATTAATCTCCAATTGAACTTCAGCAAACAGTTGCACCTCTCACTATAAGACTGATGCAAAGGCAAAGCAAAAATTCCAAGGAAGAACATTATTCAGACTGATTGGCTCACAGAACTGTCAGACGTGAGGGTCTAGGTAGCTTCACCCATTTACAGATGACACAAGTACATTGATTGTCATGAGGCAAAGATGTCATGCAAGATCATGTGTACAGTTTATTTGATAGATGAGGAAACCACTCTGTAAGGAACATTCAACCTCTCAAAGTTTTAATAAGTTTTCCTTTAGAGATACATTAATGTATTGAACAACACTGAATTACAACCTTAATATCCATGCTTCTTCATTTCAGGTCCATTAATTCAACAAGATACCCACAGTCATCAAACATTTTACTGTTGGTATTTCGCAACAGATTGACAACAGGATGACATCACCAAAAACTTCCAAACTTATAAAGGACCTATTCCTTTTAAAAGGGGACTCGAAAATTTTACTGCATCTTTACTATGTTTAAAAGGGGCACTTCAAAGAAGGATGTTAATTTTCAGCAATTTACTCCAAAGATTCACAAAAGTGCAGAAGATATAATTTTTCACCAAAATTATTAACACAGATGTTCAATTTGCACACAACTCTCCCAAATAAGGTTGAGATTTACAAAAAGTACCCCATATTACAAAATTACTGTACACCTGGTGAACAGAAGCAAGAACTCAAGGCCCCCATCCTAAAGGGGGTAAAAAAAGAAATCCAAGATATGGGTAATGAATCACCTGTGGGTTGCCACTGGGGACAGATACATGTCCTAGTCCTTATTATTTCCCAAATCCAGTGGGCAAATATTGTGATCTATGCTTCTGACTTGTGTGTTTGAATACTAGGAGGCAATACCCCTAATGCTAATTGAACCTCACTGCAGCCAAAGTTGAATAACAAGACCTGAACCTAAACGCTAAAGAGTTTTCAAGCACATTTCCATCAACACTTTACCTGGCTCGCTTAGCATAAAGAATGGCCAGACGTGGGTTCAACTTAATAGCCTCTGTGAAGTATTCGACTGCCTTGTCAAGATTCCCTGTATTAAGGAAAACAAAACTTTAGACACCAAGGGCTGGTGTGGGATTTAGGAACAGAAGGAGGCAAGAAGTTTCCAGGTAGATTCAATTGCAGTCTGAGTAGATAGACGCAGACACTTACTAATTAACCAAAAACTTAGAGAATTAAAATACCAGACAACATAAGACAGTGGATTTGAAGGATTACTACAATATTAAAGTTAAGTAATTTTAAACATGGTAAAAAGATAACACTTCCAAAGTACTCCACCAATATGTTTAATATGTCAGCTCCCGAGACATATGGCCTTGCCATTAATCTCCTACAACCATCCATGATATTACTCTTATAATTTTAATTAGTCCATCACCGATCATGTTTTCAGCTGGCTAGATCTTCTCAAATTCCTTCTTTAAACTTTCACCTCCTCTCCCCACTTCAAAGTGTTCAATAAAACTACAGTGGTGCTAGAAAGTTTGTGAACCCTGTAGAATTTGCTCTATTTCCAGATAAATATGACCCAAAATGTTATCACATCTTCACACATCCCAAAACTAGATAAAGAGACCCCAATTAAATAAATAACACAAAAGACATAATACTTGCTCATTTATTTAATGAGAAGAATGATCCAAGATTACATGTATTTGTTGGAAAAATATGCAAACTTTTGCTTTCAGTAACTGGTGTGACCCCCTTGTACAGCAATAACTTCAACCAAATGTTACCAGTAACCATTGATCAGCCCTGCACATCAGCTTGGAGGAACGTTAGGCTATTCCTCCTTACAAAATTGCTTCAACACTGGGCTGTTGGTGGGCTTCCATGCATGAACTGCTCGCTTCAAGTCCTTCCATAACATTTCTATAGGATTACGGCCATTCCAAAACACAATTTTTCTTCTTTTTAAACCATCACTGTTGATTTACTCATCTTTCAGATCATTATCTTGTTGCATTACCCAATTTCTATTAAGCTTCAGATGATGGATTGCTACTGTAAAATGTCTTGATACAATTTTGATTTCATGGTTCTCTCAACGATTGCAAGCTGTCCAGGCTCTGAGACAGCAAAGCAGCACCAAACCATTATGCTTCTTCCACCATGCTTCACGGTTGGGATGAGGTTTTGGTGTTGGTGTGCAGTGCCCTTTTTCCTCCAAACATAGTAATGTGCATTTCTGCCAAAAAGTTCAACTTTTGTCTCTTCTGTCCACATTACACTGTCCCAGAAGCATTCTAGAACATCCAGGTGGTCTTTTGCAAACTTGAGACATGCAGCAACGTTTTTTTTTTGAGAGCAGTGGTTTCCTCCATGGTGTCCTTCCACGAACACCATTCTTGTTCAGTGTTTTTCCTATAGTGGACACATGGGCAGAGACTTTAGTAAGTTCTAGAGATTTCTGCAGGTCTTTTGATGTTATACCTCCTTCAGCATTGCATGTTGTGCTCCTGGTGTGATCTTTGCAGGACAACCACTCCTAGGGAGAGTAGCAACAGTATTAAGTTTCCCCCATTTTGTAGACAATTTCTCTTACTGTGGACTGATGAACACTCGGGTCTTTAGAAATACTTTTGTAGCCTTTTCCAGCTTCATGCATCTCTACAATTCTTCTTCTTCTAAGGTCCTCCGAAAGTAGTTTTGATCGAGGCATAATGCACATAAACATATCTTTCCTGAGAAAAGCACTCTGTCAGTAACCTGACTTAGTGTATCTTTTTTTTTAAATAGGGCAGGGCACCTCTACAACCCACACCTCCAATCTCATCTCATTGATTGAAACACCTGACTTCACACAGCTTTTGTAGAAAGTGTTACCCCAGAGGTTCATATACTTTTTCCAACAAATACATGTAATATTGGATCATTTTTCTCAATATAAATGGACAAGTAAAATGTTTTTGGGTTACTTATTTAATCCGGTTCTCTTTACCTAGTTCTAGGACTTGAGTTTTAGTTCTAGAGCTAAATCTAGAATGTATCTAGTTCTAGGACTTACGTTCTGATCATATTTATGCAGAAATAGAGGAAGTTCTACAGGGTTCACAAACTATACTTCTATCCATCATTTGGTCACCCACCATACCTTACAGCACTGTCATTTGTTAAAGGACCTTGGGATGTTTGGTAATAAATACAAATCTTACGCTGAATAAAAAGAAAATAAATCGTAAATTATCTGCTAGTAACATCTTAAGGAAGATTTTAAGAGACACGGAACTGGGATGTTTGACATTAAGCATTGCATTATAGTTTTATTTAAGATGAACCATTGACTTCCTTTATTCCAATTTTTCCAGCCAACTCTTCATCCACATAAACTGTTTTTAAGTTCACTAATTTAATTCAAATATTACAATGAATTCAAATCCGCACAAAATTTTGTTTATAGATCATACCACGATTATGAAAGGTACTGCCTGAAACAAAAACCAATACAAGATCATAAGACATGAATTTAAACCTGGACAGCAACCTTATATTTAGACTCCTCTCCTGGCGGAGAGCATATTCAGCTGTGATCAAGTTGACTCCAGATTTGTAAAGTGCTTTCTGGGCTTGGAGGAAAGGGGTTAGATCAGCTACTGAAATCATTAAATGGAGACTTAATTGTCACTCTTCCACCCAGTCCATATCACTTGGCTGAAACATCACAGTGTTCAAACTCCAGACACACTAATCACCATTTTAAAGATTCAGAAAGAGATCATTTTTAGATAATTGACTTGCTTAATTGTTAGATCAGACATTCATAGAATTTCACACAATTCATTTGTCTGACATGCCCATATGAAATATTCATATTATCAAATTCTTCACAAAAATCACAATCTTGAACAGAAAAGCCCTAACAGACCCATGATTCCTTGAATTATTTAATTAGTCGCACTGCTTTTCCATTTCACAGTAGTCAATTTTTTTTTTAAATGCGTTATTACCAAGGGAGATGGCTATTCATCTCACTGGGTACCTGCCCGATGCAATGGAATGATCCCATCAACCCCATTTCCCGATACCTATGCGACTTATTTTCTTATTTGCCCATCAACTCCCTTGGTACAAATTCAAGCAAGATAATAAAAAGCCTAAGGGGCAATTTACAGGAGTCAATTAACCACTCTGAAATCCAATAAGGAAAATCTTTCACACCAAGCATAGTTCAAACATGAAGCCAATGTGAATAGCATTAAATGGGCAAAAGGTTATACTAAAGTTTTGTTGACATAGTGTCACCAAGTCAAGGAAAATAGTGCTTCAATAACGACACAGACTAAATGTGCCAAGTCATATCAATATGATATTCATGTCAATACCTGTAATATGGATCAATTCTCACTCTCAGGTCCTCCATTTTGCTGAACAAAAACCCTGTCCATCAATAACTATTTGCCTTCTTTTGCACGTACCTTCACCCAAAGCATTAATAGCTTCTACTTTCTTCTCATTAGCCTGATCCATTAGTTCTTCAGTTACCTAAGAGAATAAAGTGTCAGAAAATGCTTAACTGTGTAATAATAGTTCCAAAAATTATATTAAAAAATATAAACAGAATACAGTGGAACACACACACACACACACACACACACACACACAATGTTGAAGGGTCTTGGTCTGAAACATCAACTGTTTACTCTTTTCCACAGAGGCTGCCTGGCCCGCTGAGATCCTCCAGCATTTTGTGTGTTGCTTTCTGCAGACTCTCTCATGTTGGTAAGAATACAGCAGATTCTGGTTAATTGGGAAACATCGGGACCAGTGCATTTTGACCTAATTAAAGGGCTGCCAGAATTAGCTGAAGTTTCATGAAAATAGTTAAACTAGTATAAAAAAAAAGACAAACTACTTTTAACCGAGTAATAAATTATGTATTTAAATGAAATACAGAACAAATTAGAACACTACCACTGCCACTACAGTACTATAACTGTATATTAGTTCCTAAAAGTTATCAACGAAGGAATTTATCCAGTACATTGCAGTGTTCTTTTGATTGACTGTAAGTGTCTAAAATCAGCGCAAACACTTGGTACAGATAACAGACTGCCTTCATACAATGCTTTAGGCAACTGCATCCTCCAAATATTCATTGTAACAGTCAAGATGATTACTGATATCTTCAGATTTTTCCATTATTCCTAACTTGCTGAAGTAGTGTAATCGTTTCATTTTCACTCCTAGCTGTTTCTTGCATCTCCAAACCTGAATGCTTGAAACCGTGGTGAGCAAAACAATTCTCAATTGTCTTACTGCATATTTCTCCCCAAACCTCAGTGCGTTTTGAAGACAAACACACACACACACTGAGGTTATTTAAAAACTGTTCGCTCTAAGCAAGGTCTAGTGTCTAATAGCCACCCAAATACATGCAACTGAAACTAGCTAGAAACTGTTTGACAAGTCTCCTGTCCCAAATAAGCAGCGTAGCATCCCAACGTATTTTCTTGATTAGTTTTTGTTTTTTAAAAATTGTCTCACAGCAATGGCTGCTGGATTAACTGATGGCCCAATTAACTAGAATCCATTGTATCTGTGACTGTCGCTCACAAAATTATGTACATATCCTCTACGACAAAGAATTTGGGACAGTCCTGGGAGGTTGCTGGTGCCCACGGAGCAATACATCAGGGAGAGTGAAGATTCTTTAAGACGGAAGAGTGATGGAGAATTGAAGGAAGAACAAAGAGTGGAGAGAGAAAAAAATAATTGGTACAGTTACTTGATAATGGATTCAATCTCAATGGATATCTCAATACAATGAGGGAGTTGTGCAATAATACTGATAACAAACCAATACATTATTTTGTATTTCATTACTTGTAATCCACACTCCGCCCCTATCATTATTTACAGCTGAAGGGACAAATTAGAGGTGTGACCTCAGTAAGCCACTAATGAAATGCTCAGAAATCTGGGTTAATGACTTCCACAAGAAAGATACATTTAGTGGTGCACCTGTAATTGCAAGCCACGAACACTTCATGACCCTCAATTCCATACTTACTCTGGAAGGAAAACATTCCAATCCCTCCCTCTATTCTCATGTTCTCTTTAGCTTCAGTATGAAGCCAAAATTTGAGATATCAGCAATTATCTAGACATGAATGGGTTAAAGAAAAAAAAAATCAGGGTTTTTCCTTTAGAAAAGCTGGTTTCATGTATCGTCTACCTTATACCCCCAGCACAAAGCAAATTTTTCTCTCGTGTCACCTCAGGAAGGATCTTTCAACCTTCATACCCAATAATACTTTGTACACAGCGTAGGAAGATTTCAATAGTCAGACTTCCTGCTAATAGGATATCAGTAGCTAAAATTTATCCAGTGTGTTTTTTTTAAATGTCAGAACACAGTGGGAAAGAAGATAAAAAGGGAAAAAAAAATGTTTACCTCAATAGTTTCATCTCCCATTTCATGAGGTTCTTCAGGGTCTGGTTCAATCACACCCTCATTATCAATCTCTGTGAAGAAACCACATCCACATGAAATACATCTGAAAAAACAACACTATACTGCAGGAAGCTGCTGTAATTTCACTCAAGAACTTTGATTTACTGCGTCCTGTGCTGATACACGTTACACCACTTCAAAGAACTGGCACCCAGCTGTAAAGATGTCCATACATCATTAACCTCCATATTCCATGGCCCATATAGAACATACAAAATCTAAAGCACATTACAGGCCCTTCGGCCCACAATGTTGTGCCGACCACATAACCTACTCTAGAAACTACCTAGAATTTCCCTGCCACATAGCCCTATTTTTCTAAGCTCCATGTACCTGTCTAAGAGTCTCTGAAAAGACCTTATTGTATCTGCCTCTACCACCTTGGCTGGCAGTACATTCCACACACCCACCACTCGGTGTGAAAAACTTACCCCTGACATCCCCGTTGTAGCTACTTTCAAGCACTTTAATACTATGCCTCCTCGTGTTGGCCATTTCAGCCCTGGGGAAAAAGCCTCTGGCTATCCACATGATCAATGCCTCTCATCATCTTATACACCTCTACCAGGTCACCACTCATCCTCCGTTGCTCCAAGGAGAAAAGGCCGAGTTCACTCAACCTATTCTGATAAGGCATGCTCTCCAATCCAGGCAACAAACTTGTAAATCTCCTCTGTGCACTTTCTATAGCATCCACATCCTTCCTGTAATGAGGTGACCAGAACTGAACACAGTACTCCATGTGGGGTCTAACTAAGGTCTTATACGGCTGTAACATTACGTCATAGCTCTTGAAATCAATCCCATGGTTGATGAAGGCAAATGCACCATACGCCTTAACAACACTGTCAACCTACACAGCAGCTTCGAGTGTCCAATGGACATGGACCCCAAGATCTCGCAGATCCTCCACACGGTCAAAAGTCTTACCTTTATTATTATATCCTGTCTTCAAATTTGACCTACCGAAATCAACCACTTTACACTTATCTGGGTTGAACTCCATCTGCCACTTCTCAGCCCAGTTCTGCATCTTATCGATGTCTTGATGCAACCTCTGACAACCCTCCAGACTATCCACAACACCCCCAACTTTTGTATCATCAAACTTACTAACCCACCCTTCTATTTCTTCATCCAGGTCATTTATAAAAATTGCAAAGAGGTGGGGTCCCAGAACAGATCCCTGTGGAACACCACTGATCACTGTCCTCCATGCAGAATGTGAACCATTTACAACCACCCTTTGCCTTCTGTGGTCAAACCAATTCTGGATTCACAAAGCAAGGTCTCCTTGGATCCCATGCCTCATTACCTTCTGAACGAACCTCACATGGGGAAACCTTCTCAAATGCCTTACTAAAATCCATATACACCACATCCACTGCTCTACCTTCATCATTGTGTTTTGTTACATCCTCAAAGAATTCAATCCGGTTCATAAGGCACGACCCGCCCCTGACAAAGCCATGCTGACTACCCCAATCAGATTATGTCTCTCCAAATGGTCATAAATCCTGCCTCTCAGGATCTTCTCCAACAACTTGCCCACCACTGAAGTAAGACTCACTGGTCTATAATTTGCTGGGTTATCTCTACGCCCTGTCTTGAGCAAGCGAACGTTTGCAACCTTCCAATCCTACGGTACTTCTCCCTTTCCTATTGATGATGCAAAGATCATCACCAGAGGCTCAGCAATCAGTGCCAGTTTACTAATCAATCCTATTTTCCCTGCAATCTAATTGTTCTCCAAGGTTCTACATACTACAATCAATTTCAAATGGCTAAGTACACCTATCAACTGACATGTCTTTGGGATATGGGAGGTATGTGAAATAGCGGGGGTGGGGAAGAGAGTTAAAAAAGAGGAACCCATGCGGTCACAGCAGGAATATGCAAACAGGTAACAAAGATTAGGATTGAACCAGAGTGGCTAGAGCTGAGGCCAACAGCTCCACTGGCTTCATGCACTATGCTGCCTCTAATAAATCTGTACAATTAGCTGACCACCTAACTACCTGCAGCGGAAGGGGAAGAAGAATTCAGAATGTATTAGAAATTTCTGAACTGATCTTGACCACAACAATTTTTTGCACTCACCAAGTTCACTCTCCTCACTTTCTGAAGCTGGCTCTGGAGATGAAGGTGGTGCTGCCTTCTCTTCTGTGTTGGTTTTCTGTAGAAATTCAAGTCATTTAGTTCTGTGCTGTTTACAACAACATCTATACCCACTTACACACACAAGAAACATCAATATCATTTTACAGCACACAGATTACTCTTTTCACACAATCAAATACTGATTTCCAGTTTAATACAAACTGTTTTATTTCTCTCCTTTTTGATGTTCTCCTCCACTACCTGAGAAATTCTGAATGGTAAGATTATGACTACTCATTCAACTACTTCTCCACCTTATCTCCTGTTCTCCTGCCCTCTAAGCTTAATTTTTCCACAGCTCAATACCCAGTCATTCCCCACTGCCCTGCTAAATTCCCACTTTTCTGTGGTCTCTCTCATTTTCCTTTGTAGCTTTAACTCATTAAAATGACAATAATTCTGTCCCTATTCATTTCACCTGTTGCCAAAACCTGCACCGATTTTAAATAATCCGATTTCACTATTCTAACTCTCCCATACTTATCATCCAATCTTGATAAATTTATCCCAGGTAACTGGACTCAATCTAAAGCAGCTACTGTCAATCTCCCATCAGACACTGCCTGACACGAACTCCTCCAGCAGTTTGGTTTTTGCACCAAATTCCAGCATATGCGGCATCTTGGTCTATTTATGCTATACAAAACCCTAATGCACACCAAGTCCTAGTCACTTACTCCACTTGTACTCACTCATCTAAAAGAAATTCAGTCTGGGTGGGCGTGCTCACTGGTTGACATGAACTGCCTAGGCCAACAGGCGTGTATCCATCCTGTATTGCCTACAACTCTAAACTGATGGTTGGTTAAGCAACACCTCCTTAAATCCCAAACATCTTTCTCTCTCCTGTATCCAAGCCCATTATTTGTCCTTTCCCTTCCTCTTCCCATTCTTTAAAACCTTCAATGGTAATGCATCTATTTTGCTAAAGCTACTGTGAAGTCCCATGAAACTTTTACTATTTAAAAAGGTATCTAGGTTATTGTCACCACCTTCACAATTGAATTAGTGACAATTTAATCAGTTCATGCAAAACGGCATCAGGGGAATCTTGAAGGTTCTTCTCAACTGACAATATTTTTATTACCATACTGACTTGCAACAAAGCACACTCCTACATGAAACCTCACCCTCCTGTGACACATGCAGTAGCCAGATTTCAAGTGCATGCTAATGATAAGCATCAGGATTATGTGACCTAGCTAACTGATCCTTGTCACACATGTGCACACTTCTAGCACAGACTCTTAAACTCTGACAAAAGCAGGGCACGAGTACAAGCCAATTTACTTTCTCTAGAGTTGAGAAGCCACGGTTACAGCTGGAATCAATAAGCTCATATTACTTCAGACATACTCTGCTGTTGAAGCTAGGAAGATAACGAGTATGACAAACCTTTATAAAATTATTGATCATCTTGCCTGGATGGGTATCACGCTACGGGAAGCATTTCATGGTCTTAGAGAGCCTGCAGAGTAGGATTTAGGACAGGTACTCGGGATGAGGGATTCGTGTGTCGTGCATGGAGATGCTAAGTTTTTTCTGAAGAAGCGGAGCACAGAATTGCTCAGATCTATCAAGTTTTTGATCTACAGAAACTTCGTATAATTGCATAAGCCACTTTGTGGGGAGAAATAAGAGTGATGATGGAAATGGATGCAATAATCATGCCCAAAAGGGAACTGCACATGCACTTGAAACCGGAAAAAATGCAGAGCTATGTGAAAGTATTTAATTGGACAGCTGCTTTAACAAAGATAACTGGCTGAAGAAGTTTCTTTTTTCCTGTGCTGTTTGATTGCGTGAAAACCATGGATTTTCCCGCTGTACCCAAAAACACTATTTTCCTTCTAGTTCTGAACAGATTTGGAGAAACTTACTTGCACAACCAACAACTTCTAGTGCAGAAGCCACAGATTATGCAGAAATACAAGTCAATGTACAAAAAACAACTATATAAACTATCACAGTTTAGCCCCTTGATAACTGCACTGCCCTTGGTAAGATTCATTGTGCCATCTAGGATACTACATCCATCATGGCAAAAAAAAGCAAATCAAATTTCACATTGCTTTTCTACCTTCCACTTAAATAGTAAAACGTCAACTGATTACACCAGGTTCAATTCACAACTGTTCCCCCTCCCTTGCCTCCACAGCACGAGAAACTGGTAAGAATTCTCAACAGTACCAAATGGCTCCCAAGAAAACAAAGGACCATCTATTTTCAAAACCTATCCTCCAACCTGATCAATGGTACAAAACCTCTTAGGAAAGAAAACCAGCTCTCCTAGCTTGGGAGAGAAAGCAAAAATTCTCCTGGAAGACACAGCCATTAGTTTCAACATTCACTGACTAAAATATCGGGTACCTTCGGTGACTCTGTGAATTCCGGATGTTCTGCCTGTGGGGGGATAGTTGCTCCCATACTGCAAAGAAAATGGGATAATATAATTCTTAAAACATCAAAAATGACACTAAGTGAGTGCAACATTGATACCATGCCTCACTTCATCCAAGGCTTTAGAAACACTAGCTTATGATGCCTGCTCCCCTTCACCACACTCCCACAACTGCAAATTAATAACCCAGTAAAATCATGTGGAATTAGCTCAATTTAATAGGATTATTTCATTTTATTATCTCAGCAATGTTTCTTAAAACAGATGTCTGCAATAATTATGAGAAGTTGGCATCTTTTATGTAAAACATCCAAAGATGCTTCATGGGACGGCCTCAGATAAAATAATTTGACAGAGACAACTAATACAGGATATGAGATGTCAGGAGTTAATCCCAGTGCTAGCTCACTAAAGACTGAGGCAATAGGTGTGATGAAGGACACTGGAGATGCATAAAAGTCACCTTGGGAATCTTTACTATGAGTAAAGACGACGTTAAATAAAAGCCAACATCAAACTGAAATGAAATAAAATCAAACTTTTATAGGCTGAAAGTTTAAAGGGAAAGAACTTGTAGGATTTGAAAATAAGGACAAGAAAGATCCAAGGTTCATCTATTCCCAGCCCACTGTAGGTCAAAATAAACAAACAGACGAAAATGAAAAAGAAGAATTGCATTTAAAACAATAACTTTCAGGACCTTAACTCTGCGATGAACTGTCTGAAGCCCAGCTGCGAAAGGAGGGGGTTGGGCATGGGGCTAGCAACATGGGAAGACAACAGCTACAAATATCCCTTGACAAACCTATTGACTTTCCACAGGCACTGTGAATAATGTTGATTTTCCTCCGTCTAGCCCAAGGACACAAGACCAACTGTAGTCTGCACAACGTCAGCCCAGCAGAAATTGACCAACGCTGCACAGGTGCAGCGTTTTTCTCAATTTTGTTCTATTTCTATCAATTCTAATTCAATTCCATTTGCCAACCTCCCACAAAAATATCAAGACTAACATTTTTGTTTCCAAATGCAGTTAAAGTTCACAATCGTAGAGCTAACATTCCAGGCAAATTCATGTTCCATTAAAATACTATCAGAAAGAGAAAGGAGGCATCTACCAGCTCTTCTGATCTGAAGAAAAAGGAGACATGCTGGGGAAGATACACAATAACCTAAAACGTTCTGCATGTTATAGAGTTCTAATGGAAGTCCCTACACAAGTGGTTCTACTGATTATATTTTAATCCATCATTTGTTCAGGATAGCATCGATACAAATCAGAGTAGAAGGCTACTGATCAGCATGGGAAAAAGACTGGAGAAATTGACTGCAAGGCAGAAGAACAGATCAAGATGAGATGCAGCCTTTTGGGAGGGGCAATGGGGATAATAGACAAAAATCAAGGAAAAAAAGATACATCTTTCATGACCTTAGCTCTGTCATGGACAGTCCCAACCCCGGCTGTGAAAGGAGGAGGGGTGGGCATGGGGCTAGCAACCCCATCTCGTGAAATCCCAGTGCTACAGAAACGCCAACAGAAGCTCCCTTTTTAATCTTTATCCACTGAAAGGGTAATTTACAGTAATAAGTTAACCTTGGTAAGTGGGAGAAAACTGAGGCATCTGGCAGACGCACATCTCAGTCACTGAGAGTGTCCACACTGACAGAATGAGATCAAGATGGAACATGAACCACCCTGCCACTTCTGAAAGTTATAATTCTAAAGGCAAATATAACAAACACAAGCAGATCACATGAACAGCAAAGTTGGTAATTGGATAATGTTACCAGCAATTGTGCAGTGAGAAGTTTTGCCTACCCAAGGCAGATGAGGCCTTGGTGTAACTTTTCATCCTAAAGGCAGCTGTTGCCAGAAAAGGTGTGGGAGGTGGGGTGAAGAATACGGTGACTAACCAATTAATCAATATAGACTGAAGAGTTGATGAAACCATTCTGCCCATTTCTGTGAATGCTTATCATACACAAGTTAGTATACAACCAATCAGCAACAATAGGAAGGGTCAAGAAAAAAGAAACGCATGCTAAACCCAACTGCTTAGATTCAGAATGGTAAAACTACCCCCAACTTCCAGCATTGGGGTCACGTATTAAAATTGTACAATGCACAAATTCTTAAAAATAAAAACAGGGTCTGTACAGAACTTTGTCAAAGCTACAAGCAATTTGACTTAACCAGTTTTCCCCCCATCCTTTATTAATCAACCAGCTGCCTTAATCCTGGAAATTTCATTGCATTCCCTTTCATCAATCTTCCTGTCTACCATTTTTAACAAATCTTTGCTAATCACTGTTTTGGGCTGTTCACTTCAATCTGTTAAAACTGTGTTAATTGCGTTAATTTTTTTTTCATCCACACTAATTAAAACCTTATTTTCATTATTGTTATCTTTTCCATCCAAATAAGTGCACTTTGACAAAATTACTCATTAACCGTAAGTCTGCCAGGCAACTGCTATTGATGGATGATATACTTAAATCTAACAGCACCTAATAACTGGACACCCAGCCAGTATATTAGTATCCACATTCCAATGGCATTACGGCTAAGCTACAGATGCAGACGATTAAATTTCACTAGGCATAAACCAGATTGAATAACATCTTGCAGTTAAATTCAGCGCAGCCAGATTACACATCAAAAAAAACCTATAATTGATTCTTCCATCTGATAAAACACACTAGTATAATTTAGTGGTGGAAAAGCATGAACGATGCGATTCTATTCGCTTTGAAATGAAAAGATCAAAGTACAGAAATATTGCATTTGACATGGGCTCAGTAATGAATTAGGTAAAGTAATAGCAGAGGAAATTGATCGCAGGACCATGGTTCGGGGCAAACAAAAATCAGCCACAGCTGATTGCAATAATTCTTCACTAGATACACATCAGAGGAGGAGAATCTACACTGACATGACCATTGTCCACAGCAGCCAGCATCATATGAACACGATGGACAGGTTAGGCTTGTATCCACTGGAGTTTAATGGGGTGGGACCTGACTGAAACATGCAAGGTGCTAAGCAATCCTGTCAATCTGGATGTGCAGAGCTTGTTTCAACTCGTAGGAGAATCTAGAATAAGGAATTTTATTAAAAATAAAGTAGCACCCATTTACTATAAAAGATGAAGCTCTTAAATACCTCAGAGGTCATGCAGTACTGTGAAAAAGTCTTAGACACACGTAAAAAAAATTCTGAAAAGTGGAGAAGCTTTCAAAAATAATGAAAAGTTTTTAAATTTCAAAAAAATTACCATAAAGAGCAGTAAATAGTGAAAAAACTAAATCAAATCAATATTTGGTGTGATCACCCTTTGCCTTTAAATCTGCATCAGTCTCTTAGGTGCACTGTCATGCATCTTGGAGAACTCGCTACAGTTCTGCAGATCTTGGCTGTCCTGTTTGCTCCTGCCTCTCTGAGTAATCCCAGACAGCCTCGATGATATTGAGATCAGGGCTCTGTGAAGACTATACCATCTGTATCATCAGAACTCCTCATCCTTCTTTTTACTGAAGATAGTTCTTTATTACCTTGACAGTGTGCTTGGGGTCATTGTACTGCCGAGGATTAAGTTGGGACTGGTCAGATGCCTCCCTGCTGACAAACACAAAATACTCTGCAGATGCCGGGGTCAAAGCAACACTCACAACATGCTGGAGGAACTCAGCAGGTCGGGCAGCATCCGTGGAAATGATGAGTCGACGTTTCAGGCCGGAACCCTTCGTCAGGACTGTAGGGGGAAGGGGCAGAGGCCCTATAAAGAAGGTGGGGGAGGGTGGGAAGGAGAAGACTGATAGGTTCCAGGTGAAAAACCAGTAATGGGAAAGATAAAGGGGTGGGGGAGGTGATAGGTAGGAAAGGTGAAGAAGGAATAGGGGAAAACATAATGGGTAGTAGAAGGAGGCAGAACCATGAGGGAGGTGATAGGCAGCTGGGGGAGGGGGCAGAGTGAAATAGGGATAAGGGAAGGGAGGGGAAGGAATTACCAGAAGTTGGAGAATTCTATGTTCATACCAAGGGGCTGGAGACTACCTAGATGGTATATGAGGTGTTGCTCCTCCAACCTGAGTTTAGCCTCATCATGGCAGTAGAGGAGACCACGTATGGACATATCCAATGGGAATGGGAAGCAGAGTTGAAGTGGGTGGCAACCGGGAGATCCTGTCTGTTTTGGCGGACAGAGCGGAGGTGCTCGACGAAGTGGTCCCCCAATCTGCGTCGGGTTTCACCGATGTAGAGGAGGCCGCACCAGGAGCACCGGATGCCTCCCTAATGGTATTGCATGATGGATGAGAACCTGCTTGTACTTCCCAGCATTGAGGATTCCATTAATTCTGACCAGATCACCAACTCCATTTACAGAAACGCAGCCCCAAACTTTCAGGGAACCTCCATTGTGCTTTGCTGTTGGCTACAGACACTCACTCCACAGCTCTTCTACAGACAAATTGCCTCCTGTTTGAGCCAAGAATTTCAAATTTTGACTCGTCAATCCAGAGCTGTTGCTGCCGTCGCCCAGCACCCGGTCCGTGTGTTTTTGTGCACAGGTGAGTCTCTTGGCTTTGTTTCCACTTTGGAGAAATCGCTTTTTGGCATCAACTCTCCCATAAAGACCACTTCTGACAAGACTGCTCTGGACTGTGGAGGGATATACTTGGGTTCCAGTGGTTCCTGTCAGTTCAAAGCTGATAGCAGTGCTGGATTCTTCTGATTTAAAAGGGACATCAATTTGATGTAGCTCCTGTCTGCTTCACTCTGTTTCAGTGGCTAATCACTGCAGTTTTGGTGCTCAACCTTGCCCATTTCTTTGTGCTTCTTCAAGAGAGCTTGGACTTTTGAGAATCCTGTCTGCCACAAAATTTCTGCTTGGGAGAGGCCTTGCTGATGCAGGATGACCATCTTGTGTCTTGTTACTATGCTCACTCTTGCCATGGTGTAAGAACTGATGATTTGAAGGTTAAACTGTCATATCTGCCACACACTCACCTTTTAGTTTGGTTGTCCAGTTTGATTCCTTCTACACCCATTTCTGTTTGTTAATCAGTTTAATTCATTCAACTCATTATGTCATTGATCATTAGCACCTGTTTGTTATCTTTGTTTAATCGTGCACTGGGCTGAACACCTACAAAGTAATCAAGTTTTTATTTACAAAGTGGTCTATTACTTAATATGTTGCTTTCTTTAATGAAATACAAAAAAAACATTTAATTTTTTTTTTGAAAATGAATATTTGGAAATCTAAAACTTGCGCTTTTCTACTTGACGTAGTAATACAGAGGACAGAAAAATAAACATCTGAAACAAAATTTATATTTAAAAAATAATCCAGGGTGCCTAAGACTTTTGCACAGTACTCCAAATCATTAAACATTTTTAAAGGTATAAAAATTAGAAGGCAATTGATGAGAAGGGGGTGAAATGCAGAATTGAAATTACAATCAGATCAGGCACGGTCTCATTGAATGGTGCTGCAGCCCATCTTTTTCCCCCCAATTCATATGTTAGCATGCATTTAATTTTTTAAATAGGCATTTGGAAAGTATGCAAAAAATAAGATAATAATCACAACCATCAAGCATTAATGTAAAGGGATTCAAATCCATGACTACCTGCATCACCTGAGGCATAAGGAAGTCACAATGCAGTTGCAGAGGATTTTGGTGAGGGTGTTTAGAGTTTTGCATACAATTTTGGTCATCCCACTACAGTATAGATATTGTGAGAGGGTGTAGATGTTCATCACAATGCTGCCTGGATTATAGAGTATTAGCTATAATTAGGTTGGATAAATTTGGCAAACAAGTGAAAATCTGCAAATGCATAAACTTGGATTTGTTTCTCTGAAGTATGGGAAGCTGAGGAGAGGAGGCCTGATAAGATAAGGTTATCATATTGTGTTTTCTTTTATGCTGCAACAGATCTGGAGTAACAATTATTTTGTTCTCCTTCACATTTGTGTACTGGAAATGACAAACAATATTGAATTCTGATGTTTAGTCTGAAAAATCAACTGCATGCTTTTATGCTTTGGGCTGCCGCCACATGATTGACTGATTAGATATTCGCTTTAACAAGGTGTACAACTGTACCTAATGAAGTGGCCACTGGGTGCACGTCCTTTAATAATAAACTCGAACTTTAAACCATGAAAAGAACATGGCTGAATTAGATCAAGATTTCAAGAAATGGAGGAAGAGACAAAAGTAAACAAAACTAGACTGACAGATCAGAAGACAAAGATCAAGTGTACTCTGCCCAGAACAGCAAATAGGCTGAACAAAATCAACATGTTTTAGGAAAATGGGCACACAACCCTCTATTTATGTATTGTGCCAACAGCACAAGAAATGACACTGATACAGGCAAGTGGCTTTCAATCTTTCAATGAAAATCTACTGCTTCAATGGCTCCATTCCGTACCCACTCATCAAAGATGTAATCGGTTTGAAATGTCACCCCCGTTTTCAAAGACATGCATTTACTTAACTTAGCAATAAATTCTTACAGCAACTTCCAGAACATGAACCAAATACCCTTCCGTCTGCTGAAGATAATTTACTAATATTTTGATTCAGAACAAATTCTCTTCTTCCAGTGATCTACACCAAATACAATTCAGTTTAAAAAGGCAAATATTTTCTCTAATTCTTAGAAGAGCCCCCATACCCATTACACAGGAAAATGGCTTGATACACAATCCTAACCCTAGTCTTTCTTTCCAAGGAATAATTCACCTCCAGATTTTGCCCAATACTGACAACCAACCTAATCTAGATGATCACAAACACAGACCTGAAATTTACACTAGTAGTACACTGCATCAGGTTCATTAGTCCGAAAACTTCAAATTATCTCCATTATCTAACCAGTCATTTTACTTCTGAGAACTTTTATAAAGTGGCAAATTACACTGAAATAATAAATGCTCAGGTGTTAAATTTGTTCAGCTAGCCTACAAGTAAAAAGACAAAAGGTCTTAAAGGTTTTTTAAAATATAACAACTGAAAGTTAACATAAATTTCTATTATTCAGCTGAAATGTTAATGGAGGGCAGATAGTAAATAGTCATTGAAAACTACTACACAGAAACAGGCCCTTTGGCCCATCTAGTCCATGCCAAACCATTAAATTGCCTAGCCCTACCCGTTGAACTGCATCCAGACCATGTATCTATACAAACTTCTCAAATGTTGAAATCAAAATTACATCCACTACTTGCTCTGACAGCTCGTTCTACACTCTCACAAACCTCTTGAGTGACAAAGTTTCCCCTCAAGTTCCCTTAAACATTTCATTTTTCACCCATACCCCTTATTCAACCCTTCCTGAAAACTCAGGTCCTCCAGCTCCGGCAACAACCTTGTAAATTTTCTCTGTACTCTTTCAATGGAGTAGGTAGCAATGTTGAAGTTAAAATTACAAAATACAGAACAGGACTGACAGGAGAGATAATAAGATATTGGGAATTTACTTTCCTTAATTGGCGAGTCCAGAAACAAGGAAGGGTTTTCGGTTCAGCCATTGGCTAGAGGGGTAAAAGTCTCTTTGCATAGTTGGATATGTCACAAATTCTTTCTCAAATGGCTATAGTTGTTCAGTCATATATTAAAGGAAATTTTACACATATAGTCAAAGGATTTACAGCTTGGAGAAAAGCGGTTTGAGGCAACGGCTTGGCCACAAATTAAATGCGGGAACAGGGCAAAGGGACCCCAATTACTTTATTCACTTCTTCTCCTTCACCCCCCAAAAAGAAGATTTTAGAATTGGAGAAGGATACCGGACCAGAGAACGAGCCAAATGATGACGTCTGAACTACTTGCATTTATATGGCTTCTTTAATGCAGTAAACGGTCTCAAACTGTCTTAGCACATTCTAATTCTTAGTTTTCTGATCAACGTGGTCTTTAGCAGGTCTAATGCTAAATGTACAAATCCAAGCACATTGATGACTGAAGGTCGTCACTATAGAGAAAACTGCAGTGATATTAACAAATTAATCAAAGGATGCAAAAATATGGCAAATTAATACAATTGACCAATAATCAGATCATTCACCCTGTAGATTACAATTTAGAGCAGGGGTTCCCAACAGTTTTTATGCCATGGACCCCACCTACCATTAACTGAGGAGTCTGTGGACCCCAGGTTGTGAACCCCAGATTTAGAAAGTGCTTCTGTGTTAAAAACTAGAAGCAACGAAGGTTCAAAGATGGTTGGGGGAAGACTGTACTTTTCCATGATTTCTTGGTGTACGGAGAATCAAAGACCAGTGAAACATTAGCACTCTTATCTCGAAGATTAGGATATAATGATAGAACATATTATGACTATATAAAGCCCTGGTTAGAGCACACTTAGGCTAGCATGGAGCAAGTACACATTTTGAAACCAAGAGGGAACTTAAACAGAGACATGGTTATCTGGAGCTTAGAAGAATAAAGAATGACTTGAGCAAAAGTTCTGTTGCAACAAATAGGTCTGATTTGGTATTTATCAGTTGATGCATTTAGGACTTTGGGAGAGAAAGAAAAAAGGGCGGAAACCAAGTTAAAGATTTGACCTGCTCTACAAACAACCATTGATATTACATTATTGTTAATTTTAGATCCAATGTGATTAGATTTTTGTTAACTGAAGCCATAAAAAGGGACATGAAGCAACCAAAGTAGTTATACTTTAGTTACATTTCCTCAGTGATGCCCCCAGATACATTCCTTCTCGATGTTTCTGGATAAATGCTGATTCTACTGTCTAAAAAAGAATCAAACTATGACAACATGGCCTAATGAAAATAAGAGACCAGTTTTAGCCCTGTCAACGTTTGGACTTGTATAATCAGTTACTCACTGATTCAATTACAGATGCAAATCAGTCAGTTCATACAGTGCAATACTAGCCATTGTTTTGCAAAACTTCACGGGACTCTGATAAAATACTACTTGAAACTTTTAACTGTTTCTTTCCGCAGATGCACCTGATACAACTTCTAATGGTGGGAGGTGTTGGGAAAGTTTCTGAGGGGCATGGATAGATCGGATGAGTTAATTTGGCTTTGTACAAGGGAGATCATATGTCATAAATATGAATTTTTTATTTGAGGAAGTAACTAGGAAAATTGATGAAGGTCGTGTCGGTGTGTTTCCAGTGAATGTCAGTAAGGCTTTTGACAAGATCCCAGTGGTACGCTGGCCCAGAAGGTTAAAGTTGGCAAACTGGATCCACACAAACACGAGAAAATCTGCAGATGCTGGAAATTCAAGCAACACACATCAAAGTTGCTGGTGAACGCAGCAGGCCAGGCAGCATCTCTAGATCTCTAGGAAGAGGTACAGTTGACGTTTCGGGCCGAGACCCTTCGTCAGGACTAACTGAAAGAAGAGCTAGTAGGAGATTTGAAAGTGGGAGGGGGAGGGGGAGATCCAAAATGATAGGAGAAGACAGGAGGGGGAGGGATGGAGCCAAGAGCTGGACAGTTGATTGGCAAAAGGGATATGAGAGGATCAGGGGACAGGAGGCCTAGGGAGAAAGAAAAGGGAGAGGAGGGAAAAAACCCAGAGGATGGGCAAGGGGTATAGTGAGAGGGACAGAGGAAGAAAAAGCAGAGAGAGAGAGAGAAAAAGAATGTGTGTATATAAATAAATAACGGATGGGGTACTTCCGCTAATGCCCCACCTCCCCCTCGTACCCCATCCATTATTTATTTATATACACACATTCTTTTTCTCTCTCCTATTTCACCCTCTGTGCCACTCACTATACCCCTTGCCCATCCTCTGGGTTTTTCCCTCCTCCCCCTTTTCTTTCTCCCTAGGCCTCCTGTCCCATGATCATCTCATATCCCTTTTGTCAATCACCTGTCCAGCTCTTGGCTCCATCCCTCCCCCTCCTGTCTTCTCCTATCATTTTGGATCTCCCCCTCCCCCTCTCAAATCTCTTACTAGCTCTTCTTTCAGTTAGTCCTGACGAAGGGTCTCGGCCCGAAACGTTGACCGTACCTCTTCCTAGAGATGCTGCCTGGCCTGCTGAGTTCACCAGCAACTTTGATGTGTGTTGCTTAAACTGGATCCACAATCAGCTTTGATTAGTGGATGAGTAATCAGCAGAGTAGTGGTGGATGAATGTTTTTTTTTGGCTGGAAGTCTAACGAGTGATATACTGCAGGGACAGGTGCTGGGATCTTTGTTAGAACATTAGAAAGCTTCCAACAAAAACAGGCTATTCGGCCCAAATTCCTATTCACATAGTGTGTTGAACTATTCAACTAGACAGCTAAGTAGTTTGTTCCATGTGTCCATAACTCCATGTAAAGAAATGCTTCCTGATGCTAGTCTGAAGTCTCCCTTTAACCAGTCTCTACCAATAGCCCTGTGTCCTCATTGATGGTTTTGAAGTAGCAGCTGGCATCCACCTTATTTATGCCCTTAATGTTTGAACACTTCTATCACATCTTCCCTCATTCTACGTGTACATAGGCTAAAAAGATCTAATTCTTTCAATCCTTCTACATAGCTCAAACCCTGCAGACCTGGAATGAGTCTAGTCACCCTTCTCTGACCTCTCTCCAATGCCTTCACATCCCTTGCAAAATACAGAGACCCAAATTATTAGTAATATACAAA
This sequence comes from Mobula hypostoma, assembly GCF_963921235.1. Classification (NCBI taxonomy): domain Eukaryota; kingdom Metazoa; phylum Chordata; class Chondrichthyes; order Myliobatiformes; family Myliobatidae; genus Mobula; species Mobula hypostoma. Next base: position 102,124,025 of record NC_086107.1, read on the forward strand.
TGAATTGGATGAGAACACAGATGATTTGATTATCAAATTTGTAGACAATACAAAATTGGTAGAACTGTGGGTTTTTGAAGTTTATCTAAGTATACATCAAGACATAGATCAACTGGCAAGTTGGGTGTAGGAATGGCACATACAATTAAGTCCAAATAAGAGCGAGGGTATGCATGTTGAGAGGTCAAATTCTGCAAGGACAATAACAGATATCTCATTCAGACCTTGGGGTTCAAGTTCGTGGCTCCCTGAAGGAGCTGAGACAGGTGGATAAGGTAGTGAAGAGAGGCGGTCGGTATGCTTGCCTCCATGGGCCGAGGCATTGCTTTACACGAGTTGGGATATCACACTGCAGCTGTACAAATATTAGCTGGACACACTGGGAGTAGTGTGCACAGTTATGGTCACCAAAAATAGGGCGTGGCAGCAATAAAGCGTCCAGAAAATATTCACAATGACATTGCCTGGAATGGAGGACTGTGGCTATGAGAGATTAGATATCCTGGATTTATTCTCTCTAGAACGTAGGAGCCCGAGGAGTACCCTTACACAATTCTGAGTGCAAATTAGTCATTCTTCTTCTCAGGGTAGGAGGGTCCAGGATGAGAGGCAGGACACCTTTATATACTTGGACCAGGGAAATAATACTGGGGAGGAGGAAATGGCAGAGAAATTAAATAAATACTTTCCACCTCTCCAAGGAAACCCCCCTGGAAACCTGAGAGCTAAATGGTGTATGTGGTGGCATTGTTAATGTTTGGTACAGGCAAACTTGCAACAGAAAGAGTGTGGCTAAAATTCACCAGATAGATACACAACTTAGTGCATGAAGAGATGAATAAAGCAGACTGGGTCTATGCTAGCTGAGGTTCAGAAGATAGAGAGGCGATATCATTGCAACCTACAGGAATGTTTTCCCTGGCGACTGCATTGATCCAACGGTCAGTTTAAAAACTGCCATTGGCCATTCAGTACAAAGGAAGAAATTTGCTGGATGTCGACATCTCAGAAGATATACCTTGGGCACAACAAACTGATGCACTCACGAAGAAGGCACTCCAGAGGCTGTACTTCATCAGAGGTTTGAAGAGGTTCAGCACGTCAAAGCCCCCGGCAAATTTACACAGATGTACAGTGGAGAGAGTTCGAACTGGTTGCATCGCTGCCTGATACGGAGACGCCAACCGACAGGATCGCAAGAGGCTGCACAGGGTTGTATACAGCCAGCCCCATCGCTTTGGGCACCACCATCGCCTCTTCCCAGTAACACTATAAGAGAGTCACAGGAGCCTGGAAAACTCCCACTGAACGTTTTGCAGCAGCTTCCCCCTCCACCACCAGAGTTCTGAAAAGTCCACGAACACTACCTGACCATTTCTCTTTCACGCTACTTACAGTAACTTAATAGTAGTTTGATGTTTCACCTTGCACTACTACCACAACAAATTTCAAGACATATGTCAGGGGCAGTGAACCTGATTTTTGAATATTTGCAATGTTCTACATACCCAAAGGGGGTGTAGGGGCTAATTCAATGCAAACCCTTTTTTTGGGGGAGTATTAAAGAAAGATAAGGGAAATTATTAGCTAAATTACCAGACATGGTCCAACTAAACGCTACGAGAAGCTGAAAGGCTAACTCCTGCTTCTTGTGGGCAAAAAGTACATTGAGTCCTGAACTCTAGCATGCCTGTTCCCCACCCAGCCACTCCCTTAACCCCGCTTCCCTCTCCCTCTCGCCCTGTTATTGCTCTCACCACCCCCACCCCTCAACTCAACCCTCACCCCCACCCCCACCCCTCCACCCTACCCCTCACCCTCACCTCTCCAGCCACTCTTTGAAGAAGCGCAGCTCGGCCGTGTGCAGCACTTTCGGGTTCCCTCTGCAGTACTGCACAAAGGCGTCGAGATCGCGGAGTTTCTGCGGGTCCATGCTGCCAGCACCGCCGCTGCTTCCCCTTCGCCTCCCTCCACGTCCTGCGCGCACCACTCACTCACTCTCTCTCTCACTCTCTCTCCGCAGAACCTTCTGGAACTTGCTTTCCCGCCCGCTGCCAGCTCCGATGTCGGCAGTCCGCCCACTTCCAAGCGAACGGAACTACATTCCCACACCCGCCGTTTATTTTTAGCGGCGGCGCGGTAAAATTGGTCGCAAAATGCTGCAGATAATCGGCGCCTCTGAATTTTTTTAGAAGTCATTTAATGATTGGCAGGGGCCTGGACACCCCGCTGGCTGGCTCCTGACAGTTGACCTTCCGTGACCTTCGGACCAGCCAATAGCCACTCAGCATGGCGTAATTCCTGACCAATGGAGGTGAGGGTAGGGTGCGGTGACGTCACGGCAACGCGCCCGGGCCGAGGAAGGCCGAGGGGGAAACCAGTCCCGTGCGCTGGGGAGTGTGGGGAACGTGTGGCACCCTTTACCTTGATTTTTATGTTTAATGAGTTATAAATAAAGCTTAATAATGGTTCCCCAAACAGTAATAAACTTCGGCTCGGCTATAAAGAGTCTCAGGATTAGAGGTTAGATTCTCTGACGATGCATCTGTTGACGTGTATGGAGCAGAGCCCGAGGACTGGCGGCCTCATTTGGGATAAATCTGGGAGTCAGAGTCAAAACTTGCAGCTTTCTCAGTTTAAAAGGGCCGTTGCAACCGAGGGAAGCCCGCACGGTTGACAAAGACGCCGGCTTCAGCCCTGTCTGGGCTCCATAGAGGCCGAGTGGCCGGCGGAGTTCCTCCAGCATGTTGTGTGGGTCGATGGCGACCAACCTCGGGTGCTGCCCCGTGTGTCCCCGTTGACCGTCTGGTTTCCCTCCGGTTGCCTCCCGCAGCCGGAGCGTGGAAAGATCCGCGTGCAGACTTAACAGTTTAGCACAGGGCTAGACGGGCCGAATGGCCTGCGGCTGCGCCGTGGTGCACCGTGACACTATTCCAGGGAGGTCGTGGTGTTCGGTTAATTGGCTGCTCGAAACGGCGTGTGAGTGAGATGTAGAATCTGCGGGGAGGAGGGGTAAGGAAGTCTGCTAGAGCTGCTGTCCGGACACCCGGGTTCAATCCAGACGTTGGCTGTTGTCTGTTTCTTTTCTCTGTGACTGTGCGTTGACTTAAGTTTCCTCTCGTATCACAATTACTGGCTGCTGTAAATTACCCCAAAAGTTTGTAACTGGTAGAACCTGGGAGGAGGGAGAAGGGGAGTTGACAGGAATCAGGAGAGACCAGGTTTGTACTGTGACACTGTAATTTCCTTTAGGGTCAATAAAGGATCTATCTAGCTCTTTAAGACAGTATACACTCCCTGAGTTGAGGTGGCTTCACAATATGTCATAAGGCATGATAATAGCGGCTAATACAGGTTGCATCACCTTTCACGGTCTGATTGAGATGCGGGGGGTAGTCATAAAAAATCAATTAAAAGTACTTCTGAGCAGTCCCTGATCTGAATGTTGACATTGATTTCTTTCTAATGATGCTGCCTGATCTATGGAGCTTTTCCAGCTTTTTCTGTTTTAATTTAAAAATTTTTAATTTCTCTTAACTTTCTCTCAGTAACAGACATCACAGTAAAATACTTGCAAATATGGAAGATAATAGGGTCCAAATGCAAAATTAAGTAAATTTATTATCAAAGTACATATATGTCACCATACACAACTATGAAAATTATTTATTTATTGAGATACAGCACAGAATAGGTCCTTCTGGCCCTTTGAGCTACACTGCCCAGCAACCCCCGATTTTAATCTGAGCCTAATCACAGGACAATGTACAATGACCAATTAGCCCACCAACTGGTACATCTTTGGACTGGGAGGAAACCAGAGCACCCGGAGGAAATGCATGTGGTCACAGGGAGAACATACAAACTCCTTACAGGCAGAGGCAGGAATTGAACCCCATTCGCCCGTACAATAAAGCGTTGTGCTAACCATTAGGTTACCATGTTTTCTTGCGGGCATACTCAATAAATCCAATAACCATAATAGAATCAATGAACAACTGAGCCAATAGTGTGTAAAAGACACCAAACAGTGCAAATACAAAAAGAAAGAAAACAAAGAAATAAATAAGCAATAAGTATCATGAACATGAGATGAAGAGTCCTTGAAGGTGAGTCCATAGGTTGAGGGAACAGTTCAGTGATAGGAAGAGTGAAATGGTTGAGGGGGCTGTGGATACCGTAGATGCTGAAAATTGGGGACAATAGAGGAGAAAATGCCCAGAGGGTCAGTCAGCATCTATAGAGTAAGAAACAACACTTTGGGCTGTTGACTTTTTGATAATGACTCAGAAATGTTAGAGTTAAACAAATGTTCAGATGCAGAAAAAGAATATGGAAAGAATACAAAGTGAAGGATGGGAGATACTAAATCATAAAAAATGAATGAGCTGAGTGAAAGAGGGTGATAAAGGAGTAAGTCAGATCTGGTGACATTTATCAAGGAAAGATGTGACAATGAAATGAAGTTTTGATGGAAACAAATGAAAATTTTAATCTCGGCTTTTCACCACATGATGTGGATGTAATTTCAAAACTTGTATCTAGTTTCTCCAACTCAATATCCTACTGTAACATTATTTGCTCCTATTATTACTAAATGTCAATTTTTATATTTTTTATAAAAACAATTTTCAAGTCAAGTCACTTTTTATTGTCAAAATCATTGCTTGGATTACTGCCTGGCATGACTGTGATTTTGTCAGCCCTTCTGAAACAGAAACTCTAGATGTGCCAGAGGAACTAAATGCTATTACATCAAAATAGATTTCAAGAAGTTTGATAGTACGGCATACTGTTTCACTTCTTTCGCTATCCTTTGTGTTATTGACTGGAATACTGTTCCTTGAATGCAACAATATTATTTCTCGGCATTTGATAACTCAGGGTTTTGCATTAGTGGCTTAACAGCAATGTGGCCAAATCCTTCTGATTTGCAGAGCTAATCTTGGAGTTGCAAATCCAGTCATTACTTGCTGGTTCAGGATTTGCCTTGGGGTCGACCAGCCATGTGCAGAATTAGAGCTTCAGGGTGTTGCTGTGAATGGACTGTAGAGTTTTATCATCATCCCCTTCCTCTTCACTGTCGAAAGAGTTTGGTTTATGGGTAATCCTGTAAAACAAATTTAAGTTAACAAATTTATCTTCTTGTGATAAGGTTCTGTTTTACCAGAAAAAAAATACAATAATTGTTTTTAAGTGCTAGTTTATGTGTACAGACAAAGTGAGAGCACAGAATCACAAACTTTAGTCATTTTAATGGCTCTTTATATTTTCTGTTCTTTAGGATGTGCAAACTGCCTCTACAGAAGATTTTCCATCATGCCGTCTGGGCAAAAGAACCTCCCCACACGTTACCTAGGGCAGCCTAGTCCCTTCACGCACCCCCATCTCCTCAGAACAGGTTAGTGGAAAAAACTGATTTGTTTCCTGGGGTTTTTCACGTCAAACAGTCAAGCCCACAAGGTCTGGCTGAGACCTTGGTGCTTAGAATGTTTCATTGCCGATTTCAATATTATGGTCCTGGGGGAAGGATATCTGAACACTTTGAATAACTGGGCTTATAGAGAACTGGATCTTGCACTACACCCTTAGGAAGTAGTGCCTTCAAAGATATTGCCAGGTGTAGCAGCAAAATTGATTCAAAAGCAAAACAAAACAGAGTTGTTATACTTGTGTGACACACCCACAGCTCCAACGATTGCCTCAGAGAGTCGAATTCCTTATTTTGATCCTTTATTAGCAATTAGCAAACATACAATTAAGCATTGTCAATCATTATCTCGGTGGTCAAAAAAGATACGACGTCCGTGGTCCCAAGCTACAGATTGCCACGAAATAAGCATGAATACGTAACTCATCCCCTTCACTTTTACCGCACTCCTACTGATGTGACTAGTTACACATAATAAACGCACAACACAGAATACGTGGCTCCTACACCAGGGAAAGGATTATTTAACTCACTTTTCAATGGTTCCATTTAATATCGGAGAATGTGTACAGTATACAATTTTTATGGACTTTGTAGCTTCTCTTGCATTTATTGTTTGTATTGGATTGTCTTTTACTAAATGTGATAAATTATGAAGTTCTGTTCTGGGCTTTATTTACCATGTGACTAGTGGGCAAGGCTCAGTGCTGGGACCCCAGTTGTTTACAATATATATTAATGACTTGGATGAGGGAATTAAATGCAGCATCTCCAAGTTTGCGGATGACACGAAGCTGGGTGGCAGTGTTAGCTGTGAGGAGGATGCTAAGAGGATGCAGGGTGACTTGGATAGGTTGGGTGAGTGGGCAAATTCATGGCAGATGCAATTTAATGTGGATAAATGTGAAGTTATCCACTTTGGTGGCAAAAACAGGAAAACAGATTATTATCTGAATGGTGGCCGATTAGGAAAAGGGGAGATGCAACGAGACCTGGGTGTCATTATACACCAGTCATTGAAAGTGGGCATGCAGGTACTGCAGGCGGTGAAAAAGGCGAATGGTATGCTGGCATTTATAGCGAGAGGATTCGAGTACAGGAGCAGGGAGGTACTACTGCAGTTGTACAAGGCCTTGGTGAGACCACACCTGGAGTATTGTGTGCAGTTTTGGTCCCCTAATCTGAGGAAAGACATCCTTGCCATAGAGGGAGTACAAAGAAGGTTCACCAGATTGATTCCTGGGATGGCAGGACTTTCATATGATGAAAGACTGGATGAACTAGGCTTATACTCGTTGGAATTTAGAAGATTGAGGGGGGATCTGATTGAAACGTATAAAATCCTAAAGGGATTGGACAGGCTAGATGCAGGAAGATTGTTCCTGATGTTGGGGAAGTCCAGAACGAGGGGTCACAGTTTGAGGATAAGGGGGAAGCCTTTTTGGACTGAGATTAGGAAAAACTTCTTCACACAGAGAGTGGTGAATCTGTGGAATTCTCTGCCACAGGAAACAGTTGAGGCCAGTTCATTGGCTATATTTAAGAGGGAGTTAGATATGGCCCTTGTGGCTAAAGGGATCAGGGGGTATGGAGGGAAGGCTGGTAGGGTTCTGAGTTGGATGATCAGCCATGATCATACTGAATGGCGGTGCAGGCTCGAAGGGCCGAATGGCCTACTCCTGCACCTATTTTCTATGTTTTCTATCATCCCTGGGCTGGTAATCGCAGGTCAAATTTTGGCGTTAAAAGTCTTCCTTGTCAACTGCAAGTGGGCTGGTTTTGTTCTCATTCTTAGTGGGTATGTCTGCACCGTAGAGCTGCCACAGTTGACTATTTAATAGTAAATGAAGAACCTGTAAGCAATTGATATTCAAAGATTCAAACTATCATATTTTAAAATGAAACTTAGATTTAAAGAGGCAATTCCTGTTTTTCTACAATGTAGCATATAACAATAGAAAGTCGCAGTGAAGGATGGATTATAAAATTACATAAATGTACAAACAGATCGTTTGAGCAAACTGGTCCACGCTGACATTTGTTTTACATGAGCTGGCTCTCATTCTGTGCTGACCTCAGCAGTAAGTTGTATTGCATCAAAAAAAGTTTCTGTATTTCTGAAACAAGAGAAGATCAACAATTGCTGGGAAATCCAAGCAAGACACACAAAATGCTGGAGGAACTCAGCAGGCCAGGCAGCATCTATGGAAAAGAGTAAACAGTCGACATTTCGCGCCTGCAGGACTGCAGGGAAAAAAAAATGAGGAGTAGATTTAAGAGGTGGGGGAGGGAAGAGAGAAACACGAGGTGATAGGGAGAGGGGTGAAGTAAAGAGCTGGGAAGCTGATTGGTGAGAGAGATACAGGGCTGGAGAAGGGGGCGTCTGATAGGAGAGGACAGAAGGCCATGGAAGAAAGAAGAGGGGAGCAGCACCAGAGGGAGGTGATGGGTAGGCAAGGAGATAAGGTGAGAGAGGGAAAGGGGGATGGGGAATCGTGTAGGAGGGGGCAGGGTGGGCCATTACTGGAAGTTCATGCCATTCTGCTTTTCTGCTTCATTCACAGGCGAGGTCACTCCCAGGTTGACACAGATAGAGTACGCACTGCGCCGGCACAAACTACTCAGTCTAATCCAGAAAGAAGCCAAGACCCTGGGAGCCTCTGACCACGCCATCGTTCTGCTGTCGCATCCCACTTACTACATGACAAATGACATCCCATTTCCGTTCCACCAGAACACCAACTTTCTCTACCTTTGTGGTTTTCAAGAGCCAGACAGCGTCCTGGTGCTCCACAGTGTTCCCGGAATGAGCCTGCCTTCTCACAAGGCCGTCCTGTTCGTGCCGAGGAGGGACCAGAACCGAGAGCTATGGGATGGCCCACGCTCTGGGGTGGATGGTGCTGTTGCTCTTACAGGGGTGGATGAAGCCTATAACACCGAGGATTTCCAGCAATATATGCAGAAGTTTAAAGGTTGGTTAACATCGAGCTCTCGCAGACGTAGAGTGCAAAGAAACAGATTGATGGTTTTGTAAAACGACAGGACTTGTTCCCAACCTGGGGTCCATGGCATTAAAAAAATGTTGGGAGCCCCTGTTCTAATGGAAATGCAACTGTCACACTAGGATGTTGCCCAGAAGGTGAAACACAGAGTAGTATGATACAATGTAGAGGAGCTCGACATCTCTCCTTTGCTGTTTCTGGCCTGGGAGAGCTCAGTGCAAAAACATTCCTCAAGCTTATTAGAAAGGACCCAGGTCTGACCTTTTGTCAATAGACTATAGGTGCAGGAGTAGGCCATTCGACCCTTCAAGCCAGCACCACCATTCACTGTGATCATGGCTGATCATCCACTATCAATATCCAGTTCCTGCCTTATCCCCATAACCTTTGATTCCGCTATCTTTAAGAGCTCTATCCATCTCTTTTTTGAAAGCATCCAGAGACTTGGCTCCCACAGCCTTCTGGGGCAGAGCATTCCATATATCCACCACTCTCTGGGTGAAAAAGTTTTTCCTCAACTCCGTTCTAAATGGCCTACCCCTAATTCTTAAACTGTGGCCTCTGGTTCTGGCCTCACCCATCAGCGGGAACATGCTTCCTGCCTGCAGCGTGTCCAATCCCTTAATAATTTTATATGTTTCAATAAGATCCCCTCTCAGCCTTCTAAATTCCAGTGTATACAAGCCCAGTCGCTCCAATCTTTCGACATATGACAGTCCCGCCATCCTGGGAACTAACCTTGTGAACCTACGCTGCACTCCCTCAATAGCAAGAATGTCCTTCCTCAAATTTGGAGACCAAAACTGCACACAGTACTCCAGGTGTGGTCTCACCAGGGCCCTGTACAGCCGTAGAAGGACCTCTTTGCTCTTATACTCAACTCCCCTTGTTATGAAGGCCAGCATGTCATTAGCTTTCTTCACTGCCTGCTGTACTTGCATGCTTGCTTTCAGTGACTGATGTACAAGAACACCTATTTCTCATTGTCAAAACATGTCATGCGAGGGCTTGGGCTCGGCAAACTTGAGTGAATCTCCAGAAGATGAAAAAGCTGATAATGCTATTTTGAGCTTTGGTTGATGAGTTCTTGAAGATGAAATCTGAAATTTGATTATATAAAAGACTTAAATGGTGCAAATGAGTTTAATTAGAATGGTATTGGGGGAAAGGTTTTTCCAGAGAGCAGAAAAGGGTAGGGGAATGTTTACTAAATTCTCTTTAAAGTTATGAGGCATGTATATGGCGAGAAATATAGGTACCAATGGTTGAGGTATAAATATAGGTATAAACCTATAAATGGTTGAGGCAGGTTCTATGTTGTCGTTTAAAGTTAAATTGGATAAATATATGGACAGGAAAGGAATGGAGGGTTATGGGCTGAGTGCAGGTCGGTGGGAATAGGATAGGGTAAGAGTTCGGCATGGCCTGTTTCCGTCCTGTAATTGTTATATGGTTACATGGTTATAAATGGCATCAACTTTACAAAATTGCCTTTAACCAGAGTTCATGAACTGGATAATTGGCAGGAGAGGGTGGGGGTGATCAGTGCATTTGTGTAGAACTTCGCTGGATTACAGGGAAAGAGGAGGGAAAATGGAGATTTGAGTGCAGGCACAGGCGTGGAAGCCCAAAAGACAGCTTCCTGTGCAACATAATTATTCATACATTATATCCTTGGTTCATTTTGGGTGAGGGAGAGGTTCACAGTTGTTGCTGTGGCTCTGAATCTAAAAGTAGTGAAAATAGAAAATGAAGTGTTTCTTTTTCAAAGATGCTGCTTGATCCGTGCGGTATTTGCAACATTTTCGGTTCCTAACATGGGCACCGTGGTAACATAGCGGTTGGCATGATGCTGTTACAGTTCAGGGCATCAAGAGTTCAGTCCTGCCATCCTCTGTAGGAATCTCTGTGTGTCCTGTTCATGGAATGCATTGGATTTTCACCAGGTAGGTTGGTCATTGCAAATTGTCCCGTGCTAAGTTAGGGTTAAAATGGGGTTGTCGGGGATTGCTGGGCAGTGCGGTTCGAAGGGCCTCTACAACACTGTATCTCTAAATAAACAAAATACTCTAGCACTCTCAGTCCCTACGCCTGGCTAAGTATGTCGTCATGTGACCTGTTATCCAGTAGACAAAACAGTGTCGGGGGAGCAGAGTTGTTAATTGTACAGGAAAAGAAACAATCAGCTCTTGATGAGCTGGTGCCTTCAGTTGTGGTGGATGCAAGACAAAACCTTGCAAGGAAATTTAACCTCAAACCCATATCCACCTGACTGCCAGCAGGCCAGGTCACTAATCCCACATTTTATCTCCTTATACAATTTAGTGTCAAATAATATTTGATAAATATCAAACAAAAGGTGTAATGTAGTATCATTGAATTATATGATGCAACGGTGAAGGAGGCTATCTGGAGCACGGATTTGACTGCTTTGTGGATGATAGAGGCGTAGGTAGTGCTGAGGAAGCAGGAAGGCTGCAGAAGGACTTGGACAAATTAGGAGAATGAACAAAGACCTGGCAGATGGAATACTGTGTAGGGAAGATAATGGTCGTGCACTTTGGTAAGAGGAATAAAGGCATAGACTATTTTCTAAATGGGAAGCAAATTCAGAAGTTGGAGGTACAAAGGGACTTGTTAGTCCTAATGCACTATTTCCTAAAGGTTAATTTGCAAGTTGAGCCAGTGGTGAGAAGGCAAGTGTAGTGTTAACATTCATTTCAAGAGGACTAGAACATAAAAGCAAGGACATTGGTCAGACATTTGAAATACTGCGAGCAGTTTAGGATCTGCTAAGAAAAGATGTATTGGCTTTGGAGAAGATCCAGAAGAGGTTTAGGAGAATCATCTTGAAAATGAAAGGGTTAACCTATGAGGAGTGTTAGATGGTTATGGACCGGTATTCACTGGCGTTTAGAGGAAAGCCCTGCCAAATATTGAGAGCCTAGACAGAGTGGACATGGAGAGAATGTTTTCATTAGTGAGGGTTTAGAATCAGAGCTTACAGCCTCAGGGTAGAAGGACGCCCCTTCAGACAGAGATGAGGGGAAATTTCTTTAGCCAGAGGGTGATAAGTTTATGGAATTCATTGCCACAGATAGCTGAATGGGCTAATTCTGCTCCGATGTCTTATGGTCTTATTTCTCCACTGAGTTTGTGACAGCTGTTTGGAAAAATAAATTCAGTCATTTCCAATGCTTAACTTGCCCCATCTACTGCACATTTTTACTCAGAGTATTTATCTCATTTTCTTGATATAAGTGCATGTTATTGTACTGATTGATGAACCTAGCCCACCTCCTTTGCCATTTCTTCTTCAGATGAAGGGTGGATGCTGTGGTACGACAATGAACCTTCGATCCATTCTGTGCTACATACAGACTATCTGCAGCCCCTTGTAGACACTAAGTCTAAGAGCAAGAATGGGGTCAAACCGGTTCAGACTCTTGTTCAGTATCTACGACTTATCAAGTCAGACACTGAAATAGAACTCATGAAGATGGCTGCAAAGATCACCTCGGAGGTAGGCTGATATGGAGATGTTGAGGAACTGGGAGCGCAGTAATTGTGTATTTTGAGGGGAAATGATTTTTACTTTTTCAAATCCTAATAGTTTCTTCAAATGAGGAATCCAGAATTGAGAGCCAGAAGGTTAATTACTTTCAAATATGATTGGGAATTCAGGATATTACCTAGAGGATATTGAAATTCTCGATATTTATTGCTTATCTATTTATATTATGTTTTCTTTCTTTTTGTATTTGCTGTCTTTCAATGATTCTGTTATGGTTATTATTCTATAGGTTTATTGAGTATGCCCACATGTCAATGAATCTCAGGATTTTATGTGGGGACATATATGTACTTCAATAATAAATTTACTTTGAACTTTAGAGAGGGAGGAAAATGTGCAAATTGTTACACGAGAAGTTATTGTGCCGAATGTGTGAGTTGAGTTGAAGAAAAACTAAATGAATACATGAAAGGAAGGAAAAGTGGCTGTGTTAATGAGAAGCTCCTCTGGGGCATTAGTGCCAGCAGAGGTTAGTTGATTGAATTGTCTATTATCATTACTTTAAATACTATGTAACAAACCTTAAGGCACAGGCCTTCAGTGCAATGTTTTCCTTCATATTGTCTCCACCTGTATTTCCCTGTGTTACGACGGACGGTGAGAGTCAGTAATTCATTTAGTCATCTCACGATCCCCCATCCAGGCACACTATTTCCAACATGGATTCATAAATTCCAGGAGCAAGAACCCGAACAGATTTTCTCTTCCCTAATCCAAGGGCCAGTGAAGCCAGTTATAGCAGCCCCAACAACAGGGCGACTAACTCTCCAAAGACTGGCAGCTGTGACTTACAGCTTCCTCATATTTGTTTCCACAGGCATGTTATTTAATTATTACAAAAGAGAATCCTTTCATTCAAGAATCTATAGCGAAGTCCACTGTATGACCTACCTTACTTGTAAATTCACCCCAATAAGGAGAACTTTATACTTCCTGGGACTTTAGATTATGAGGACATGCTGTCCTCTTTTATTGTCATTTAGTAATGCATGCATTAAGAAATGATACAATATTTCCTCCGGTGTGATATCACAAAACACAGGACAGACCAAGACTGAAAAAACTAACAAAACCACATAATTATAACATATAGTTATAACAGTGCAACAATACCATAACTTGATGAAGAAGTCCACGAGCACAGTAAAAGTTCAAAGTCTCTCAAATGTTCCACATCTCACGCAGACGGGAGAAGGAAGAAAAACTCTCCCTGTCATGCCGACCACAGTCCAACTCTGGGTCATCCGAAAACTTCGAGCTCTGATCAGCTCTCCGACACCGAGTACTGAGCGCCATCTCTATCCAAACAATTCGACCTCCTTCTTGGTCGCCAACAGCAGGCAAAGCTGGGGATTTTGAGGCCTACCCTCCGAAAGATTCCTAACCGCACAGTAACGACAGCAGCGAACGAGCGTTTCAGAAATTTTTCCAGATGTTCCTCTGTGCTTTCACATCCATTCTCCATCAAATCAGAATTGTCCACGGCCCCTATTTAACAGAAACAATATCATTTTTTATCGGAGGGCTGCACACGCGGGGCGCGCTGCTTCTCTCTCCTCCCGCCTTTGAACTGCCTTTTGATTCAGTGTAGCTGGGCTTCCCATACACACCACAAAATAGAGTGGGTTTTGTACAAAATTCTAAGCACACAGTGTGTGGAATGAAGCTCAATGAGGTAGAAGCCTCAGGAACTATATATGTATAGGAATAAATCCCGCTCCAGAACAAGTACACACACTTAGACATAAAGCAGGTAAGCAGCCAGCGTCTACTGTATGTTTCCAGCAAAGAGGACATCAGTTTTCGTTGACTATGTTGAGGCAAGAGGCTGACCAAGGTTTAAAAACTTACGAACACCTCTGTATACAAAAGAGATTGCATAATGTTATTAAATGCTTATAAATGAACTAGTTTTCTCCCTCTTCCACTTTTCGTAATTGTTCCTTCTTGTAAGACGTGCTTTTGATGCCTTTTATTACAACACTATGGAGGCATGGTTACTGTACTAAAAGATTTGTTTTTAAAATATATTCTGACTTGCTGAGAAAATTGCCATACGGACGTCTATAAAAATGGAGACTATTCATTACCTATATCACTATGCACACTGAACACAGTAGACAGGGAGGTGATAGTACTGCTGAGTCTAACTCGGGCACCGACAACAGTTTTAGGGTTGGCAGTTAGCTGGTATCTGTTTCCACAGCTTCACATTTGTCCATTTTTGTTTAAGAAACTTACATCTTTGGTAGAGGCCAACTGTGATCCGTTTAATGTTGCTTGGGACAAATTTACCTCTGGGTATTATCAGCACAGATTTTGGCTGAGGTCAAGGAATCCCTGTCGTGAACAAAGGAGCCCTAAAACAAGTCTCCTCTGAACATACCTGTCTGTAAGAAATGTAATTTGTGTTCAGTCATCTGCCTGGAACAGCTTTAACCAAAAATTCATCATGAACTTAGCAGTGAATCTGGCACAGATTGGGTGAAAACTGTCCCACTGTTAAATGGGTGTCCCAATGTCCAAAATTGGGGGCCATTCCTGTCCAACCATGTCTGCCTAACCCAATGTTTCTCTGAGTCAATACTACGGTCCTCGAATCAAGTTGTTTTGCAAAGTTTTCAGGGTAGCGTAGTGGTTAGCACAATGCTATACAGTACCAGTGAGCCAGGTCAAATCCTGCCACTACCTGTAAGGAGTTCGTATGTTCTCCCCGTGACCGCATGGGTTTCCTCCAGACAATGTTCCTTTCAACTTATAATAACCAGATGTGCGTAAAAATCTTGTGCTGTGCAATTTTTCGCCCAGTGACAACATGTGCACACTGAATAATTTCTTCAATAAAAACAGTATAAATAAGCCAGTTCTAAAATCTGCAGACAAATCATCACAAACTCCACATTGTCAACCCCATCCGCATCAGACACTGGAAAAGGAAATGCAATTGTGTACGATCGTGAAATGTACTTGACATGCCGACAAGGCACAGTGCAGTTTAAATTCCTTTGTGTGCTAGTAGCAAAAGATGTGTGCATGCGCACACCTTAAAGGGAACATTGCCTCCGGGTGCTCTGTTTTCCTCCCACAGTCCAAAGACCTACTGGTTGGTAGGTGAATTGGTCATTGTCAATTATCCCTTGTTAAATAGGCTATTGCTGGGTTGGAAGGTCCTATTCTGCGTTGTTTCTCAATGAATAAATAAGAAGTAGTTTAATGCTTATTATTTATTTCCAGGCATTTTGCAGCACAATGATTTCAACCAAGGCTCCAGTTAATGAGTCTTACTTGTATGCAAAGGTAAGCAATAACATTTCAAACCAGATACGTTCTTTGAGTTGTACATGTGTTGACCACTGATGAGTGGGAACAGCTTATCAAATCACACAGCAAGGGGATCCGTATGCTCGGCATGCTTGGTAGATTTCCCCACTTAATTGTCTTTCTGACATTTTATATAGCTGCACTTTTCTATTTCTCATATTGCTTTCCAATCACCTTTCGTAAGCTACTATTAAAGTAGCTTCCACCATCCCTAAATTGACATCAGTTTAAAATCATGACGACTAATAAGATTTCTGTTGACGTCCTGGAGACTGAGTTTCGACTCCCAGCATTTTAAGATTCATCTGAATGTTCCAGTGAATGGAACTTTATCAGAGGTATTGTACACATATCCGATCACCCTGGGAGCAGCTTGCTACCAAGTCTCTGATATTCTTCAGTCGATGTAAGCTAGGTCCTGCCCAATTGCAGCCTCATGATCTTTGAGAAGGGATCAATCAGCAGTCAATTACGTCGCTCTTCTCCCTATTCTGTTGAGATATTTTTAAGTGAAAGGCGTAGATTTATTGCAGGATGGCATAAAAATTAGGAGGGATGAAGATTTTATAGAGTCATCCCGGAAAGTTTCAGAATCACCAAAGTGTAATAGCATGTGTAAAGTTGAAAATGCAGCATGTAACTTGCTCATAACAAGGTCCCACAGAAAGCAACTGAAGATAACCAGATCCTTTGTTTTAATTCAAGGTAAGTTTATTGTCATTCAGCTGTAAGCATGTATACCGCCAAACGAACCATCCTGCCTCTGGACCAAGGTACACAACACAATACATGTAACTCATAAATATAACACAAAGTAATATTACTACAAATAAATTAACAAATAACAACGTGCATTTACGACACAAGTTAAAAAGTAAACAGTGTAACGTTACTTCCTACATGATGAGACCTGGGTGGTGGCAGGGAACTCTGTAGTCTTACAGCCTGGGGGAAGATGCTGTTTGCTGTCTCCCATTCTAACAGTTCTTGTCCTAATGCTGCGTTACCTCCTACTAGATAATGGGGGGGGAGGTCAATGCTAAGGGCCCTGCATACACAGCAGTCCTGATAAATATCTCGATATCTCTGATGGGTGGAAGAGAGCCCCCAATGAACCTCTCAGCAGTCCTTTGTAGGGACTTTCAGTCCCATACCAGATAGTTTTGAACCTGTACAGGACACTTTCAATGGTGCTCCTGTAAAAATTGGTTAGAGTGGTGGGCAGGGGCTTCACTCACCTCAGTCTCCTCAGGAAGTGGAGACACTGCTGTGTTTTCTTGACCAAGATGGTGTTGGGGGACCAGGTGAGGTTGTCTGTTACATGCACTCCCAGAAACTTGGTGCGCCTAACTCTCTCCATGGAGGAGCCATATCTGTGAAGTGAGGAGTGGTCAGCTTGCAACTTCCTAAAGTCCACAATCATCTCTTTGGTCTTGTCCACGTTGAGACTCAAGTTGTGCTTGCACCATTCTACCTCCTTTCTGTATGCCATCTCATCATAGTTGACGAGGCCAACCACTTCCGTGTCATCAGCAAACCTGATGATTCGGTTTGAACTGGATCGAGCAGCGCAGTCAAGCGTCAGCAGCAGACTGAGCACGCCGTTCTGGGGAGCCACCGAGCTCATCGTGATGGAGCGAGAGATGTTTCTGCCAACGTGGACTGACTGTGGCCTTTTTTGTCAAGGCGTCCAGGATACATTTACACAGAGAGAGATGCTGAGACCCAACGAGGACGGTTTACCCACCAGCTTCTGAGGGATGATCATACTAACTGTGGCGCTAAAGTCGATAAACAGCATCCTGGTATACAAGGCCAACATTTTGTTAAGTTGGTTGAGAAGTAAGTTCAAGTCACTGAGAAGAACTATTCTGCTCTTCTTTGAATAGCGCTTTCAGAAGTTTTACATCAGACCAAAAGTTTGATGTCTCGGCTGCAAAGTGGGGAAGTGTTCCTGAGTTATTGTGTCTCTGAGTTGGGTTTGAATCCTTATTCTTCTGCTTTGCAAATCTGCTACCTGGCTGACATTGGGCATAGATTTTAATGCTCTGTAAATTATTAGAGAAAAGGGATTTCTTTGACTCGCTACTATCAGACGGGCAGTACCATAGCATTAGGACAAGGACTGTTAGCTTTCTCCCCCAGGCCATGAGACTGACCACCGAACTCCCTACCACCGCCCAGGTGTCATCTCTCATGCCGTACCAGTCGCATTACTTTTTTAACTTGTGCTGAGTGTCAATCTTCTGGAATATAGTTTATTATTTGTTAATTTATTTGTGGTAATAGTACTTCAGGTGCTGTGTTTGAGTTATATGTACTGCGTTGTGCACCTTGGTCCGGAGGAACATTGATTCGCATGGCAGTATACATGTACATGGTTAAATGACAATAAAGATCCACTTGAACTCTTAAAGAGGTGAGGTTTTCGGGTGCGCAGGGGAAACAGGAAAGGACATAAAAACATGAAAAGCTGGAAAATACTGGGTAATATCCATGATGAAAGAAAAAGTTAATATCATTTCATCTTAACTGAAGGGCGACAGAGGAAGTCTTTCAGCAATAGTTAGAATGAGACAACATGGAAAGTTTGAGCAGAAATCAATGAAGCAGACAAAGCCAGTAGAGAGGAAACTGTTGTTTAAAAAGTAATATTTTTTGTGAGACTATGTTAAAACTGCGCCTCAGAAACAGTGAGTTACAATCGTACAGCATGGAAACTACAGCCACTGTATGTGTTAGCAATCAAGCACCTGCCTAGACTAGAATAGAGACATAACAACACAAAAACAGGTCCTTTCACATGCTATGTCTACTAAACCCATTTTCCATTTTCCAGCACTTAGCTCTCTGCTGCCTCCGTCATCTCATTAGGTAATGCATTCCAGACTTCAATCTTGCTCTGGGTGGGAAAAAAATGCTTCAGATATCAGAAACTCACACCCCCTTACCTTAAAGCTTTGCCATCTGGTCATAGGCATCTCAACTAAGGGAAACCATTTCTCACTATCCACCTATGCCCTTCATAATTTTGCATCCTTCAGCCAGATCCCCCTCAGCCTCTTGCACTGCGAGGAAAACAAACACAGTCTGTAAAGCTCTTATCCCAGGCAACAGGCTAATGAATCTCCTCTGGACCATCTCCAGTGCAATCACATACTTGTGTAGCAACCGGAACTGCACACAGTACTCCAGTTGTGGCACAATTGATGCCTTGTGTTGCTGTACTATAACCTCCCTGCAAGTATCTCGTCGTCTTAACCACTTAATCTACCTCAGCCACTGCCTATGGCATGTACACCAAGCCCTATTTCTCAGTACTTCCTAGCATCCCACCATTCATTTCGTATTTGCAAACCTTGCGAGTCGTCTCAAAATGCAACACCTCAATTTTTTTAGATTAAATTTTATCTACCATTTTCTGTTTATCTTACCAGTCATCAATAGAGTTTAATAATTGAAGACATTCAACATTACACGTTTTCATGTCATTTGCAGACTTACTAATTATTCCTCCTGCATTCACATAAAAGTTGATGGTGAATATGACAAGTAACATATCCCTGAAATGCACCACAGGTCACAGAGAACAACCATTTGACTTCCTTATATTCCTTATACACCTTATGTTCCATCTGGGTAGCCTTCAATCTGATGGCTTCAACATCAATTTCTCAAACTTCCGGTAATTGCCTCCCCCTTCATCATTCCCCATTCCTGTTTTCCTCTCTCACCTTGTCTCCTTACCTGCCCTTTACTGCTCCTCCTCCTTCCCTTTCTTCCATGGTCTTCTGTCCTTTCCTCTCAGATTCCCCCTCCTCCAGCCCTCCAGTCTCTCTCACCAATCAACTTCCCAGCTCTTTACTTCACCCGCCTCTCCCTCTCCTGGTTTCACCTACCACCTTGTACTTCTACCTCCCCACTCCCCCTACCTTCGTACTCTGACTTCTCCCCTTCCTTTCTAGTCCCGATGAAGGGTCTCGGCCTGAAACATTGACTGTTTACTCTTTTCCATAGAATGCTGCCGTGGCCTGCTGAGTTCCTCCAGCATTTTGTGTGTGTTGCCTGAATTTCCAGAATGTGCAGATTTTCTCATGTTTGTTATCTGACTTCCTCCACCCATTTCTCCCCAGCCCTCCCTCCCTGACTTCTGGCACTTCCCCCTGCAACCACAGGAGGTGCAACACTAGCTCCTACATTTCCTCCCCACCACCAACCATTCCAACCTCACCTACTGCATATGTCTTCCTGACATGTCCCCTTACCTTTAGTTCCCTTTGCTGTACCCACCTCCACCTCTACCCTCGTTCTAGTCCCCATCACATTTTTGTTCCCCTCCTTCCCTGGTTTCATTGACTTACCACCCATACACTTCACACATTGGATTCCATTCCCCCATCAGGTTTCACCTTTCCTTCATCTCTCCTTTAAATGATTCCATTTGCCTTGCTTATTTATCAGATTCCATCAAGGTGACCTTTGAGTCCCAGGTTCTCACCCTCCCCTCCTTCATCACACCCCCCCCCCACCAATCTAGTCTGTCTGACTCTGTTTATTTAATTTGTTTGCTTCCAAATATCACCGATCTCCCAACTCCAATATTCTCTCTCTCTCCCTCTCTCTCTCTCCCCCTCTCTCTCTCTCCCTCTCCCTCTCCCTCTCCCTCTCCCCATCACCCTTTACCTTCTCCTCAGTCTACCCGTCACCTGCCAGCCTCGGTCTCACTCCTGCCCCTACATTCTGATAGGAAGGAGGTTAAGGCTTTAGAGCGTGCCTGGATGAGAGGCATGTGCGTTAAGGACAGTTGGACAAACCTGGGTTGTTTTCTTTGAAACTGGAGGCTGAGAGGAGATCTGACAACACAAGGAACTTAGCAAATCAGGCAGCATGCATGGAGAAAAATAAACAACTGACATTTTTAACCAAGCTCCTTCATCAGGACACCTTCACCTCTCAGAAGGTGAGCTGATCTGATGGAGGTTCGTAAGGTTTTATGAGAGGCATAGATAGACGGCCAGTATCTTTCTCCCTGAGTTGAAATGTCTAATATCAGAGAGAATGCATTCAAGCTAAGAGGGGTTGAGTTCAAAGGAGTCTTGCTGGGCAAGTTTTTTATGCCCAGAGCCGGACGATGCTGAGGATGTTCTACAAGTCTGTGGTGGCCAGTGCGATCATGTTTACTGTTGTGTGCTGGGGCAGCAGGCTGAGGGTAGCAGACACCAACAGAATCAACAAACTCATTCGTAAGGCCAGTGATGTTGTGGGAATGGAACTGGACTCTCTGACGGTGGTGTCTGAAAAGAGGATGCTGTCTAAGTTGCATGCCATCTTGGACAATGTCTTCCATCCACTACATAATTTATTGGTTGGGCACAGGAGTACATTCAGCCAGAGACTCATTCCACCGAGATGCAACATAGAGCGTCATAGAAAGTCATTCCTGCCTGTGGCCATCAAACTTTACAACTCCTCCCTTGGAGGGTCAGACACCCTGAGCCAATAGGCTGGTCCTGGACTTATTTCCTGGCATAATTTACATATTACTATTTAACTATTTATGGTTTTATTACTATTTAATTATTTATGGTGCAACTGTAACGAAAACCAATTTCCCCCGGGATCAATAAAGTATGACTATGACTATGACAATGGTGGATACCTGGGGTGATGGTGGACACAATATATTAGGGGCATTCAAGAGGCTCTGAGATAGGAAGATGAATATGCTGGAAATGGCAGGTTGTGGACATTATGTAGGCAGAAAGATTAGTTTAGCTAGGCCTTTGATTAATTTTATTTTGCAAAATATTGTGGACTTAAGGGCCTGTTCTTGTGGTGTACTGGTCTATGTTCTATATATTTTCCCTCTACTAGCTACCTCCTGCTCCATTCTCGGTCCTGATACAGGGTCTCAGCCCCAAATGTCAGTTCCTCTTCCCTCACGTGTACTGTTACTACTTAACCAGCTGAGTTCTTTCAGCAGCTTGTTTGTTTTATTTTTGCTTCTGTCATCATCCCTTTGTCCGCTGTCACCAAACTGTCTGTCAACTTGCCCCGGATCCTGTAGGTTCTTTCATTTTGGTCCTTTTTCTGATGGGGGATCTTATCAAAGGTTTTACCAGAGCCAGTGAATATATTCAGAATCGGTCTTAGAAATGTGAAATGAGTTATTCTGCAGCAGCAGTATAAATAAATTTACTATTAGTGACAAAATAAATAAATTGAACAAAGTAGGAATTAAATAATGAGGTATGATTTACCAGTTCATAGATTCATGGACCATTCAGAAACTACATGCCATATTGACGTTCATAGTTATCTCTCCAAAAGATTCAATTAAATTAATCCAATGTGATCTCCCTTTACAGAGCCCTGCTGACTATAGTTGACTAATCACAGTTTCTGCAAGAGCCAGGATATTGGGTGAAGACCCTACAGATAAATTACTGTCTTAAATAATGGTCCCCTGTTGTGTTGTATGTGCTTTAGTGTATTATTGTTTGGATTTGTGCTATAGGTTTTTAAGAGAATGCATCGATGAGATGTTTCTCACATTTGTTTAACATAGAAAACATTCGTTTAACATAGAAAACCTACTGCACAATATAGGCCCTTCGGCCCACAATGCTGTGCGGAACATGTACTTACTTTAGAAATTACTTCAGGTTACCCATAGCCCTCTATTTTTCTGAGCTCCATGTACCTGTCCAGGAATCTCTTAAAAGATCCTATCGTTTCCGCCTCCACCACCGTCGCCGGCAGCTCATTCCATGCACTCACCCCTCTCTGCGTAAAAAACTTACCCCTGACATCTCCTCTGTACCTACTTCCAAGATAATCACATTCTGTCTGGATGCTATTGTACAGAGTAGCATTCTAAAATATGTTTGGTTTCCATATAAGTGGATTGAAGAATGGTCTTTCATTACCTGTGATCCACAACGTTTATACATTGCAGTTTGACTTTGAGTGTCGAGCTCGAGGAGCAGATCTCCTGGCCTACCCTCCAGTTGTAGCAGGTGGAAATCGTTGCAATACCCTGCACTACGTGAAAAACAACCAGCTGATTAAGGTAATGATGTAGCCCTTCCTTAGTAAATGATGAGATTAATGTGCGCTATTTACTGATTAATACTTATTCAATAAGAAATTTCCGATGTTGTCCATCTCGCTCTTAGGCTGACAACTTCCTAGGGAACCTCGTTGCTGTACAACTCTGTCCTTTAAAATGGCATGTATTTTCTCATACATACAGTTTGGTCGTTCCTTTAGGTCCAAACCTATTGCTTCTAGCTGCTTAATCCTTTACTCTTTGTTCTTTGAAACCTTTAACTATGTCTTTGATCTGATGTCTTACTATCTCATGTGACATAGTATGACATTTTTATTTGATGACGATCCTGCAAAGTTCCTTGGGTCGCATTGGGAAGTTAATAGTATTGTATACAGGCACTCCACCCCCATCCCCCACATCTTGCGAATGTCTTACTGAAGTACAGCCCAAGCGAGCATTTTAGAGACGTTCTACTGGCTTTTGTAAGGTTGCAGGAATCTTCTGCCGCATGAGAACTTTATAGCCACGTTTCTGACTTGAAAACTGTATGTTTTATGGGAATGATGCAGGCAGGCTTCCCGTTTCACAGGAATATCGTGACTATCTTGGGTGCAAACAAGATTAGGCAAATATAGTTTTCTGTCAAGATGCCTACAATTATTGTCACATCAGCAAGCTGCTGGAGGATGCCCATTGACCCCCTACACAGAGGAAAGCTAATTTCAGAAATTGGGAGAAGTGACCTAAATTCATTCTGCAGTTGTACTGAACATGAAAAGCAGACCTGTTTAAAATTGAAATGGAAGTGTCCTACTGCATTGTTGGGGCAGGAGGAGGTTACTACTCGTTTTCCCGACACTTACTGTTAACACTCACACCCGTCCAATAGAAATTCACCCAGAGCAGACCACACTTTCATCAAATCCAATCAAAAAGTTAAAAGAACTGCTAATGGTGGAAAATCAAAATCAAAACTGATTCGGTGACGTAGGGACAGAGAAAGAAAGTTAAGAACTGGTGGGCTGAAATGGCTTAGGTCTGGGCATTACCTAGGGTCAGGTTGTTTAGAGATGGTGTCAGTCAGCAGCTCTTCTAAGGGCAGTGGAAACATGTAACTTCATCCCCCCAGAAGTGCTTTTGAAATGTCAGCACTGCGGCTGCTAGATTGGTGTTTGACAAGGCTATTCAGAGTGTTAGGTTCAGAGTGGAGAGCTGATGCAAAAGACATTCTCTTATTCCTATGTTAACACATTTACTCCATTCTTTTTCCAGGAAGGGGAGCTGGTTTTATTGGATGGAGGGTGTGAGTATTCTGGCTATGTCAGTGATGTCACTCGGGTCTGGCCAGTCAGTGGAAGGTGAGACACTCAGTTTAAATTCATCCCAGGAGACATGTTTCTATGTTTGCCACTGATTTGTTTCCCTTCCTTTCTGAAGTGGTTGTCTTACGCTTAGTGTGTTTCAGTAAACCCCACCCATCCTTAATCTCCAAATAACAAAATATGCTGGATTATTGAATGTACTGCATGTTACAGCAGGATGAAGGTCAAGGAAGTCGTTCCACATGGATAACCTAGTGTTCAATATGCATGCTGTCAGTCACAGACCTCTGTCCACTTAGAAGAGTTGGGAGCTGGTGACTTGGTTGTCAGTGAGAGAATGCTGAGTGACGTCAAGCAAAGTGAGACGATCAGCAGAAATATAAAATGTTTGCAAAAACGAAGCCCTGCAAATGGTTTACCTCTGAAAAACCTGAATCTGTCCATTTGTGGAACTTAAAAACTTGCAAAAATGGCAGCCTTCATGGTGGGACGGATCTTCTATTAAAAGCCAGCAAGTCAGCTCAGATCTGCCAACTTTAAAGTTTGGAAGGCATCCTTCCACTTCACAAGTATCATAGATACCTGCACTGGTCTGAATGGGGTACCACTGATTTCCTCAAGTTTATCTTTCCTTAGTCCAGAAGGTAGTGCCTTTGATTGGGAATAATTTGCATGCCAGGAGAAGGTTTAATACACCTTTTAATTCATTTCATTCCATTAATTTTAGTATATTTAATTGCACTTTGTACGTGCATTGTAAATTTAATAAAAAATAATTATAAAATAAATTGATATTGCTGATTTTGTATTTTGAATGTGTGTGGATCTCAGTGTCGCTTTGACAGCTGGTGAGTCTGGGACCGGGGCTTCACTGGGTATCAAAGGCATACTGGGAGCAGAGCCAGCTTGGAGAGGCTCTGTACCATGTTGAGTCTTACAATCAATTTAGAACTGGCCTTCCAGAGGAAGCTTGAAATTTAGGATCACTCTAGAAGATACAGTATGGTCCGAGGGTATGTAATCAGTGAACTTGGGTGACTTGCCAATCAGTCCGACCCACAAGGTGAGTCTGTGGAGTAGTTGGTGGGAGGCGGGGGGGAGGGGGGAAGCACATTTAAGAACAACCAGAGAAAGGCATGATGGAGAAGGAAGAAGGAAAGGATGCCACAGAATTTGAGAAAGTTAATGTGGAGCAAAAACACTGACTCAGGCCACTTAGCCCATGCGATGTGAAGGGTTACTTTACTTCTCGGTCAAAAGCCACTTCTGCAGCAGCTGTTTCCCACTGGCTGCTCTGTTTCCCACAGCACCAGTGTCCAGTCCTGGGCACCTCAGCAGTATAAGAGTAACACTTGCCAGAGACTGGCTGGCTTTGCTTTGTCTCCAGGGGCTCACCTTCACACTGAGGTGATAACCATTGCTGCAGTTATAGGAGGGCCCACGCACACACTTAGTTAAGTATCTGTCGAATGTTTAGTTTTGTAGTTGCGTAACTTGGGGAGACCTAATGAGGTACCTGCTGAGTTTGAAGTGTTACTGAATGTTGAGTATCGTCATTTCTGTAATTTAGGGTGACTTAGATGTTTGGTTAAATGTTTTAGTTTGTTGGTAAATAAGTGGTTAATATGCTTATTCATAATGAGTGTCTTCTCTCTCATTTAGCAAACCTGTGAACCTGCTTCCTCATAACAGCCCAAAATCCTGTTTCCGTGCTTTAAAATACCTGCATTTTTATTCCTACCCCTGTGAAAATATATGACACAAATGTTTGAATTGAGCTGTGAGGACACCCTAAGTAGCTTGTTGGTCTGTTGCAGATTCACAAAGCCTCAGTCTGAGCTGTACCAGGCCATCCATGATATTCAGAAGTCCTGTGTCAGTCTCTGCACTCCTGGGATCAGTCTGGATAACATCTATGCCTTCATGTTGAACCTTCTTGGACAGAAGCTGAAAGACCTGGGATTCCTGCAGGAGAAATGCCAAAACGATGTCTTCAGGGTAAGTTACAAGGCCAGACAAATAATAATCTATAGGTTAAGCCAACTAATTGGGATGAAGTTACAGTTGAATTACAAAGCATTTGGAAGGCAAGCAGACTGGCCTAAAAAACAAATAGGAACCCCTGTGAATTTATGTGCAGTGAGATTACCATTTCATAGTTCTCCAAATCTTTTTCCTCCTCAGCAGACAGCGCAGGTGTTTAATGCATGTGGTGTTTGTATGTGGAAAACAGTGGGGCAGTGTAACCCCATGGATACTGCAGCCTTCTGCCAAGTCACCATGAAGCCATGGGAAAGCCTGATGATGAGGAATCAGCGGATATTGGTCTGGAGAAGGAACTGCAGGTGAACTCTCCAAGGCAAATTCCAGGACATTCCAGCCGATTTTCCCAGGAAGATGGAATGTAGCAGACCTGCTCCACAGCGGCTGTAAAACGTGATATGCTGCCAGTATGCCATAAGATCTCTGATCCAACTATGAACATTACCTCATTATTCCTTTTATTCCCATTATTTATTTATTTTTGTAACTTATGTTTTTGTCTATGCATCGTACTAAACAACGAAGTTCACGCCCCCTAAGTCAATGATGATAAATGTGATTCTGAAGTACACAGCAGATCAGTCAGCAGCAAGAAAGGCAAAACAAATTGATCTTTGTTTCAGATGAGACTCTAAAATTTATAGTCAAATTCCTATGGAGTGCTTTCTATTTTTAAATCTTTAACATTCATGTATTTTCGTGTGTGAGTACTCTGGAGAACTTAGTGCAAGGAAACAAGCAATTAGGCCCAATCAGTCCGTGCCAGCCCCTCTTCTTTCCACCCTCCTGTAACCTAATGAAAACTGCATAGTTTAGGTCATTATGATTTTCTCTATTCCACTAGCCTTAGCCTTCCCCTGTCCAGTAAACGATGGAAACATACAAATACAGGAATAGGGTTAGGTCATTCAGCTCTTCAAGCCTATTTCACCATTCAATATGACCATAATTGATCCTCCATTTCAAATCCACTCATTGCGCTTCCCCCATTCCCTGTTAATCCATTTGTGGCTAGAAACCCCTCTCTCAGTATCTTGGCCTCCACCACCTCCAGTCAATTCCACATGTTCACCATTCTGAGTGAAGAAACTTCTCCCCATTGGTGTGCACACTCACTAGGCAAAATGGCTTTCTAGGTATTTAAAATAAAACAAAACTTAATAGGTTTTGACATTTCTGCATTGTCCTTGAAGCAAATTGGTATTTTGTATTGATTGTCTAGGCTGTCCGCAAGTACTGCCCACACCATGTAGGACATTACCTTGGGATGGACGTTCATGACACACCAGACATCACACGCTCCATAGCACTGCAACCTGGCATGGTGGTGACCATCGAACCTGGTAAGAAAACTGCGACTAATGAACCTACAATTTAAAATTTTTCATTACAAGGTTATTGATTTCAAGACATTCCAGTTTTGATCCAATTTTCACCCAAGGTTCAGATAGTCATGTTATAAATGTCAAATAGAAACATAGAAAACCTACAGCACAATACAGGCCCTTTGGCCTACAATGCTGTGCCAAACATGTACGTACTTTAGAAATTACCTAGGGTTACCCATAGCCCTCTATTTTTCTAAGCTCCCTGTACCTTCAAGTTCACATTCTTTTAAAACACATAATCCTATTTGCCTGTTTATCTCTCAGTTTATCTCTTGGACTGTTTGCCTGACTTGTTTACAAGCTAAAGCACTGTTTGTAAAAAGTGTCTCGGCAAACTAGAATGCATAAATCTCACATCGGAGTGTAGTGATACCCCTTCACTTTTCAGTGTCTTCATGTAACCTAACAGGATCAGTTTCGTACTCGGTGATAGAGAGATGTGAAAAGCCGAACAGGTTCCTGGACAGTGTGACCTCTGATGTGGCCTCATCCACATTGGAGAAGCTGAACACAGACAGGGTGATCACTTTGTGGAGCGAGCACCTGCACTCAGTCCACAGGAGTGACCCTGAGCTTCCAGTCACTATGTACTTTAATTCACTATCCCACTCCCACTGTGACCTCTCCGTCTGTAATGTTACGAGTTCAAACATAACCTCATTTACTTCTTCTGGGCATTAATGTAGCAGCCTTGAAGAACCAATATTGAATTCTCCAACTGCAGGTAAATTGCTCTTTCTTTCTGTTTATATCATGACTGGCCATTGGCCATTCCTCTTCCTCTCCCTGTTTTTTTTTAAATCTTTGTATTTTCTGTCCCACTCAGCAAATGCTACTAGGCCAGACTATACAACATCAACCTGACTTCACATTATTCTACAAAGAGCCTGTCTATTCAGCAACCATCATCCATCGTTTCACCACAGGACAGACACTCCCTAGGTTCCACCCATTACCTTCCGGCTCCTTCTCTGTTATCTAGACTACTATGCGCACATCTGCCCTCAGCCCCACCAGGGATAGTGTTCCCCTTGTCCTCACCTACCAACCCAGAAGCCTCCACGTCCAGCACATAATTCTCTGTAACTTCTGCCATCTCCAACAGGATCCCACCACCAAGCACATCTTTCACTCCCCCCACTTTCTCCTTTCCGCAGGGATTGCTCCCTATGAGACTCCTTTGACCACTCATCCTTTCTAGTACTTATCCTCGCAAGCAGAACAAGTGCTACGCCTGCCCCTACACCTCCTCCCCAAACAGTCCTTCCAGGTGAGGTATACTTCACCTGTGAGTCTGTTGGGGTCATCTACTATATCTGGTGCTCCCAGTGTGGTCTCATATCGATGAGATTTGACGTAGAGTGGTAGACTGCTTCACCGACACCTACAACTCCACCCGCCAGAAGAAGTGGGATCTCACAGTAGCCATCCATTTCAATTCTACTTCCCATTCCCATTCTGACACATCAGTCTATGGCCTCTACTGCCATGATGAAGCCACACTCAGGTTGGAGGAGCAACACCTTATATTCCATCTGGATAGTTTCCAACCTGATGGCATGAACATCAATTTCTCGAACTTCTGGTAATTGCCCTCCCCCCTTACCATTCCCCATACCTGTTTACCTCTCTCACCTTATCTCCTTACCTTCCCATTACCTCCTTCTAGTTCTCCTCCTCCTTCCCTTTCTTCCATGGTCTTCTACCCTCTCCGATCAGATTCCCCCTTCTCCAGCCATGTATCTCTTTCAACTTCCCAACTCTTTACTTCACCCCCCTCCCCCTCTTCTGGTTTCACCTATCACCTACCACCTTGTACTTCTTCCTCCCTCCACCTTTTTATTTTGACTTCTCTTTCTTTCCAGTCCTGAGGAAGGGTCTCAGCCCAAAATGTCGACTGTTTACTCTCTTCCATAGATGCTGCCGGTTTACTTGAAAGCTTGACCTTCCCTGTTTTACTGTTAAATTTCCTTTTGGTATCATTGTTCCCACCACAGGAATATATATCCCAGAACACGACACCTCAGCTCCGCCACGATTTCGGGGAATTGGGATTCGGATTGAGGACGATGTTTTGATAACAGATGAGGCACCCGTAATTCTTTCTGTAGACTGCCCGAAGGAATTGTCTGAAGTAGAAAAGATCATGAACTGCCGCTAACAAGCAGATGATGGAAACCTCATCAACTTAGGCTTTGGTAATCAGGGGAGTGACAGAGAAGGTCACAAGCAAATCAAGTAACTCTGCTCAGTTAGTGATGGCTGTATAAAATGTGAGGATGCCATCAGCTTACAATGTGTCAGTCTGTCTTAGTATGGAAGCCCACAATAGTATTTATACTCCAAGATAGTTACATGCAAAGGCATGAATTCCGTGCACCAAACCATTTTTTGACTGAAATTGAGAACTTTTTTTCATATACATGGACAGGAATATTTTCCATACAAGCAACCTGTTTACATATAGCTATAAATGATAAAGGGATCAAACTATCATCTGGTACCCACATGGACGATGAAGACTCTTGCCTATTTTGTGGAGAACTGGTGCCTCTGATTCCTGTCAGAGGTCAGCTGGCACTTAGATGAGTGACATGAATCACCTCTTCGGGATAAGTTCTTTGTAAAGAATTTTGGAAACAATTCACTGATAATATCGGTTTCCATTAATGTCTGAACTTCCCAGATTTTAAATATTCAGAACCTGAATAATGTAAGTGCTGGGCATCTGATTTAAAATCCATAAAGTGCTGGAAATACTCCACAGGTCAGACAACCACTGTGGTGTTACAATTAACAAGAAGTTCTGGTATAAGTCATTGATGTGAAATATTACTTGTTACCTCGCCTTATTAGTCTGTCACAGATTTATATTAGTGTAATAATTCAACACGCCTTACCTCAGACTATTAGTCTGTATCAGTAGTACAACTTCACATCTGTGTGTTAATTAACATAGTATTTATTGCATAATTGAGTTTCTGAACACTTTTACATTACGGTAACTTCTACAGAGCAAATGTAATGTTGCAGTTAATATGAAAATGATATTATAATTTTATTGGTGAATTTCATTCAGAAATCACAAATGTTAAATTTGAATGACTTATACATTTGTGATTATTTTTCTTTCTGCATAATGGAGGGCAAGTCCATTTTAAAGTAAATCTGCTCCCTTCTGCGTTCCCTGACTCTTCCTCTATTCGTAGCTGGGAAGATAGACGAATCTACATCTTCAGTAATACTGGAGAGATGGGGGTAATTCTCCTGGCTGTATTGCACCCACCACCTACTCCAGTCAGTACACCTTTGCACATCGTAAGTTCTCTTGGGGACAGCTCATTGTAGTCTGACATCCAGTCATACAACACAAACAAATTTTTCAGCCACCATGCCTATGCTGATTTTTAAGTGTCCGTCCGCTTACCTACACTTAGCACAAAGCTTCTGCGCTTTGGCACTTCAAATGCTTATTTAGGTAGTACTTAAATGTTATGAAAGTACCTGCTTCTGCCACCCCTTCAGGCAACGAGTTCCAGATTCTCTGCACTCTGATTTTAGATACCTCAGCAATGGGAAAACATTATTCTTGAAAAAGGATCTAGTGCTTTCCTGGCGTATATGACGAATAAACTCTCGGGCTTCCAGACCAGTACAGATATCGTTTATATCGGTTGTAATCAAGACCTGTACCCAGCTGGAAGCCCGAGAAGAGTTTATTCGTCATATTATTATCTGTTTCTTACTTTTTTTAAAAATTTTTTTGCCCGAGGAGTGACTTAGACCCACTCCAATTTGTCTACTGTCAGCAAATCAACAGCATATGCCATTTCACTTACTCTTCACTCTATGCTGGAATTTCTGGATAGTGAAGATAGACAATAGGTGCAGGAGTAGGCCATTTGGCCCTTCGAGCCAGCACCGCCATTCACTGTGATCATGGCTGATCATCCACAATCTGTATCCAGTTCCTGCCTTATCCCCATAATCTTTGATTCCACTATCTTTAAGAGCTCTATCCATCTCTTTTTTTGAAAGCATCCAGAGACTTGGCCTCCACAGCCTTCTGGGGCAGAGCATTCGATACATCCACTGAAATTGAGAACTTTTTTTTCCCCCCATATAAATGGACAGGAATATTTTCCATACAAGCAACCTGTTTACATATAGCTATAAATGATAAAGGGATCAAGCTATCATCTGGTACCCGCATGGACGATGAAGACTCTTGACTATTTTGTGGAGAACTGGTGCCTCTGATTCTTGTCAGAGGTCAGCCGACAGATGCATATATCGGGATGCTTTTTGTTGACTGCAGCTCTTTATTCAACACTATCACACCTCAGAACTAACCAATAAGGTCCAAGACCCAGGCCTCGATATTTCCTCGTGCAACTCGATCTTCAGTTTTCTTGCTCCCAGTTTGGATTGGCAACGACATCTCCACGATCACCATCAGCACAGGTACACTCCAAAGCCATATGCTTTATACTTATGACTGCGAGGCTAAGCACAGCTCCAATACCATATTTTAATTTGCTGACAACACCACTGTTGTTGGCCGAATCAAAGGAGGCGACAAATTGGCACATAGGAGGAAGAATGAAAATTGGGGTGAATGGTGCCACAACAGCAACATCTCACTCAACATCAGCAGAACTGAAGAGCTGATTATAGATTTCAGGAGGAAGAAACCAGAGATCCACGAGCCAGTCCTCATTAGAGAACTGGAGGTGGAGAGGGTCAATAACTTTAAGTTCCTTAGTGTTATTATTTGCACCCTCACTCTGACGGGTGAGTAACTTCTTTATTTGTGCCAAACGACAGTTTTGTGTGGAATTGTTAAGGATTACTAGAAGAATCCTTAAAAATTGTAACAAGTTACAAGATGTCTGCTATAAGCAACAATATTTTTATGACATAGCATATAATGCTGCCAATTATTACCTCTGAAACCTGAAGGATCTCCCTTTTTTTCTTTTCTGTTTTTACCACCATGAATCTCTTTCAGCTGGGTATATAGTAAAATTTAATTTTGCCTTTGTCATGAGGCTGTAAACTCTGCATTGCTGGTCCAAGTATAAAATCAGAGATTAGGGATTTGTTGGATCACTCTGGTCTCACTATGCCTCCTGGTCTGTTAACACTGTGGTTTTAAAAATTTTGAGACATATGGTGATTTCTTCCATTCATGCAACCCTTCAAGATCACTTCCTAAGTTATGACCTCAGCACCCCATGATTAATGACTCTGCCTTCAGCTGCCTAGACCGCAAGCTCTAAAATTTCCCGTGAACTTCTCCACGACTCCCTTAAGTTGCTTCTTTGAATGTGTCTCCCTGATCAGGTTTTTCTCACTTGCTTTTAATATGATGTTTCAACAGAGCGTTTTCAAAGTACAAAGTAAATTTATTATCAAAATACATATATGTCACCATATACAAAGCTGAGATTTGTTTTCTTGCAGGCATACTCAGTAAATGCAAGAACCATAATAGATTCAATGAAAGACTGCCAACAGGGCGGACAAACAACCAATGTGCAAGAGACAACAAACTCTGCAAAAATACAAAAGAGAATGAGTAAATAAGCAATAAATACTGAGAACATGAAAGAGTTCTTTAAGTGCATGGGTTGTGGGAACATTTCAGTGATGGAGCAAGTGAAGTTGAATGAAATTGTCAAGTCAAGTCAAAGTCAGATTGCTTTTATTGTCATTTCGACCATAATTGCTGGTACAGTACACAGTAAAAATGAAACAATGTTCCTCCAGGACCATGGTGCTACATGAAACAACACAAAATTACACTAGACTACATGAAACAAGTCTGGTTCAAGACTTATCCCCACCGGTTCAAGACACTGATGGCTGGGTGGTAATAACTGTTCCTGAAGCTGGTAGTGAGAGTCCTTAGGCTCCTGTACCTTCTTCCTAATAATGGAAACAGTGAGAAGACAGCATGTCCTAGATTATGGAGATCTCTGATAATGGATGCTGCTTTCCTGCAACAGCGCTATGAGTAAACGTCTTTAATGGAGGGGAGGGATTTACCCATGATAGACTGGGCCATAACCACTACTTCTTGTAGGATTTTCTGTTCAAAGGCATTGGTGTTTTCATACCAGGCTGTGATGCAGCCAGTTGATACACTCTCCACCGTGCATGTACAGAAGTTTGTCAAAGTATTGGATGTCACACTGAATCTTCACAAACTTCTGAGGAAGTAGAGGTGCTGCCATACTTTCTTTATATTTGCACTTACGTGCTAGGGCCAGAACAGGTCCTCTTAAATGATAACACCGAGGAATTTGAAGTTGCTGACCCTCTCCACATTATCTGAATACTAATTATGCAGAAGTAAAGTGCAGGATTCATTGTATTTGATCTATCTGCTGAGGTGTTCTAGAGATGAAATGAAGCCATCTGTGTTCAACTCCTCTCTATCAATGAAGCATTACATTCTGGCATATTGCCAAGGCCACACACACACACCCCTCCCCCCCCTTAAATAGAGCCCTGGGATTAAGGTTGATTTCCTTTGTCTCTAGTTTTTGCTTTTAACATTGTCTAATGAAGCCAGAGTGGAAGTTGCAGACTTTTCCACAGACACTAGATAGTTTGTGAGGTAGTGTGTTCCATCTACACTTCTTGCACGACTACTATGGTCTGGATGGATGGACTAGAGGTTCTTGATACCATGCTGAATGCTCCTTCTCTGCACAGCCGTGGGCCAGCTGTTCTCAGGAGTTATTAGGATATGGAGATATTGCAGTTCTTCAAGGAGGCATTTTGTATATTCTTGAATCTTATTCTCCATTCACCTGCTAAACTCATCCCATAACTGAATACCAAAACAGTTTCTGTTTTTCGAGTCTGGAGTCAGGCATACCTGAAGATCTTTCTTTCTTGCTTGCTTGCTTACTGGGATATAGTGTGGAATAAGCCCTTCGGCCCTTTAAGAGGTGCTGCCCAGAACCCTAGCCTAATCATGGGACAATTAACCTACCAGCCAGTATGTCTTTGGATCATGGAAGTAAACCAGAGCACCTGGAGGAAACCCACACGGTCATGAGGAGAACGTACAAACTCCCTTCAGACAGCGACAGAAATGAACCCAGGTCACTCGTACTGTAAAGCATTATGCTAACCACTACACTACCATGCCGCCATTAACTGAGATTTACAATGATCAAACATACACATTTCACTATATTTCAGTGTACATTGATAAATAAATCAATAAATTGAATCTGACATCTGAGGCCATGATCTTCAAATATAGTCTTCCTCACTTGCTGACATTTCAAAGGTGAGGATGGATTTCATCATTTGCTTTCACTGAGAAGTTTCTTGACATACAGTATGGGAAAGAGTCAATGTCTTTCAGGATCACACCATGTTGCAGATAACACCATGCAGCAGGGGTACATTTGTGGATGTTGAGTGGAAAACCAAGACAACAATGATTTGAAGCTCAGTCTCTGAGTGTACACAACACAACTACTGAGATGATCTTGGTTCTGGAGTGTAGAATATATTCATAGATTGAGTGGTCTTCCACCAGGTCTGAAGATCGACTCTGTTGTAGATCCACTGGTCAGGATTGTGGCTTACATGAGCTCATGAAGGCAAAAAATTCAAGGGCAGCTGAATGTGGGGAGACCAAGAAAATCCTATCACAACTACTAGGCCCAGACTTGCTATCATTCCCAAACAGCAAGAAATTGAAAAGCCCATATCCCAACAGAAAAGATGATAAATCCTCATGAGCTTGGCTGTGAAGAATTTCAGCTATGAATACACAATTTCATTGTCCACATCTATGAGGATAGTGATCTATCAGGTCACAGATCTGAAACATTGGCTGTTTCACTTTCCACAGATGCTGCCTGACTTGTTGAGTGTTTCCAGCATCTTCTGTTTTTGTTTCAGATTTACAGCATCTTGTCAGGTTCTGTCAGGTTTCAGTGGGACTCAAGTGCAGACCAATGAATACTCTTTCACCAGGATTTATTAGGGAGCACAAAGGCAACAGTCTTTCAAAAACAGAAGGCAGGCACAAATCCAAAATGGCAGGCAGAGGTCTTACCCGGAAAGGCAGTCAGGCAAGGGCAGACAATCCAGAGCGCACAGGCAAAAATCAGGTCCAAGAGCAGGCAAAGTCCAAAACACAGAATCATGCAAAATCAGTTGGCAGAAGTCGCAATGACAGGCTAAAACAACACAGGTCAGAACTGGGACAAACTGGCAGAGAATGCTAGTCAAGGCAGGGTTTAAATGGACAGGGTAATGCGTGAAAATTAGAAACAGGTGGGTGCAAATGAGGAGGCAAGCAGGTAATTGGAGGAAGTCCAAAAAGGGAAGGGGCTGGACCAGAACCCACATGGCCAGGTGAAAGAAAACAGAAATTAAAGACTGTCGTGATCCAGAGCTACCGGCAGAGGCCCAGTGTTCAGGCCGGATCCCTAACACATCTGCTGCTACTGTGATTTCCGGGATATGGTAGGGGATCTCAGAGATGCCATATTTAATTCCAACTTTAAGAAAGATGGCCAATGACTACGTAGGAGCCTTCTTTATATCTGCCATGGGGAAAGTTATTGCCAGGGTCCTCCTCATCTGCCCTCCTCCTTTTGTCCTAACAGCTAATCTCAAATCACAGTGTCGATTCTGTCCAACTACTGCCACAATGTACGCGATCTTCATTATGAGAACTCCAAGAGCAATGAGGAGAACAGTACCAACCAGTGTATGTAACCATTCTCAATCTCATTAAAGCCTTCAGTAGTTGGTATCAGTGTCACATACACTGAGTGGCCACTCAGCACCTCCTGTACCCAATAAAGATGCCTCCTGAGTGTGGGTTCATGGAGCTCTGCTGCTGTAGCCCAACCCCTTCTAGGTTCGACGTGTTGTGTATTCTTCTGAACACCACTGTTATAATGTGTAGTTATCTGAGCTACTGCCATCTTCCTGTCATCTTGAGCCAGTCTGGCCGCCCTCTGACCTCTCATTAACAAGGTGTCTCGCCCACAGAACTGCCACTCACTGGATGTCTCTCTTTTCGCGCCATTCTCTGTAAAGTCTCGAGACTGTTGTGCGTGAAAATCCCAGGTGATCAGCAGTTTCTGAGATACGCAAACCACCCCGTCTGGCACCAAAGACACATTCCACAGTCAAAGTCACTTAGATCACATTTCTTCCCCATTCTGATGTTTGGTCTGAACAACAGCTGAACCTCTTGACCATGTCTGCATGCTTTTATGCATTGAGTTGCTGCCACATGACCGGCTGATTAGATATTTGCATTATCGAGCAGCTGTACAGGTGTACCTAATAAAGTGGCCACTGAGTGTATGCTGAGATACAGTGAAAAACTTTCAGCTGCATGCCATTCAGGCTGATCACTCGCTAAACATTAGTACATTGTGGTTGTTGAAAAAATGCAGAATATACTGTCACAGAAAAAGCAAGAGCCATGATAAAGTAAACAGAGATTAAGAGTTCATTTTTATTATATAAGAGGTCTGCCCAAGATCCAGGTGACATATTTTCAAGTTTTTATGTCTTCTACATGATGGAAGGGGGAAAAGGGAGAATGACAGCAGCGAGAAGGGTACTTCATCATGTTGGCTGCCTTCCTGCGAGATCAGGAAATATAGACACAGTCTTTGGAAGGGAGACTGGTTTTTTGGGATGGGATAGGCTAGGCTTGTTCATAACTCTTTCCAGTTCCTTGTGGTATTGGGTAGAATAGTTGTCATACCAAGCTATGATGCATTCTATGGTGCATCTGTTAAAATTAGTGTGAGTGAGTGGCAGCTCACTGAATTACACTCGCCTGCCAAGAAACTAGAGACACTTTATTGGCCATGGTTTCAAAATAACTGGGTTAGGACAAATTATTGGTGACGTTTATACCTAGGAACTTGAAGCTCCCAATCATCTCCACCTCTGCATTGTTAAATACGGACAGGGGCATATATCTCTGCCCTACTTCCTGAAGACAGTGACCAGATCTTTTCTTTCACTGACACTGAGGGAGAGAGGTTGTTACCCTGACACCATGACATCAAGCTCTCTGCCTGAGATCCAGCCCCCTGCGGTGGTGTCATCTGCAAACTTGAAAATGGAGTTAGAGCAGAATATCTGGCCACATAGTCGCAAATGTAAAGGACTGAGGACACAGCTTTGTGATGCACTCGTGTTCTGAATAATCAGGGAAGAGGAGTTGTTATCCTAGATCAGCAGTTCACAACCTGGAGTCCACGGACCCCTTGGTTAATCGTAGGGGTCCATGGCATAAAAAACGGTTGGGAACCCCTAGACTGACCGCTTAAGTAAATAAATCAATCAATCAATCAATAAAGAAAGAAAGAAAGAAAGAAAGGTAATTTGTTTCAGACAGTGATTGGTCATCATCTGGAATTCACTGAATGAATGAATGAATGAATGGTGAAAGCCATTTTACTGGCAACTTTCAAAATGATTAATAAAACACGATAGGTCTTAAGTCCTTCTTTGAAGAGTTAAAATTTAAGGGTACATTTATTTTAACATGCATTTAACTTATGAAAATTAACCCAAAGATACATATACCATTTCAGCCAAGGTTCAGCATCCAATTCAGGTTTATTCATCACACTTGCATTGAAATACACAGTGGAGTGCGACGTTTGCGTCAATGATTGGAGTGTGCTGGGGGCGGCCTGCAAGTGTTATTGCCAATCTGGTGCCAACGCCGTGCCCAGCAGAACAGAACAAACCAAGCGACAAAGCGACAACAGCAAAACAAGCCCCATTCCTCCCACCCACCCAGACACATAACCCCACCTTCTTCAGCCTGCAGACTCATCAGGTCTGTGACTTCCACCACTGATTCACAGACATTCGCAGACTCATGGCGCCCGCCATTAAGCCTTGACTTCTGGCATCTCAATTTTTTTTTAAACAATAATTCAACCAAACAAAACAATGTTCCTCTGGGGCCAAGGTGCAAAGCTTGGGCTCTACTACTACTACGTCGGCTCAGGCCTAGGGGGCCGGCGTCGGGCACGATGACGGACTCTCCACTTCTCCCTCTCCCTCATCAGTATGTTCAGTTCATCTACATTGGCCGCGCCGCTGTCTTCTAGGAGCGGGTTGACCATAGCCTTGGGAGGGCGCCCAGGGTTCATCCTCCCGTGCTTGGGCTCCTGTATGATGACTAGGCTGGCAGGTAGCTCGGGGTGGCATAAACAGTGCCCTGCCAGTCACCTCGATTTTAGTGGTGAGCATCGGTAGGTTGTTATAGAGCTCGATGTTCGTCATGCGCTGTTGCCAACTCACGTCAAGAGCCATCCGGAGCATTCGTGTATAGCAACCATCTAGAGATTTTCGTATCGTCCTGGTGAGTGTTCACGTCTCGCATCCATACGTGAGAATGGACTCTATGACTGCTATGAAAATCCTCTTTTTAAGCCCTCTGGTCAGGTTCGACTTGGGCAGATGTATGGAATTGAGTGGGATCCAGGATCAGCCATGATGGAATGGTGGAGCAGACTCGAGGGGCTGAATGGCCTAATTCTGCTCCTATGTCTTATGATCTTACTGACTGAAGTCTGTTGCTCAAGAAGCCAAGGATCCATATGTGTGTGGGAAGGGGGGGAATGAGTTGCAGAGTCTTGTATGTAGGAGTACGAAGATGAATTTGGAATTTAAGGCAGGGCTGTAGTCAATAAATAGTAGTCTGATCTAAGTGCCTTTGTTATTCTTTAACCATTTCTTGGCAGGTAATAAAGTAAACTGGGGGGAGAGGGCACAGTCGTGTGGCAGGTTGTGCAGTCGTCTCAAAGCCAGTGATTTGGGCTTAATTGTAATCTTCAATGCCATCTGTGCGCAGTTTACTCATTCCCCCTCGGTATTCCAGTTTTGTCCCCACCGAAGATATAACCATATAACAATTTCAGCACAGAAACCGGCCATCTCGGCCCTTCTAGTCCATGCCGAAAATGCACTGATTAATAAGTTAAGCGGTTGACCTCTAATGTTGAGGATGGGAGGAGAATTAGGATGGGTTGTGAAGGCAAATAATGTGCAGGGAAATAAGTGGGGCTGGAGGAAGGGTTAATGGTTCTTCTCTAAGAGCCAGCTGAGGTTCAGTGAGCCAAGTGACTGCCTTCTATTCTGTGAGAAGTGTGAAAGCCAGCTGACACAAATCACTACAATAAAACCATAATGCAGGGAACATGCAGCCAGGTGGGGAGCATTTAGGAAAAGAGAAACAGAGCTGACACTTCAGGTTTACCATCCTTGATCAGGCAGCCTGTCAAAGGATCTTGAATGTTTCTCACTCCACGGGTCACAAGATCACAAGACAAAGGAGCAGCAGGCCATTCGGCCCATCGAGTCTGCTCCGCCACTCCACCTTGAGCTAAACTATTCTCCCACCTAGTTCCAATTTAGATTATGAATTCACATAGTCCTCTTTTATTGTCATTTAGTAATGCATGCTTTAAAAAATGATACATTACTTCCTCCGGTGTGATATCACAAAACACAGGACAGACCAAGACTGAAAAAACTGACAAAACCACAT
Organism: Mobula hypostoma; assembly: GCF_963921235.1. NCBI lineage: Eukaryota > Metazoa > Chordata > Chondrichthyes > Myliobatiformes > Myliobatidae > Mobula > Mobula hypostoma. The sequence goes on from NC_086107.1 coordinate 102,163,737, forward strand.
AATTATAACGTATAGTTACAACAGTGCAACAATACCATAACTTGATGAAGAAGTCCATGAGCACAGTAAAGTTCAAAGTCTCTCAAATGTCCCACATCTCATGCAGACGGGAGAAGGAAGAAAAACTCTCCCTGCCATGCCGACCACAGTCCGACTCTGAGTCATCCGAAAACTTCGAGCTCTGATCAGCTCTCCGACACCGAGTACTGAGCGCCATCTCTGTCCGAACAATTCGACCTCCTTCTCGGTCACCAAAAGCAGGCAAGGCCGGTGATTTTGAGGCCTACCCTCCGAAAGATTCCCAACCACACAGTAACGACAGCAGCGGACGGGTGTTTCAGAAATTTCTCCAGATGTTCCTCCGTGCTTTCACGTCCATTCTCCACCAAATCAGAATTGTCCACGGCCCCTATTTAACAGATACGATATCATTTTTCACCGGAGGGCTGCGCACACGCAGGCGCACCGCCATCTTGTCCTCCCGCAATTTCACTAATGATGCATTAATGATACAAGTTATTTAAAATATTAATGCGAGAGCCACACACACACAAATGTTGGAGGAACTCAGCAAGCCAGGCAGCATCTATGGAAAAGAGTACAGTCGACGTTTCGGGCCGAGATCCTTCATCGAGACGAGATGGTTTAATGTCATCTCCTGTTAGTTACTGCCCATTACGCCGGTAATGAAGGTTCTCCATCTCTGACTGTCCTTGGCCATTATTGTGCTCCCCCCCACTCAGGTGTGGTTCAGGGTCCTCATTTCTGCCTCTACAGTACGGCGCCAAGTTGTCCTTGGTCTGTCATTTCCAGTACGCAGGTGTAAAGGAGAACAAAATAGTTGTTACTCCAGATCCGATGCAGCACAAAAAAACCAGAATAAGGTCAAGAACAGAATAATACTAATAAAAAATATAAATGCATAAGTTAGCTTATATAAATTGATCGTCTGTCCATAAAGTGATGCTAGGCACAGGAGTGCCTGCACTTTAGGTGGCAGATAGGAAATGATAAAGTGGTGATGGGTGGAGACTTGGAGGGTTAGTGGGTGGAGGGGTTGATCAGCCTTACTGCTTGGGGAAATACCTGTTTTTCTGCCTGGTGGACCTGGTGTGGATGCTACGCAGCCTTCTTTCTGATGGAAGTGGGACAAGCAGCCCATGTTACTGGCCCTTTTCCGCCACTTTCCTGGATACACGTCCTTGACAGCAGGTGGGCTGATGCCGGTGAGGTGTTGGGCAGTTTTGACTACCCACTGCAGAGCCTTGCTGTCCAGTACCATGCCCCAAAGCAACGTGTTAGGATGCTCTCTACTGCACGTCCGTAGGATGTGAGTATTGATGTACAAAGTCCAGCTCCCTTTAGCCTGCTCAGAAAGGAGAGGCATTGGTGAGCGTTCTGGGACCATGAGAGGTTGTGTGAGATGTGCACTCTCGGGAGTTTGAAACTGCTCGCCGTGCCACCAGTGTAAAGGAGGGGGAGGGTGGGTGGTGTGAGTTCTCCTGAAGTCGATGACCATCTGTTGTAGCGTGGACGAAATCACCAGAGAGACAGAGTCACTGGTAGATACAAAGCAGCTTCTTTATTCGACACAACAAGGTACTGCAGGTATCTTACCGACGGAGACACTTTCCGTAGAAAGGTCCGCTAGCCCAATGTGGGCTCGATATTTATATGCTAAACACAAAGGCAATCGCTACTTAAAAAGTTACAGACAATGCATAGACAATGCTTCCTTTTGAAGCTACGTACAAAATATCACACCTCCTAACTTCATCCTTTCCTTCCAACGCCAACATGTCTGGGTTGGTATCCACAACCTTTAGGAATGCAAGTTAAATCCACAATACATTTACTTGGCATTTTATGTGCTAACACAGAAGACAATTAATATTTATAAAGTATAGATAATACTGTCTTTGAAACTACAGCATCAGGTCAAACTACGGCACCAGAAGCACCTGGTATTCACACCTTTTCAGGAAGCGCATTGTTGTGGACTCAATCCACAGTACTTTGTCAAATAGAAGTCTGGTGGCCAAAGTCATTTAAGTGTAAACAAATCATCTACCCAAAAAAACTCACTCTAACCACATTGCCTTTGTCTTGTTGACAAGGAGAAAGAGGCTATTTGCCTGGCGTCAGGCCTCGAGCTCTTCCATCTCTCATTGTTGTTGGTGATGAGCCCCACCACTGCCGTGCGATCGGCGAACTTGACAGTGTGATTGCTCGGGGATTTGCCCATGCAGTCTTGTGCGAGCAGAGTGTACAGCAGTGGGCTCAGCACCCAGCCCTGGGACAGGGGGTGGGCACCTGTGTAGAGGAAGATGGGGAGGGAGGAGCGGTTGTGCATCCTGACAGTCTGAGGTCTGTTCATTGGGAAGTCCAACACCCGGTTGTACAGGGGTGTATTTAGACCGAGGAGTAGGAGTTTGTTCAGCAAATCATAGTCATACTTTATTAATCCTGGGGGAAATTGGTTTTCGTTACAGTTGCACCATAAATAATAAATAGTAATAAAACCATAAATAGTTAAATAGTAATATGTAAATTAAGCCAGTAAATTATAAAATAAGTCCAGGACCAGCCTGTTGGCTCAGGGTGTCTGACCCTCCAAGGAAGGAGTTGTAAAGTTTGATGGCCACAGGCAGGAATGACTTCCTGTGACGCTCAGTGCTGCATCTCAGTGGAATGAGTCTCTGGCTGAATGTACTCCTGTGCCCACCCAGTACATTATGTAGTGGATGGGAGACATTGTCCAAGATGGCATGCAACCTAGACAGCATCCTCTTTTCAGACACCACCGTCAGAGAGTCCAGTTCCATCCCCACAACGTCACTGGCCTTACGAATGAGTTTGTTGATTCTGTTGGTGTCTGCTACCCTCAGCCTGCTGCCCCAGCACACAACAGCAAACATGATAGCACTGGTCACCACAGACTCGTAGAACATCCTCAGCATCATCCGGCAGATGTTAAAGGACCTCGGTCTCCTCAGGAAATAGAGACGGCTCTGACCCTTCTTGTAGACAGCCTCAGTGTTCTTTGACCAGTCCAGTTTATTGTCAGGTCTGTGGGAATGCTGAAATGAAATCTAGAAACAACATTCTGATATAAGTGTCCTTGTTTTCATGGTGTGTCAGTGTCAGTGTCAGTGTCAGTGCCTGGCCCTGACACACCGTGAAAACAAGGACACTTATATCAGAGTGGTTCTGTCGGTAAACATATTGGTGAGAGTCCAGTGTGGCAGGAATGGAGTTTTTGATACGCGTCATTACCAGCCATTCAAAGCACTTCATAATGATTAGTGTCAGTGCCACTGGGCAGTAGTCATTTAGTTCTGAAGTTGGAGAGTTCTTTGGTACAAGGATGATGGTGACTGATTTGAAGCATGTGGGGACAGCAGCCTGGATGACTGAAAGGTTGAAGGCGTCTGTGAAGACGTCATTGAGCTGGTGTGCACAATCCATGAATACTCTGCCTGGGACGTTGTTAGACCCATCCACCTTAGGGGGTTTGACTCTCTGCAGGTTTCTTCTCATGTCCACTGCTGTTCCAGACAGTGGCTGCTCACCTGGGAGGGGGTAGCTTTCATGGCTGGCATTGTGTTGCATGCCTCGAAGCGTGCACAAAAATGGTTTAGCGTACCAGGCAGGGAGGCATCACTGGTACAGTCGATGCTGTTTTTCCTTGCGTAGTCAGTAATGCCCTCGATGCCCAGCCAAATGCAACAGGGATGGTTATCGGACAGGTGTTTCTGAATTCTTTGTTCATGGACGACCTTTGCCCTCTTGATGCCCAAGATGAAATATCTCCTGGCTGCTCTGAGAGCTTAAAGCAGCATCACAGGCTTTTAGTGAGAACAGCACCTCTACATTCAGCCCAGGCTTCTGGTTGGGACCTGAGATGCCCATTCTTGAGATACCAAAGTCATCTACACACTTTCCGATGTTACCAGTGACGGATCGGGCGTATTCACGTGGCCTGCGTCTTCTCCCTTTTTTGGCAGCGTCCTTGAACATCTGCCAGCTAGTCTGTTCAAGAGAGTCCTGAATCATAAAGATGGCCTCATTAGGCCATGCAGTGATGGTCCTCGTGTTTGGTTTCTCCATTTTCAGCAGCGTTGGGAGTAACGTTGTGGAGATGTGGTTGGAGAGGCTAAGATCTGGGTGTGGGATGGGTCTGTAAGTACTGCACCTGTTTGTTCCCCAAGAGGCCATGGCGGAATTCAATAGGTTCAATTTAATGTCAGAGAAATGTATACAATATACATCCTGAAATTCTTTTTCTTCGCAAGCAACCACGGAAACAGAGGAGTGCCCTAAAGAATGAATGGCAGTTAAATGTTAGAATCCCGAAGACCCCCTCCAGCTCCCCCCCCACACATAAGCAGCAGAAAAGCAATGACCCCCCTCCCCCACCAGCAAAAAAAACATCAGCACCTCCTCCTAAGTGTGCAGCAAAGCATCAATACAGACACAGACTTGCAGTACCCCAAAGACTACTTGTTCACCCGGTATTTGACATACCACAGGCTCTCTCTCTCCTTAATAAGGGAGAAAGAGGTGTCTCGTTTCATAGTGAGAGGGGAGACCTAACAAACAACTCGCTGATTTACGATGTTAAAAATCCGTTGCGTTGCTTCTTCCGAGCTCTGTGCCCAAAGAACTTGGGTCTCTGGGCACACAGCCAGCAGCCAGCTCGCTGTTTTCGATTTTCCGTCTCCCACGACACACCACTTTTCTGCAGTGGCACCAACCTCAAATCCACCCACCTCCAGAGCCACGGAATTCCGGCACCCTGAAGGCACGCTAGTCTTCTAGGCCGCATCCTTGGCATATCGATAAATAGCTAGTCGTGACGCCCTGAAAGGGGGTCCCATTCCTGCAAAGAACTGAAGTCAGCGTGTAACTCCAGGTCAGGGTCTTCAAAAGAACTCTGAAAAGGGAAAAAAAAGAGATATTAAAGATGGAAATAGAGCTGTTTCTGCAGATGCAAACAAAGGAGTCACCGTTAGGCACCATCATCCTAAACTCTGCCCTCAGATTTGGGTAAAATATCCTGCAGGTTAACATGATTGAAGTCTCCTGCTATCAGGAAGAGACTATCCGGATGCCTGTTTTGATTATACTGTAAAGCCTGAGTGTCAAGCTCGACAGTCTTGAGTGGAGTCTGTGTACAAGAAGGGCCAGAGTCATCTCTACTTCCCGAGTACACAGGCCTCTCCTTCACATGTTCTACCAGACAGTTGTCGCCAGCCAGTATAATCTTCTATGCGGTGGTGTGCTGGGGCGACAGCATCAACATGGGTGATGCCAACAGGCTCAGTAAACTGATTATAAAGTCTGGCTCTGTTATAGGAGTCAAACTGGGCACACTGGTGGTAGAACAAAGGACCCTATGGGAAATCCTGGCAATTCTGGACAATGTTTCTCACCCTCTGCATGTCACCTTGGTGACCTTTAGTAATAGACGAAGGCTGATTTATACTTGTGTGTACGGGCTATGCCGTAGGCTTGATTTATACTTTTGCATAGCCCTACGCTGTAGCGAACATGCGCAGTTGTGTCTGCGTCGCTCTGCAATTCACCGCCAAAATGCTAGTTGGCGGTGGGGTTTCTATGCCACTGTGTTGAGTTTCTTCGTGAGAGACATGGACGAGAAAATGCATTTCAAATATTTTCCGATGTCGGCAGGTAGATTTGACGATTTGGTTCATCGTCTCCAACCATTTATTTTGCATGTGTACGGACATTCCGGAGAAAACCAACGGGAAATGCGATGCTACCAAGCGGACCAATCACAGTTGTTGCGGTCTGCATCGCTGCGACACGTGAGTTACATTTTTGGGGAGGTGCACGTTACCCTACAGTGTAGGGTATGCGGTACCTACAGCGTACATTTGACGCTGAAGTATAAATTGGGAAACTGCACAGCTCCAAAGTAGTCATTTTTAATGTCAGCCAGTAGGCTCTATAATGAGTTAGCCTGTAGCCGGGGAAGTGATGTTGCAGTAACTCATTTTCTATTCTTTCTACTTCTCTTCTAATATTTATAACTGTGCACTTGTAATACTACAGTGACACTAATTTCCTCACTTTCCTAAAGTATCTATCTCTCTCTCCCACTCCTTGGCGTTTTGTTCATGACAATAAACTCGACTCTGATCTTGACTCTCTCTCTTCACGGATGCTGCCTGGTTTGCTACGTATTTCAACAGGAATTCTGCAGATGCTGGAAATTCAAGCAACACACATCAAAGTTGCTGGTCCTAAAGAAGGGTCTCGGCCTGAAACGTCGACTGTCCCTCTTCCTAGAGATGCTGCCTGGCCTGCAGCAACTTTGATGTGTGTTGCTACGTATTTCAATTGCTTTCTGTTTCTTACATATTTTCCAGTATCTGCTGAATATGATCCAGGCAAACTTTTACCTGGATTGAACCTGAACTTGGCGAGAGGACAAAACTCGCCCTGTAGGTGGCGCCTCTGCTGCCCCACCCCGTCACCACGCACGTCACAAACACGCATGCGCCCAATGCTTCTCGCTGATTGGCTTGGAGGTGTCCCTAAATCTGCCGAAGCGGACAAAATGGCGACAGCGATGGATGTGGATGCACCGAGTACAACCAACAGCGGCGGCAAAAAACGCTTTGAAGTTAAAAAGGTATCTGGCTGGCCCGATTACTCGCTGGACACAGTCCCACTTCTTGCGACGAAAGTGTGCGAGAGAAAACGGAACTGTTTAGAATAATTTTAAAATTCGGCCCTAAGGCTGTAGGTTTGATTGACAACTGCGATCGACCAGTTGGAGTGGGGATTTTGTCACTGAGGCACAACCGTCAGCCAATAGTAGATGGGGGGCGGGAGGTCAAGAGGAGAGTGCGGCCTGGGTTGTTGACGGGCCCGGGGAGGCCTTGGCAACCTGGCGCTGCTTTAGGACAAGTTTGCGAGGTAATGACAGTCTCGCTTGAGGATTGAGGCTGCTAACTTCGTGCGTTTAGTATGTCAATGTCCCGCAAGCCCCGAGCCATCCCTCGGCTGGCAGCGGCCTGACAGCAGACTGAGGTGACAGGGGTTCTCAATCTTTTTTCATGCCACGGACCAATACCATGAAGCAAGGGGTCTCTGGACCCCAGGTTGGGAACCCCTGTGAGGTGTGTTAAATGATAAGAGCGACAGGGAGAATACGTATTACCCCTTCTCCTCCACCCCACCCCACCCCACCCCACCCCAGGTTGGATGAGAGTAGAACTATATGCCATACCTTATGGGTGAAAGGTGAAATATCTAAAGGGGAACTTACTCTGTTGCGAGTGTGGAGCAAGCTGCCAATAAAGCTAGTAGGTGCGGGTTCAACTAACATTTAAGAGAAGTTTGGATGAGAGGGTTGTGGAGGGCTATAGTCTGGGTGCAGATGGGACTAGTCAGGAGACCAGGCTGGCATGGAATAGATAGGCCAATTGACCTGACTAGGTGCTGAAATGCTCTATGATTGAATGTGTGGAACTGCAGAGGGACTGGAGACTTGGACACTTTCATTCATCTAGCGATAGGGCAGATATTTGGAAACTGTGATAGGTGGTGCAGAGTGTCTGTGTGTTTGTAATGCATGGAGTTGAGCTCTCAGTGCATTTCTGAAAGTTTCTTTACTAGTTCATGCCATCGTAGATCAGTGAATAGAAACATAGAAAATAGGTGCAGGAGTAGGCCATTTGGCCCTTCGAGCCTGCACCGCCATTCAGTACGATCATGGCTGATCATCCAACTCAGAACCCTGCACCAGCCTTCCCTCCATACCCCCGATCCCTGTAGCCACAAGGGCCATATCTAACTCCCTCTTAAATATAGCCAATGAACCGGCCTCAACTGTTTCCTGTGGCAGAGAATTCCACAAATTCACCACTCTCTGTGTGAAGAAGTTTTTCCTAATCTCAGTCCTAAAAGGCTTCCCCTTTATCCTCAAACTGTGACCCCTCGTTCTGGACTTCCCCAACATTGGGAACAATCTTCCTGCATCTAGCCTGTCCAATCCCTTTAGGATTTTATACGTTTCAATCAGATCCCCCCTCAATCTTCTAAATTCCAACGAGTACAAGCCCAGTTCATCCAGTCTTTCTTCATATGAAAGTCCTGCCATCCCAGGAATCAATCTGGTGAACCTTCTTTGTATTCCCTCTATGGCAAGGATGTCTTTCCTCAGATTAGGGGACCAAAACTGCACACGATTCTCCAGGTGTGGTCTCACCAAGGCCTTGTACAACTGCAGTAGTACCTCCCTGCTCCTGTACTCGAATCCTCTCGCTATAAATGCCAGCATACCATTCGCCTTTTTCACTGCCTGCTGTACCTGCATGCCCACTTTCAATGACTGGTGTATAATGACACCCAGATCTCGTTGCACCTCCCCTTTTCCTAATCGGCCACCATTCAGATAATAATCTGTTTTCCTATTTTTGCCACCAAATTGGATAACTTCACATTTATCCACATTAAATTGCATCTGCCATGAATTTTCCCACTCACCCAACCTATCCAAGTCACCCTGCATCCTCTTAGCATCCTCCTCACAGCTAACACTGCCGCCCAGCTTCGTGTCATCTGCAAACTTGGAGATGCTGCATTTAATTCCCTCATCCAAGTCATTAATATATATTCTAAACAACTGGGGTCCCAGCACTGAGCCTTGCGGTACCCCACTAGTCACTGCCTGCCATTCTGAAAAGGTCCCGTTTATTCCCACTCTTTGCTTCCTGTCTGCTAACCAATTCTCTATCCACATCAACACCTTACCCCCAAAACCGTGTGCTTTAAGTTTGCACACTAATCTCCTGTGTGGGACCTTGTCAAAAGCCTTTTGAAAATCCAAGTATACCACATCCACTGGTTCTCCCCTATCCACTCTACTAGTTACATCCCAAAAAATTCTATGAGATTCGTCAGACATGATTTTCCTTTCACAAATCCATGCTGACTTTGCCCGATGATTTCACCGCTTTCCAAATGTGCTGTTACGACATCTTTGATAACTGACTCCAGCAGTTTCCCCACCACTGACGTTAGGCTAACCGGTCTATAATTCCCCGGTTTCTCTCTCCCTCCTTTTTTAAAAAGGGGGAGTTACATTAGCCACCCTCCAATCCTCAGGAACTAGTCCAGAATCTAACGAGTTTTGAAAAATTATCACTAATGCATCCACTATTTCTTGGGCTACTTCCTTAAGCACTCTGGGATGCAGACCATCTGGCCCTGGGGATTTATCTGCCTTTAATCCCTTCAATTTACCTAACACCACTTCCCTACTAACATGTATTTCGCTCAGTTCCTCCATCTTACTGGACCCTCTGTTCCCTACTATTTCTGGAAGATTATTTATGTCCTCCTTAGTGAAGACAGAACCAAAGTAATTATTCAATTGGTCTGCCATGTCCTTGCTCCCCATAATCAATTCACCTGTTTCTGTCTGTAGGGGACCTACATTTGTCTTTACCAGTCTTTTCCTTTTTACATATCTATAAAAGCTTTTACAGTCCGTTTTTATGTTCCCTGCCAGTTTTCTCTCATAATCTTTTTTCCCCTTCCTAATTAAGCCCTTTGTCCTCCTCTGCTGAACTCTGAATTTCTCCCAGTCCTCAGGTGAGCCACTTTTTCTGGCTAATTTGTATGCTTCTTCTTTGGAATTGATACTATCCCTAATTTCTCCTGTCAGCCACGGGTGCACTACCTTCCTTGATTTATTCTTTTGTCAAACTGGGATGAACAACTGTTGTAGTTCATCCATGCAATCTTTAAATGCTTGCCATTGCATATCCACCGTCAATCCTTTAAGTGTCATTTGCCAGTCTATCTTAGCTAATTCATGACTCATACCTTCAAAGTTACCCTTCTTTAAGTTCAGAACCTTTGTTTCTGAGTTAACTATGTCACTCTCCGTCTTAATGAAGAATTCCACCATATTATGGTCGCTCTTACCCAAGGGGCCTCTCACGACAAGATTGCTAATTAACCCTTCCTCATTGCTCAAAACTCAGTCCAGAATAGCCTGCTCTCTAGTTGGTTCCTCGACATGTTGGTTCAAAAAACCATCCCGCATACATTCCAAGAAATCCTCTTCCTCAGCACCTTTACCAATGGAGATGTTGCAAATATTTTGGACCATAAGAAGCATGAACAGAATTATGCCATTCAGCCCATTGAGTCTGCTCTACTATTCAATCATAGCTGATCAATTTTCCCTCCCAACCCCATTCTCCTGCCTTCTCCCCATCACCGTTGATGCCCATACTAATCAAAAATATATCAACCTCAGCTTGGCCTCCACAGCAGTCTGTGGCAATGAGTTCCACAGATTCACTACCCTAAATTGATGCCAGAGAAATTCTTCCTCATCTTCTTTCTAAAGTGATGGCCTTGTAATTTGAGGCTATGTCCTGTGGTCCTAGACTCCCCCACTATTGGAAACATTCTCTGATATCCACTCTTATCTAGGCATTTCAATGTTTGGTCGGTTTTAATGAGATTTCCTCCTCCTCTCTCCTCTCCTCCCCCCTCCCCCCCCCAAATTCAAAACTCCAACAGGTAAAGGCTCACATGTTAACCCTTTCATTCCTGGGATCACTCTCATAAGCTGCCTGGATCCTCCACAATGCCAATACATCTGTTCTTAGATATGGGGTCCAAAACTGCTCACGATACTCCAAATCTGGTATGGCCAATGCCTTATAACATCTTACCATTGCTTCCTTGCTTTTATATTCTGGTCCTCTTGAAATAAATGCTAGCACTGCATTTGCCTTGCTTACTGTCCACTTAACCTGCATGTTAATCTTTAGGGATCCTGTACTAGGGTTCCCAAGTCCAACTTCTGAATTCACTCCCATTTAGAAAATAGTCTATCTTTATTCCTTCTTCCAAAGTTCAAGACCATACACTTTCTGACACTGCATTCCCTCTGTCACTTCTCTGCCCGTTCTGCTAAACTGTTGAAGTCCTTCTGCAGACTCCCTGCTTCCTCAACACTACTTGCCCCTCCACCTACCTTTGTATCATATGCTAACTTGGCCCCTGAGCCATCAATTCCACTAACATAATGTGAAAAATAGTGGTCGTTTTTTCAAAGAAGATAGGAACACAATATGGAATCTTTGCCTCGTTCTGGCTTGTAATATGCTGTTGTCTGTGAGACCCCTCTCTGCAACCTGGTTGTTGGAGCTGGCTGTTGGAAATTTGGGCCAAATGTGCACTGTAGTTTAGGAATATATGGCTGGGGCCAGGAGTAGAGTTAGCTGTACATCCAAGCTTGGGAATGTGAAGCAGGTCACCAGAGGCAGATTAGTTCTTCAGTAGAAAGGACATCAAAGGGAGACGGCAGGAGAAAGGGGGTTAAGTGGGGTGATAAATCAACCATCGAACGGTACAGCACAGGAACAGGTCCTTTGGCCCACAGTATTGTGCTGAACCTGTTAAGTTAGTCATTAAATGGCCAACTGAATTAATATCTTCTGCCTACACAACATCCATATCCTTCCATTTTTCTCACATTCGTGTACCTATCTAAATGTCTCTTCAAAGTTCCTCGTGTATCAGCCTCTATCACCACCCCAGACACCCATTTCTCTCTTGTGTTTTAAAAAACTTGCTCCCCACATCTCCTTTGATCTTTCCCCTCTCATGTTTAATGCATGCCCTGTGGTTGGATATATTTCAACCCTGGGAGGAAGATACTGCCTCTACTCTATCTGTGCCTGTCATAAACCTCCATCAGATCTCTCCTCAGCCTCCGCTGCTCCAGAGAACACAACCCATCTGTCCAACCACGATTGAATGTTAGAGCAGGCTCGATGGGACAAATGGTTTATTTCTACTCCTGTGTCTTATAGCCAGAAAGCAGCAATATATTCTTGTATTGCCGGAATTAATCTCTGCTCCTGAGGGTGGTGGAGGCCAGATCATTAGATATATTTAAGGGGAAGTTAGATAAATTTATGAAAAAAGTTCAGAGTTGCAGGGAATTGGCATCGAAGAGGAATTGAGACCAATGTAGATCACTCCTGGTCACATGCAGTGGGAGAGCAGGCAGGAATGGTTTGATGGTTTGTCTGTCCCCACCTGCTGCCCAGTTTTATCCACATCACCACATTTTAAATGCTGGAGGCAATTTCCTGTGTCTCTAGTGAAATAAATTTTCAGAGACTGTTACAGCTGATTGCAGAAACGCTCTCACCAGAAATACTTTGGAGTATTGTCATTTTATCTCGTGGATAAGAAACTGTCTGAGGATTGAATGTTTGAGATGAGACTGAGTGGAATAACCACAAACGGGCTGTTACTTGGTTAAGTTCCCCAATGCAGCCATGAGCAGTAAAATCTGAGGACGGATTCAGAAGCAGGCTGTGTGCTCCTCCTCATGCCTGCTGCAATGATCGGAACAAGGCTGATCTTTCACCTTAACTATTCCCCTGTACAAACCCCCCAAATTCCTTGATTCCCTGAGAAATTAGATGTTTTAATTGGAGCATTTGTAGTGTTCTGCATAGAAGACAAAGCTTTCTGTCTTTGGCCTTGCCTACTCCAGTCTCTTAGTAGCATCACATGTAAATAAAATGTCAACTTGCTGACGTTAACTGATGTACCATAGTCACCTCCACCATCTCTCTCAACCCTTTTCACCGTCTCAAGATGATCAGACTGCTCATTCATTAGAAAAATTGGGAAGATGGAATCTGTTACCTTCGACTGTATCCGATTCACTGACCTGTGCATGTAGTGTCTGAGACAGAACTTAGAGGTCTTTTATTGATCCTGTTATGATTATTAATCTATGGATTTATTGAGTTTGTATTTTGTTGTCTCCCCGTTGCAATGTGCAAGCAATAAAGAGGGGAAGTGTGGAAGGGTATTGCCCAAACACTAAGATGTAGATACAGTCAGATCAATGTGTATCAATAAAGAAGCTGTCCCGGAGCCTGTGGGTCCTGGCCTTACAGAGTACAGGAGCAGGGAGGTACTACTGCAGTTGTACAAGGCCTTGGTGAGACCACACCTGGAGTATTGTGTGCAGTTTTGGTCCCCTAATCTGAGGAAAGACATCCTTGCCATAGAGGGAGTACAAAGAAGGTTCACCAGATTGATTCCTGGGATGGCAGGTCTTTCATATGAAGAAAGACTGGATGAACTGGGCTTGTACTCGTTGGAATTTAGAAGATTGAGGGGGGATCTGATTGAAACGTATAAGATCCTAAAGGGATTGGACAGGCTAGATGCGGGAAGATTGTTCCCGATGTTGGGGAGGTCTAGAACGAGGGGTCACAGTTTGAGGATAGAGGGGAAGCCTTTTAGGACCGAGGTTAGGAAAAACTTCTTCACACAGAGAGTGGTGAATCTGTGGAATTCTCTGCCACAGCAAACTGTTGAGGCCAGTTCATTAGCTATGTTTAAAAGGAAGTTAGATATGGCCCTTGTGGCTACAGGGGTCACGGGGTATGGAGGGAAGGCTGGGTTCTGAGTTGGATGATCAGCCATGATCATAATAAATGGCGGTGCAGGCTCGAAGGGCTGAATGGCCTACTCCTGCACCTATTTTCTATGTTTCTATGTTTCTATGTTTCTTAATGTGCCGCACCATTTGCCAGATGGAAGCATCTGAAACGGTTTGTGGTCGGGGTGGCTGGAGTCCCTGATGATCCTCCGGGCCTTTTTTATGCGCCTGCTGCTGTAAGTGTCCTGAATAGAGAAAAGTTCACATCTACAGATGCTCTGGGCTGTCCACACCACTCTCTATAGTGCCCTGTGATTGAGGGAAGTACAGTTCCTGTACCAGGTGATGACACAGCCTGTCAGGATGCTTTCGACAATGCCCTGAGGATTTGGGGACTTGCTGAATTTCTTCAGCCGTCTGAGGTGAAAGAGGCACTGTTGTGCTTTTTTTCCACCACACAAGAAAAATGAATCTCAGGGTTGTATAATGTGACATACATTTTTTTTCATAATAAATTTCCTTTGAACTTCAGTTGTAAGCAACCTGGTATAGTTTATCCCAGGATGAGCCATTAGCAACATCCACACCATCCTCAAAACAGTTTCCACCTCCTTAGCATCATCTGACTTTGTCCTTGCTTCAACTCCTCTGCTGTGGAAATCGAGAGACTTGTCTACTTCATTCTTGAAATTGACTGTCCCAACTGCTTCCCCACCCATGTTCTGCTCTTAATCAATATCGTCTAACATTCTGATGTCATTGCAACTGCTGCTAATCCCTCATCATTCCTTTCTGTTGGGCCAGGTAATCTCCCTCATCCAAGGTTATCTTCACCAGGGATCATTTGTAGATCTTTAATGTGAGTGGATTATTCAAGAATGAACAGAGCATTTGTTTAACGGTATATTTTTGTTTCCAGTGGAATGCAGTAGCTCTGTGGGCGTGGGACATTGTGGTAGATAACTGTGCTATTTGCCGAAATCACATTATGGATCTGTGTGAGTATCTAATGTGCTGACAGTAAACCGTAACAAAGTTTGATCTGGTAATACTTTCAGAATCAGATCTTCTGGCCAACTTCTCCATTACCAACTTTGGGTTGTATCCTGTCCTGCAAGCTGCACCTCCCTCCAGAATTTGGAGCGCAAGGCTGTTTGGTGTTGAAGGGATGGCCCTGAGAACCTCAACAGTTACCACCATGATGTCTTGACATCAGATCAAATATATCCAAGGAACCTTGGGCACGTGGCCAAGTGGTTAAGGCGTTCGTCTAGTTACCTCAAGGTCACTGGTTCAAGCCTCAGCTGTGGCAGCGTGTTTGTGCCCTTGAGCAAGGCACTTAACCACACATTGCTCTAGTCTGTGCGATGAGTGGCGCCCCACACAGACTTCCAATCTGCGCCTTGTAAGGCATGAAAATGCCTGACGCAGGCCCCTCATGGTCTGAGTCGACGTTCCCCTTACAGCCTTGTTCCAGCTGATGTGGCTGAATTCTGTTGTGTTCAGCTTGGAGAAAACAAAGTATCGAATCGTAAAGATGCAAATGATATTTTCCCAGTTATGTCCTCACTAAACTTGGCAATACTCTGCCAATCCTGTGAACATAATTGGCAACTGGCTGTAAGAGAAGAGAAAAATACTGATTTATTCTTGTTCTCACTAACTAAACATTCACAGTTGCCTCCATCCTTGGCAAGCGTGCATTATATAATCTATTCATGACTGGTTTTCAGAAACACCAGAAGTGTTCAGTGGAATGTAATAAATAACAAGTGATTCTAAATAAATAGAATACAGTGCCTTGGGGGGAGAAATTACAGACTCTGAAGGTGTGGAGGAGTGCTGTTTCTGCTAAACTAGGGAAACAAAATGCTGAAGCTAGAGCAATGTAAATCCATATACAAATCAATTGGAATCAAACCTGCCATTTCCAGTAATGGCAGCTGCTCATAAAGCACAAATAAATAGACCTACAAATGACTGAAAATACAATTTATAAGACAAATTTTAATGCCCAAGTATATTCATTGTTTCAATCAGGGGTTCCCAACCATTTTTTAATGCCATGGAGCCTTACATTAACCAAGGGGGTCCAGGAATGTTTTTGAATGATTTATGGTATCCATGGACATAGAGAGTTCTGCACCCAGCTTCCCTTTTGCTATTGTTAGCCTGGGAATTTTCTACATGTATTGACATAAAACCCAAATAAATAAAAAATACTTTGTGCCCTTATTTACAAGTTAGCTCATCACTATCAACTATTCCAGAAGTGCTGTTGCCTCACACAAGTTGGCACCCTGCTCTTGGTGTTGGTGATAGTGGTATCTGCTAATATTTCGTTGTACTGATGGGGCAGATCTAGCCCA
The DNA here is from genome assembly GCF_963921235.1 of Mobula hypostoma. Classification (NCBI taxonomy): domain Eukaryota; kingdom Metazoa; phylum Chordata; class Chondrichthyes; order Myliobatiformes; family Myliobatidae; genus Mobula; species Mobula hypostoma. The sequence goes on from NC_086107.1 coordinate 102,179,577, forward strand.
GATTGAGAAAATGAAACATGATTAACAGTATTTTTGAGCAGAAATAGATCAGTTTGAAGTTTTCTCGAAATTCTAGCAACAGCTGGACTGTTTGCCCTGAATCAGTGCTAGGGATAGAAGTGTGCATAAAGTCAAGCTCCATTTACAGTGTTTGTCCTAGTTTAACATAATTTTACCAGCTGGGTTTTCTGGAAAAGTTTGGTAATGTGCTTTTGGGTTTCACTTTGATCTGTAGGTATAGAATGTCAAGCAAACCAGGCTTCAGCAACTTCAGAAGAATGCACTGTCGCTTGGGGTGTGTGTAATGTAAGTATCTAGGATTGGTATCAACATAAATAAAGACCTGGGGCTGGACCTATAGTATTGTTTGAATGGTACATAATCTAGGCTAATGCCTTCCCCTGTCCCCAACTGCTTATTCTGGCTTCTGCCCCCTTCCCTTCCCTTCCAGTCCTGATGAAGAGAGTCTCAGCCTAAAGCATCAGCTGTTTATTCCCCTCCATAGATGCTGCCTGACTTGCTGAGTTCTTCCAACATTTTGTGTGTCATACTTCAGAGCAGCACTGCAAGATTGTGGCTGTGTTAGAGATGCTGCCTCTTTATCGAGATGATGAATTTGGGCCTCTTCGTTTGTTGGGAATGATTTATAGAGAATCCAATGGCATCAGCCAGATTGATTCTCCATGTTGCTTGTTCAGTGTTTCTCTCAAACACCCTCACTAAAAATAAATGCTGCTGATTGTGGAATCTTCATCCATGTTTATCTGCCTTACATTGAATTAATTGTCGGACACTTTGTTCTGAACTGTGAAGGTGGATTAATGGCTGAGGTGAAATATTCAACATTGAATCCTCAGAGTACACAGCTCAAGTGTTCTTTCAAGGAAGAATTCCCGTCTCTCGAAAGCAGTTGTTCCACAAACAAGTTGGTGGTTGTGCATTTGAGTGCAAAGTTGCACTGTGTGAAGTCTGGGGCTCACAGGAATTTCTGATTCCTTTATGCTCACAATTTTAATGTGCTTTGGATCTGGTCAGTCTCAATTACATTGAGGAAATGCTCATCCTTTGTGTGCTTGTAAGTAGTTGACTAATACTGCTTATCTGAGGTTAGCAGTCCTGGGACACTACCAGCTTCACTTAGAAAACCTGCTGAGGACTTTTACAACTACCCTGTTCATGAAAGATGCTGCATTTGGATGTGTACTGGTGACTGTACTTCAATCCCTGCTCTCTTCTTCTGCCTCCTTTTACAGCATGCATTCCACTTTCACTGCATCTCGCGTTGGCTGAAGACCAGACAGGTTTGTCCACTGGACAACAGGGAGTGGGAGTTCCAGAAGTAAGTTTTCCTTTTGTGTGTGTATATATGTAAACATTTAAAGTGCCGCACAGTTTTCAGGGCTTGTAAAAAAAAAAATCATCCTGCTGTGAGCTGTTTTTTTAAAAAAAATCACAATTGGAGGGAACATTGTCCAGGGGTCAACAGAAAGAGTGTATTTGTTACTAATGTTTTGGCAATTGGGATAGGCTATGGTTGTTGCTGTTTGATTGGACTCAAGGAGAACGAGTAAGAATTCCATGGCCTAATGTGTTGTTCATTTACAGTATGGAAATGACTTTTCCATCCACCCATGATCAGCATGTACGTGTTAACCAAACACTAATCCATTTTATTCTGCCCACATTTCCACCAACTCCCTCAGCTTCTACTACGCAACAAACACTGGATGGCTTTCATTGTGCCTAATGAACATACCAGCTATTGAGGGGTTACTGGAGTACCTGGGGGGGGAACTTAACAGAGCACAGGAGAACATATAAACTGCACACAGACAGCACCAGAGGTCACTGAAGCTGTGAGGTGGCCGGGAGACTAGCTGCCCCACTGTGCTGCCCAGTTTTGGGTTGTAAAGTTGGTATTTTGGGTACTAGATACTAATCTATAGTTTTAACATCCTCTGATGTTTTCTCAAGAGGCCTTTAGTGGCATAGTGGTTAAATTACTGGACTAGTAACCAGAAGTCTGGGCATTTGATCGAGAGACACAAGTTTAAAAACCTACCATGGCATCTGGAGAATTTAAATTCAAGCAATCAAATAAATTTGTAATGTTTTCTTTTTAAGTTGTCATGGCATTTGTGATTTGTGAAGTTACTGTCCTTCAGGGAAGGAAATCTGCCTTCCTTGCTCAGTCCTGCTTGTTGACTCTTCCTTTGCTGTTCGGGGTGGACAATAAATAAGGGCATTGGCATTTTGCGACTTACAAACAGAAGTTAAACTGTTGTCTTTTCACTGACTTTTGTTGCCTAACTGTCCGGATCCTGTTTTGAGCTGTTCTACCACAAGTAACTGATCCACCAAAACATCTTGTGTGTTTTATCTCTAGTGAATGCTTAAAGATCTGTTAAACTGTCTAAATTTGTCTTGTTTCCTCAGGTATGGCCACTAAATGTAACAGCAACATGTTGTTTTGCTGCTCTCAGCTGTTTCTCAGGTGCACAGACCTGCAGCGTTAGCTTCCCACCCATCTCAGCTCACCTGAGCAGCCTGACAGCTGTTTATTCTGAAGACAAGGACTTTATCATAAGTGTTTTTTTTTTAAGAAATGCTCTTTAATTTCTCTGGTTGCAGACTTTTTGTTATAAAATAGCTGAATACCTGGAAACTGTACACTGACTCTGCATGTGGAGAACCAAAGGTGCTCTCACACAGACTGCTTTTCTGTGCTAATCAAGATAGTAGAATGTGTGAGGGTTTTCTGTGGCTCTTCACCAAGTGTATTATATTTAATAAATTAAATTTGGCAAAATATTTTATGTCATTGGTACCTTTTTTTAAAGTTTTGTAGATTTAAGATTAGTTTTATTTGTCACATGTACATCAAAACATACAGTGAAATGCATCATTTTTATGTCAAGTCAAATCAGCCACGCTTCTGGTGTCAGCATAACTTGCCTACAACTTACTAACCCTAACGATATATCTTTGAAATGTGGGAGGAAATCAGAGCACCCGACGGAAACGGATGCATTCACGGTGAACGTTCAAACTCCTTACAGACAGCGGTGGGAATTGAACCCCGATCTTACAGCTAGTGCTGTGAAGTTATACGCTAGGGGGTATGGAGGGAAGGCTGGGGCGGGGTTCTGAGTTGGATGATCAGCCATGATCATAATAAATGGCGGTGCAGGCTCGAAGGGCCGAATGGCCTACTCCTGCACCTATTTTCTATGTTTCTATGTAAACGCTACACTACCTCTGAGCAAAAATCATTCATTCCACAAAATCCAGAACCAGCGAACAAGACTTTGTAAGGAAGGGAAAAATCAATATGAGAAAGCCAGCCAGAAATATAAAAATTGATCCTAAGTTGCCAAAATATTTTAAAAAGGCATGAAGTAATCATTGGTCCTGGACAGAGTGGGTCTGGGGAATTAGTTACACAAAATAAAGACTTGGGCAGGTGAAATTAACAAGAATTTTACATTGTTCTTCACCACAGGATACACCTATCAACCCAGATGTAGCTGTAAATTGGGAAGATCACAGTTGTAAGGGCTACGTCTGTGGGCCCTGATGTCTCAAAAAGGAATGATAGAGAGTTGGAGTATTTTTAATTTACAATCTTTCCATGGTTTGAGGTAATTGCATATGATTGGTGGAAAATGTAATTCATTCATTCAAAAATGGAGGGAAACTAGAATTGTGTACTACAGTCCAATATCTTAACATAGATTACAGCAAAAATGTTAGAAGCTGTTATTAAAGACTTATTAGCCGTGCACCTAGAGAATCAGATTCCATAATTTTATTGAAGTTCTTGGAAGTGTGGAGTGCTGTGGATAAAAGTGATGAATCAGCATATGGGAGGGAGATTGACAATCCAACTGAATGGTGCCACAACATTCTCATCAGCAAACCAAAGAGCTGCTTACTGACTACAGGAGAAGAAAACCAGAGGTGCATGAGCCAGTCCTCGTTCAACCACTGGAGGTGGAGAGGGTAAGTAACTAAATTCCTTGGTCTGTCCCTGCTAGTAAGAACAGGCTGATGATAGGGCAAAATTTCTAAATGACAATAAACGAGGACTGAGTGTCCTCATAATCTTAAAAAAATACAGTCAGTGGGATGAGGTGCAATGTAAAAGGGGGACAAAATCAAAAAGGTTGATGAATACAGGATTGAAGGTGTTATATTTGAAATCATACAGATTTTGGAATAAGGTAGATGAACTTGTAGCACAGTTAGAGATTGGTAAGTATGACATTGTGTGCATCACTGAGTTGTGGCTGAGGGAAGATTATAGCTGAGAAGTTAATCCAAGGTTACACATTGTATCGAAAGGACAGGCAGGAAGGTAGATGGGGTGGTGGCTCTTTTGGGTTAAAAAAAGAGGTGATATAGGAAGGTGTAAAATCCTTGTGAGTAAAGCTAAGAAACTGAAAGGGTAAAAACACCCTGATAAGGAGTTATATACAGGCTTCTGAACAGTAGCAAAGATGTTGGCTACAAATTACAGCAAGAGATAGAAAAGGCATGTCAAAAGGTCATGGGGGATATCAATATGCAGGTAGACTGGGAAAAACAGGTTCCCAAAAGGGAGAATTTGGAGAATATCCACAAGATGGCTTTGTAGAGCAGCTCATGGTTGAGCCCACCAAGGGATCGGCTATCTTTAAATTGGGTGTTGCGCAATGAAATGGAATTGATTAGAGAGCTTAAGGTAAAGGAACCCTAAGGGAACAGTGATCATAATGTGATAGAATTCACCCTGCAGTTTGAGATGGAGAAGCTAAAGTCAGATGTACTAGTACTGCAGTAGAGTGAATGAGATTACAGTGGTATGAGAGAGGAACAGGCCAAAGTTGTTTGGAAAGGGACTCTAGCAGGAATGACAGCAGAGCAGCAAAGGCTGGAATTTCTGGGAGCAATTTGGAAGGTGCAGGATAGATACATCCAAAGAACTAGTAATATTCTAAAGGGAGGAAGAGACAACTGTGGCTGATAAGGGAAGAAGTCAAAGCCCAAGAGAAAGCATGTAATAGAACAAAAATTAGAGGTAAATTAGAGCACTGGGAAGCTTTTAAAAGCCAGCTGAGAACCAAAGTCATAACGTGGGAAAAGATGGAATATAATGGTAAGCTAGCTAATAATATTAAAGAGAATGGGAGAAGTTTCTTCAGATGTATGGAGTAAAATACAGGCAAGGGTAGATATCAGACTGCTGGAGAGGTAGTAATGGGGTCAAGGAAATGGTGGATGAATTGAATAATTATTTTTGCATCAGTCTTTACTGTGGAAGACACTAGCAATATGCCAGAAGTTCGAGAGTGTTGGCGCAGAAGTGAGTGAAATTGCCATTATTATGGAAAAGATGCTTGGGAAACCGAAAGGTCTGAAGGTAGATTAATCAGCTGCTTCAGATGACCATAGCCCAGGGCTCTGAAAGAGGTGGCTAAAGAGATTGTGGAGGCATTAGTAATGATCTTTCAGGTGTTGATGGAGTTTGGATGGTTCCAGAGGACTGAAAAAAAGCAAATGTTACAACAGGAGATAGAAAAGGCATGTCAAAAAGTCATGGGGGATTTCAATATGCAGGTAGATTGGGAAAGAAGAGTGAGAGGCAGGAGAAAGGAAATTATAAGCCAGTTAGTCTGACCTCAGTGGTTAAGATGTTGGAGTTGATTGTTAAGGATGTGGTTTCAGGATCCTTGGAGGCACATGGTAAAATAGGGCAAAATCAGCATGATTTCCTTAAGTGAAAATCCTGCCTGACAAATCTGTTGGAATTCTTTGAAGAAATAACAAGCAGAGATAGACAAAGGAGAATCGGTGGATATTGTTTACTTGGGTTTTCAGAAGGCCTTTGACAAAGTGTCGCACATGAGGCTGCTTAACAAGATAAGAACCCATGGTATCTAGCATGGGTGGAGCATCGGCTGATTGACCGAAAGCAAATAGTGGAAATTAAGGGATCCTTTTCAGATTGGCTGCCGGTGACTAGGGATCTGTATTGGAACCACTTCTTTTTACATCATATGTCAATGATTCCCGTGATGAAATTGATGGCTTTATTACAAAGTTTGCAGACGGTACAAAGATGGGTGGAAGGGCAGATAGTGTTGAGGAAGCAGAGGCTGCAGAAAGACTTAGACAGATCAGGAGACCGGCCAAAGAAGTGGCAGATGGAATACAGTGTTGGGAAGTGTATGGTCATGCACTTTGGTAGAAGAAATTCAAAAATCCAAGGTGCAAAGGTACTTGGGAGTCCTCATGCAGGACTCCCTAAAGGTTCATTTGCAGGTTGAGTTGGTGGTGAGGAAGGCAAGGTTAGCATTCATTTTGAGAGGACTAGAATATAAAAGTAAAGATGAAATGTTGAAGCTTTATAAGGCAATGGTTAGGTCTCACTTGGCGTATTGTGTGTACTTTACACTTGGAGTATTGTGAGTACTTTAGGGCCATTTATCTAAGAAAGGATGTGCTGACAGTAGAGAGGGTTCCGAGGAGTTCCATGAGAATGAAAGGGTTACCAAATGAGGACTGATTGATGTCTCTGGGCCTGTACTCACTGGAATTCAGAAGAATGGGGTGCAGGGGGAGGGGAGATTAATCTCATTGAAACCTATCACATGTTGAAAGGCCTTGATAGAGTGGATGTGAAGAGAATGTTTCATAAAGTGGGGATATCTAGGACCAGAGGGCACAGTCTCAGAATAGAGGGACGTCCATTTTGAACAGAGATGAGGAGGAATTTCTTTAGCCAGAGGGTGGTAGATCTGTGGAATTCATTGCTATAGGTGGCTGTGGAGGCCATATCATTGGGTATATTTATGGCAAAGGTTGATAGGATTTTGATTAGTCCGGGCATGAAGGGTTACAGGGAGAAGGCAGTAGATTGGGGCTGGGAGGGAAATGGATTAGCCATGGTGAAATGGTGGAGCAGGTTCAATGGGCCAAATAGCCCAATTCTGCTCCAATATCTTATAGTCATATTATTTCTTTTTTTTTAAATTTTATTTTTATTTGGATAAGGAATTCACAATTATCACAGCGACAACTCGCGGATACCTCCTCTTATTTACCCCTCGATCGTGACCCCACTAAGGAGCACCAGGCCATTGTCTCCCACACTATCAATGACTTTATCCGCTCAGGGGATCTCCCATCCACTGCTACCAACCTTATAGTTCCCACACCCCGCACTTCCCGTTTCTACCTCCTACCCAAGATCCACAAACCTGCCTGTCCTGGCCGACCTATTGTCTCAGCTTGCTCCTGCCCCACCGAACTCGTTTCTCCATACCTCGACACTGTTTTATCACCCCTTGTTCAATCCCTTCCGACCTATGTTCGTGACACTTCTCACGCTCTTAAACTTTTCGATGATTTTAAGTTCCCTGGCCCCCACCGCTTTATTTTCACCATGGATGTCCAGTCCCTATATACTTCCATCCCCCATCAGGAAGGTCTCAAAGCTCTACGCTTCTTTTTGGATTCCAGACCTAATCAGTTCCCCTCTACCACCACTCTGCTCCGTCTAGCAGAATTAGTCCTTACTCTTAATAATTTCTCCTTTTGCTCCTCCCATTTCCTCCAAACTAAAGGTGTAGCTATGGGCACCCGTATGGGTCCTAGCTATGCCTGCCTTTTTGTTGGGTTTGTGGAACAATCTATGTTCCATGCCTATTCTGGTATCTGTCCCCCACTTTTCCTTCGCTACATCGACGACTGCATTGGCGCTGCTTCCTGCACGCATGCAGAACTCGTTGACTTTATTAACTTTGCCTCCAACTTTCACCCTGCCCTCAAGTTTACCTGGTCCATTTCCGACACCTCCCTCCCCTTTCTAGATCTTTCTGTCTCTGTCTCTGGAGACAGCTTATCCACTGATGTCTACTATAAGCCTACTGACTCTCACAGCTATCTGGACTATTCCTCTTCTCACCCTGTCTCTTGCAAAAACGCCATCCCCTTCTCGCAATTCCTCCATCTCCGCCGCATCTGCTCTCAGGATGAGGCTTTTCATTCTAGGACGAGGGAGATGTCTTCATTTTTTAAAGAAAGGGGCTTCCCTTCCTCCACTATCAACTCTGCTCTTAAACGCATCTCCCCCATTTCACGTACATCTGCTCTCACTCCATCCTCCCACCACCCCACTAGGAATAGTGGTCCTCACCTACCACCCCACCAGCCTCCGGGTCCAACATATTATTCTCCGTAACTTCCGCCACCTCCAACGGGATCCCACCACTAAGCATATCTTTCCCTCCCCCCCTCTCTCTGCATTCCGCAGGGATCGCTCCCTACACAACTCCCTTGTCCATTCGTCCCCCCCATCCCTCCCCACTGATCTCCCTCCTGGCACTTATCCGTGTAAGCGGAACAAGTGCTACACATGCCCTTACACTTCCTCCCTTACCACCATTCAGGGCCCCAAACAGTTCTTCCAGGTGAGGCATCACTTCACCTGTGAGTCGACTGGGGTGATATACTGCGTCCGGTGCTCCCGATGTGGCCTTTTATATATTGGTGAGACCCGACGCAGACTGGGAGACCGCTTCGCTGAACATCTACGCTCTGTCCGCCAGAGAAAGCAGGATCTCCCAGTGGCCACACATTTTAATTCCACATCCCATTCCCATTCTGACATGTCTATCCACGGCCTCCTCTACTGTAAAGATGAAGCCACACTCAGGTTGGAGGAACAACACCTTATATTCCGTCTGGGTAGCCTCCAACCTGATGGCATGAACATCGACTTCTCTAACTTCTGCTAGGCCCCACCTCCCCCTCGTACCCCATCTGTTACTCTTTTTTATGCACACATTCTTTCTCTCACTCTCCTTTTTCTCCCTCTATCCCTCTGAATATACCTCTTGCCCATCCTCTGGGTCACCCCGCCCCCCCCGTCTTTCTTCCCGGACCTCCTGTCCCATGATCCTCTTGTATCCCCTTCTGCCTATCACCTGTCCAGCTCTCGGCTCCATCCCTCCCCCTCCTGTCTTCTCCTATCATTTCGGATCTCCCCCTCCCCCTCCCCCTCCCACTTTCAAATCTATTACTAGCTCTTCTTTCAGTTAGTCCTGATGAAGGGTCTCGGCCTGAAACGTCAACTGTACCTCTTCCTATAGATGCTGCTTGGCCTGCTGCGTTCACCAGCAACTTTGATGTGTGTTGCTTGAATTTCCAGCATCTGCAGAATTCCTGTTGTTCACAATTATCATGTACTTTTTTCACACATATAACCTTTTCCATTTCTTTATATGTATAAAACTACAATTATTTATACATTCTTAAGCACACATTGAGATGATATAAAAGGAAAATAAACATTTAAATACATAATTATGTACTGTGGTAAATCTAACCTATTAGGCTAAGTAATGAAATTAGTTGTTAAGAAAAATGGTAATAATAGTTTCCATACAATCCTTCTGGACCATTTCCACTGGTCCAAAATGTTGCATACAAGCCTATATACCAACCATTGTAGGTGTTTATATCCCAATTTGTTCGTGCTTGTTCCTGCCCGCAGACATAATTATCCAATCCCTATGTACTTATTTACTTAATTTTTTCATTTTTTTTATCCCTTTCCCAAATCTTTCCCTTTATTTGTGTTAATTCTCTATTTTCCAAAAAAAAACAAACATTTAGACTAGGGGTGCTTACGTTAGCAATATTACTGTGTTGATGAGAAGAGCAATATAAATCATTAGGAGAGTCATCTAAAGTCTGCTCGCATTGGGGTTATATATTCAATCCATTTATTCCAGATTTGATAAAATGTTTCTTTTTGAGTTCTCAGGGAGTAAGTCAACTTTTCCATTTTAAATATTTCCAAGATAATTTCGTACCAATCTTCTAATGTAGGTGGTATTGGATTTAGCCATTTTCTAGTGATTGATTTCTTACTTGCCGCTAAGAGGGCCTGCAGCAACTTTATATCTTCCTTCAGTTCAAGGAACAATACATGCCCCAAATAGAGCGTTGATTATTGATTATAGCGAGTTTGTGCTTCCAACCCGAACTCCCACAAACACGACCCTCTCCCCACCCCAAATCACTTCAGGAGGGAAGATGGGACGAGACCCTGCCCACCTTGTTGGTACTCGTGAATCCAGTAAGGGACTGGTACTGGGCAAGCACCCCAGAGATGTGGTCCTGTCTGGGACGGTGAATGTGGGCCTTTGCTAACGACGGAGGGCCGTTGCTCCGTGTGCCGATAGACTGCTGATTCACTATCAATTACTCCAAAAGACTGGAAGTAGAGTAAATACTGAAAGGCTTTTATTAACAGTAAATGGACACACGTCCATGCTGAATATCTGTCCTGGATTGAGGGAGGGAGCAGTCAGCAGAGCGGCGTGTCCAGGCATGTCCAGACAGGCAACCCAGTTACAACCTATATACATGGTTTACCACAACCGCTCAATCCTGTCTGCCTCCTCTGGGACCTCTCAGTGGTGACAAGTCACGTTTTCGAATTAAGAGGTCGGCCATTCTGGACGGAGATTTCTTCATGGGGAAGGGATGAATCTTTCGAATTCTCCAGCCGCAGAGAGCCAGTCGCTAAATGCGTTCAAAAACACAAAGTCTCCATCGCAGAGTCACCTACCAGACGGGACATGCGCTGATCGTGACTATTCTGAACTACAAACAAAAATGGCCCTTTGTTGCGGCCGTTGGTTCCTGCTGGAGCGCCCTGTAACGTGGGCTGAGCTCAGATAAACCTCTCCTCTAAATCCCGGTAAAAGGGCGCAGCTCCGTTTGCAGCGCCATACCCTCTCTGTCTGTACCCGCAGCCCAGAGACCCCGGCGCTTTGCTACGCCCCCGCTTCACGGGGTGTTCCGGGTTGCTACATTGCGGCTGTTACTTTAGTTCCCCAGGCCGGACATGGGGCGTCCGGTGCCGGGATCCCGCACCTCGTCCTCGGCACCGCACCACTTCCCGACTCCCATTCCCCTCCTCAGGCCCTTTTCTATCAGCAGGTTCCCCAAACTCTGGATTTTATTTTAGTGTCTGCAGAGTCGCCGGTGATCATGCGTGACTAATTGCCGGAAATTACTGTTTAGTCATACTGACAGGCGTCTATAGTTTGAAGTAGATCGGCAGCTAGTGTAATGTGTGGTTCCATGGTGTAATGGTTAGCACTCTGGACTCTGAATCCAGCGATCCGAGTTCAAATCTCGGTGGAACCTGCTATTTTTAACCCCGGAGCAGAACTGCATCCCATTTTAGAAATTAAATTATTTTATTGAATTCTGCTGTCCTCAGTGATAGTTTATTCTTCAAAATATTAATTTCAGCTCTTTAAAGACAGATTACAAACGAACAATTAACTGTTCGTAGTTAATAAACACAAACTGCTGAAATATCTCAGGAGGAGGTCAGGCAGGAAACAAAAACAGAGTTAATATGAAAGGCATAAACACGAGGAATTCTGCAGATGCTGGAAATTCAAGCAACACACATCAAAGTTGCTGGTGAACGCAGCAGGCCAGGCAGCATCTCTAGGAAGAGGTACAGTCGACGTTTCAGACCGAGACCCATTCGGCAGGACTGTCCTAATATGAAAGGCAATTACCCGATTCAGAGTTGCACAGCACCTTCGGCCCAATTCGTCCATGCCAACTAACCACGGTGTCTATCTATCACAAACACGAGAAAATCTGCAGATGCTAGAAATCCAAAGTTAAAAAAAAACACACACACACACCCTCTTCCTTCAGTTAGTCCTGATGAAGGGTCTCGGCCTGAAACGTCGACTGTACCTCTTCCTAGAGATGCTGCCTGGCCTGCTGCGTTCACCAGCAACTTTGATGTGTGTTACACACACACACAAAATGCTGGAGGAACTCGGCATGTCGGGCAGGATCCATGGAAAAGGGTAAACAGTCGACGTTTCGGGCCGAGACACCGAAGAACCAAGACGTCTGTCTACTTGATCTAATCCAATTTCCCGAGTTTCAACCTGTACCGTTCCTATCCATGTGTCTGTCTAAATGTATCTTAAAGTTGTGACTGTAACTAATGCACTACCCTTTTGTGTGAAAGCGCCAGGCATTTGACTTCTCCTGGTCGATATCTGGTCTGCTCTAGTCAACTAGTCTTCAATAAAGAGTCACGCTCTTCCATGACTGGTTCATCACAGATGGTAACTTGCAACAGACAACACCAATACTGAATCTGACCGAGAAAGTGATTGAGCAGAAGTTGTAGAATTTGATAGGTTGCAACACTGGTAGATTGCAACTTTCAAGGACTCTACAACTCATTATTTTCATGATTGCCTTCCTTTGCACATTGGTTGTTTGAGAGCCTTTGGGTGCAGTTTTTTTTTCCGTTCATTATGCAGTATTTCTTGGTTCTGCTATGAATGCCTGTTCAGGTCCATTTCTGAGGATATGGCTTAAGGTTGGCATCATAAGGGTTGATCATGTGCTGTCTTCCTTATACCAACCAGACCAATGTGACATGGTGTTGCTGAACAGTGGGCATTACAGCTGATGCTCTTGGTTAGGAAGATGCCAGGACAAACAGTCAGCTTGCTGATAAGGTAACTTTCTCTCCAATCAAAAAGAAGATCCTGGTGTTCTGAACCACATTTTGCTTCATCAATTTCAGGGCTTTGGTTATACACTTTTGTAGAAAGAAAGAAAACCCTCAAACTGTTGAAAAGCAGAGTAGTCTTGGGAATGGGGGAGGCTAGTGCAACAGGCACCAAACATAAATATGCACTTACAACAATGAGGAAACTTCATTGGGACTTCAGGAGCTCGAGTGCCAAAGTACGGAAATTTTGCTGAAATTGCATAACTTTAGTGCACACAAGTTTCATCTCTTCTAAATACATCATTAGATTTTTAAACAGAGGAAATAGCTAGCTCACAATCATGACTATTTTACAGCCTACAAAGGATGTTCTAAAATCTTGGAATACACCCAGTGGCCACTTCATTATGTTCACCTGCTCGTTAATACAAATATCTAATCAGCCAATCAAGTGGCAGCAACTCAATGCGTAAAAGCATGCAGACATGGTCAAGAGGTTCAGTTGTTGCTCAGACCAAACATCAGAATGGGGAAGAAATGTGATCTCAATGACTTTCACCGTGGAATGATTGTTGGTGCCAGATGGGGTGGTTTGAGTATCTCAGAAACTGCTGATCTCCTGGGATTTTCACACACAACAGCCCCAAGAGTTTTTGAGAACGGTGCGGTAGAAAAAAAAATCAGTGACCAGCAGTTTTATGGGCTAAAATGCCCTGTTAATTAAAAACGTCAGAGAATGGCCAGACTGTTTCAAGCAGATAGGAAGGCGACATAACTCAAATAGCTAATCGTTACAACAGTGGTGTTCAGAAGAGCATTTCTGAATGCACATCATGTCGAACCTTGCAGTGGATGGGCTACAACAGCAAAAGACAGACCAGGTTCCGCTCCTATTAAAGTGGCCACCGAGTGTATATAGACTGAGGTAGAGTATAGAATCCTAGAAAACCTACAGCACAATACAGGCCCTTCGGTCCACAATGCTGTGCCAAACATGTACTTATTTAGAAATTACTTAAGGTTACCCATAGCCCTCTATTTTTCTAAGCACCATGTACCTATCCAGGAGTCTCTTAAAAGACCCTATCGTATCCGCCTCCACCACTATTACCGGCAGCCCATTCCACGCACTCACCACTCTCTGTGTATAAAAAAAAACTTACCCGTGACATCTCCTCAGTACCTACTTCCAAGCACCTTAAAACTGTGCCCTCTCATGTTAGCCATTTCAGCCCTGGGAAAAAGCCTCTGACTATCCGCACGATCAATACCTCTCATTATCTTGTACACCTCTATCAAGTCACCTCTCATCCTCCGTCGCTCCAAAGAGAAAAGGCTGAGTTCACTCACCCTATTCTCATGAGACATGCTCCCCAATCCAGGCATCATTCTTGTAAATCTCCTCTGCACCCTTTCTATAGTTTCCACACCCTTCCTGTAGTGAGGCGACCAGAACTGACCACAGTACTCCAAGTGGAGCCTGGTAACATTATCTCTCGGCTCTTAAACTCAATCCCACGGTTAATGAAGGCCAATGTACTGTGTGCCTTCTTAACAACATAAATACTGGGAATAATCAATTTACAGAGAATTCCAGAGTTCCGATTTATAAATTTCAATAGTAAAAGGACACAGCTAATGAGAAATAAAAGATGATCGGCTGGCTACGTTTAGGCAATTTTTATTCCCCCCCCCCCCAGAGAATGGTATTCATGGGGCAGCAGGGGTGATCTCGGTTATAGGATAGATTACCTAACACAATGCGCGGTGATGCATTCTCCACTGGAGGGACGAAAGAATGGAAATTACGGATTTCCCCAAAACCAGCATCAGAAGACTATAATCACAGCTGCTGTTTTTTTTAAATTATTGACAGGGGACGGGAAACTTGGAAACCGTTGTCGGCGATGTGGACTTTAGAAAAGGCATGCGCTGCTAAGGAAAGAGCTTTGAAAAGTAATGTGTCTGACGTGCAAGCTCTCTGAAGAAGCTGCAGAGTCGATATTGTGTTTATGCAAAGGCATCTGACACATAACCACTTGTTGGTAAAATTAAAGCCGATCTGCTTAAAGAGAAATTGGCAGCGTGGCAAAAAAAAACGTCAAAAAGAAGGCAAAATATAGCAGAGGACAATCTGAGATTTAATTATAGTTCTTCTATAAATAGCATTCTTGATTCGAGTTTGAAGGTTGCAGGTTCGAATCTCAATACCGAGATTTAAAATCGGGGTGATGATTCAGTGTGGCACTGAGAACAATACTTCCAAAGTCATCATCTAATGAATGAAATGTTTTTAAGTTTCTATTGCCACACATAGTCAGGTCTGCACCTTTACCTTTGTATCATTTACTTCATAATTTCTTTAATTTGTTCCCTACCAAATGCAAAATTTGACATAGGGATTTCATACCTGTGCAAAACCGAATCTGCCAATTTGACCATTTCCTCCTACGCTATTGGCGGGAAGGGAGACGTGGACCGGTCAATCCACCACAAACGCTCAGCAGACATGAACGAGAAAACGAGGGAAAAGTTTAGTAGTAGACAGATTGCTGTTGCAGCAAAAAAAAATGGTGGTGGTGGTGGGGGTGGAGATCATGAGAGAACTTCGATCGTGAGGAATAGAAGCGTGAAGTACAGAAAGGAAAGAGAGATCCGGGTAAACACCGGGTCTTTGAAGATGAGGCTGAAAAAGTGTGAGATTAGTGGTGAGGAGTTAAAACGGGCGATCATGTGGCACTGGGAATCATTATGAACATTCCATGAATGTGGATAATGCTGGGATGAATTAGATACCGCCACCATCATGAGAGAATTGGCATCAAATAGACTGATAGGATTGAAGGTTGACCCAGATGTCTTGATCCTGTGATCATTAAAAGATGTGTCAACTGGGATACTGGAAGCAACAGTTGTAATACTCCAATAATCCGTGGTAAAAATGAATGGCGGAGCAGATTTGTTGGGCAAATGGCCTAATTCTGCTCCCATTTCTTATACTCTTACTCCTTACTAACTGTTCAGATCTCATGTGAGCTTCAGTCTTTAAATTTATGGCCTGGAGATGTATAAGACAACATAATTCACGCAGTCCTCACGGACACAATTAAAAGTACAGCACGGGTATTCTTGCAATACCTTTCATGTCCTTTTCAGACTTTTGCAGAATGTTTTAAGCTAGTGAAAGACCTTTGAAACACAAGACACTGTTGTAATAACAGCTACTGGGGACGCAACATGAAATTACAGAGAACATAGGGAAATGACTGGATACAGGCTATCGCAGGTATCGAATGTTTGTTTTCACAGATGTCCATAACTGAAAAGCATGCAGAATTCACTCGAAATGATAACCAGAGCTCCAGTGTCTTCTGAATGAATGACATAAAAAAAAGACTGATAAGAACAATTGCTAAAACAGGAGAGAAAACTGTGGGGATGTATGTACGTGTGTTAGACTTTCGAATATCATTAAGGGAACTCATTCATACGCGGTGGCGTCCATGAGTTGGAGTTTGTAACCTGCCCAGATTGGAAGTAACATCTCCGAGCTGACAATGAACACGAACGCACCTCAAGGATGCGTGCTTAACCCTCTTCTCTACACCCGCAATCTTGTGGCTAGGCACAGCTCAAACGCCATCTGTGAATTTGCGACAACTCAGTTATCGGTGGCAGAATTTCAGATGTTGAGGCGGCGTACAGGAGCGTGATAGAGCGGCAGCTGGCTGGTTGAGGGGTATCGCAGCAACAGCCCTGCTCTCAACGTCAGGAAGACCAAGGAAGAGATTGCGGAATTCAGCAAGAGCAAGTCGAGGGATCGATCACACGCCGGTCCTCATCGAGGGATTAGAAGTGGAAAAGGAGAGCAGTTTTTCAAGTTCCTGGCTATCAACATCTTTGAGGATCTATCTTGTGCCCAACATATTGACGAAGGCACGGCAACGGCTGCATTTCATCAGGGGTTTGAAGAGAATTGGTGTCACCAAAGTCACTCACAAATTCCCACAGACGTACAATGGAGAGCACTCTAACTGGGCACACGGATGGGACCACTTTACGGGGATCGGAAAAAGCTGCAAAAAGCTGTTAAATTCAGCAAGCTCCAACACATACACTAGCCTCCCCATCACCCAGGACATCATCCAAAGGCAATGCCTCAAAGGCGGCACCCATCATTAAAGATCCCCATCACCCAGGAACACTAAGGTACTGATTGTATCACTAAGGTACAACGTCTCACTGACATTGAGAACGAAGTTGCTGCAGCGTCACCAATCATCAAGTTGTACCGTAAGGAACCCGCAGAGGCACACTCAGCGATTCAGGAACAGCCTTTCCTGAAGGGTCAATGAACCTATATTTCAGCTTTTACTGCTATGTATTGCAATGTATTGTCGCCGTAAAACAAATTTCACGATATACGCCGCTGATACTAAATCTTTCTCTGCTGCCCTGCATTGTCTTCGTTGAAGTTCAGAGAATAATATTGGCATTCCATGCTTTTGAAAAAATGAGGGCTCAGTTCATCATCTTATTTTATATTCTCCTTTGTGAAACATCACATCTGAACTGTTGCGCATGGTCAATCAAGACAGGGTTAAATACAAGCGCCAATGGCTGATGTAGTTTCGAATGAGGGAGGACATGTACCCTAACAGCGAGTTATAGAGGAGAAACTTTAACCACATGACGCTGCTGGGGTTTGTGATGCAGATAGCGCAGGAATATCCATCACAGGATATAAAACTAATATCTAACCAAATGATAAACGTTCTCATGGGATATGCTCCAGCGATAATCGACAGTTGCGTGTTTCGGCAAATTACGAAGCAGTTTCTACTGGAAGGCAGATCCCAGATCAGTATCGCTGAGACCCGACTGCGATCGTAGAAAGCTTGCCAGCGAGTATCCATACCCGAAAATGAATACACGTGAAGGTTTCGACGTTCAAATACCCAGGAAGTTTTAATGAATTAAAATTACGTTTTAAAAAGTGAAACGTTTAAAAGATACATGCACACAGACTTGCACCAGGAACATAAATACCGGGAACACGCAGGAGGTCAGGCAGCATTTCTAGAAAGAGTAGCAGCATTGAACATCCCAGGATAAAGATAGTTCACCAGGAACTGGTGATTCTTCCCCCACCCCCCGTATGTTTTTATTTCAGGTTTCCCATTGTATGATTTTGAATTAAAGGACTACTCACCGTTTTCCTGTCAAACATTCCTAATGCATACTTAGGAAATCTAAGAGCTACAAAATCTGTGAACATCTGCTCTGCCCCACTGGAGGAGCTTACTAACAGAGTAGAAAGTGCTACTGCTGGCTTTTATTTATTTATTGAACCAGCCCTTTGAGCCACGCTGTCCAATTGTCCCCAAATTTAATACTAGCCTAATCACGGGACAATTTACAATTAACCTATAGTCTGGTCTGGCATTGCACTTCAGGGTGTACTTGGGATGCAAATGATTTGACTGAAGTTCAGGAACCCTGGTGGAAAATTTGTCCAACATCTTCTGGACCGAATGACTGATTACAGTTCTCAGGCGAGACCAAACTACTGTATAAAACCAGTACCTCAATCACTTGAGAAGAAAGTTTCCCTAATAACCTTTTGCCAAAAAAAATCTTGCTGGCACCTGATTTCACCACAAGACCTTTGACGTAAAAATATGCTCAAGCTCTTCTTGGGAAAACGAATCTTTTATCTGAACCAATATGACAGAAGATCAAAGCACTGCGAGTTCTACCACAAACATGTAGGTCAACACTGACCTCTTTTACACCTTAATAATAGAATTCTGACTGAAATCAGTAGTCTGGTCACTTGTTAAGACAAATTAATGCAATATATATAGATTTCAAACGCTTGGTATATCCTATGTATCAGCTAAATAATCGAAAGTACTGCCACGCGAAGGATAAACATAGCCCCAGAAACACACAAAACTTTCATAAAATGTTTACGACGGCTAGGTTTGTATCTGGAAAGTACAATAAAGTACAAGTTCTTAGCTAGGACTATTGTTACACACAACCAGCGAACAAAGGAAATTAATGTGCGCACAAAAGGTTAGTTACCTAAAATAATGTAATTAAATTATACTTATTAAAAATAATCTTTTAGCTAAATGTTTCTGTTAACTAGTTAGTTGGTTTTTCAAATACCACAATACACGTCATCTCACCTTTCCTCTTCTGGGATCTGGGAGACAATGTTTCGTGGAGTGACGAAGTTAAAGTTTTGCTAAGCCAACAACGTTAAGAAAACGTCACAGTAGATACAAGTTCGCTGTTGACTTTTATAAATAGTCTGTGTTCATTTAGAAGAAAGGTTTCCTGAAGATGTGGTACAAGAACGGTCAGCTTTTGATTTCTCCGCAATTGCAGATTGTCACTTCACATTTGACATGAAAAAGTTATTGCCTTATGCCTAAAACATCATGATTTTCTAGCTGAAAATACTGTAATAGTTAGACAGTTTAATGATTTCAAATTTTCCGTGCAAGAAAAAATTAAATCCAAACTGATTTCAAACTTTGCTCAAATGGTGGCATTTGTACTTCAAAATGAACAGATTTGCGACCTTGCAGTTGATGGACATTAGGGGAACCTTGCTTGCGTCTAGTGCGGACTGTGAGCGAGGTTTTAGCCTAATGAATCAACTCAAAAACAAGCTGAGAAACCGTTTAGGTGAATGTCATTTGGATATGTTAATGAGAATCAAAAGCTATCAATTGGATGGAAGTTCTATTAGTCTAGATAGAGTTTACAAAGAATGGGTAAATGCCAAAACAGAAAAGAGAAAAAATAACCGTGTGACTTAAATATGTATGTTATTTTGTTGTTATTCTGTGCAGTTTTATTTTGTAAACCTGCATAAACTGTGCCACGTGTGCATTCAGTGCGCACATACTTTTGTCACAAGAAAAAAAATTTGCGCACACTGAGTACTAAAAATTAGAGGGAACATTGGCTGGGGCCATGACAAAATACATCAGAAACTCCTGTCTACCTGGCTGGTCACAGCAACAATACCATTGATATAAACTTCTTATACTAGTAAAATGCTATCAGCTGTACAAGACTGACTGTCTAAAACATGGTGCAATGTTCTGGAAGCCATTATTGTTTCACATAAATGAATCATAAGGTTTTACAATACTGCAATCAGCCACAGAGAAGCAGTGATCAGCAGCATTAACAGGTTTTCAAGTGATAAAGGTAATGGCGTTCAAATCAAAGTTTGAAAGCACAGCTCACTTCTTTTAATACCCTGACATGTGTGGAACAGCCCTCTAATCAGTCCCATCTTCCCTAAAGGTCTGTAGTTCTCTTTTGACAAATAGCTCTTCCTGTTGCGTATTCAGGCAACACTGGGATTCTATTTCCACAAGCTTGTGTGGTGCAATAAAATTATACCTCAATTTTATCATGAAAAATTCCAAGGGCACGCACAACTCATCCTGGGATCAACATCAGAACCCCCACTGTACACACTGAATGAAAAGAGATCACAATCTCATCTTGTGGGGAAGAACATTGTTTGGTGAACAGTACAAGAACAAACTGTGCTTCTACACTGATGTTAAATTTTAAGATAGAATCATACATTACAGAGTTGGTTCATTTATATTACATGTTAAATAATACATAAACCAGAACAAGTTCTTCTCCATCAGTACAATCTTAAAAGACCTTTGTATCTGGAAGGTAGTTTTGTGCGTACACACACACTGTTGGTTTTGATGGGGTTGCACTCCTTTCCAAGGAATAGCCAACCTATATGACAATCCTGGTATTGAAAAGACTACAATTAGGCATTAGAAAATACTTTCCTATATATTCACAGAAGTACAGAATTCAAATTTTCTACACAGATCTGTTTTGATACTTTTTCAGCAGCTACAATGGGGAAGAAATGTCATCATTAGGGTATTATGCTCTGCAAATCTTCACACTTCAACACTCCGCTGTTTGATTTCCTGGACAAAAAAAATAGTACAATAAAATAAAACTGACTTTTCAAAGAATCTCAGACAATATCCCAGGTCCTGTAATTGGTTCAGTATAATCTACAGGTGAGTGTTCATGATTTCAGGACAATTGGGGGAACAGGATGAAAACACAAAGCATTCAGACCAAATTTACTGCTGAATTATCACCAACAATGCTGTGACAATAGGACCTGTGAGATAGAAACCACACACAGACCAAAGATGTCCTATTCAATCCTGGTATTGTGCTGTGAGGCATCAGTGCTCTGCTTTTTCCCACAAAGCACACATGTGGATTGGGTTAACTGGCCAGCGTAAATTGCGCTAGATCAAATTTTGGAATTAAAAAAATATAGGATTAATGTAAAGAGGTGTTGGATGGCTGGCATGGATCAGTGGACTGAAGGACATGTTTCAAAGGATACAAGTCAATAGCAATTTTGAAAGAAAACAACATCGATATCAAGTTTCTTTGATAATCACCAATTTAACAATGGATATCAGTTCAACCTGAACTGTTCCCCAACATTCTCCATCTTGCATTCCATAATCAACGCACAAAAGGTGCTGCATTTATGCAGCGTCTCATCATGCCTTCATATATTTTTTAAAAATGAAGTTCACAACTAATGGCTTCATTTCTAAAAAAATCAGTGGCACATATCAGAACCAAGAACAGCATATGGATGACTAACAGATCATGAATTTTTGATGATGTAGGCCAAGGGGGTGAATGTTGACCAGGGCACCAGTTTTCTCTTGAATCTT
This sequence comes from Mobula hypostoma, assembly GCF_963921235.1. Classification (NCBI taxonomy): domain Eukaryota; kingdom Metazoa; phylum Chordata; class Chondrichthyes; order Myliobatiformes; family Myliobatidae; genus Mobula; species Mobula hypostoma. Next base: position 102,200,910 of record NC_086107.1, read on the forward strand.
TTGTATTCTCCCAGCATAATTTTTCCTAAGACAGCATTTACAATGATGCAACAATACTCCCTACTGCACCATCTTGATTATATATTAGCTACTTGGGATTTTAGTTCTCAGCATGACTCAAAGAAAATGGGCTATTAAGAGCTGTTTAATTTTTCTATCTGGTCCTCCTGCTGATGTTTTGAAGAATTTTTTAACTTAAAACTTTCAATTCAATTTTTTGCCCCTTAAACATGAATGGGATAAGTTGAAAATGAATATTCAAGTTATACCCACTCATGAAATAACTGGAAAACTAAATTATGTCTCAATATTACTTTCAGGTGGAGCGAGGCCAGTTAGGGTGGTTATTATTAAAGTATTTCCATTCTCTGTTGCTATCCCCCAGCAATGAATAATCTGTAAATCCTGACCACTGAAAGAAAATACAATTTTATGTCCTGAGAAGCACCAAAAATGTAGAGAGCATCCATTAAAAGCAGGCAGTGTCGCTGTTGCACACAGTTTATTCAACAATATGGTAAATAAGAAAGAAATCAATTTTAGCAGTCTATACAGTGATCCAAAGTTCATATTTATAAGTAATTATCAATAAATTGCATGATTTACACGTTTCTGGATAGGTTTTTTTCTCTTTTTCTGCTTGCCCATTTTCAAGTTTTACACAGAAGTCTGAAAGAGGAAAAACCAAGGGATGTGTTCAATAAAATCAGCCACACAGTCTTTTTAAAGAATCATTCGATAGTCTCACCAAAAAATAAAATAAAAAGTAAAATGTCACCATTAAACTGAAAAACCCCACAATATTCTACATCCGCAGGACATTTGGCAGCTGCCAGTTTGTGCAATAGTCTTTCGTTCTACCTGTACAAATTATTAATACTTTGAAATTTCTGTTCAAACCCTTGTATAGAAATGAAAAAAAATTAAGGGAAGAAGGGGAATACACAAGAGGTATGATAATTCATTGCTGTCAAACAAAAACAGATGTATACAGTAAGACAGGCTGTATTTTTTTCCCATGAAATGCTTTGCATTAATGGACAAATGTTTACAAGATTTTCTGAAGTTAGAAAATAAAAATATGACTTCAACTCTCCTTTTCTTAAAAAAATGTAGGTATGGGCAACCTGCAATTGAAATAACAGAATAGGAAAACAAAAAAAGGACTGGCCATCGACCAGTGTTAACAAAAAATATATTCTTTGTATAATATCATCCCTCAGTTTTTTTTTCTCTCAATAAATTGCAGTTTGTTGAATTCTGGGACAATTGTCCTCCCTAGAAATTTCAAAATTGTTTTTTTTTCAGTACAAAAACCCTAAGTAAAGACGAAAAATGAGAATTTGCTCCCAAAATGCTACAAGATGTCTAGTGTATTGTGATTAATGTTTGTGCCTGTTAAGTCCGGGTTGTCAGAACCCAAGCCAAGGTCACTGGCGGCACCATGTAATCCTGCCATTCCAGGGTTAGCAAGTTGAGAAAGCATTGCACTCTGGTCCGGAGCAGTAAAATGTCCTTGATCCATTGGATTTGCCTGGGCAGCTACCATTCCCGGATGTGGGGAGTTAGTCTGTGGCGACACGTGATGTGGAGACGGTTGAGGTTGCATCCTGGGTGACGGGCTGGAATGAGGTGGTTGGGACTGCGGGCGTGGTGAAGGCACGGGCTGCGGAGACCGTACCTGGTTGCTGAGAGAGGATGGGTGCTGGCCCTGGAGGTGAGGTGACTGGGCCTGACCAGGGAGCATGTGCTGCTGCGGGCTCATGGAATTGGACTGGGCTGGTGAACCCATCTGCTGTTGCTGGAGAATTCGCTGCTGGAGGGCCTGATGGAGACTTGAAGTGCCCTCTGCACCCATTCCTGCTTGTGGAAGTTGGCTCATTTGTCCCATGGGTTGCCCCACTTGGCCCATGGCTCCCTGCTGCATGGGCATATGATGCTGTATCCTCTGCTGCTGCTGCTGCTGCATGGGATAACCAGAGCCTTGAGGCTGTTGGAACTGATTAGCCATTCCAGCAGCCATGCCGGAGTTTGATTGCTGCTGTTGCTGCTGCTGCTGCTTCTGCAGGAGCTGTCTTCGCATCAAAAGCTCCCGGAACTGGGAGTTCATACTTATGTTCATGGACTGCCCTTGTGCATTTATCCCACCCATGCTTTGTTGCTGTTGCTGCTGCTGCTGTTGTTGCTGCTGCTGCTGTTGTTGTGGCTGCTGAGGGATGTTGGGCCGCTGAACTCCAGACTGCATGGGGCTCATGTTCTGCATGCCTGGGTTGCCATGAATGCCTTGCTGTCCCTGAAGACCTGGCTGAGCCTGCATCCCGGGCTGGGGTTGCATCCCTGGCTGCCCTTGCATACCAGCCTGACTCTGGCTTCCTTGATACCTGGCTGCCCTCTGCTTAATGAAAGCAGCCATAAGCTGGGGATTGGAGCGGAGGATAGCGAGCACTTGCTGTTGCTGCATAGGGGAGCTTGGAGACCTGAGAGTCCGCAGCAAGTCCTGCAGGGCTCCGTGGGGAATGGCACCTCGACTGGGCTGAGGCACTCCTGATGCAACCTGGCACATGGGTGGTGGTGGCTGGGGTTGCATGTTCATTTGCAGAGCTTGCTGGGTCATCTGCATGACTGGCCTCTGCATTCCTTGTGGATGTTGCTGACTCTGGGCCATCCCAGCCTGACCCCACTGCGCCTGCTGCATGCCAGCTGGTCCCATTCCCTGATCTGTATGAGTGGGGCCTCTCTGTGACGGCTGTGGGTTCATGCTCATCCCAGGCATTTGATTCATGGGCGCAATGTGAGGGTTCATTACCCCGGGCCGCTGGAAAGACTGTTGCTGTGCCATCAAACGCTGAGCATCAGCTGCTCTCTGAATCTGCAAGGCCATCTCCACGGCAGCTGCTGGTGGTGGATGTTGAACAGGCGGTGTAGCTTGGGTTGCAGAGACGGCCTGACCAGTCGGTTTGCCTTGAGGTATAGGGGCTTGTGGTTGGCTTCTTGCCATATTGTTGTAGGAAGGCATGTTAGATGGTGGCGGAGGCTGTGGCTGGGGCGGAGGCTGAGGCTGAGGCGGAGCTGGGGGTTGGGGTTGTGGTGTCTGCGGGGTGCTCGGCTGCTGCCCTGTTGGGGTGGTTGGAGCGGTGCCACTCGGTGATGGCAGGCTTTGCTGTCCGACACCACCTCGCTGCATCGTGGCCATCCTCCGGCGCAGCATCTGGGCCTGTTGCAGACGGTGCTGCAGTTGCTGTTGACGAAGCTTGTGCTTGATGTTGAGACAAAATGGCACAGGGCACTTGGTCTCTTGGCAGTGCTTGGCATGGTAGCAACAGAGAGCGATAAGCTGCTTGCAGATTGGACAGCCTCCATTGGTCTTGCGTTTGCATCCCTTGGTGTGCTGGACCACCCTCTTCATCTTCTGGCAGGAAGGCAAAGAACAGTTGGCATTGCGACACTGGCAGGCATGGACCAGTGACTGAATGCAACGCTGAATGCTCAGGCGCCTTGAATCCCCAGTGCTCACTTCTGAACCTTGCGAGTTGCTCTCATCATCCAGGCCAAGGCCAAGTTTGTCCATCTTGTGTTCATGTCCTTTAGTGTTAAAGCAGTTGACACAGAGGTCATAATCCTAGGGCAAGAAAAAGTAAACTTAGATTACCATGTAGTGGTTAACATACAAGAGCTGATGAACTAAGTACATGAAGTCAGTAATTCTCAAAATTATAGCCTGAAAACTTTCCTAAAATTGGGACAGGATAATGGCATGTGACTTTAGCCTATAATACTTGAATTTGGAAGGTTTAATGGTGATCAGCTAAATTTTGACATGAGAAATTATTCATTAAGGTATTCATAAAACTTCTTCTGGTTGGGAAGTAACAAAAGGAAGAACTCCTGCAGAGACACAACCTAAATATTATGAAAAAGGTGGAAGAAATATATTTAATGCCTTAAATATAAAAATTGTCCAGTCAACTGAAACTATTCTAGTGATGAAGGGGCATTAAGGGAAATTATTAAATAATGTGGACTACCAAAGGATAAATGGAACTGAGATTCCACCAGCCATTACTTGAAAGAGTGAAACAGGTCCGAAGGCTGAATGGCTAACAGGTAGTTTTGAAGTCCAGGCAGCTTAAGATGGTGAAAGAATGGTCAACAGGGAAATATTCCAGAAAAATGGTTTAACTATCTAAGCAATGCAATGAATGGTCACAGGTTTTATCATAACCTTTTCAACCATGTTTCATTTAGAATTATTTAAATAGGAGCAGAAAGAGGTTTAGTACATGATTGCATACTTGGTATAAATATTAAACTGGAATAAGTGAACTGGAACAATAAACTAATACTAGTACACACCTCACAAACAGTGCAGTGCCACCTGGTCTCCACGTGGTGCTTGCATTCATTGCACGTATATACAAAGCGATCCTGGCCCTGGTTGTGGAGCTCTACCAACATACACATGGTCGACCACTTGGCTCGTCTCAGTGATGAAAATTCCATGTGCTTGTCCCTTGCCAGTGTAAGAAAGGCATCACGTCCATCCATCAGGTCACAAGCAATGAGTGGGTCAGGATCTAAGATGGTTGGCAGTGAGTTTGAGTTGGGACCCGCAATCAGGCGGATCACAAAAAACACCTGTTAAAAAAGATACCAGACAATTAAAATTCAGTCAAATCAAGTAGAACGGATTCCAGTTAATCAGGGTAGCCATTTATTTGGGGCACTCTTAAAGAACAAAAACTAATTGAGAAAATAGCCCATATTCCCTTTATTTTGATCACTACCACTGCTGAACAGGTTCTAATTAGTGGCAGTTGTACGTACTCATGTAGCCATTAGATGCTAGTGTGCTCAAAATGAATGGTGTTTAAATAGCATCAGTTGCGTGTGCTTGTGTGCAAAAAGCAGTGATTGCATCACTAATAAGCAGTAGGGCAATTCAGGACTGTTTTGCTCACTGAGGCTTCAAGCGTTCAGGCTTGGCGATGCCAGAAATGGCTGGGAGCAAAAATGAAACTATTTCACTTCTTCAAGAAGTTGGGAATAATGAGAAATTTAAATAATAGTTTATAGTATTATAGTATCATTGATATCGTTTTAATTTGTTCTGTATTTCTTTTTTATACCTTTTTAACTATTTCCATGAAACTTCGGCTAATTGGGGCAGCCCCTTAAAAAGGTCAAAATCTACTGGTCTTGATTTGTCTCAATTAAACGGAATCCTCAGTATAATAAATAATTTCTATTTCTAGAAGAATTCATCATATCCAAATAATCTTAACTAAATACAACTTATAAATGTAACCCGGTGATTATGTTACTGGATGAAGCGCCATCTTACTGTGTTACCATGGAAATTATTCTCAAACTAGTACACTGGCATGGCCTCAAATTCATTGTAGCAACCAGTTTCAGTTCATCCACTCCGCAAATAAAATACTTCCAACACTTCTGTCCCAATTCTATCCAGAATTGTATTATTTTTTGTATTTTTGTACTAGCAGACTTAAACCATATTTGTTCAATCAACTATTTTCACTGTTTTCTCATATTTTATTTCCACCAATTTATTTACAGACTGCAACAGAAAATGAATGTTTAAAAAAGTGCAGTGAAATATTTACGATAAATAAAATTTAAATAAAACAAGGTCATACAGATACATATTTTACAATGAATAGAATTATACAGATCAATTTGCCTAAGTTTCGAGAGAGGCATGTTTCTGATGACTCAACTCACTGAAGCATATCCGAGAATGGACTTTTGCTTAAATCTGCAAAGTAAAAGGTTCTCTATACCAAATATACCTGCTGCAAAACATTGCCCTCCAACAATAAAAATCCAGGACAAGACCCTGGAAAACATTTCCACTGTCCTTAATTCCCCCTCTCTCCCCACAGTAAAGGCAGACATTGATGACAAAATTCTTCATACGGCAGCATAACCTTTTGTTGACTAAGGAAAAGTATTGCGATCTCAAAATCAGAATAAAGCTCAGGGCCTTTACCTCTCACAAGCTTCAGTCATACACCACCTACAAGCAGTGGAGAGACATCACCATGTTATCTGCAAAATGCTCCTAATCCACTAGTAGGATAAAGGGAACAATGTCCTCTCCCAGAGCAACATTGCCAGCATTCGAGCTCTTGCACCCATTTAACAGTGTTGTGATCAGTGTTGTTTGTATGACCAAAATCAGATTTGTGAAACAGACAGCCTATACCTAGGCCTGATACAGCAGAACAAAAATGACCGACATTCTCAAAAACTTCTTGGAGGAGAAATGCAATTCCTTCAGCGATTCCTGGGTATCTCTGACCCACAGCTTTTCAAAATGGGGGAGCGTTCAGAATGGCATAGAGAACACCATATCTATTTGTCAGGAGCATACAGAAACCCAAAAATAAAACCCACCACTCACCT